>NC_139354.1:18383227-18990727 GCF_055883805.1 Amblyomma maculatum
GGCTGTAGCAATTTTCTTAACTCCTGGGGGTATGCTCTCCAAGTTAGCTTTTCATTTCACACCTGCTCACAGAGTGCCATCAGTTTGAAAATAAAAGGAATGCATTGTTTGTTTGTGGGGTTTAACGTCCCATAGCGGCTCAGGCTATGAGAGACGGCAGAGTGGAAGGCTCCGGAAAGTTTGACCAACTGCGGTTCTTTAACGTGCACTGACATCGCATGGCCCATGGCCGCCTGGTTTTTCGCCTCCATCTGAAAGCGGCCGCCACGGCAGGGATGATTTGATCCCGCGGCCCTGGGCGCAGCAACCACTGCGCACTGTACTACCAGTGTACCACCATGGTAGCCTGAAATGTATTGTTTTAAACTTTAAATAACAATTTGTTATGATGTCTTTAATCAACTCCCGCGTTCAACAGCTGCTTCGGAGAGTGACAACAATTGAAAACAATGGGAAAATAAGCACGTACGGAATCACAGAATTGAGTGCTAGAGCATTGGGGTTAGAGGTACAGATTGTGCGTTTTCTAACCAAGAAGTATTGTCAAAGACGTCAGCAGACAGGAGGCAGTAACCTGGAGGAACATACAGGCTAGGACAGTCCCAAAGTACCACAAAATCTGGCCCAAAAAATTCAAAAAGAACGCATGCACTGCATGCGGTGAAGTCTCGGACATTCTTCACATGATATGGAACTGCAAAGAGCAATTACAGAAATATAAAGCTCGAGCACTCAGCCAAGCGGAGTGGGAGGCAGAGCTGGCCCACACGGGTCTCTCTGAGCAGCGCAGCCTGCTCACCAGGGCCCGGGAGACAGCCCAGGCCAATGGTATCCTGGACTGAGGAAACCAGCCTCGCTATTCAGTTAAACAATTGAAGTTTACTCTCTCTCTCTCTCTCCAACCAAGACGTAAAACACGATTATGCATTCAGTCGGCGTAGCTTTGTGGACCCCTTGATACCATATTATCGCTGCATATATCAACATACCACGGTGCGATCGAGTGGGCTGGTTCACTAGAAGCTTTGGCCTTGTACGTACTAAAGATAACGACGCTGAGCCCTGGACCCGTTAGAAGTCTTCTCTTCTGTTAAACGAGGTCTACCACAACCGCCTTTAAGGCCTTGTTCTCCAGAAACTCCATTGTCGGCGTCGTTCGTGTGACCAAAACAAATGAAAAAATCGCGTGTAAGCCTGTGCAAAGTGCTTTTGGTTAGCGGAATTCCCCGAGTTGCGATTGTAGGCGGTCTGTATGATGTCACGATATAACATGGTATGGCCGACACGCTGAAAACTGCTAGAAAAGAAAACTGCTACATTAGGTATCCTTTTGTAATTATGATTGAAACTTGAGCTGCGTGCTAGAGCGCCGAAGCTTATCATCAGTAAGAGTGTTTCGTGCTGTTTCGCTAATTCTGGTACGAAATCCACCTTTCTTTTACATCAGCCTTATTTGTCAGTTAACTGTGAAATCTTGTGAGATACTCTCATCGAAGCATAGAAGGGGTTGGTGCGATCGTCCAATGTGGACGAAAATCTTCTCTAATTTCTCTTTCACAAGTATTTTTCATAATAGGCGAACGGTAGCAGCAGGCACTGCAGCCTTCTGGGGGAAGACTTGCGGGTGTACTGAGTGTTATTGTAAAATATCTCTTTATCTATAAAAACTGTTCTCCTAAACAGCTTCTCTTAAAACAGGCGCTCGTGGAAACTTTCTTCGCACGAAACAGAAAGCGACTTTCATTTCT
This sequence comes from Amblyomma maculatum, assembly GCF_055883805.1. Taxonomy (NCBI): domain Eukaryota; kingdom Metazoa; phylum Arthropoda; class Arachnida; order Ixodida; family Ixodidae; genus Amblyomma; species Amblyomma maculatum. The sequence goes on from NC_139354.1 coordinate 18,384,976, forward strand.
ACCAATTTGGCAATAACAAAAGACTCACTTGTTTTGAACTATCTCAATGCATTTTTTAAATGTAAAGTCATCCAAAGCCCAATAGACGAGCTCAATGGGTGGAGAAAAGGCCCAAAATTCGGGATGAAAAAAAAACAAAAATATTTGATCTGTTTCGTTTTACGCTACTCCCCTACGAAGTCAAAATGTAGGATGTCTCCTATCCAGCTATTGTATTAAAAGCAGAGGGTGAGGCAGCTCTTTCAAGACACAAATTTTCCCGCTGTCTTTGGCATATGCAAGACGCCGAACACAAAGACTCTTTCTTCGCTATTTCGAACCCTTGCTTTTAGGTTTTCGCTGCGACGTGAAGGCGAGTGCCTTACTTGTTATTGTTTTCTTCATATAAGTACCTCAGCGCCAAGCCAGCAGGCACAATAAGCTTGTTTGTCGTTATGTATTTGTAGATTTCTTTTCTTTGGCTGTCTGCCAAAAACTGTCGAATACAGAAATAAAATGATCCTATTTTTGGATTTTTTTGCGAGACAAAGAGGCTTGTGTTTCAGATGTTTAGTGCGCAATGTGAAATTTTCACTCCATTTATATTTTCGAATTTTATTTAAACGTCGTGCGCTGTCCTTATTCTTCGCTCTCATTCCGACTGACCAATAAGGATTCGTGGTGTAGCCAAGGAACGAAGGTCTCTACGGTACGTGTGCTCCTACATTGAAGAACTGTGATTAGCGATTCTAGTGGACAGTGGATGTGGAAATGAAGATGTATTGGTTTGGATTGGAATATGGAGTTTAACTTCCCAAAGCAACTAGGGCCATTAGATAGGCTGTAGGGGAAGGTTCCAAAAGTTTCGATCCCCTGGGGTTCTTTATCGTGCACTGACATCGCACAGCACATGGTGCCTTAATTTTTGCCTTCACCGGAAGGCGGCCGCCGCGTCCGGGACTTCATGGCGCGTCCTTGGGCACAGCATTCTAGCACTCTGGCCACTGCACCACAGTAGCAGGGCGAAAGGAAGATATAGCCCGTGTAGTTTAAAACCCGAACATAATAGCGGACCATACGACTTTATTAGGTACGTGCTTCTTCGGCTTTATTAATTTATTTATTGAAATGTTTTGCAGCCAGTGAGGGCGGAAGCAGGCGTCGTGAAATAAAGTAAAGCGAAATAAATGAGCAGTTTCAATACCTCGGAGAATGGATGAACGAAGGACTGACATACATGTAAAAGGATGAACAGTATGGTATCACAAAAGGACGAAAAGATGCCGGGATAATTAAACATAGGATATTGTGGGTATACAACAGGTAGGAAGTAATGAAGGGGATTTGGAAAGGAATTACTGTGCCAAGGCTTACTTTCGGGAAGGCGGTTTTGGTAATATATAGGCAGAAGTACAGTCGATATTACGAAATGAATCAGAACTGTTCGACGATTAGCACTAGGTGCCCACGGTAAAACCGCAAACAAGGAAGTACGCGGTGATAGGCGCTGGGCAGCTTTTGAAGCACAGGCAGCACTAAGTAAAACATTATATGAAAAACCACTCTGAAAACGAACCGTAATAGGTAGACAGGTAAAGGTTTTGAAAAGAAAGGCATTGTCAGAAGCAAAATAACTAGGAAGCTAGCAACTAAGTAAGCAGGACACAAAGACCGAGAAATAGAGAAAGTTAAACTAGAGGTAATAATACAGGAGGGGAAAATTAGATAAATATAATGGAAAAAAGGCAGAGTGCAGAAATATATCAAACCTTGAAGTGGTAGGTCAGGAAAGTATCTTTATTTGATAACTCAAAAAAAAAAAAGAAAGGTAGGGCACTCGCTATCTTTTCAAGCAAGATCTGGGTAGCAGAAAACTCACGTGCAGAAGAAAAAAAAAAGAATTTGACTAAGAAAATTAAACATATGAAATATGTGGTAAATCCGAAAAAAAAAACAATTAAAAACATCTTATATTTCAATGTTATGGTATACATCCGAATGTCTATGCAGGCGCAGTCACTCTCCCTGAGGCCCTGTGGTTTAGAAGCACTAGTGGTTGGGTAAATGAATCTGTGGTGCAAATTAGCAAAAAGAGGTTTGAAGATCAGTTGCTGAAATATCGAAAGATGACACAAGGCTGAAAGCGTGGTAAAAACATTAGCAATTGAGATGAGAAAATTGCTAACTGTTTTGGTTAAACATTGAAGATAAAGAAAAAACAAAAAGAAGCCGAGCATGATGGAAACTGCTACCACCCCGTTTCAAGGAGTACGCTCCTTTAATCCATCTATGTGGGACTGTGGGACTATACTGTTCACAATATCGATTCATGCTTCAAGCTCACGCAGCTCAAGACGAAAACGTCAGGATTTCTGCAACGTAGGGAGCTGAGCTCAACTTTCGTATTACAGAGTATTAAAATCGTGGATAGCAATTTTTTCATCTAGCTTCTGTTTACATATATTTCTCCTTTTAAATATTCGCAACGTCGTCCAAAATTTAAATTATTACAATACTTGATTGTTAACTGAGTAAATCTTTTAAGTCCAATGTTAGTGTTGGAGCGGATAGGTCCGCATTTACGCACGCCAGGGATGCAAAATGATTGCCCCGGGAAAAGGTTACCGCTTTCATGCACTGCTTTAACGCCGAAACAAGTCAAACTAGGGTCTTAGTCATTATGTCGAAATTTCATTACCATTTACGCTGTTTGCGTTTTGTTTCAGACGTTGCTTTCCTTGGACACGGGAAGGAGCTCAGGCAGTCCGACAGTATGAATTTGCTGCTGTTTGGAGCTTGCCTGCTTCTAGGGATTCTCACACCAGTTAGTAACATCTGGCAACATATTGCGCTGCCCGCATGTATTACATGTTTGCCAAATTTACCTAAAATTTACGATCCTCATTTTCAAAATTTTTTTTCTTCTTACGTCTTTCCTCTTCCCGACTTTCTGATTGAATAATGAAAGTCCAAACATTTTTTCTCATTTGCCAAATCAACTGATGAGTCGCTTAACCCTGAGTTGACATCCGGTACAAAAGATCGTGGTTTTATTAATACTCATAAAAGCGCAAATGAAAGCACAGCAATTCGATGAAGTTATAAATGCGCACTTTCTCTCCTGGGTTTCTCGCTTACAATCAGCTTTAAAAAGATGTTTTTGCCACAGCCGGCCTCTAGTAAAGGCATCCAGTCAAAAATTATCTCAAAATTTTCGAGACGTTTGCATGTCCCACAACAACATACTATCGTTTTTATTACACGCTTAACTGTACCCACCCTTTCGTGTTATTCCACTTCCTGAATCTCATTTCATGCTCCTTTAGACTGTTCACGTGACCCTCAGTTATCTTCTCCTTCAAAGATACATAAAGCGTTAAAAAATTTCAGAAATATTTGATTTGCCTCTGTGTTTATCTCCTGTGCAATGAATATACCCTAAACGTATTCACTCTGCACATAACTTTATGAAAAAGTATGTTTGACAAAAGTACGGAGACGAATATTGTCTTTTTTATTGAACTTTTTCGTGGCAGTAAAGTAGAAAATAGCTAGTGCCTGTACAATCTTTTGGTCCCAGAATATCATAAAACATTGTGCAAAGATTTCTGATTAATCCCGTACAATAAGTCCGCCCTGTGCTAGCAGAACCTTAATGTCGATTGTACTCCGTATTAAAGCTTGTTCCCGGCAAATGTTTTTTAATTGTATAAAAAGTAAGGTTAGTTTTACATTCAGTGTTGTCAGAGATATTTGATTCATATAATACATGCATTGCACTTGCTAACGGACCTTGCATAATTTGCTTCTAAACTTTTTACAAGGGGCGGATTGCTCAAGCTAGCATATGTCATCATAATATACCGAATTTTACAGAATAAATTTAGACTTGCATCATAACTTTCATGAACTAAATTATTTCATTTTGCCTAAATATTTTGAATTCAAAGAATGGGTAAAAGTTTTCATTATTTTCATTACTGCAACGAAGCATGAGGGTTCTGCGACGAGAACTGTTTTACGTTACATGTAGCGATACTTCACGGGAGATAAATTTTTCATGGTAAAGTGTCTTTTTTATTGCCCTTTCTAGATAAAAGGATGTCCCTTTCAAATCAATCCACCCGGTAAGCAGCTCATCTGACTTGGCACCCGGACACTGTGTGAAATATGGCGGTGCGAAAAAAAAAATAAAGAAAGACTGTCATCCCTTTCCATACAATACACTGGGTTCTGTTATGTTTTATAGTTTTTGTAATATATAATTTCTAAAAGCTTCAGCAGAAATCGAAGATGTTTGCTACACACTTAAGTGGCTGAACTGTTTAATAAATTGTAATCCAAGACATGCCAAATACTACAATAAATGGCTACCGGAGAGTCATTTGCAGCGGTTATATTAAGATGTGCGTCGGTGGAAGCAGCCTGCATGTCTTGTATATTAATATGCTTTATTTGATGTGAAATTCACTTGTGTGATTTCTTACTAACTTGAACACAAGCAATTCACTGTTTTTTATGCTTTTAATGGATCCCCAAAAAATATTTTTGTGCCCGCAACAAATATATCTGAATATACCATATTCTGGATGCGCTTAATCGGGAAAACTATAAACAGCATGCAATTATTACAGCAGGGACCTTCTGATACTTTTTCTTATTCCCTACAATAAAGAACTTGATATCATAAACATGCTCTTTTCTAATTTTATATATATGAACTCAAGTATCAACTCCCATTTCTGAAGGTTGCGGAATCGGCGGCGGACAAAATTTGATCGTCAACGGCAGTACAGCTAAACCTGGCCAGTTTCCTTGGATGGTATGTTGGCAACGCTTGCGCTTTTTTCCATTGTTTCATTATGCAATGGTACTCCTCAGTCTGCCTATTCATTCACCAAATATACACTTTGGGCACCAAAATACGGGAAACAAATACAGGTGCACGTTTTACGCAAGTCTGTCGGGAACAGACAGACAGTGAAACTTCATTATACGTAGGAATTCAGGGCGCGCAGGCCCCTGGGTCCCCGCACGATCCCACTGATACGCAAGTGTCTATGTCCCTCAGGATCATAACACTGGCAGCCCGGCCTGTGGCGATGGTCTGTACGGCCGGGTCCACCGAACGCAGCAGGGTCTCCCAGTTCTCCCAGGTCGTCAAGTTCTGTAGAGTCCGCCGGGCAGAGGGAGAGGATGTGGGGTGAAGAGGCAAAAGGGTTCTGAGCAAAGGGTACAGACATGAGTGGGGAAGGAGGGATGGTAGTGGAAAATGATAAGTGGTGAAAGAAGAGTGTGTTTGCAGTCTGCACCATAGTGTTGCGTGTTTATTGTCTAGGCAGGGGTGAGGGGGGGGGGGGGAGGTAAAGCTGGCGTGAGTCTCTGTAGGCCTGCGTCAGCTCGCTGAACGAGTGCATGTGCTTCTTCGCGAATCTCAGATTAGAGGCTACCTGAGCCCCGTTTAATGAACCTCGAGCTAAAAGGTTGGCAACCTCATTTCCGGAATTTCCGAAGTGCGCAGGGAACCATATCAGCTCCACATGGCTGGGCGGGGTGCGTCGGGCGAGCCCAGAATGCTAAATAGAGCGACATGGACTCAGCCTTGTGCAAACTTTTGAATCGCTGTTTCTACTCCGCATCTTCAAATAGCATCCGCGTTTGTAGCTGTAGAAAGATCGCAGTTTCCTGAGTTCAAGTGGTTCTGCCCGACGCTTTCCTTATGTCCTTCCTTCGCTCTTTTTGTGTCAAGCTTGATGAGGTTCGCGCCTATCTGGAGCGGTTATGATGTAGCAAAGTCGATCAATCTGATGACTGTGCGGTCATAGATTAGGTGCTATTTCAGATCACCAATTCGCATGTGGCATCTAACGTATGTAGCGTAATTAAAATGTAGTCCTCCGCTACTGCTTGTTACTTCGGTTGTAACACGTGCTTTCACCCGTGAATACGAATTCGAAAGCGAAAATCGGAGACAAGAAGCGCTGATTCTGTGTTGTTCCGCGCTTTTCGGGCTACACCATCAGGCGTTTACAGGTACGACGGTGTAAGAGTTTATTTAAGGAATATGGTTAAGGAGTTAGGAGCCCATTTGGATGGGTCCTCAGTTAGGCATTCAGTCAGGTGAAGGCGCTTCACGAGCTTTCGGAACCAAGAACATTTGTGCCGCGAGGTCAGAGTTTCACAAGGCCGCCTCTCCAACCGTCCATGCTGTTTTTTTTTTTTTTTTAAATGGGATTGGATGTTCTAATATACCATATGGTTATAGTCAAAATCCCGGACGTACAACCTGTATTCCGCTAAAAAATGGTGTTATATATAGTTGCGTGAAGTCCTGTTGCGCTGCTGTGAACAAAGTTTTATCTATCATTCATTGTATAAAATAGTGCCAAATAAAGCACTCAATCTAAGTATAATATTGTTACGGACGAGGAAGGAGAATGAAGCGGGCAGTGGCGCGGGCAGGAGCGCTCGAGCTAGGCCCGCCAATAATTCATTAAATGTCATCTCACTGTCATCAGACATTATCTCTCAGTTCTCTTTCTCCTGTGTTACGTGGCTTGCCGCCATGTAACATATGGTTGAAGGTTCGAGGTACTCCATCATCACCTCCTCATCCTGGTCCGGAGCTTTAGCACCCTGCAACTTCTTGCGCCATCGGCTGAAGGTTAAGAGTCATCGCATGGCTAGTCCTCAGCCAGCCGGACCCATCAAGACCTTGCCGCTCCTCCGCCTCGTCCCCAGCCCCGACCACAAGACACGACAAAGGAGACTGACCCGAGACGCCACCCACACGACCATAAGACACAGCGAGAGAGCAGGTGACCATGTGACCCTACTGATCCAATTTGCCGACCTGAGACCCCAAAGACCCAAGACGCCACCCCACATGAACACATGACCCCTGCCTATGCCATTCGGTGCGTTCCTGGGCCTCGGCCATTGGATGTTGGAGACCAGTGGTCCGAAAGCATGTTGGACCAGGCTTCATCAGAGAATCATCGCAGCGGCAAGCAGTTGTCTTCTTCCTTCTTCCTCTTTTTCTTCAGCCATCAGTCACGCCCATCGTCATGTCATAGAGTCATCAACATCGAGAAACGTCCTCGGCCACGATTGGGACGATCGCTCGGTGGCCCGGGTAATGTTACGGACGGGGAAGGAGGAAGAAGCGGGCAGTGGCGCGGGCAGGAGCGCTGGCGCTAGACCCGTCAATAATTCATTAAACGTCATCTCACTGTCATAGAACATCATCTCTCAGTTCTCTTTCTTCTGTGTTCACCGGCTTGCCGCCACGTAACAATTATGCCAACTTGATGGTGACCTCAAAATTTGGACGCCCTCTCTCTCCCCTTCTCGAAATCTTCCCCTGGACCTCTGAAAATTCGACTTAGTTAAAACTGCACCAAAATCAATGTATAACTTCATAAGAGTATGGCCAGTTTGGCACATTTTGGCGACCCTTTGGATTACCACAATTGGATGTCATGAGAATTGGGCCACAACGATGAAAATAACTAGTTTCGTTCTGACGTCTAAACTGGAATGGGCAACCCACAAAATTTGTTGTTTGGATCCCCGAAGTCCGACTTTTTCAGAATTTGGCTATAATTGATCTCTAATCTAATTCGAGCATCGCCAATTCAGTAGTGGCCTCCAAACGTACGTGGGCCACAACCAAAATTTGGCCCTTTCGAAGAAGCCTGACTTTGAAGGAATTAAACCAAAATTGATCTCTAAACTATTTTCAGCGTGGCCCACTCAAAAGCTGTTTCAAAATTTCGGTGAGCCACCCCCGTAATTTGGTCTCTTGACGCTCAAGGCTTGACGGCGTTCGAATTTGGTGCCGAACTAATTATAGAGCTAGGCATTGAATGCAATCTACACCTAACTTTTTTTTCTTCAGGTCTACGTGTTTCCTATTGGATGTGGAGGAAGTATCATCACAAATCGCCATGTACTCACAGCCGCACATTGTGTAATAAGGTAAGAGCTCATATTGAACAAATCAGTACACGATACGTGGGAGCTGTCCTCTACACCTGGCGCCTAGCCGAGTGTCCTCCAGGACCCCTACTGTGGGAAATGAAGTTTTACCAAACCAAACGTACTTCCAGTATTTGAAGCCAATTTATCAACTTTCCCATATGACTCAACAGTTTTTCATGTTGTGGTCAGCCTGTAGCCGCCAGGCTTTATGGTAGTAGAACTGAGGCGGGTAAATGGCAGCGTGGTAACACACACCCTTATGAACCATGTGCACAGCGCAGCCTTTTCCTAAATTTGGTTTAAAATGAATATTTTCACACACGGCTATTGTGCTGATGTTGTACTCTCAAGAAAATACGGTGACTGCGCTCCGAAAACAACCAATGCATATTTCGATACCTTCTCCTGATTGTTAGCCGTTATTTTTCGAATCAAATGTGGACTGTTCTAAGCTAACAAAATCGTATTCTACCCGTGGTTTGCTAGCAGCCTCCGTGTTCGAAATGTGCTGCATTCATCGCCAAAAAAAAATTATTTTTGGGAATAAATATTGCACGGAGTACAATATAACTGTCGAAAGCTCAGTGCAGCTTTAGATTGATCTTTGCTACAGAGGCTCAGTTTGGGGAATTCTACGGTCAAGAATTAAAACCTGGATGACGCATTCATGCAGTAAGAGTCGCGTTGTCCCAGCATATGCTAAAAACTAGGAGCCTGTATTTCACGCATGGGCGCTGGGAGTGAGGATGTTGTCTCCCCCAACTTCTTCGCCCTTGCGAGTAGAGAAGATGGCACTCAGCAGCTGTTCCACAACAGTACTGCATTCTTTTTTTCGAGTTAATTTCAGCAGATTTTATTTGCTCAGACATGTTTTACAAAAGCGGTTGATAAAAACTTCTGGCTCCTTAGAAACCTGCTAGTTTGGGCACATGCAATAAATTCCCAGAAGCGAGCCCAGACATCAGCAACAAAACATTGTATACACCTTAACATTAATAAATAGTTTACCTTAAAAACGGCAATCAAATTAGGAATACATCACGTGATATATATGTGAACTATGAAAGAAACCGAAACGAAAATTCACTACGGCGTAGTATATACACAGCTTTAGATAATGCAGAAAATCTGGGTCAATACGAGCCGAAGTTTTTACATGGTGCTTGTACAACAACTGCCCCAAACACTATGTCATCTAAAGCCTAGGTTATAACAAGGTCGTATTACAAAACGCCAAATATGAACATGTTCAGAATATCACTACATTTTGGCAAGAAAAGTAAAGTTACTTCTTTGATGATGTCTTTTGGTGAGCGAGAAAACTTATAGTTTATCGTTATTCCTAATGGAAGAGTGTTCCGTATTTTTGTGCCATATGCTAACAATAGTTGAATATACAAGTTGAGAACGGCTGTAATGTTAAAGTTGTAGTAGACCTTGTTTCGTCTATGTGTTTAGGGGGGTAAAAGATGGATGGAGGAAGAGGGTTGTTATCAGACAAAATCGTGTCCACAACACATGCTGTTTAGTAATCTCGTGCTACTTTGAATTGCATAGCAGGAATTTCGTAAAAACTGGTTTGTGCCCCGATGTTATTTTCATCCCCTCTGCAGTAAAGGAACAATGCTGCCCGTATCGGCTGTTTTTTACGGCGATAACATGTGGACATACGGCAACCATGCCAAGGTCAACAAAGTGCTGCCACACCCAAGTTTCAGAGATGCTACTCTCGAAAATGACATCGCCATACTACAGGTATTTTATCAAATTCTTTGTCAGCTTGGATTTTAAAGCGTAATACAACCTACCGCATATCTAAGGCAAGCTACCGACATGAATCAGCTAATTTGTGTCAATACTGTATTACTGCCTCTTGAATTGTGAACTGCAGTAAAACGGTTGGCTGAACGAGTGGTTGAACGGTTTTCCGTAGATACCTAAAGAACAGGGCTGTGGACACAGGACAGGCATGCAAAGGAGCCACATGGCGCTGAAATTAATTTCCATTGTCTTTACATGAACACAACGTTCATTAATGATTGCTATTTTGTATCCATCCTCTTCAATACGGCTAAGTGTTTTTTCGATCTTCTATTTTCGCTAGCCGAAAGTGCTTTCGGATATCTTATGCATTCTTGAATAAAACTGTGCGCTCACTAACCGCTGCATCTTTTGTTTCGAATATTTAAACAATAATGGCACTTACTCTACATAGACCAATTGGAATAAACAGAACTTTGAGAAACTGGGCTAACTTCACCGCACCACGAAAAAAGGAGGAAGTATCGTGTTAAAGAGAAAAACAAGCACGAAAGTTGTTTTTACTTTGCGCAGAAACAGGTATTTTTTTGCAAGCGTATACTTCCTGCAGGTGGAAAAACCATTCCGCTTCTCTCAACAAGTGAGGCCAATCTGCCTTCCGGTGAGAAGAATGACCGTTGTCGATAGGGATGCCATTGTGGCCGGCTGGGGAAGCGTCAAAGGTATGCTTTAGTAAGCTCAACACATAAGTTCTGTGGTTTAGTCACACGAAAATTAGGAATTCAGACTGAGGCCGACTTTGAGAACTTTCCAAACCTTCGTTGCTTGAGATGCGGTAGATGTGCCTCAGTACACTGGCTTGACCGATGTGCAAAATATTATGGGAGACATCATATAAAAATCTTAATGTACCGCTTCTTTGACATATCCTTTTTTCGCCACCATAACACTCGCACCATAACGCAAAACAAAAATTGGGGACAAGCGGGGAGGCTGGGACAGGTAGGTCACCGCCGCTTGCGGCGGGGGCTAGCCTACCACCAAATGTGTATCTGTTGTAGGCCGTCATTGCACCCGCCACAGCTTCGGGGGGTAGTGGACGACGGTTGTTGCGGCGTGCGTATTTCTCTACCCCTTCTTTTTCTTCTCTAATTTCTCTTCTGTCCGCACGAGGCGGCGGAGGTGGCTTGGCTACAGAGCCAGTTGCAGGCCCGTGCATTTTCTTTTCCTTCTTCCTACAGCCACAACGACAACGAAAACTGGAACACTTATGAGACCTAGCCTACCCAGACGTAAATGTAATGCAAAAGATACAAGTAATCGAGTGCTGATAGTTTTCGCACGAGAAAGCGGCGCAGATTTCTTTTACGCAAGCCGTACGCGAGCCTAACGTGGCTCCCGCGTTTGGCTACTCCACGTAAAAATGTACAAGCAGACGTACCGTCTTTGCCAAAAGTAACCAGGCTGCTCCGAAGGCTGGCGGAGCAAGCCCGCGGCCGTGTGGCGGTGTTGCGCTCGCTGTGGCTTATCGGTGCTCGTCAGCTCCGAGGGTACAACAGCTGACGTAACTTCGCACCCTCAGTCTCGCCCGTTGGATGATAAAAACTAGGCGAGTATGATGATGTGCGGGCTGCGATTTCACGCCTGCGAAGCCTGGTTGTGCCCAGCGAGGGCGCTCAGTATAGCGACGGGGCTATTCGCTCTTCTTGGCAACTGCGGAAAACAGAAAAGCAGGTGATAGACACTGTGAGCTCTTGTTCGTTTCTAGGACGCATATGTGCTGGTTTTGCCAGACAGTGTTGCTCTGAAATAAGGGTTCCGCGAACGAGAAAGCAATCCTGTGCATATAATGGCTAAGTGTGAGAAAGGTTTCATTATAGTTCATTACTTAAACCAAAACTTACCAAGAAGCAAATGAAAGAATTTGTTAGAATTAATCATTGCACTTATTTATAGGCAGCATCCCCAAGGGGCTAACACAATTTTACAAGCCTAAAAGAGAGATAAGGTGGCTTGAAAGGGTTCACTAGCTTTCCCATATCTTTGTACTGAAGTTACGGTCCGTAAAGTTTGGTTTGGTTTGTGGAGTTTAACGTCCCAAAGCGACCCAGGCTATGAGAGACGCCGTAGTGGAGGACTCCGGAAATTTCGACCACCTGGGGTTCTTTAACGTGCAGGTCCGTAAGGAAGGTCCGTAAAGTGGAAGTAAGCAAGGCACTTCGGAGAAAGCATATTGAAATTTCGAGGTGCGTTATTATTCTTTAATGTGCAGGCGCATCAAACACGCAGGAAAGCGCAATTTTGCTGGTGCGTTTCAGCAGCGGATTACAGAACATAAGCACGTAGCGAGTAACGTGAAATAATATCTGCTTCAGGGCAGTTGTTGAGAAGAGCGAATAGCCCCGTCGCTATACTGAGCGCCCTCGCTAGGCGGAGCCAAGCTTCGCACACGTGAACTCGCAGCCCGCACATCATACGCGCCTAGTTTTTATCATCCAACGGGCGAGACTGAGGGTGCAAACGTACGTCAGCTGTTGTACCCTCGGAGCTGAAGAGGAGGAGGAGGAGGAGGAGGAAAAAACTTTATTAAAAAAACATGTAAACGCTCCCAGGAGAACCTCTTAGTCCAGAAGCCCTCTGGCTGTTCCTTCTAGCTTAGCCCGCTCGACCAGCCGTAACTGATCTGCAGGTTGCGTGGCTAGAAGGGCAGCCTCCCAGGAGGAGGGGGTAGTGTTGGACAGGAGGAACGCGGATGGGATGTGGGCATTCCCATAAGTAATGGTAGAGGGTGAGTGGGGTGGCGTTGCATGTGGTGCAGTATGGTGGGAAGTCCGTGGGGTGAAATATGTGGGCAAATTGAGGAGATGGAAACGAATGTGTTTGCAGTTGTCGCCAGTACGTGCTGTCGATGTGAGAAAGCGTGTGATGTGGTGGCGGGTACGTGGCACGGCAGCGACGATAGTAGTGAACAATTGTAGTGTAGTCAAGAGGTTCGATGGTGGTGTATAATGAAGGTTTGGGGAGGACATCCACCGGCGCCCGGAAGCTTAGTTCTTGGGCAAACGCATGAGCCCGCTCATTTCAGAGGATGTCCTCATGCCCAGGAACCCATGTGATGGTGATGGTATCGGGAGGGGTAGGTAGAGTAGATAATATTTTAGCAGATGAGTGTGGGAGGGTTCCTCGCACCGATAAGTCACAGCAAGCGCAACGCCGCCACACGGCCGCTTGCTTGCTCCGCCAGCCTTCAGAGCAGCCTGGTTACTTTTGGCAAAGACGGTATTTCTAGTCTCCGTATATTCGTATTGACTGGAATAAAGATATTGTAGGATGGGGGTTTAATTAATGGTATTGGGACTGGAAAGATCAGCGGCGAACACAACACGTAGACAGTCAGGTCGAACAAGCGCAGCGATATCAATGCCACTGACTGAAATGTTTCCCACATATTTCTTCCTTTTCACAATTACCCGTGGGACGAAGAGGAGCCATCCTGGCGACTTACGACATGAGCAAGACGGCAGGGTTGTATTAGGGCTTGAGGCACTGGACGTGAACAATCTCGCTTCCGCGCCGGCGTACATCATGAGACGGCTCGGTGGCGCAGCTCATTAGCACTGGAAGATGTAAAATTAATCCTGAAAAGTGCTATCTTTCTGAATTTGTTCAGTTGCTAGCACTTTCTGAACTTGTTCAGTTGCATTTCATTATGTCTATTCACTGGGCATAGTCGCACAGATGAGCGATCTCTTACCTGTCTGTCGATTTGCTGTTAAGTCTATATTTTTCTCTAGCAAGGTGAACTCAAATGTCCCATTCTTTTTTTTTTACTATGAAGGTTTATTCAACCAAACGAAACCGCTTCGATACACGACTACGAAGATGATAAGCCCGAGCGTTTGCCAGAACTCCTACAAAAACTTCGTTCCCGCCATCATGTTATGTGCACGCAACCCCTCTTCCACCGACTGCACCGTAAGTAGTGTACCTACGTACGAAAAATCTAAATAAATGAATTTGGATGAGACGACATGATTGCGAGGAAGGGAATGGAGTTCCAGCTTCTAGAAGAAATTCTTGCTCAAGTGTAGGACAGGTCGGTTTTGTTTACTGCTTACGAATGTACACAAGCTTCTTAAAAGTGTTGTTGAAAGGTTTACATTTCTGTCGATGGCTATCCTTGCTGTCGTCAATTAACATCAGTGCCTCCAGAGGCAGTCACAGAGTCATGTTCGTTTGCTTTTCGGTTTGCGCATTCTGGCTTTTGGGTTTTTTATGTGGTGTAGATTAAAGCTTTCTCCAAGTACCAGAGAAAATTCAGTGTACAGGGTCGTCTACTTCCAGTTATAATACACTCACTATTTTCAAATCGCCTTTGCATCCGACCCGGGCACGCTATAAAGTTAAATGGCAGGCCATGTGAAGCACCACGTCCGGGTCCCTCTCTGCTCCTGTCGCTTTGCTTCGATAATGTCTGTGTCGGACGCAAGGTTGCTTTGAAAGCAGTGGCCATGTTATAGCTAGAAGTGGATGATACTGTACGTTGTTAGCATTATTGTTTACCCTTCACTTATTGCAACAAAGCAAATTTATTTCCTACTCTATATCTAAATCATAGTCCAGACTATTTTTCAATGACTTGCCATGTGGCATATGATAAGGCTGTCTTTTAACTTAAACTAATTCATGGAGTTTATTTTCTTCAAGGAACCATCCAGGCTTAGTGTGCTGCGAGCCAAATACTAAGCTCTAAGTCAAATATAAGCTGTATAAGAATTGTGTTTGGTTCCATCGATGAATTCTATCATCATCAGCAGCAGCAGCATGACCATACCCACTGCAGGGCGAAGGCCTCTCCCATATTTCTCCAATTAACCCGGTTCTGTGCTAGCTGCATCCACTTGACCCCTGCGAACTTCTTAACCCCATCCGCCCACCTAACTTTCTGCCGCCCCGTGCTACGCTTTCCTTCCTTGGAATCCAGTTTGTTACCCTAAGCGACCATCGGTTATGCTCTCTTCGCACTACATGTCCTGCCCATGCCCATTTTTTCTTCTTAATTTCCACTAGAATGTCACTAACTTCTATCGCGCGTGGCTATATTAAACCTACAGACAAAGAATCTCTAGAATATCGCATTTACGCTTCCAATCCACGGAGATGTCGAACCGCAGTTCTAAACAGAAACCAGAAAATTAGACCAAAGGCAGCTGAACAGCCGTGTTAGAACCTGTCAGCATTGATGTCGACGTTTGCTTGGCCCAGATTCTCACTGCAATAAGCCTCCAATATATAGATATAGCAGGCTGATAGTAAACGTTTGATCAACAAAGGTAACGCAAAAAAAGAACATCTTTTCATACATCTTTTTCTCTTGGAGCCAATTGAACAAGAGGAAAATGAGAATAAGCATTTTATTTGCAGTCATTTCATAGGAGGCCGAATCGACTACTAGTCAATGATCACAATTCTATGATCACAATTTCAATTCTCAACAGCTAACGAATAATAATAATTGGTTCAGGGGAAGGGAAAGGCGGAGTATCTGCCACGCTTGTTTGTGTGCACACCTAAACCGCGCTGTAAGGGAATGAAGGAAGGTGGCAGTGTAAGGGGAAAGAGAAAGAGGACTCGTAGTGGAGGGCTACGGAGTAATTTTGACCACATGGGATCTTTAACGTGCGCTGATGCCGGAGGGAGGTGGTGAAGGGTGGCAGTTCCTGGCTCTACGGGGCTGGGACGGTAGGTTAACGCCGCTTGCGGCGGGGGCTAGCCAGCCACCGATTTTTATCTGTTGTAGGCCGTCATTGCACCTGCCACTGCTTCGGTGGTGGACGACGCTTGTTGTTGCTGCGCGCGTCTTTCTATCCCTCTTATTTTTCCTTTCTTCTCTATTTT
Organism: Amblyomma maculatum; assembly: GCF_055883805.1. Lineage (NCBI taxonomy): Eukaryota > Metazoa > Arthropoda > Arachnida > Ixodida > Ixodidae > Amblyomma > Amblyomma maculatum. The sequence continues at coordinate 18,400,597 of NC_139354.1, forward strand.
CTCTTCTGTTCGCACGAGGCAGCGAAGGTGGCTCAGCTATAGAGCCAGTAGCAGGCCCGTGCAATTTCCTTTCCTTCTTCCTACAGCCACAACAACAGCGCTGACGTCGCAGGGAGAGAAGGGTGGCTGTTCCTGGCACTACGATGCCGGGACTGGTAGGCCAACGCCGCTTGCGGCGGGGTCTAGCCTGCCACCGAAGTTTTATCTCTTGTAGGTCGCCATTGCACACGCTACTGATTAGGTTGTGGACAACGGCTGTTGCAGCACGCGTCTTTATCTCCCTATTCTCTCTCTCTCTCTCTCTCTCTCTTTCTCTCTTTTGTCCGCACGAGGCAGCGGGTGGTGGTAGAAACATTTTATTGCCATTGGAACGAACAGTGGGGGCGAAGCCCCCGCATAGCATTTGGGTGCTTCCTTACTCCGTGGGAGACACCATTTTAAAGCAAAAGAAAGTCCTTGAAGAGCAAACCTCCTCATAGCACTGGAAATAATATTGCGTTATTCTTGACTTGAGGTGCTCTTCATGAGAGACTCCTAGTAGGACTCTGCGACGTTCTGTGATGAGGGATGAGGAAAGGTAGGGCATGTAAGAAGGATGTGTAGGAAATGTCCTGGGTTGCCGCAGAGTCTGCAAGATGAGGAAAACTGGTCTGGGCATCGGGCATGTAGAAGTGTAGGGTATGGAGCAGTCCGAGTCTACAAGCTTCGCCAGTGTATGGCCTGCGCTATGGTGAGAGAAGGGGCGGGGGGGGGGGTGTATATTCCCCTCGTTTGTCGCGGTAATATAAGAGAATATCGCGGAAAGAGACCAGGCGCTCCTCGGCCTGTAGAAGGGGCTCCATTCCTCTAGCCCGGAAAGTAAGATCTCGGGCTAGGGAATTAACCTCCTCGTTGCCAGGGCAGCCGGTATGTGCTGGCGTCCATATGAGGCTTTTGGAGTGCGGGGGCTGCTAGGAGCGTAATATGCGAGCAGTGGTGCGAGATATATAGCCGTTGGCATAATTTATAATTGCAGATTTGGAATCAGAGATGCTTTTTGTGGCAGATGTAGAGTTGAGAGCCAGCGCAACGCTACTCCGTGTATAACGATCCCTCCTTCCACCCCCAACTCGCTAGACAGCTTGCCAACCACACCTGAGTCATTTGCTGCTCGATTTGAGGCAAAATTGCAGGAAGCTATAACACATATCCATCAGGAATGTGCAACACTCAAAGACGCGGTAGTCCGCATTACTCAAGACAACGCTATTCTTAACCACAGATTAGATACCCTAACGCAAGAATTATCAGACTGTTATATAGATGTTGAGACTCGCCTAAATACTTACTCAACCCGTCTTCGAAAGTGCAAGAAACCCAACGCAGCAGGAGGACTGGCAAATCTTCTCCCTGCTATAGCTCATGAATCCCACCCCTCCGTTTTGACTACCCCTCAGATATGTTCTCATCAAGGCATATCGAAACCGTAATCTTACTGTTTGGCAGTGGAACTGCTGGGGCTTTGGCCAGAAGCGTCATGTGGTCCACCAACTGCTATCCTGCGCTATGGGACCCGATATCCTTGCTCTACAGGAACCCTCCAACCCACTCACCCTCCCCGGCTGTAAACTTATTTTGCCTACATGTCCTGCTCCCTCTAGGGTAGCCTTTTTAGTTAGTCGCTCTCTCCCCATCATCACACATCCCCTAGCAATACCAGACATTGATAAACTTTTATTCGAACTTGTGCCACAACACATTCGAGCGAAAAGTGGTTTTATCTTAAAAGTATACAGTCCTCCTAAAGGCCATAAAAACTACTTTGAACGGCTATTTACACTTGCGAAGCGCGTAGCTAACAAGTGCTCATTGTTGAGAGTTTAACGCTCCACATACAGCCCGGGGTTACCCGCCTGATACACCGAAAGGACATCGCTTGTGGTTAGCCGCACAACAAACTGGTCTCTCCCTTCTCACCGACCCTACCTTTCCTACCCGCATGGAAGCCAGTCTCTGTAGAGACACTACACCAGACCTTACTTTCGCACATTGTCTCTCTCGCGTCTTGGTTTATCATTCCGCTGCCCTGTGGACCTCCCAGAGGCTCAACTTTCGCGAAGTAGGATTCTTTCCGAACGTGTAGAGCAGCCCGCGCCTACGCCCCCAATTAATGGCATCACCGAATGGTCCAAACAACTACAAAGCGATGTGCAATCAGTATTTTGTCCCCTACCGGATGACTGCCCAAGCGACACGATTGACTTCAGCCTCTTACATTTATGGGAGGCTAAAGGCGGCCTAGAACGACGCTGGAAAAGGCAGAGTTAGAACGGGACACTTAGACGCCGCCTAGTCCATCTTAACAGAGAGATAGAGACGCATGCAGCGACTCTTTCACGAGAGTTGGAAATAGCTGTGCAACTAGTTAGATGAAAATATGACTGTATATCAGACTTGGAACCTTTTTAGCTACTTAATAGACTCGAGTAAGACTAGGACTACCCAACGGGACAACCTCACTAGACTAATGCATACGTGCGATGCACCTCCATTGGAACTTCTTCAAAAACTGCGAGATCATTATTTCCCCAAGTACCCTTTTATACCACACCCTGACTATTCAGGGCCCCCTAACGACTTCCTCGACCAACCCATCACGGTATATGAGGTGCAGGCTGAGCTTTAGAGGCTTAACACATCTTCAGCCCCCGGTCCAGATGGAGTACATAATAAGGCACTCCGGAATCTCGATTCCCAAGATATTGCCGTCCTTACCGAATACTTTAACGAGTGCTGGCAACGGGGAACCCTCCCGCCGCAATGGAAAAAGGCCAAAGTTGTGTTTATACCGAAACCTGGAAAAGCTCTGCTAATTTCAAACCTTATGCCTATCTCTCTCACCTCTTCTGTCCGCAAACTAATGGAGTATGTACTCCAGACTAGAATTTGTCAATATCTAAAAGGCAAAAATCTCATGCCCACCTGCATGTGGATTTCGTCCAGGCATTTCTACACAGGATGTTTTCTCACAGCTAAAGCATCACATTCTCGACAGTCAAATCTATAACACCAAAGCCATCCTAGGTGTGGATCTGACCAAAGCATTTGATAATGTTACACATTTAGCAATCCTTCAGAATCGTACAACGCTGGGAGTCGGCGTCAGATTGCATAATTACGCGTCTGAGAATTCCTCACGACCACTTTGGCTAGTAGCGTGCAGCTGTGAACCCTCCTGGTAGTAAGCGGTGGTTGCAAACATGATGCCGGTTCCATCGTCATGATATAGTGCGGCATCAGTATAAATGCAGAGACCGATGGTCTGGTCATGTGTATCAATTGTGTGTCGGTGATCTCTTCCTGGCCCTTTGGTGTTGGTTGGAAGGGGTTTTGGATCCGTTACCAATGTTTCTGTCCATGGTGCCGTAAGGTGGTCCAATATGGGCAAGTGTAGGTTTGCTTCGTCAAAGATTCGAGTAAGGAGGCGATGCCCGTTGGTTGTGTGTGACGCAGGCGAGTTTCATGACTTGCTCGATGCGTAGCAATAAGTGCATCCACTGGTGGGAGTTGAGCGAATCTGTGAAGCTCCGTGATTCTCGTGTGTACGGCTTGACCAGTTATAACCCCCAAGGCAGAGTTATAAAGTGAGCCAAGTGTCTTGTAATTGGCTGCGGTCAATTGTCATTGGTCAATTGCAATTGGTCAAAGTAAGGGGCACCGTAGCGGAGCTTAGCGAGCAGAATAGCGACGGTGAGGCGACGCGCTACCTCTGTCCCTGCTCCCCCTGCTGAGCCGTTCGATTAAGTGGAGCGTTGGCTTCCATTGAGATTTTAGCTGTTGGATCCAATCTTTAGCAGTACCATGTTGATTGATGAGTGCCATGTATCTGGAGATGACCTTTCGGGATTTGTTCGATGCTTTGACCACCGTACATGTCTTTAACTGTGCTTGTTTTTCTTACCAAAAACTAATCTGTTCAGCCCAATTATACGAGCGCGTGCAACTTATTCGCTAAGGTCAACTGTAAAGTTTGAGGGGGGTTATCAATATCACCCTACAAAAATAAAACTACTTTGTAAAAGTGCTTTTTCGTAATGCCCCATTTTCAGGGCGACTCTGGAGCACCAGTATTCACAAAGATCAGCAACGGTCGCTTCACACAAGTTGGCATTGTGTCATACGGCAAAGACATCGGTGGCAAATGCAGCACGCTCGGAAGTGTGTACACCAGAGTGGATGCATATATAAGTTGGATTAAGAAATCTATTGTGAATATCAAAGCCTACAAGGACGTCGTGCCCCATCAGCGAGCATGGCACCAAGCTCCTCTAATTCTACCGTATACATTTTCCTCGAATAATGAGGAATGGAAATGACGTAATATGGCTGCGCCGCTTTAACGAGCCTTTTGCTAAGTTGAAATAAACTTCGCTCGTGAACTGATACCGGAATTCTGTCTGTGACTGGCGTAGGCTTGGAGTAATTTCAAGTCAGAAACAATTATCTTTCGTTTGCTAAAATATGCGCCCCATAAATGCATGAATTTTTCCAGTCCTCTAGCTGTGCTAAAGGCGATAGAAAAGATAAAAGCTCGCCAATGACTTCGCTTAGTATAAGGGAAGAGTTTAATTTTCCTAAATGTAGGACGTTCAGTGCTCATTACGTTCAATATATATTAATCTGACTAGCAATACCCAAGAGTCCTTCGATTTGCTGCAAATAGAGGCTAGCGTTGCTCCCAGGAATTGCGTGTAAAAAAAAAAAAAGCTGGGTAAGGGGGCGTACTGAATTCCTTACAAAAAGAAAACCAAAATGTAAAACACAGTTGTTACTTTTTATTTTTATTATTGCTATGCCAAGTTTTATTTCTACTGCTTGTTTGTACAATTGTCTGCTCGTTCTTTGTGAACAATAAATAGCGAACGACACAGGTGTGTAATTTCGACTCATGATTCGATTATTAACAGTTACACGGGAAATATCAGCATACAGACATTTTACTTAGACCTTGCAATTTTACTATTTACTGCTACCACCTGTCATGAAGTGCAAAATAACTGCAAGAGAAAAGTAAACTACTTAGACCTCTTTTCTTAAGATAGCTCCTGCTTCGATAAACTGTCAGGTATCATGTTGACCGAGTTGGGTAGGCCATGTCAGACCACAGGTTTACGACCCACTCGCGATTTTGGCCATGAATCGTTCCGGAGAGTGTGCTACTTCGGAAGCCTGTTTACCTTGCTTTTAAAAATGTCCCATGCGTTATTTCTTCTAATCGCTCGGAAAGACTGAAAACGGACGCTTGGAAGAATGCGCCAATAATTATTTTTATCCGGGATAGGAGAGGGGCATAGGAGAGGGGAGGACGGCATCGGCCCCTTACTCACCCCTCCGTTTTTGTAACTGTAATTGCAAGAGGAAGGCACACCGTGACGGTCAGAAGAGAAAATACATGAAGCAGTACATTCTTTCTAAATTAAGATATACTAAGAATAATAATTGAAAAAGCGGGTAAAAAAATCAAGGCTGAAAAATTTTATTTTGCTGCGATAAAAGACTACGTGTCCCGTGAATATGAAGCGTCAATGCAGTAGGTTGGCGGTGCGTCGAGCAAGAAGGCAGCATATCACCCCGCACCAGTCATCACCTGCACGTCGCCCGTCTATTGTCACGCACCGTTGCTTTTTCAAATTCCTTTCTTCCCCGCGCAGCTGCAGACTGGAACAACCTTCCAGGTGGCATCGCTTTTATCACCTGCTCATGAAAGTTCTTGGAAAATGTAAAAGATGTGTACTATAAAAATGTTTTTATAATGTTTTCCACCTGTTATGTAACATCCCTTCATGGGGCCTTTAAAAAAATAAAATGTAATGAATGAAATGGCTGCCGGCGAGCGCGAGAAGACAAAAGCGACCGCTAGCTCCAAAGTTGGGCAAAAATTGGCAGTAGCTTACCTTAGCTAAGCTAGTATATACAAAGCAAAAGCATAGTATTCGTGGTTGTGGCCGAATCATTTCTTTGTTTTTATTGTTGTCGCACCCTCTTCTCCGCCGCCTTCCGTCGTCGCTTTGCAAGTCTGTCTTATCGCTCTGTAGTTGTTTCCGCCGCTCGTTTAACTCTCTCAGCTTCATTTTTGCTGAGTGGCCGCAACTGAAGAGCACCGCGCATGCCAGTGAAGGTATAGCTTAGTGATGACGTCACACGCGCCGCCCCAAGGAGACCGGTGATAAGCACCGGTAAGAATGAAGTTTGCCAGTTGCGTGAAGAAGAAGCAGGTACGCGATGTAGAAGTTAAACAGCAGTAGAAAAAGGATAGAGCGTCGCCCGCTCCGTGCACCATATATGCGAAGAAGCGAGTAGAAAGCAGGCTGTGCGCCGCGAGACACGCGCCTGAAGGTCGGGTGAAGGTCAAACTGTGGCGTGCGCAAAACGCGCCGCAGCCATCTTAGTGCAGCTTTCGCTTCAAAAGCCTCGCCTCACACAAAACAAGTGCTAATACAGTCATTCAAGCGAATATAGGACGAGCATGCACCTAGTGATCGAACAGCGCAGCCTCGACGCTATCATATCGGCGCAGCGCCAAAGATGTTTTAAAAAGATGCGCAGGCAACTCGAAAACTTTTGTCCATGACTGTACCCACACTCAATATTTCCTATCTTTTTCAAGTCAGGGAAACACAGCTTCTTTGCTCAGGTAAAGCAAACATTAGGTAATTTATTTTCATTTCCTTCTTCATCCTGCTCGTCTCCTCCCCTTCCACTCATGATCAACAAACTGCAAGTATGGCACCTTTCGTACTGATATGATGTGAGACAGACTCGTTTGCAACATTAACGAGGCGTCTATACAACGGTGCCTGCTTCTAGAGACGAACCTGTCGTTCGAGTCAGCATGCAGATAAGCAACCTCTTGCTCATGCTTGCTGAGTCACGTTGATGCAAACTCAGGGCATGGACGGAGTTCAGCAAGTTCACATTGCGATGCGAGGGCTGATGAAACAGACGATACGTTGTTACCGCTCTGGAAAGCCGCACTCGTGATAGCGCGATGTGCATCAACGGTCTCTGTAAACAGTGTACGCGGCCTGGTAAAAGGAAGAATAGCCAAGTGATGAGAGGGAACCCGGAACAAATAATTTGATAGGTAGCTGTGCGTCTCAAAAGTTAACCAAGCACCGCACAATGAAAAAACTAAATGTGCTGCGTAGTGACAAACGCGACTGTAACAACCACAATGAGTTATTTTGGCGTTATTTGTAAGCGGCTTCACTAATAAAAGAAGAATAGCACTTAAAAAAACGAAATTTTCAGTCGCTTGCACAACAAGAGACGCCATCTCAAATAAGGCTAAATTGCAACATGCTAGTACAATATTAATAAAACACATTCGTCACTTTCTCGTTTTTAATCGCCTGCCCTCTTCAAGTGCAGGAGGTAAATATTGAACATGTTTATCGATGTTCACGTATTTTTTAAATTTCGCTGATCTGGAATTACAGTCAAAATGCTTTGCAATACAAAGTGTTTGCAGGACGCTGACCCGTTGCCACGTTTGATTGCTAATTGGCCTTGTAAGACTCTCACCTTAATAATTCTCTTTGCGCTTCCTGCGCAATATGCAATGCTTCGTAAAGGATGGCGGAAATAGGCCTATGCTGCCCACGTTTTCGATGCATTCAACAAACTCGCTATCCTTGGCGTCATGAACGCTGATATTTAGTTTGGTTTGAAATATACAGCACACAAAGGCATAGACGTCCGAAAAGTACTTGCTTGTATCATCGCGCATCTTCGATTATGTGCAAGCACTGTGTGGAACGTCATTTGCCAGCTAGCCCAGACATATAAATGATATGCAAAGACTGATAATAAATTCATGTTTACCATTTTGTAATGGCAGCGCAGCAAATCTGAAGAAATGCTCAACACAAAACGCTATTCCAGGCACTTCCATATGCGAAAAAGAAAGGAGACAATACTTGCGGCCTCTTCCTCCGTCAGCAGGATGCCTGCTTCGTGTTTTCCCGCCCTCATCGCAAGAATGGCTGCATAGTTGGATTGCAACCTGTCATCGACTGAGTCAGCATCAGAGTAATTGGCCTGAATAGAAGTTTAATTTCTAAATTTGCGACACTTCATAATTCATCCCTACTTGTTACTACTCTCTGTTAAACAACACTAGTGCACGACGAGTTTCGAATCGGAATCCTTTCGCAGTTTTCTTTCTGCGACCAATTAAGAAAAATGGTTTCTTGGATTTCAAAGCTTCTCTCAATTACTCTTACTACTTTCATGTACTCACAACATTCATGTAAAGTACAACCACATTCATAAATGCTCCACATGTATGGAAAACTGCGTGAGTACAAATATAGTTCACAGCATAGCTTGCAAGGACATACCCGCTACAGAAAAGATGCAATTATTCTCAGTTCAAAATGGCTTCAACTTCCCTTTTGAAAGCGGCTTATGACGCGGTCCCTCTTCGTGTCGACCGCCTATGCTCCACTGTTGACACAGCCTTTCAGGATGCGTGACAGCCACAGCAAGCTAACAGTTCAGATGCTAGTCTGTTCTCGCAAGCCTCGCATCTTGACGCACTAAAGCGAAACTATGTTGTCTAGCTAGCTTCAACGTATTTGAAAGGTCCGCTCTGCAAAATTGTTGCCTAAAACGTATATAGAATTCACTGTAATGTATCGGACGCTAACTTTTCTCTCATGTAACGTGAACCGTAATAGAGTCGAACGATGAGCTAGTTGGTCACACATCTCTTGGCTGCATTGACGTCGGCTCTCAACAAATCATGCCACCACCATGTTAAAAAAAGTTTTCTAAGCCAGACTGAGTGGCTTCTGGAGGCAGGGTATCCTGAGCATTTGCTGTGTAGCATAATAGAAAGCATTGTCCTGCCGATCAAGCGGAGGATTCGAAAAGAAAGCCTTACTCAAGGAAACAAGTGGTCAGTGGCACCATATATGCATGGCTTCACCCATAATCTAATGAAGATTGGTCAGACATGGCATCCGAATTATTCCGACTGCACCAAACAGGGCTAAAGGGATGTGTGTGCAGGTTAACAACCAGGACTTCAACTCTGGATGCAAAACTTCGCACCGGACTGGGTACTCTAAGTGTATTCAGGGAGTTGTTTATGAGATTCCCTTGCATTGTGGAAAGAAATATATTGGACAAACAGGAAGATGCCTCAATGAAAGGATTAGAGAGCACGCTAAGGCAATATCGGACAAGTCTGGCACAAATCTGGCTGTGCACTGCAAAGACTGCGTTGATTGTAGGGACCAAAAATGTCCGGCTGACCTTCACAGTGCTAAGGTTATGAAAAGGATGAAGGACAAGTTAGCCAGAGAGATTTATGAAGCATATGCAATCTGTGACTTGGGAGACCAATGTGTCAGCATGACATCGGTGGTTTTGTTGAAGAAGGAAGTAGAATTTTTGCGCAAACCGGCAGGATGTTAACGACAAGAAAGAAGTTGGCTGCAAATGTAAAGTGAAGGAAGAAGTGAAGGAAGAAGATGATGCGGTTTCCATTACAACGAGGGAGAAGAAGAAGAAGAAGAAGAAGAAGAAGTTAATATAGTTGTCAGTGCAGCGTAGTCCTTGTGTGCGTGTGTGTGCCTCTTGTGCTTTGTGTTGGTGTTACCTGCTCTGCTGCCTTCTTCCAAGAGACGTGAACCGTATTTAGCGTGCAATACTCATTTAGTCTACACACTAAAAACTTTGTGCCACGTCTCTTTCGCTATTTTTTTACTCAAGTAGTAGGTTACTTCTATGACTAATTTAGAGACGGTATTTAGGCTGAGGTGACCTTTTTCTGCGTTGTAAAAACCTCGTGCTGATCTTGAAGCTGGCGTCGCGCATCAAAAGGGCCGCTTTCGCTGCTCGCCCGATAAAGCGTATCTGTCAGAGGGAATGCGTAGCACCCAAACTATCAGGGTGTATTTTGAGCAACTCCTTCGTGTTTGTTCGACATTACAAAACGGCAGCTAACATCCAAACCGTATTACGTTTATCAAGGGTAGAATCTATCGCCAAAGATTTTATCAGCGATGCTAGCAAACGATTCTTGGCGATTAGCAAGAGGGGGTGATGTTCGATACCTTCGTGTACCTCGCCAGGAGTTTCACCACACACAGGGGCAGCCAGTGTTTTCAGTGCCGTTATGGCCAGTACGTAGGGAACGATGTAACTTGCCGCTGCAAAATACATGGCAATGCACAATTATGTTCTACGATGTGGGATAGACTATAGGGAAGCCACTTATGGTTACAGCTTGCCCGAAAATTGCCTAGTCAGCATTATTGGCTCCCTCTCAAGTAGGTGAGGTATATGTTCATGACAAACGGAAAGCTCCTGTCGCGAAGATTAAACATTCATTTTTATTCAATCAGTGGCATCTGGCTTTCAGCAGTTCAGATAGATTACAACTTTCTGGTTGCCCGATCGCGTATTCTTTCACAGCCGACGGATGTTTGTGGCCTCCGAGTGACAGCATATGTTAAACACTGCACAGTGGGTAAAAGACCTTAATATATTGTTTTTGCTCACCTCATTGATGCAAACGGGGCTGAGAATGGTTCACATCCGGTGCTCATGTCCTCAACCTAGTTTACTACAATGCCGCTCTCGTGTCATCGCCCAGATGTGCTATATGGTGCAAAGATTGCACCTGCTTCCGCTCCGAAGAGGCACTATACACAGCGTCACCAAGCGTGGTGAACGGGGGGTACTAGCGTCAAGTTCTATTTCGATTTAGTTTCACCGCATAGTTAGTGAGAGCTGTTCCTTGGCTTCAAGATTTTGCCACCTTTTTTGAGGTTTTGCAGTGTTAAGCACCAGTATTGTTATTGTGAAGAAAGGGCAAATGAACATCATACTATTTCAATAAAAATACAAAGTGTTATTAAAACTCATGGTAAACAAATTTGTTTGAAAATTGTCGGTTGTTTTTCATGTATCTTTTGCACGAGACATGCGCAGTTGATCTGCATATGCATACAGAGTTGGTCTGTAGCATGTACATGCAGAAATGAATTTTATTTCTCCCTCAGAAAGCAGTGGGTTATGCTTTCACTGAAGCAAGGCTTACAGGCTGACTTAACCCTATGTCAAAATGTAATAGAATGGCAATAATAAGAACTCAAATTTCTACCTGCTTTCTTTCGACAGAAAGCTTGCAGACCACTCCCACATCAAATCGCGGATACTGAAAGCCTAGAGATTTCTCAACAAGCTCAAAGTGCTCTTATGGTAGCACCCTAGTTCTGATAGAGTATGACTTTTACACCTCTGTCTTTCTCTAGTATTGTCCTACTTAGACTGTTGTTGCGTAGCATAGAGTTCAGCAAGGCCATTTAACATGAATCGTCTGAATCCTTCAAATAACTCACGTTTTTGCGTTTTTATTAAACCATACAGCATGTCGGTCATAGGTACTCTGTATGCAGAAACCAAACAACTAGCACTTGCCGACAAAATTATGCTCACGTGATCATACGTTCTAAAAATCCATTCAGTAAGGGATAATATTTGTCACTTCTAAAGATAATTACGAAATGAGAATCCGGAGTACTACTACTGCGCTGAGACCAGATCCGTCAATTAATTACTTGTGTTCCGTATTTTTCCGTTTACTTTTTTCTTGAACGTACTCTGTGCATACACAAAAAAAAAACATATGGAGACACTTAGGCTACGCTTGTATGGATATGGAGCGATACCGTACATGTCATGTACCGTCTTTGCCAAAAGTAACCAGGCTGCATCTTTTGCTTTTCGCTTGAATTCTAAAGCCAACATTAAATCCCACAGTATCAAAACTTGCAGCCTTCCAGGACCCTTGCTTTCTGAGTCAGACTACCCAGGCTACGCAAGCACAATCACACTGCTTGGCTAAAAGTGGTCTCGGAAATATATTGGCGGTTTTTTCACACATTATAGTTCCTTACTGCTGTATGGTAAATGGTATTTGTGGAATAATTGAGGCATAGATGTAGGGATTATTAACGCGATAACATTAACTGCCCCGCTAACATAAACATTCGTGGTCGGTGTTGTGAGCGAAACATCACATAATGGCGCTACCAGGTAGTACACTTGGCAGCTGGCACGGCCGAACACTCTTGAATAAGCAATTGAGTGACAAAGTGCACATACGCGAAGGAGGCTGCGCAAGAAGTACAATGGACGGTATCCCTTCACGCTGTCCTGTCATACCCTTAAAAACAAGGTTTAACTCTACTTGCCATTTTTTTCTCATCTCATGGGGACAAATGGGCAATGCTCCATGGGGATCGTCGTGCCAGGCAATACTTATGCTGAGTGCTGAAGACAAAAAAGCAGTACAGATGTTCAACACGCTCAACTTCGGCATAGCAGGAATGACTACGCCACTGTCACGTACACGTTTGATGCAAGTTGAATGAATGAATGAATGAAGTGCATGAACGTTGCCTTTCCGGCACGCGAGTACAGGCCCCTTGTGAGCATTTTGAACCTCTTCCATGAGGTTTAGAAAACGAGGTCTGGGCTTGCAACTTCGGCCGCGATGTTAATGCAATAAACAGTGACCTTGTTGTTGATATAAAATTAGGACGAGAAAGTTTGGGAAACATAGCTTTGGCATATCACGATGATTTTGCTGAAAGTTGAGCAGGTTGCTAAAGCGACTGAAGTGACATCTGCGCAAAGAGGACTCGGAATCACGGGAAACTTTGCAACAATTTAATTAGAGAGCCTTTACTAGCCGCGTTTGATCAAAAAAAGTAGTGGCTACCTCCTTTGATACATCACGAACCATATCGATGCAGCAAACGCATCTCGTATACGAGCGTCCACTCGTCCCCCAGAAACACTACGCTTCTAGAAGTCTATCACTAGGCAACTAGCACTCGTCTCGTTGGCCCAAGACGTCGTCGCCACCTGGGGGCCATTCCCGAATCACTCGCCCGAACTACCAACCCCAAGTGGCGAATAAAGTTCTCTCTCTCTCTCTCTCTCTCTCTTCAGAGTTCCTTCCTCGAGCAGTTGCATCAAACAATACTCTTGCACGCGCCCCTTCTGTTGCGTTCAAGGGCTGTCTCGGTGCCATAAAAAACACTGATGCTCATTTTTGTGCGAATATAATTATTTCACACACACAAACGTTTCACACCTTCCTGCGGCGGGAACATTACAACTACCGGCGAATATTGCACAGCTTGTCATGCTATTGGTTGGTTTCTCAGTTCTTTAAAGCGCAGCTACAATCATTGGTCGAAGCAAGGAATACCACTTCTCATAGGAAAATATGAAAGGCAATACCTCGGCACCTTCAATCAAAGATGCACACCAACAACTTGGCCTTGTCGCCGACGTCAGAGACCTTAAAACAACAAAAGAAAAAAAGTACCACTTGTACCAGATATCGTACCACTTATAATAATATTCTTATAATAATAATAACTTATAATTATAATAATTATATTATAAAATTACATAATTATTACCTTTATAATAAGTGGTACTATAATATACAATTATATTATAATACATTGTTACGGCTTGAAACCTTCACTCAGGACGGAGATACTGGCCGCATTCAGCCGAGCTACTGCCACTTCTTTCTCCACTCACCCCCTATCCTTCCTCTTCGTTGTCTTTTTACTCCGTGACATTTTCTCCCTGCGCAGCCGAAGGACACTGGGCGAGTTAAGTTGTCTCCCGAGAGTGGCATGCATTCAGGCGAGCGACGTGCGACAGTTCAGGCTTCGAGTTACGGCGACCAGTTGAGGTAACGCGTGCAGTTTCATGCGTGATGTAACTAATTCTGGCCACGGTCACATAAAGGCCTTCATAGGGGATCAGTAGCTTCTGATGCAAGCCGCGGCGCCGGACTGGACACCAAAGCCGGACCATATCGCCCGCAGCGTAGATAACGTGCCGGCGGCGGCCATCGTAGCGATCATTGAAACGCTTTTGTGATGTAATCTATCGTGACCAGGCAATGCGACGAGCTTCTTTAGCCAAGAACAGGATCTCGGCGAAATCCAGATTTTCATTGGTAGAAAACGGAAGGATTGTGTCCAGGGTGCAGCGCGGCGGGCAAGCGTGTAAGAGCTAGAACGGACTATATCCGGTAGTTTTATGAGTAGCGGTATTGAAAGCGCATGTCACGTAGGACAGTATGGTGTCCTAGTTCTTACGATCTGAATCCACATACATGGCAGGCATGTTTGTCAATGTCCTGTTGATGCGTTCCGTCAAACTGTTTGTCTGTGGATGATATGGCGTTGAGTACCTGTGGGGGACTGTGCACAGACGTAGCAGCTCGTCAACAATGTCGCCAATGAATTGGCTGCCTCGGTCACTGATTACTACTGGTCGTGGTCTATGCCTCAAGAGGACAGAGTTCAGAAGGAACGGCGACATGTGATGCGCGGTAGCCAATGAAGAGCAGCTGTTTCAAAATAGCGAGTAAGGTAGTTGGCACAAATCACGATCCACCTGTCGTTTGAAGATCGGGAAAAGTTCCAAGCAGATAAATTCCGACCTGTTCAAACAGACTGCTTGGAGGCACCACTAGGTGAAGTAGGCCAGGTGCTGCGGGGGTAGGGCATTTATGACGCTGGCACTGGGTGAAGCTGGCCACGTAACGTTCAGTCGTGGAACACATTCTCAGCCAGTAAAACCATTCTTGAGCTCGACGAAGCATGTGAGACGATCCCAGATGTCCGGATGCGGGGTCATCATGCACCACAAGTGATATTGAGGAGCTCAGAGCCTTTGTAACGACAAGCAGGTATCGTGGGCCCACAGGAGAGTAGCTCTTTTTACACAAGAGACCGTCGCGAATACAGAAACGACCTTTAACTCCCTGGTTGCGTGCGGTGGCAAACAGAGTCTGTAGAGCAGGATTTTCGCATTGCTCACTTTTAAACACCTCAACATCAGGAAACTCTCAAACGATGGCTGAACTGTAATGGTCGAAATTGTCACTGTCCCACTCTGCTGATGGCAGCGGCATTCGCGAGACAGTCTGCATCGGCGCGTCGGCACCCGCTCTTGTATACAACATTAAAGTTATACCCCTGCAGACGGAGGGCCCAGCACGCGAGGCGACCACGTGGACCTCGAAAATTGACGAGCCAGCACATGGAGTGATGGTTGGTCACAATCGTGAATGGGCGACCATACAAGTACCATCAGAACCTCTGCACAACGAAGACCACAGCAAGGCATGCTTGTTCTGCGATGGTATAGTTGTACTCTTGCTTACTGAGAGAGCAGCTCGCATATGTAATAACGTGCTCCTCATCATCTCTGCGCTGAACTATAACACCGCCGATGCCAACACCACTAGCATCGGCATGAACTTCTGTTGGTGCGGAGGGGTCGAAATGCCGGAGAAGAGGATGTGAGGTCAGTACAAACAGCTGGCGGAACGAGGTATCGCACTCGGCAGTCCATTCAATCACGCTCCTTTGTGAATAAAGCACGTCAGTAGGTAGGCGATGTCGGCAAAGCTGTGAATAAAACGCCGGAAATAGGAACATAACCGTAAAAAACTTCAGAACTCTCACTGTCCACGCGGTGCTTGTAATGACTCCACAGCTGCCGTTTTCTGAAGGTTTGGACTCACGCCTTACGCAGCAACGAGATGACCGAGCACCAAAGCTTGACGTTCCCCAAAGCGGCAGTTCTTATAATTAAGGACTAGTCCGGTGTTTTGTAAACAGTTTAATACACGCTGAGCGGTCTTACCGGTACTGACCTATGGGGCTGAAACATAGACCACCACAGCAGCTTGGGCTTCTTGGTTATTTTTGTTATTGCTGGTTGGGGTTGTTAGTTACAGCGCTCGTTACGTGTTCTCGCTCTTATGTCCCGTCTGTTTTTTGTGCTGTCACCTGAAAATGAGACATGGAGGTTAACAAGAAGGGTTTTACTTAAGTTGCAGGACAAAGCAGAGGGCCGTGGAAAGGAAAATGGTAAGTATAAGGTTAAGAGATTAAAAGCATGCAGAGTGGTTGAGAGAAATAACTCAAGTTACTGACATTCTAGTCGAAATTAAGAAGAAATGGGCATGGGCAAGACATGTGGTTCGAAGAGAGGGTAACCGCTCGTCTCTAGAGTAACAGTTGTATTACAAGGGAATGCAAGCTTAGCAGGGGGGTGGCAGAAATTTATGTGCGTGGATGAGATTAAGAAATTCGCAGGGGTTAAATGGATGCAACTAGCACAGGACCGGAATAATTGGAGAAAAATGGGAGAGGCGTTCGCACAGCAGTGGGTATACTCCGGCTGATGATGATGACCCTGCTCTTCCTTTTCGTCGTTTTCGTTACTCCGTGACTATATTATAATTACGATAAGTGGTACTATAGATGACGCCCTAAAGGTTGACCTATCTGTGTGCACACTTAGTTCCCCGGTGCGCAAAAAGATGTCTTTTTATTTCCAACTATACCTACGGATCGCCAAATTTAAAAAGCGATGAGGTTTTGTTACTGACGAAATGATTTTTCTATACATTTTTCAAAGCTAGCTTTGCATTGCTTCCTATATCTAGATTAATTTTCCAACTTCTCAGACACGCGTTTTCCAGGCATACTTGCCAGACGACGAGTTGCCTAAACTGGTAAGCTATATATAGGAATTTTCAGTTGGTCCAGATTACGTTCACGTTTTTATTTGAGCATTATATTTGCATTATTTGTTAATATTGTGCTTACATGCATTCTATAAATATCCAGGGTACTTTATTTTAACTTATAGTCCGGTATTTCCATCAGTTAAATGGCAAAAGCAAGGCCGATAAAGGGGTCGGCGGTTTGCAAACAGGCAAGGCCTTAAGTACGCATTACGTGCCCATCAATATAGTACTACATAACTCAGTTTCGCGTGACCACACCACGCATCCTGTATACAACGCGGCCACAATGCATGAAAAGCATTGCACTCACCGCACAAATGCATTGTAGAACCGCCGAATTCAAGAAGCTTCACCCTTAACTACGCAAGGATATGCCCGATAGCGGCGCATTAGCGCAACGTGAGCTGAACCTCTAAACGTTGTGGATGGTCTTCCGGGACGAACAGTGAGGCAGTAAGGGATAGCGACCACGCACTTAAGTTTGCGCGACCAAATAGAATCGCCACACTGTGAGAAGACAATCCTTTCGTACGGCATGACGCCTCTCCGAGTATCCTGCGATGGAAATAGACGACTGCGTGTTTGAAGCAGCGTGGCCGCGGAAACACCTTCATGCGTGGTGCCGTCTTCCCAGAGCCTTCCTTGCCGCGGAGCCGGCAGATGGTTGCACTTAGGGTGTCTCAGTGAGCGCGGCGGCGGAGGAGTGGGCATACCGAGGCGCCGTAACTGCAATGGGGCTTAAAATTATTCGATCGAGCGCGTAGCCCCAACTGGTCGGGAAGACGGGCCGACTGGTGGGCGTTAACAGTTTTGCTCAGTATAAGCTGTGCTGTTGCAGCGGGCAAAGCAGGGCAATACAGAACAAAGGCGCCATTTGCTTTCCTGGCCTAAATGAGAACAACAAGGAGACCATGTTGGAGCCGTCTATCACCACACGCCTTTCGGCGAATAAGGCTTGTAAGCTCAGTCTGATTGAAGCCGCCACGTTGAGTTCTACCTAAATCTTCAATGTGACAGCAATAAGGCTCCAGTTGAGCGGAGGCGCCGGCCTCACCGGCCCTCGTCGAGTGTCGATAAAATGCGGATTGGTCCCAGAGAATTGCCGACATATGTGGAGCGGCGTTATTGAAAAGTGCTTAGTCCACAGCGTAGTTTGGGATTGTAAGGTCGCAACATAACTCAAACGCCGCACAATATGTACCAGGTACCCGAACTGCGCTGAACCGAAAACTTGGGTATAGAAGAGCATCAAGCCGGGACCCTTCAATACCGAGTCAGACACGATCTTCGAGCTTGGCGAAATCGAGGTTTACACGTCTGTAGTGCGGTCTTTCTCGTAATGTAGCTTACTACTGCAATCAATTGAGCATGTGTAAGATTAGAGATGTACTGATTATGAAAGCAGTGATTACGTGTGCAGAAAAGTGTATATCAGTGAGGGAGTGACGGAGAACGGCGGCTATGATCCGCAGGAGGAGCCCACAATGAGACATGCCGTTGCTGCTGCGTCATACCCTTAAAGGAGTAGCTTAAGTGCCCATTAGGTTACGCATACTGTGGAATTCGCAGCACGGGAACTATTTCAGCCTTAACTCAAGTATTCAATCTCCACATGCTCATTCTGGCATGAAGAGAAGTCGTCGCTGTATTCTTCCAGTTGTAGTGGCAATAAAACTGCAACTCGTGCTATGACAAGCACCTTTGAAGGATGCAATTTGAAAGGTGATGTTGCGATCTCCGCTACACAATACGCGAGGTGGATATAGAAGTTAAAACCAGACGTCTCGTTTATTGACGGACTCCTTGTCCTACCTTCTTGACACCTTTCTGCCTAGTTTCTTTCCGGCAGCGGTGAGAAAAATACTTCTGATCCGACTAAGACCGTTAACACCTGCAAAAACATATCGTGCTTGGTATACATTTGTGACTCATCCATCATGGTATGCATTTTCAGAAAGTTTTTGTCCTGCGGAAAGCGAAAAGTACAAAACATTACTTGGCTTGCTTCAACCATTTTTCGGACTGGAAACGGCTTCTATTATTATTTGCACCTCCTCTATACCGTTCTTTCGAGGGGATAAGAACAATTAGTTTCTTCGTCAATGCATTTTGCCATTTTTATTTTCGTTCTCGAAGAAAAACAGCTTAATGTGGCCTAAATGCACCTTGTTTTTAGTCCTCTACGGTTGGAAAAGCTGAAATATCTTTTTGGGCATCTGCCATGCAGTGTAGTGTTTCCATTGTAATGGTTTTTCTGATCTGAATATATAGATGTTGCACTCGACCTCAGCTTTCGACAGTATTTAGACAGTACTCTACAAGCTTGCGGGGTGGCCAAGACCCCAGGGTCTCCAGTACGTATTATGTTCCTAGCAATTAATTAAGCACCAGAATAGTAGTGTTTATTGGCATATATGGTTCACATCTGGTCGTGGTCACAAAACGAAATCCGTTTGCAGCAGCTGCTCAAGCCTAATGGCTGTCTTGCGAGCCGTGAACGGTCTTCCACGTTTGCGAACTGCGACGCTTTAGATGAACAGCATTAGGTAATGTACGTAGACTTACGACGAGCTAGCACTCCTTACGACGGCTTCTTTTTGCACAGATGCGCCAGCTTGCGGACGCTGCATTCTCTAGACCAAGATCAAAGCATCTTGACCGTATTGCAACGCATTTGTAATGGGAAGCGAACGAGGTAGAAGAACAGTATACGACATTTATTCGGCCAAAAATTACAGACCGAGCATGTCCACTACCTGGGCGACTAGACCAAGCTGTTCTTCCCCTTCAGCACCGAGCTAGTTGAGCCAAGTGGGGACGAAAGATGGGAATCCGACTGCTAAGAAGCTGGCCATTTGAAGAAGCAATGGGATACGTTTGCATAGGTGGAGGGGTGACTGGGAGAACAGGAGAGGTCATGTATCGGCAGCAATAGAAGAACACGAAGGGGGGAGCAATAAGCGGCATTCATTAAAATGTTCCGATGAGGTTAGCCTTGGATACGGTGAGGGATAGTTGCGGAGGGTGTTGTTAAAAGAGTGTCAAGGGCGAGTTGATGGGACAGCTCATTGTCGTAAATCCTTGAATGCCCAGGTTCCCAACAGAGAAAAAAAGTGGAAGGATATAATTTGAAGAACGCCCGTTCGACCTCTTGTTGAAGAGAAGGGGGTAGCGCGCGCTTCTTTGTGTGACAGAGAGTGACCTGAGAGTCGCAATACACTGCGTACTCCGAATTAGAAGGAAGAAAGAAGGACTGTAGGGCATAGACAAAAGCGAGGATCTCTAGAGACAGTGCGCCTGGAGGGTGTAGGTACGGGCCACTCGTGTGGGTTTAAGGGGCGAGGATGCGGGGATGGTATAAGGCGTAATAGCAGGATCCTAAAGGAGCCACAAAAGAGGCATCCGCGGAGACCTCTCCCTGGGAAGCGATTAGTTTGGAATGGTGCTCTGCGGCCGCGTGACGACGACTTGCATGGAGCAAAGAGGACATATTTAGACAGAAGAGGGCGGATACGAAGGCAAAGTTGGGAACCGGGATATGATGATCATAGTGGAGATTGATAACAGAGTAGAGAGGAAGAGATACTAGTGGCAAAGAGTTCAGCGGTAGAGCTGATAATAGTAAGGTTTAGAGCAGCAGTGTAGGGGCCCACCATGTACAGTGTCGATGGTGTTTAGTTGACTGTAAGTGAACCTATGGTACAGAGCAAAGGAAGTTGTTGAGGGGGATTGTACGGGCAACTCAGCAAGCGTGAGCCTCGTCAAAATGTACGTATGTGAAAACCTTGTGCCGCGCTACGCAGAGGTTTACCGTATTTTGCTCAGAGTCACCGACGCCGCATGCAAAATAACCCCTCTCCACGCGACGTTCTGTGTACCACATGCCTCCGACAATGTGGATCTGGTACTCCTCAAGCCGTATCATCATGATCTATACTTCACTTACCTAGAACACACAAGTAATGTGCTTTTCTGGGACAGTGTTATCTGGCGTAATATACTGAGGACGAGCATTGCTTTCCTAATCGACGGAGTATCTGCATTTCGTGTCCTCCGTTCGCTGCAATGGTGCCACGCTCTTCAGCAAACGGCAGATTCTAAATGAGAGGTAGAACGTCCTTTATAACAATGAGGTATGGTGGGAAATTAAAAAAATGGTGTGAAGTTGATGGCATATTTCATGTATTAGAGCCAGAGTAAAATGCACCCGGGCCCATAACTGATGAAGATCAGAAGCGATCAAACTGCGTAGCATAATTATCGGTGCATTCATAACTGCACCAGCGCCCACAAGCAAGGATGGCAACTCGGAACCTAATAACTCCATAAGTTCAGTACAATTCTAGAATCATCCGCGCGTAGAGTTATATGCACTCGGAGTAGTCGTGTTAATGTTTCAATTTGTATTTAAGCATTTGGTCTGTTCACAGACCACCGGCAATATAATCGAATGCATCTATAGCAGCGTGCACTACAGCATCCACTTTATATTCATTGTGTTTTAAACGACTTCGTGATCCTTAAGTTATTGTTTTCTACAAGGTGCATTTGTGTTGGCTTCGTCTGTATATTTATTTCATACAATTTGTTCTTCCAGGTGCTACCGTTCGAGCCTTGCGATTCGTTCTTTCTACTGTTCAGAAACTTTCCAACAGGTAAAGCTATCATAGACAGGTCTTTTATGAAAATCAACTGGGGTGATCTTGTAAGACATTCTGATTATTTTATTAATGAGAATGATCCAGCGTAGGGATGTGTAGCAAAATTTTGCTTTTTAATTTGTCCGACACTCGCAATGAGACGTTAAGTGTGCCGTAGAAAGATAAATTATTTCATTCTTGAAAATAAATTTAAGGCGACTGTGAAACCTTGTAAGATGCTGTTCATCTTTCGATGTGTTACCAAATTGCGCTTTAAATCAGCACTTACTTACAGTGAATGTCAATTTTCTAAAGAAATTAGTGGGATGTTTTCGCAATAAAAAGGAGGAAAGAAAAAACTTCCTAAGAGATGATATATAAATACATGGATAGGCTTTCCGCTAGATAACATTCTTGGCTGTCTGCCTACATTATTTTTTTCAGTAACTCCTTCAGTGGCCCTTATATCTTGTAAATGTAAAAATGCCAAATTGCATCAGAATCATGCATCAATAAATGTGAACTAGCGGAAAAGGGTTAATTGCCGAGATATGCAACCTATATGTGATGGCTAGTAATATATATATATATATATATATATATATATCATATTTTCGATTATTTATTTTTTTATTTATGTATCTAAGAATACTGTAATCCTTAGTAGGCTCTTACAAGAGCACGCAAACTAATTGGACGATTATCTAAGAATACCAGGACGGAAAAAACGCTTTTAGAGAAATGGAAACCATGCCCACTGCAACATTTCGATACATTCAATATAACGCATCAAAACACTGATTAGAACTACGAAGCAACATAAGAAAGTCAGCACAGTGATCAACAGGCACTGAGAAGACTAGCCAAATTGAACACTCGAAGTAAATAAAGGAGTACATTGCAGGAACAATATTTACTATACATTTTTAAAAATGATTCCACTTTTTTCAGAAAAAGATTAAGAGACATGTAAGACTGTTCCATTCATCAATGGCTGAAGGGGAAAATGAGGCTTTATATGCGCCACATCCCACTGGGATGGCTCTGATGCACTTTCTGCGCTTTAACCTTCTTGATCGACAAGGTGGCTTGATGTACTGATGTGTATCAATCCACCGATTTGTATCAATCCACTGATGTTAAGAAGATAGTGAGAGACCGGAAAGCGTGGCGTGACATGGTCTATAGTGTCACGAAGAGTCGGACACGACTGAACGCCTGAACTGAACTGACTGATGTGTATCCACCGTAGAAAAGAATGAATAGGTATTTCATGGAAACTACGCGTCGCCGACAAGAAAGGATAGAAATACCAGCTTTAGCTCACATGAATGATACACTGCCTAGGCGCGAGTAGCAAGAAAAAAAAATTAAAACAATTGGTCTTATTTTGAACCCTCTTCTAGTTTTAGGCTGAGGTATGACTGATGAGGGCTCCAAATGACGCCGCCATACCAAATGAGGGCCCTTATGATGGTGTTATAGGCGGTCAGGTTTACATGAGAAAGAGCTTGGGATAGTTTTCTGCGAAGCAGTCCTAGTTGTTTAAATGCTTTTTCACATGTGTTTGTTATATGCGCATCCCAACTTAGCTTATGCGTAAATGTGACGCCTAAGTATTTCCCAGTATCTACCTTATTTATGCCATATTCTGATAAAGCACAAGAATATACTAAAGGCGTTTTGTTACGGGTAATTGTGATACAAGAAGTTTTGTCAATATTCATCTTGATTCCCCATTATTCTCACCATCTCACAATGCTATTTACGGGAGGAATTAACTTAGCTGGGCCTCACATGTTCGAACCAGGGTCTACAACACTGTTACTCCTGGTTCTGTGCAGGCATGAATATCAATAATGTACAGTCGTGAGAAAAAGTGGTATACTATACTCGGCCGGTGACGGAGCTCGAGAAAACGGCATAAAAATGCCATATAGCGGTAGCGTCAGGGACAGCGACCGTGACATGTGCATGTGGATAAAATGGGCACCACCGCTATTGTCTCGATCCCGGATAGCTGTTGTTAGATGAAGTCGCAATGCAGTTTTTCCGAGCTCCGCCACCGGCTGAGTGTTATATACCACTTTTACTCACGACTGTACATCAGGAATAGAATCGGTCCCAAGACTTATCACTGTCAGATATAAAGCGAATTTCGGATATTTCACGGACAGAGACAATATAGTCGAGCCTAAAATTGGACACCCAACTGTTTATATCGAAGCGTTGTTTAAGTCGTTTCGAACTGTGTTCAAAATGGTTTCGATGCGTTTTAAACATCATGTAGGACCAGAAAGTATTTTAGCTTCAGTTTTTATTTACATAAAAAACGCCTTATCGTACCTACGCCTTGGCTGCATTTGCATCTCCAGGTGTTAATGAAGGCTGTTTGCGAGCATGCTATCAAACCATAAAGCAGCCGACTTACCGCTTTTGCCAAGTATGTCAAAGAGTGATAGACAATTTCGTCCATTGCTTCTCGTTTCAGCTTTGCCTTTAACTTTGGGTTACAAAGTGACGAAGAGAATACGGAAATATGAAGTCACTGGTGCTTGAAACGTGCCTGCTGATTGCCATATTCACGATGACGGTTAGTAGCATATAGATTGTACTATACCGGTAGCCTCGGACAACACAAGTATAAAATATGCGTACAGCTAATAACTGTTGATTGCTGAACAAAGTATTTATTTCTAGGTTATTCTTTACGAATTACTTCCTTGAATAGCACATGCGCAGATATTTATTCGCGTTTGCAGCAACTAATACAGCACTTACTCACTGACGAATCATTTATTTTTTACTATCATGAGAGCAAAGTAAACAGATTCAAAGGGGTTTTATGTTACACTTGTAATCTCGGCGTTTTTGCCTTTAAGTTACTTTAATACTTGCGTTTTTGGCACCGTTCATTCAGAGGGAGAAGGGCCAAAGGGAAACATAATTTCCGCCGAATTGTTGTGAGTAGACTAAATACACAATGTTTTTTTCTAAACCTACGTATTCGTCCTGATTGAAAGTATTGAACTATACGCTTCATAGTCGTCGAGCGCTGTTTTAAAAAGCTCAAGTGTGGCTCATTTCGGGATCTCTGTAAGGAGCGTTAATCTGGTAATTAGAAGGCTTATAACATGTAGTTAGCCTTTGGCACTGGATAATAGCTGGAATGTATTAGTTAAATGCCTCGTTATATGGAAAATTATATCCGTACCAGCCGCTAGAGAAAAACGTGCCATCTGTTTTAAAAACGAACTAAAGTGCTACAGCTAAGAAACAGGAATCGGCACATCGCGTAGAATGAGTGAAACGTCACATATCATGCGTAAAACAAAAACTGATCGGCCGTCTTGATTAGATAATAATCTCTTAGTCAATAGTGGGACTTGTACAAGGAAGTCAATGTTCATCTTTTATTACTCCCTATCACCGTTTGCTGACGGGATGTGCAGTTTTGCATGTATAGAGTCAAAACTGTTAGAATTTTTTCAAGATGAGTATTTTTCAGAGGAGTATATGCTTGGCATTAACTGAGCAGACTACCTGCAAATTGCATCTCAAAAATAGGTTAAAAACATAGAAATTGATAGTTTAATAGCACCGTTTTAACGCACAAACGTTTTTTCGGCGCCGCTCCTATATGTTTAGAACATATCATTGTAACTTTCGCATTTAAACGGAAATGTCAATTATGAAAATATTTCTCTTTCGGTTGAAAGTGGGCAATACGTCACGTTACGGCAAATAAATATGACGTCTTTTCGACATAAATGCTTTTCGTCAAAAAAACCAAAGAGGCCACAAAGTGCGTGGTGAGCGCCTAGGTAAAACAATGTTTATTTATTGCCCTTCTCAGCTGCGGGGACAGGAACTCGGGATCAATTCACACGGTGAGTCGCTGCATGCTCGTACTTATAAAGCAAATATCGTTTCAGCAAAGCAAACCGAAATGTGTGTCTATATATTGTCCTTGTGTCTATATATTGTCCTATATATTGTAACACACAATTCAAAATTCAGTGCCTAACATGTAGCAAGAAATAATCCCAATACTGTCAAAAGATTTAACACCAACGCAGGCTGGAACAGACGAATAATGAAGGATTCCTTTCTTGCAGCGTGATCAAAGTGATCAGTCGTCCACCTACACAATAACGCGTTCCGCGTATGTTGGCATATAGAGGGCATTTTATTATTAAGAACGAGTATCTTTTCAACAAAAAAAATAATTGAGGGAACACACTTTCTGCCCCAGCCGATATAACATGCTGGAATATGCCTCTTATTATGCATGTAATTAATAAAAATGCAATAATTAACTTTTAATTATTGCAGTTGGGTGGTTAGTCCCAATGGGAAGTTTCCTGCCCTCAACTAGACGACGACACGCCAGTTTTTGGAACGAAGAACAACTAATTTTCTAGTGTTCTAGAGCTCGATGAAATCCGACGTTTTGTTTGTTGTTTTGTTTGTTTTTCGCACGCAACCGGAACTGAGTGAACGAGGAGCACCAGTAGTAAGGAGCAACCGCAGAATCCGCTGGTGACGTGCCGTTTTGAATTCACCGTCGGATTCAAAGGGCGTGTGCTAATTTTCCTGTCTAGAGCTCCTCGGCGTGAAGCTTAGACCGCTTCCGGCGTTGTCGTCTGCTTCGTCGCTCGGCGTAGGAAGTATAACAATCATCAACTACGGCGACGTCACTTAGGAATTCTCATAAGCTCTGGCCTGGCGCTATGCCTGTCCAGTTATTCCTGGAAAAAACATTTTATTTTTTAATTTCATCGCTAGCTTCATGAAATAAATAACAGCATGCTTCTGCGACTGCATGCAGATTGTTATTTAACGTCAAACGGTGCCGGTATATTGATGTGCAATGCATTATATCTTCGAGCGTCTATTACATTTGCACAGGAGAGGCTTGACAGCTAAACTAAAGGGGAATTACTTTATAGTTGAAAAGGGTATATCTGAAAAAAAGAATTTTAGGACTACGTTGCTTCATACCGACTGGCTCAATACGGTTGTCGTGGGCTAAATCACTCACGTCTCGTGTTTGAAGAACTGGTAGAGTTTGACGCCAGATGTTCAGCGCTTTTCTAATTGTATAACAAACAAGAATAAACCCAATTAGCAAATTTTTTTTACTCAGTAAGTTGCAATCTCATCTAGATAGTCCACAACGGTACTACTCTTGGGATGATTGAAAATATTTTTCACATGACGTCGTCAAATGTCATGCCCTTCATTGTGACGCACAGAAGAATGCAGACATTAAAGACGTCCACAGAGGTAATGAGCTTCTCTCTACGAATATTTTCAGCTGATATCTTGATATGCGCATCAGGCTCGGATAATCGTTTTTGAAAAATTCGTTCTAAGCGTGTTTCGACAGGAGGGTATCTAATGGCAACAACTGGGGCGACTAAGGAGGCCGTGATGCCGTTCCTCCGCGCCCAATTTATGGATTGAGAAAGGTACCATTCAGGAATTTCAGGGTCAAAGAAAAAAAACTCGACGGTGCTCAGCCAAGGTGTAACAATCTTTCTTTTCGAATGCCCCTGGTAGTCCTGAGGTGAATTTTAGACATTTAGAACACAGTCTGTGCACTTTTTCCCTGTAAGGCCTAGGTCTGTGAAGTGAGGACCGACAATACGGCTGTTTTAAATGACACACAAAACATTTGCATGTCATCTTACTTGGTGCTTGTGCTGACGTAGCCAACGTGGTTTCTTGTCACACCGATAATGAGCACTGAGCTAATTGACATTCAAGTTCCTGCCGAATTTGGCAGACATTTCAGGTCTTCATCACATTTAATTGGACACCGTTTGCGAAATTCGAGCCATTCCTGAACTCTATTCAGTGTCAGTTCTTGGCGAAGACACGCATGATATGGGAGGCAGCTGCGTCTTGAAAGGGACTTCCAAACTGAAGCCAGGCTGGCACCGGAGTCCGTACCAATTGAAAATTTACCTGACGTTGCTTCCTGCCTGATAAAAACGTACGCTAGGGCATCAATGCCAAATCATCGGTTCCGTTTCTTGGCTTCCTTCTTCAATGGCCTTGTCAGACGCGGTTAACAAGCACCTCAAATGAAAGCGCCTGCGTTTTTTGGGAAACAGGGGCTAACACACCCGCAAGAACAACTGCCTACAGCATACAGCCAGTGCCACGCAAGCCCCTTGCAACGCAGACGGACAAAGATTTTCTTTCTCGGATGCAGTTCATGAAATCAAGGGATTACAGGAAGACGGAAGCTAAACCTAGTGAGTGAAACTGAGCCCGTCGGGCAGCCATAACGCAAGCGACGAATAGAAAAAACAGCTGCAGCTGAGCCCGTCGGGTTCCAGAATTGACGTATCCGTAGCTGAGGACATCTTTTTCCAACGCCGGCGGCAGTCTAAGGTAAGCGCCGGAGCTCCCTAACCAGGGAAATTAGCACACTCGTTTATAATTAGGCGGTGCATTCATCACGACACGTCACCAGCGGACGTTGCACTTACGTCATACTTCTTGCGCTCCTCGTCCGCTTACTTTCGATTGCATGCGGAAAAAAAACGTCGGATTTCTCACGCTGCAGGGCTCTCGAAAAGAATTTTTCCTGTTTCAAAAACTGATATACTATAGTGTTCATCACGGCATCAAACACCCTATTGGGGCTAACCCTCGTTTTATTGGAATTGTGTTGATTACATTCACAATTAGAGACGTTTTGTAGCATCTTATGTCCGGTGGGGCGGAGAGTGAGTTCCTGCATGTAATTCTTTTCTGTTTAAAACCTACCATGTTTTGCACTTACTTTAAGTCTTCCCTGAAATACACTGTGTATATAAATGGCTTTTCTAAGTGCGACATTGATTGGCATGCGTATTTCATTTCGCGATCATAAGCACTACATTCTCACCTCATACCTTATCCTGTCAAAATGCTCTTGTCATTCATAGAAGAACAAGCAATATTACATTTCCCGCATATAAAGAGTGGAAAATACAATAAATCGCATGTGTCATAACATACAAAATAATTGATAAATTTTTGTTTTTCGTAGTAATGACTCTGCGACAACGTTTTTTGGCACAAAACCGAATCGTTCTCATATGCAACTCTTTACTCACTTGTTCAAGTTTGCGGGATTTCTGGAGGTCCGAAGCTAATCATCAATGGCAGTGATGCAGTTCGGGGCCAGTTCCCTTGGATGGTATGTAAGCAAACTCTCCAATTTCTTTTTCTGTTGGTTCAGGTAATTTTGCTCCTCTATCAAACTTTTCCCTACTTTGTTCCACACTTGGAGCTCGTCACTCATAGAAACTTTTTTCAGTATGGGAATTTTATTTAGGCGCCATCATAAACATACATTATGACGCCGCTCTTTATCACTTGTGACACCATAAAGTTTCAGGCAACCATTAATATCACCCTAGCTTGCTGGTAGCGGGGTTCTCAGCCTTCCTCTATTGTTAACCTGTAGCTTTCTAGAGCGTTAGCTCTACTGCTCACAATCGTCAAGGTCGCGTTATTCCACAATGTGTAAACGTTGGCGGTCGCTAGGCCAACGGCACGAATCCGTCGCATAGCAACAGCGCGTTCCACGTGACTCCGGTTGTAATAAAATTGCGAAAGACGTTGCCGTGGCAAGGTTTCCAACCTATATGCCATGCCGCAGGCACGCGTGCACTAGTCTACTACCGCATTATGTTAATTATTTCATTGCACTCTGTATATAATATATGCACACAAATACCCTCCGTCGTAATCGACGGAAGTAACATGACTAAAATTACTTCAATGCCTTCAATGTTTCATTGTGTGGGAACTAATCAGGCGCTGGCTCCAAAGGTTCTATAATTTCCCAACGCCTTACAATGGCTTCCTTAAAGTGTTCTCTCACTGGCCGAGCGTAAAGATGTGCGTGACGCACAACCATCATACTTCTTCGTATACTCTGCAGGCCTAAAGCCACTACAAGATCATATGGTATACCATCCTCATTTTCAGTCAGCGATACCTCATATTGTGATTGATAGGTGGAACTTTTTTTCCAACGAGTCCTTTGGAGGACGCCTCGGAAAAAACCTGCATCCCAGCATGCAAAAAAAATATGGCCACTGGTTTTATTCTTTCTGCATGGTAGGCAGATGGCTCTCCAAGGCACAAAAATTCATATATCTTCCAACCACATTTTAACCAGCAATGTCCCGCTATATAGTTTGTAAAAGAATGTTTTGGCTGCAGGAGTAACGTCCATTTTTTAGCTATTTTTAAAACACCTTGACTTACCTGGGCCTGCTCTCTACATGGTCCTATACAGTGGCGATGCTACATTTTTTTCGTTGTGACGTGACGAAGATAATCTGATGAAAACCGTCTATGACGAAAATGACAAGATTGTAGCTCCTCACAAATACCCACCAATAAATTGAGATGTAACAATAAATTCTGCCGAAACTATGCTCAGTCTCAAATGAACAACAGGACGTAAAAGGGGGTCCTTATCATCAAAATCAAAAGTGGTTCACTAACTCCCATACAAATGAGTGACATAAACCAAGCCGTCCAGGGCGTACGCTTTGAAACAGGTTAGAGTGGTTCGACTTGTCCTTTCCAAAGAACTCCCCACAAACACTGCAAACATTGCTTGCAACTTTTGCACATTTGGGCAGGAACAGTGTAGCATTTGCATTCCGTACCCCAGCTTGCTGACCAAGAAGCTATTGTAAACATGTGGCACGTCCAACCACTGAAAGGTCCAATCCACCAAATCCTGCTGGCTTTTTTCTCTCATTTCTGCAGCCTTATTTCGAAAATAAATTTCACTCTCAGCATAAAATTGAACAGGGACACCTAAACATGTAGGGGCAGTTGTTGTCCACGGTACATTGCGAATACGCTCGAGTTGGATGCATTCATCCTGCCAAAATCCGAAGCACTTTCCCTACTTCACCCCACTGCCACTTGCGTCGCAGAAAGCTGCAACTTTCTTACAACTTTCAAAATGATTTCCTAATTAAAGCAGAACACAGCAGCATTATCAGAGTAGGCCAGCACATGAACATACCTACATTCTTCTCTCTGCAGATGATCACGCCTCGTGTGAACCTGCGACACACATTCGCTCTGCGTAGCAAACTTTGTCTCCATCAAGTCCCAACTGCAACACACTGTCACGCTGTCCAGTGAACATCGTCTTGATGATGTTTCATCTGCAGCACAAATTGATTTAATCTAGGTAAATTCACCATCACCTACGCCGCATCGCTCACACCCTACACATCTGACACGCCCTCAGCGCGAGCACTTTGGGGAGCGCACCACGATGAGACAAAGTATCCCAGAAGTCTTCAAGCGATGTGGTCTCACCTTGTTCAGCCCGATTCGCCCTGTTCGCTACCTTGGCAGCATAACCTGGTAGTCTTTATCGGCGGCAGCAAAAACCCTGTGTTCCGCGGCCGGCCTGGGCCACTGATACCATGTGTACTCCGACGGAGCTCATAGCAACTCCTCTTAGATGTCTCTTACGAGGAGAATGACGAGAGCCTTCCCTTCCTCTCCTATCATTTGCCTCTTATTGTTTGCCTTTTATCGACGCTCGTCGCAGTGCTACATATAATTATTCTGTCACACTTTCTACGGGAACTGTGCGCTTGGACGGTACAGCATCGCTCCTATCGCGTAGCGTTCCTTGGCGCGCATTCAAGTGTGAGAATGCAAATGGCAGGAACGCTAGACAAAATGAAACTTCTGGTTGGTCGCTTCGAATTTGGCGACTGGTGACGTCACTTCTCTGTCGACCAATCAGGTGCGCCTCTCGCGCGGACAGCTTTTGTCGACTACAGTATGAGCCGTTAAAGCTTTTCGCCTTAACACGTCCTTAAGCTTTGGCGGCTGGAAATGGAATCCCAGGCAGAGGAGTCGTTGATACCAAGCGTATTAGAGGCGAATTTAATGGACGCATTGTGGTGCGTATGACTTTCTAACGCGTGTTTGGGATGAGCAATGATTTTTCAGCAATAATATTTTTTTTAAATTGAAATGATTTAAATAAGAAAAACTGGAAAACAAATGCACGGAGAGCACATTCGGTATGAAAGGTGCTATCGCGTCTACGCTTAAGGCGAAACTTGAGCGGCCCCAAATTTTTCTAAATATGCCTACCGGTAAGTAATCGGTTCTAATCAGTCATGCTGATTGGACGACATTATTGCACAGCCCGGAGTGGAGTAGTGGCTTGCATTCTCGGCTGGGAATCGGAGGGGTAGTAGTTCTATTCCTGTTGGAGGCATCTTTTTCCTTAAGCGACACTAGAGTGAACACTTTCTGCTCACAGTATCTGATCATGCCGCTCAAGAACCATGAAAGGCTTTCGCCGAATATTTCTCTATGTGTCATCATAGAAGATTGGATGCGACTATAGAAAGAAAGACGTTTTGCTATCAGCTTCTGTATATAATATACCAACCACATAAATGGATGCAGTCGCGAAGTGCTGCGTGCTTTTTCCTTTCTTTCTCTGTCTTTGTACCCCCTCGTGAGCTTTACTCCAAAGCTTTGTGCACCAATTCGCCGACTAGTTCACTCATCAGAGCTACTAACATGGTGTGTATCTGTCATTCAGCAAAAAATCTATAGGTTTTTGTTTGTTTGTTTGTTTGGAAGAGAACAATGCAAAATAATGAATCCCTACCTCCTTTTTTCAGGTCAAGCTTATAATTGATTACCCCCGTGACCCAAGTTATAAGATCCACTGCGGAGGAAGTATTATAACGAAGCGCCATGTGCTCACAGCCAGTCACTGTATAGTAATGTAAGAGTGTTTTCAACACATTTTGACGAAGCAATTTCTCAGAGACTATTAGCGACATACCATTTAAACCTATCATATATATTTCACCTTGTGGTGTAGCAATTCTATCAGTTTGTCATTTTCGTAGGGTTAGGCTATAATGTAGATTCTCATTGTCGCAACGCTTCTGAATGCATGTGCAGTTTAAGCTGAATTCTCAGACCAATCATCTTCTAATTGCCTTTAAAAACGAAAGGTCGGAACTGCCGCACAGAAGGTCTGTCCAGGGAGCAGCAATTGAAGCAAAATTTCTAATAAAGCCGCGAAAGTAAGAGCACCGCCCGAGGAAGCTACGCAGATCTTTGATGGAAGTCGGTTTGGGAAAGGCTGCTACGGCACGAAGTTTGGCAGGATCTGGAGATCCACCTTCTTTGGAGACAACGTGGCCAAGAATAGTGAGCTGGCGGATGGCAAAACGACATTTTTTCAAATTCAGCTGCAGTCCGGCATCAGATAGGCAGGTCAAAACGTGCTTCAGACGGTAGAGGTGTGTGTCAAAGTCAGGAGAAAAGCCAACAATGTCGTCGAGGTAGCAGAGGCAGGTCTTCCACTTTAAGCCACGCAAAATGGTGTCCATCATCCGCCCAAATGTTGTCGGAGTATTACAAAGGCCAAACGGCATAACTGTAAATTCGTACAAGCCGTCGGGAGATACAAAGACAGTTTTGGGGCGATTAGCCGCTTTCAGGGGAACTTGCCAGTACCCGGAACGCAAATCTAGCTAGGAAAGAAAAGAGTTCGGCGCCTTGCAAACAATCGAGAGCGTCGTCGATGCGTGGGAGAGGGTAGACGTCCTTTCGCGTAATCTTATTAAGGCGGCGATAATCGACACAGAAGCGGATAGAACCATCTTTCTTTTTTTACGAGGACAACAGGTGAGGCCCAAGGGCTGCTTGAGGGCTGAATCAGGCCATTCTGGATCATTAGGTCGACCTGCTCTTCAATAGCCTGGCGTTCGGTTGCAGACACACGATAGGGGCGCTGTCGCAGTGGTGCGTGGTTGCCGGTGTCAATGCGACGAGTGACTGTAGAAGTTTGACCCAAACAACTTTGATGAGAGTCGAAGGAGGAGCGAAATTGATGTAGTAGGTTCAAAACCTGAGTGCGCTCCGCTGGAAGATCGGCGTCGATGGAACGGATGAACAAGTCTGTAGAGGGGGGAGCGGGCGCAGGTGAAGGGGGGCTCAGCACAGTCACGGCAGAGTGAGAAGCGTCGTCAGGTTCCTCAGAGATCAGAAGAGATGCGATTGGCTGGATACTGCCGAGGCATTCACCATGGCACAAAGCAGTAGGGGAGTTAAATGGGTTAGAGACCCATAACATGGAAAGGCCAGCGGAAACAGCGAGCACAGCGTAGGGCAATGGAAGACACTTGCGACGAAGGAAAGTTTGGGCTAGTGTGAAGAGAACGGTCTCATCGCTAACAGAGGCACAAGCGACACGAACAAGCACAGAGGAGCAGGGAGGAAGGTCAATATCTTCGGCTAAGAGGGTTTAGCAGAGGAATTTCGTGGATCAGCGTCTGGTAAGGCATCGGGCAAAGTCGAGAACCCCACTTCAGCTCGAGCACAATCGATAATATCAGCGTGACGCGACAGGAAATCCCAGCCTAAAATAACAGCGTGTGAGCAACTTGGCAGCACGACGAACTCAATCGTATAAAGGCAATTCTGGATAACTACTCGAGTGGTGCACGCTGCTAAAGGCTTGATATGCTGAGCGCTGGCCGTTCGCAGTGAAAGTCCCGCAATTGGCGCCTTCACTTTCTTTAAAGAGCTACATAGTTTAGCGTCCATAACCGAAATAGCAGCACCATGTGTCAATTAGAGCTCAGACAGCAACGCCCTCGACGAAAACTTCAATAAGGTTGGCCGGCAACAGATGAGGACTTTGAAAGTTCGACGGGGTCGCAGTTCTCGCCTCAGAAACTGCGGCCTCTAGTTTTCCTCACATGAAGCGTTCTGTCGACGTCGCATCGGAGAGATAGAGCGGCGTCGCGGCGACGGTGAACGGCGGTCGGACATGGCTGAGCGGTCCGGGGAGAAATGACGGCTGGCTGGAGGCTCAGTAGGCGCGGAATACTGAGGCGTCGAAGACCAGTACCCAGGACCATGAGTAGGTGGTGCCGACACTGGGAGACGGTTTCGACAATAACGAGAAATATGTCCAGCCAGCCCGCAAGTGTAACAAATCGGCCGGTTATCTGTCGTGCGCCAGGGATTGCGCGGTCTTGGAGCCGGTCGAATAAACTGCGCAGGTTCTCGAGCAGGACCAGGAGGCGGCTGAATGTAGGCAGGTTACGGCGGAGCATATGTAGGTGGTGGTCGGGCAGCAACAGCCGCATATGTCAACGGGGCTGCGACCGGCATGGATTGGGGGGCTGGAGGAAGAAATTCAGCTACTTGTTCCTGAATAATCTGGCGCAAACTGGGAGCTAGGTGTGAGGAAGGCCCTTCATGGCAGGATATAAGGGAGAGCTGTCGAGCAACTTTTTCTTGAATGAAGCTCTTGATTTGTGGCAGCAGCGCAGAATGTTCAGCTGCATCTGTCAGGCCAGCAAGCAGCTCAGAGTGCATGGTGTTTGCGCGAGTTATGGCCCTTTGTTTGCGCAGTTCATCATAACTTTTACACAGTGTGACCACTTCTGCGACGGTGCGGATATCTCGAGCAGTCAGCATCTGGAAGGCGTCGTCATCAATGCCTTGCAGAATGTACTTAATCTTGTCGGCCTCTGACATCTGTGCGTTCACGCGCTTGCACAAGTCGACGACGTCCTCGATATAACTTGTGAAATTCTCACCAACCTGCTGAGACCGCGCACGCAAGCGCGGTTCAGCGCGGAGTTTCCTCACAGCCGGACGGCCGAAAACTTCAGCGAAGCTAGCTTTGAACACGGACCATGATGGAATGTCCGCTTCATGGTTGCGAAACGACAGACTTGCTACGCCGGTAAGATAGAATATCACGTTGCTTAACTTCGTTTCAAATTTGTTATAAGCGCTCACTCGCTCATAGGATGTGAGCCAGTCCTCGACGTCATGGTCGTCAGTGCCGCTGAAGATGGCGGGGTCTCGCTGGCGGAGGGAGCCGGGACAGATAATGGCCGAGCCAACTTGTACCGCTTGGTGGTTAACGTCCTCAGGCATCGCAGGAGGTGGTAATAAGCGGCTGCGGAGTTCCAGGGCGAGAGGATAGATCTTACCCCGCACCTCCACCAAGTGAAAGATGGGGGTTTATTGAGCAGATCAGCAGCACTCGATCAGCAGGACTGGGCAGATCAGCCGCGAGCACAGCGACAGCGAACACCGTCAGGTCTAACACGTGCAGCGATCACGATGTCACTGCCTAGAATGTTCCTCGTGTACTTCTTCCTCTTCACAATATCAATGTTTTCCTCAAAAAAAAAAGTAGGCAAGACGTTTATGGCCACACTGAAATTTACTCGCCGCGGTGGTAAAGTGGTTAAGGCGCTCCAAAGCTGTGCCCAACAATGTGGGATCGAATCCCGGCCGCGGCAACTACTTTTCGAGGGAGGCGGAAATCACGGCTCCTGTGTGCTGGGCAATTTCAGTGCACATTAAAGAACCACAGTTTCTCAAAATTTTCGGAGCCCTCCACTACGGCGTCTCTCATAGCCTGAGTCGCTTTGCGACGTTAAACACCACAAACCAAACCAAATCACATTCGAATTTGTGCTCCCATAAAAGCCCTCTTCGGATGCTCGCTAACTGCCGGGGCCTCCGAGCCAGACAGCGAAACAACCTACATAGCGAAACCATTTTGAAATGAGGTGCTGCTAGCAAGAGCCGATAGGTAATCTCGGAGGGATAAATTTGGTCAAGAAAAGCGAGGAGAAAACAAGCATAGGCGACTCCTGTACTTGTGCTGAAACCGATGTGCAATGTGCTTGATCTTTAGCTTATGCGTTACATTATGCGCATTTTGTACCTACAGCTTGTTTGCAGCCAGAGCGTGCCCAGACGAAAAAAAAACTACAGAACTATGTCAAAAATACGACAGAATATTGTGTAGTTCTGTCGTAAACGTCAGGTATTTCTGTAGTTCTGTAGTACTTTTCTGTAGTTCTGTAGTTTTTCTGTAGTATATTTCTGTTGTCTGTAGTTCTGTAGTATATTTCTGTTGTCTGTAGTTCTGTAGCACTTTTATGTTGTAACTACAGAACATTCCAGTCAAAAACCGCACAAAAATTCTGTCGTGCCGACAGAAATTTTTCTGTAGTTTTTTTCCGACTGGGTGAGAACATGATCAGGTATTAAGTGACCGCAGTACAGCTGAAATATTAACACACGATATGAATCATATTTATAACGATAGCACATTATCACTTTGGAAGCAGATTTCTGTAGAAGTATCGAATTATACTGCCATGTCGATTAATGATAATATCTCTTTCTGCGCAGAAGAGGCATATTGACATCAAGTGCTGTTGCTTTATACGGCCACAACAACATAAATTATGCCACACCCGTTCCGGTCGTGAAGATGATGCCTCATCCACGTTACAATCATTTTACTGTCGCCAATGACATTGCCATACTGATGGTATTGTATAACATCCCCTTGTTGACATTTTCACTTTCGCATATTTTTCATGCACGAGGAGCCCACAGAAACTCAATAATAAATATATTTTGTTGCTTAACATAATCTGCTTGTGGAATACAAAAACGGGCATTAAATCGTTTGTTACCATCTTTTATTGTGGAGCGTTCCCAGAGAAGGTGTAGAAAAACCTAAATGATAAAAGTAAATGTCATGTTTTATGTGACTTAGTTCCGCAAACGCTGTTTTCGGTCAGTAATGCTAATAATTGTACCGCATTGGCTCACCTTCTCGGTCAGTAATGCTAATAATTGTCAGTAATGTAATAAATGTACCTTATATTACCTGATATTTCAATTGATTTCTAGAAGAGTTGATAACTCTTTTTTGCCGCTTCTTTAACAGTTTGTCAAGATGAAGCCTCTTAGGTCATTAGCAAACTGTATTTACGTATTCGACGGCTTGATAATAGAGAAAGTGTAGGAAGGAACGAATCAGTATCAAACGAAGTTTCCTCGGCTATTATGGTGTCCTCCAAAATTTTGTGGTGAAACAATTCCATGCTTTTAAAATATTTGAACTTCGCACTGATAGTGATTTTTTTTTTTGTAATATACCAAAGGATACCGCTTATATTTCCTTTAGTCTTGATTAAAACTGCATATTGGCTGAGAAGCCAGTGTCTTTCTGAAATCAATTAATTTGTCATAGCCTTTCGGTTGGTTAGTATGCAGTTCAAATAAGAATTGAAGAAACGCGTACGATAAACGTTCTCTCCAACCAACTATCACCTGTTTCGTGTAACAAGCTCGTTTCGCGCAGGTGGGCAAACTATTCCAGTTTTCCGACACAGTAAGGCCGCTTTGCCTTCCGACCAACAGAATGAATCTTCTTCATCGAGACGCCGTTGCAGCCGGCTGGGGTCGCACCAAACAAAGTAAGTTTTAGCAAAATTAACACACACTGCGAAGTTGAGTCCCACGCGAACTAGGAACCTAAATGTTAGACCATTGTTGCTAACTTCGCAAGCCATCAGTAGTCGCCTACATTAAAATGTGTGGTTTTTTACGTCTCCTGTCCGGGACGGCCCCTTCGGCAGATATCTTTATAACAACATCATGCATGCAGTTCGTTCTACCTACCTGCCTACTGTCCACTGAGGATCTCATGTCAGCTTCATTGAAAGTACATCAAGAAAGGTGGAAAACTAATTATCTGTCGACCGTTCCCACGTTCAGGCTCACGCTATTGTAGCGGGCGCCTTGAAACTTACTGCTCACATTTGTCGCGCGTAGTAACGGTGCTTATTCTATTTATTTTTTTTTTGGGTAACAAGAGGCAACAAAAACATAACATTGGGAAAATATCCGTTCAAAAATAGCTACTCTGTTATAGTGCTTCCTGAGAATATTAATGAAATGTTAGTAGATTTAATGTGCCGTCAATGATGAACCAGATTTACATTCTGCATTGCATTATTATTATTATTATTATATTATTGCTCATTTCCAGTGAGCAGTAGAGATGTGCATCATGATTGGAAATGTGTTATCCCCGAATGCGTGTCTTTGAAATCATTAGGCACCTTTTGAAGCTCTTGCAAACTAGGTTGGTACATTACTCCCGAGGCTCCATTTGACTGACTGGAGGATACATAGAAAGACGTGTGATGGTTTCATTAAATGTAAGCATATAGAATGGCAGTAAGAAGAAAGCTTACGCTCTGTCGATCTATATTCATCCGTGTGAAAATTCAATAGAACGTACGTAAATTTAGAGAAGAAACAAAAGTACCCTTCGAGTAAGCTGGCCAGAAATATGTATAACAAGAAAAAGATTTTAAAATGGCGTAAAGTGAGAGAATAAAATATGATTTAAACTCGGCCGCAGTGGTGCAGTGGTTAGAGCGCTCGACTATACAGTGTCCAAGGATGCGGGATTGAATCCCGGCCGCGGTGGCCGCTTCTCGATGGAGGCGAAAAGCAAGGCGCACGTGTGCTATGCGATGTCAGCGCACGTTAGAGAACCATGGGTTATCGAAATTTCTGGAGCCCTCCACTACGGCTTCTTTCATGCTTTGGGATGTTAAAACCCCATAAACCATAAACTAAAATGTGAAAACGATCCCATTGACTTTGATATGCTGCATATTCCTCCTGTGAAAAGAACCAATAGCGAGATAGTTCCAACAATCATAATGGTCAATGTCGATGCTACCCTCCGCTGACGTTTTTCAGATTTGAATATTGCCCGCACGTAACTAAAGCTTCTTCAGAGCTGCAAAAGGACCTGCATCATGCATTAACTTGCCCCCGTGTGCTGTGCAATGTCAGTGCGCGTTAAATAGAACCCAGGACGGGTCAAAACTTCCGAAGCCCTCCCCTACGGCGTCTCTCATAGCTTCAGTCACTTTGGGACGTTAAACCTCAAAAACCTTCAAACCAACCAACCTTTCTGGATGGCCCATCAGGCTAGGCGCAATGGCCACTCATTTTCAGTGTTCTAGAGCTACTTTCTCGTCCAAATATCAAGAGTTTGAATTCAGACATGGTAAAATATGTGCTTACGATCTTTGCTGTACACATGCGCGCGCAGTTGTTGCCCACAATCAAGTCAGAAGAAGCCTTGCAATAATATGTTACTAAAACGAAGCGACAAGTGAGCACGTATACACTGTCCTCATAAGATCGCCTGTATATTTATTCAGTTAGGCGAACATAATGTTCTTATTTCTTCCTGTTTCTATGCAGTTGATGAAACGCTACCGGACCACCTTCAATACACGCCGCTGAAGATAGTACATGGAGATGTTTGTCGAGTTCTTCCCTACTACATTCCGTCTAAAATGTTATGTGCGCGGAGTCCAGATAGCACCGTTTGCAAAGTAAGCAATATTTGTGATCTCATAAAACACTTACTAAAGCTGTTAAGACAAGAAAAAGAACACAACGCTCACCAAAATCAAATGGGATAACATGGTGATTTTGTTGTCAGTGAAAAATAGAATAACGTTCATTCAGGTATGGCACATCGCAAGTCCTAGATACCTTCAGTTTATTTTTAGAAATCTCTATAGATAATCAGTTATTCAAAAAGCGACCGCGTATCATGTTCACATATTTTTTATTGCGCTGTTTGCCATTAAGCATACTGAAATAGAGAGGAGGAAGCAGGAGAAAGAAGAAAGAGTGTTGACTGGTCTCTTTTAAAAATTCACTTAAGCTCATAATAAACTGATTATCTAGTGTTCACTAGCGATAGCCACACTCAAGGTCCCACAGCAGACCTGTTTTCCGTAGTTATCGTTGTCTCACGTACGTCGTAAAGTCATGTTCATTTCCGTCGCAACTGCAATTCGGAAGCCGATTTTCTGCTCTGCAGCTGCTAATTATTACCGCGCCAAATAGTGAACTATACGTCCCTTTATATTACTCTGCAGCCTCTTGACTCTACTGGCAAAGTGAATTTTTCTTTTACACATATTCCGGCAATGCTGAATTTTTGCATTTGCTCTTTCTGCACAGATAACAAAAACTGAAGTGCTACGGTTGGAAAATGACAGCAGTCTACGAAAGTATTTTTGTTTTTTGTTTTTTTGTTTTTTTTTTTTTTTTTTTGTTAGGCCCAGATTGGTTACGGCGAGGCCAACTGGCTGATATTTTGAAAAATGACTGTAGTCGTCGTCCTTGTGCAGGTGAACTATCAAATCAGGCTTTAGGAAGAGCAAGAGCATATCAATTAAGTGTAACTGAGCTTACAAATTGGCACCCGCTATTGTTTTAGCACCTCTTCCAAGTAACAGCTTCTCTGTAACCCCTGGGTAGCTTTTCTCACTGTATAAAAGATGCCATTGTTTTTGAAGAACACCATAAATGCAAAAGGGAACTAATAAACGTAAACTGAGAGTGGTCTTTATTTCTGCTCATTGAAATCTGCTAAATATAAAGACGTTGGTGTGGAAGCGCAATATTGGGAGTAAATTCTGAATGTGTGCTTTCAAAAAAAAATTGCCCGCCGCAGTGGTGCAGTGATAAGACGCCCTACTGCTGTGCCGGAGTACCCGGGTTCAATCCCGACAGCTGGCGGCTGCGTTTCGATGGAGGCGAAACGAAGTGGCGTCCGCGTGCTGTGCGGTGTCAGTGCACGTTAAAGATCCCCAGGCGGTCGAAATTACTCCGGAGCCCTCCACTACACCACCCCTTTTCTCTCTTTCCGTTTTCACTCCCATCTTCCTCCCTTCTCTTACGGCGCGGTTCAAGTGTCCACAGAACAAATGTGACAGATACTAAACCTTTCCTTTCCCGTGAAAAAACTATTATTGTTCAGAAACAGTCCTAAACCTTACTGAGCAAGTTCCAAACTGAGTTCGATAAATAAATGTCAGAAAATGATATACAGCAGTGACCTCTCACCATGAAATTTTCAAAAAGAAATAACTGTTGAGCGGCCGCCTTCTGATTTCTTGCAACAAAGCAAAACCAAACTCATCATAGTCTTCACTCGCAGCACTGATTTTAATAATAATAATAATTGGTTCACAGGAAGAAAAAGGTGCAGTATCTGTCACACTTGCTCTGTCGACACCTGAACCGCGTCGTAAGGGAAGGGAGGAAGGTGGGAGTGAAAATGGAAAGAGAGAAAGGGGAGCCGTAGTGGAAGGCCCTGCCGGGGTGGTGCAGTGGTAACACGCCCGACTACTGTCCGGAGTTCCCGGGTTCGAACCCGGCCACGGCTTCTGCGTTTCGATGGAGGCGAAACGAAATGGCGTCCGTGTGCTGTGCGATGTCAGCGCACGTTAAAGATCCGCAGGTGGTCGAATCACTGATTTTGGTCCTTGTTGGGGATTTGACTGAAGGGGTAGGCAGCGAACGCGATGGTTAGATGGCATCCTCGAAGCACTGCAGATGAAGTTATGTGATGTTAAGAAGATAGTGAGAACCGGAAAGCGTGGCGTGACATGGTCCATAGGGTCACGAAGAGTCGGACACGACTGAACGACTGAACTGAACTGGCTGAACTGGGGATTTGAAATTATCTTTCCGAAAGCTTTGGTATATTAGGTTAAAGGTACTTTTAGTTTAATCGTGCGTACACTTCCGATAGAAAAAAAAGACTGCTAATAACGCCGCTTTTCGCAGGTCTAGATTAAAATTATCACTTCAACCGTATCACGTTTTCATATTTCTTCCATTGAAGATAATCTGCGCTAAAAATTCTTAATTGCTGGGCTTGTACCCTTGTGGTATAGGAAACATGCTATAGTCATCTACAATCAAATAAACCACAACACTACTGCGTTCCTATTACTGCTCAGGTAAAAGGGCTCCGAACAAAACAATCGATCAGCTGAGCGCGTAAGACGCAAGTGGTTCGCATTTTGTGTGTCAAAGTTTTACATCTTTCCATATGCGTATTCGTTGGGATCTCCTTCTAAACGTTTCCTTAACAATATTAAGAACATCCAAAGGTTCGAGCGTAATCAGCCAAAGGAACCATACAGAACATTTCTTGCGAAGCAGTACTTAGCCCTCAATAAGGACCCAAACGACACTCCACGGAATATAGTCGGCTGTTGGCCTCGTGACCCATATGGTATCACGAGGTGAGTAAAATGCCATGCCTAATGGGGACATAATGCCCCGTGTATTGCGGGACGACAAAAACCAGTCAAAAATGTTACTTAAACATCGCTGTGAAAGAACTTGCGAAAAAGAGTGCACTCACCTGCGCCTACAATTACGTAAACATTGCAGGGAAAAGAAGCCTCACGCAAACGATACGTAGTACTACACAAAGGCAAGCTAAAATAAAGCAGCACTCACGCCGAATACCGCCACAGGCTCCGTGTTGAGGCTGCCCAACATGACCCCTCCCCCCCCCCTCTGCGGGACGAGAACGGATGACAAACCCCGGTGCAGTACAGGAACGTCACGCCAGGCAGCGACGGGCCACCGTAACCGCGGTGCCTCCGAGTTACAGGTGCGCCCCAGAAGAAGCAACCCTCCCTGCCGTGACATCTGCTTGCTCCGCGCTTATCAATCTTCGCAGCCATGATCTATCAGATACCACGCAACGGCCGGACATGCGCCGCCGTGTCTCATCCGATCGCGCTCACATTAAGAAAGTAAAAAGATAGTGAGAGCGCGCGGCGCACAGGCTTATGTGCGCCCCCCCCCCCCCCCCCCCCCCGCTTCGAAAACAGGGCACGGTAAAGGTGGCCGACACGGGAGCAGGTGCCGGTAGTCGGCGCTCGGTAGATGACCAAAGTGTTTTGGTGCAGGAGGGCTGGAACATAAGGTGTGTCTGGCAGAACCTGGAGTAAAAGATAGGCTTCTTGAAATGTCCAAGACGTTCTAGAGATTTACCCAGCACAGAGAGAACTGCCGGTATCTATGTGTTAGTGGCGTTTCAACATACTTTTACGGATAAACACAGTGGCTGTATTACAACGTTTCGCCAATTTTAACTATGCTTTGACGCTTGTTACTACAGTAAATGAGAGATCTGAGGAATATAAGTTGAAACATCGTGCGCGCATTTCGAGACATTATTTAGTCCATGTTGATTACCCATACAAATTTCGTAATCATTTGTTGACATTTACGCCCACTCTCCTAGTGTGTAGCTGCACCTCCCTTTTTCAACAACCCGAAATATGGCATGCCAATTATAATCCTAAAACTCGGACAATACTCCAATTTAACGGGTGACGTTTCGCTTCCTGAATGCTTCATTTTCAGGGTGACTCAGGAGGACCACTCATCGTTCAGCTCCGGAGCGGTCGCTACGTCCAAGTTGGCATTGCCTCCTTCATGAATCGCACTGAAACACATTGCTACAATAACGCCAATGTGTTCACTCGTGTGGAAGTTTATATGCCGTGGATACGAAAAACCCTTTCAAAGCTCAGAGCCTACGAGAACTTCAACCCGTTTGACCTACCATGGGATCAAGATCCTTCCCTCATCCCGTATGCCTTTTCCTCTGACGACATGGCGTAAGAATCCCCGCAAGTGCCTTTGCCAGTTTGAAGCTCATTTTACTATGCTTCAATAAATTTCGCCTTTGAAATGCA
The DNA here is from genome assembly GCF_055883805.1 of Amblyomma maculatum. Lineage (NCBI taxonomy): Eukaryota > Metazoa > Arthropoda > Arachnida > Ixodida > Ixodidae > Amblyomma > Amblyomma maculatum. The sequence goes on from NC_139354.1 coordinate 18,444,351, forward strand.
ACGTGAAACAATTTATGTGTACGAAGAGAATAAGTTTGGGCATGTTGATCAATTAAGGGGAAATGAGGGTGCTCGTTATAATACATGAATGAAAGAAGCCAACAGTCGGCGAGGCCAAGGAAAGCATTGGGGATGGTACTTTGTCTTTTTTTTTTTATGTTTACTTGGATAATCACAGAAATTAGTAATGTAATCTGTTTATGGGAAAGATAATTAAACTCAAAGTAGAAGAAAAAACAACGTGCCGATGGTGGGAACCGAACCCACGACTTCCGAATATCGCGTCCGGTGCTCTTCCAACTGAGCTACATCGGCCGCGATGTAACTCAGGGAAGACAAAGTACCATCCCCAATGCTTTCCTTGGCCTCGCCGACTGTTGGCTTCTTTCCTTCATGTATTATAACGAGCACCCTCATTCCCCTTAATTGATCTGCTTGTAGCTTACGGGGGTCTCGGTTCTGGCAGTCTTGAAGCCATAGGTAGCGTAAGAGGGTTCTAGCACTGCTTTCGCCCTCGCTCTTGATCACGTTCTACGTGACGCTGGCGGTAACATAGGACGTTCCACGTCCGCCGCTATGGTTGAGGATGGCGCTGGTGAACACTCTCAAGGTTCGTATACAGACAACTTAAATACCCAAGCAAGTAGCAGGGTGCACAGCGGCCGATGTAGCTCATTTGGAAGAGCACCGGACGCGATATTCGGAGGTCGTGGGTTCGGTTCCCACCATCGGCACGTTGTTTTTTCTTCTACTTTGTGTTTAATTATCTTTCCCCTAAACAGATTACATTACTAATTTCTGTGATTATCCAAGTAAACATTAAAAAAAAAAGACAAAGTACCATCCCCAATGCTTTCCTTGGCCTCGCCGACTGTTGGCTTCTTTCCTTCTTGGGCATGTTAGTGATTCATATTTGAAAGGAGGGAAAAACCTGAGCACAAAAGACGACTGCCGACTGCCCGTGCAAAACTTTCCAGTTTCCGCTGTGAGAACCTGGTGTCGGCACCCTGTTGTCAGTGCCGTTTTCTTTTCTTCTGAATTTTTTGGGAATGTACGTTCAGTCGTGAGCAAAAGTGGAGAGAGAACGCTAACTGCTATGATTGCTTTTTTGATGTATAAAAAGATGTGCAGGAGAACATTGCTTGGGCAAGAAGACAAGTATATTATGCATGGTAAATAATACATTTCTCAGAAATAACTGTTTCACTGTCAGAATAAGCTGGCGGGTAGTTTTCTCAAAGCGCATGGTATCTCTACTTTTGCTCACGACTGTACATCCTCCTGATTATGGAATAAATCATCAGTTGATAGTTAGCGCTTGTCGTTATCTACTCACTTGTTCTTTCTTCCTTAGTGCTCAATTTTTTTTTCGTTTTCATTTATGTGTGATGTGGCTTCTCTGATAAGTTCAAAACACAGGTACCCAAACATTCACTCGCTAATATAACGTCCCAGAATTAAAGGAACACTTTGAGACAACAGGAATGTCTCAGAGATATACACAGCTCAGCAATTTTGAAGGTGTTTTTGTGGTACCTCTACAAGGGAGTCGGCCAAATGGAGGTTATGAAGTAACGATTACTGTGCACAAATAAGCACAAGCATAATATTCAAGTGCTTATAATCTGTACTCAGTAGGCTCAATCTTGTTTCGCCTGGTCGACTAAGGGGAACTGGGCTTTCAATATTTCCTTAGATGGATATACACTCCAAGAAAAACATGAAGGGATATGGATGCCGAGGGACACACGCTGTGCGGGGGAACAGTGAGCGGGGCACCATATACCACAGGACACAATGCTGAAGCGGAGTCACAAAGGAGCGAACCTGCTGGCTACAGAAAATGTAAGGTAGATGAAAATGGATAAAGCATAGCAGCTGTAGCACTTCTCCTTTCGTTCTCCGAGTACAGGTCAGAACTTGCAGCATATGCGGCGCTGGTCATTGTTTCCACTAGGCCCAATAGCACGGACAGCCCAATCAACGCTCAGTTGGAAACATAAAGCTTTCGAATCCAGTTTTTCCTCGCTGCAGTTGCGACACTGTCGGATGTAGTAAAAAAAGCGCCAGGCAATCGACGTAAGCTACTGTAATATGGAGGTAATCTATCATGCTCTAAAACGTAAGGCACTCTAAAAACGCTGAAGAGGAAATTAGGTGCCGGCAAAAATTAGAAGAACGCGCTAGGAGACCATGTTCGCATTCATATTAAGCAACAGCAGGGTACGGATGCGCACCACTACGACCTCCATCATCCACACCTCCCTTACCATCTTGGAGAGCAAGTGGTGCGCAAGTGGTGTGTGTGTCTGTGTGTGCGTGCGTGCGTGTGTGTGTGTGTGTGTGTGTGTGTGTGTGTGTGTGTGTGTGTGTGTGTGTGTGTGTGTGTGTGTGTGTGTGTGTGTGTGTGTGTGTGTGTGTGTGTGTGTGCGTGTGCGTGTGCGTGTGCGTGTGCGTGTGCGTGTGCGTGTGCGTGTGAGTGTGAGTGTGAGTGTGAGTGTGAGTGTGTGTGTGTGTGTGTGTGTGTGTGTGTGTGTGTGTGTGTGTGTGTGTGTGTGTGTGTGTGTGTGTGTGTGTGTGTGTGTGTGTGTGTGCGTGCGTGCGTGCGTGCGTGCGTGCGTGCGTGTGTGTGTGTGTGTGTGTGTGCGTGCGTGCGTGCGTGCGTGCGCATGGTGCAAGTGCTGATTCCTTCTCAAAGCTTCCTCCTCGAGCAGTTACATAAGCATAACTCTTGCACACACCCCTCTGAAATTCTCCTGTTGCATTTGAGGGCTGCCTCGATGCAATCGAAATCCCCGATTACAACTTTTTGAAGAGGATAAAATTATTTCTCGTACGTAAAACAGAAAGGTTTTACAGCTTACAGCACCTGAGCCGGGAGCACGACATATGCCAGCAATTATTACAGAGTGTTTCGTGCTATTGGCTCATTTCTCAGGTCTTTAGAGCGCAGCTGGATTTGGTGGAAGCAGGGAATTCCTTTTCTCATTTCAAAACTTGAAATGCGACACCTCCGCAACTTCAATCAAAGATGCACACCGACAACGTACTCCTGCCTCCGAAGTCAGAGAGCTTAAAACAAGAAAAGAAACGGTACCAAGTGGTACTAAGTGCCCGACATAAGGAAAGTAAGTGTCGGTCATAGAGAAAATCGAGCATGCTCTGAAGAACGGTGGTAGCCTTAAAGCGGTGACGAAGAGATTAGGCATAGGCAAAACTCAGAGGTATGCGCTAAAAGACAAGGCGGGCAATGTCATCCCTAATATGAGGAAGATAGTGAAAGTAGCTAGTAGTTCTATACTGATCTATGCAGTAGCCGAAGTAGTCAGGACAATAATCAAGTTGGCAGCGGTGCAGAGCAGCCAGACCTTCCGCCAGTAATGAAGGAAAAGGTTAAGAAAGTTTTAGACGCTATGATTGAGAAGAAGGAGGAGGAGGAGGAGGAGGAGGAGGAGGAGGAGGAGGAGGAGGAGGAGGAGGAGGAGGAGGAAAGGTAGGGAAAGGCAGCCTGTAACAGCAACCGGTTTGCTATCCTGCACTGGGGGAAGGGGGTGAATGGATATAAAAGTTGTTAGTGAGGGATGGTTGAAGGTAGTGCAGTCACATGACAGACATACCACAACACATCACGTCACAGTCACATTACTTAACATAAAAGCAAACTCATAGTCTTTCGATTAGGCTTGTGCTTTTCATAAAGCGGAGCAGTGCCTGGGAGGCCTTCCGCGCAGACGATCGCCGTGGCCAGGGACCTAGAATCTTAATTTCAATCAATGGGCGTCCATCTAGATGCTCCAGCGTACGGCACAGATACGCTCTTAATTTAAAAGGAGATAAAGTTTTATTGCTAACGAAATAATTTATTTATTCCTTTTTAAAGCTAGCACTGCAATGTTTCCTATATCAAGGAAACTTTTCTGATTTGCCTGATGTGTTATCCAGGCAGACTTTCCAGACAAAAGCGTTTTTAGCCTGTTGAGCAACATTCACGGTTTCTGAGCTGGCAAAGATATCAGTTCACGTTTTTATATGAGTCTTAAGCTTTGCAATAATTGACTAATATTTTACTAGCATGCACTATGTTAATTATGCAGTGCCATTTATTTCCACATATAGTCCTATGATTTCCATTAGCTGAAAACCAAAAGCGAGAATTAAGTGTCCATCAACGTAGTATATGGCAGTTTTCACGAGACCACACCACGCATCATTCAGAAACTTGCTCCTGAAGCTCCCGAGTGGCTCGGAAGATTGGAACCATTAGTGACCTTAAAAGAATTTTAGCATGACGACGCCACAACCCACCTGGCTGATTGTTGTATTAATGAATGCTAATTGTGCCCTGTAAGTGCTTTTGTGTATTGTGCCGAAGTCAGGCAATAAAGAAAAAAAAGTTCTAAACAGCGTGTTCATTGCAGCTGCAGCAGGAAAAGCGTCGCTTCTAGCGCATAGATCCATTGTGGCATCGCAGAATTCACGAAGCTTCACCCGTACCTGCACATGCATATGCGCGATAACCTGGCGTTTTGCAGAGTGAGCTGCACCTCTCAATGTTATAGGGGTCTTTGACTGAAGTCACTTTCAGAGTGAGACACAAAAGGTGTCATCACGCGAGATCATCCACTCCCTACAGCATGTCCTGCCTCTCTCTCCGAGTGTCCCGCAATGAATAGAGTACTGGGTGCTGGAAAGCGCGAAAGCCTTTCAGCGTGTGCCTTCTTGTCACATCGCTCCGGGCCGTGGCTCCGGCAGATGGCTGCACCTATAGTGGGCCTCGATGCGCGCGACGGCGGGATAGTGGGTGCATTGGGGCACCCTATCTGCACTAGGGCTTCAAATTCCTCAGCTGGGCCCGTAGTCCCAACTGGTCGAGTGCGCGTGCCTTGCGGTGAGCGCTCACCGTTTTATGCAGTACGCTCTGCGTTGTAGCCGTAGGAAAAAGAGGGGTATACAAAAAAAAAAACACGCCACTTGCTTTCCCTGCATAAATGAAAACAAGAACGGGAGTATCTTGGCGGAGGCATCTACTGCCCAAAACCTTTCGACGGCAAAATCGTAGTCAATTCAGCCTGATCCAAGCCGTCTAGTTCAGTTCTACATAATTATTCAACGCGACAGCATTACGGGTCCAGATGAGCAGAAGCCCCGGCGGCACCAGCACCAGTGTCGTGTCTGAAAAATGCTAATTGGTTCAAGGAAATTGCCGACACACGTGGAGCGGCAGAATTGAAAAGCGGTTAAATCACAGCATAGATCGCGTTTTTAAATTCGCAGGATAGCTCAAACGCCTTTCGGATGAGTACTAAATATAAACGAACTGTTTTGAAAAGAAAATTTGAGCTTAGGTCGAGGTTAATCCCGGCATCCTTTAATTCCGAGTCGACCCTTAGCCATGCGGGCACGTCTAGAAGCTTGGCGAAATTAAGGTTTATACATCTGTCGCGTGGTTTTTTAAGTAATAATGACAGCTTAGTACTGCATGCTGTGGAGTATGAGGAAGATTAGAGACACACGAATTGGGGGAGCAGTGATTATGCAAGAAGTAAGTGCATATCAATGAGGCGACGAGAGAGCACGTGAACCAGAATCCTCAGGAGGAGCCGATAATGAGACATGCCATTGCTGTTGCGCGGCATACCAGAAAAGGCGTAGCTTAAGTGCCCGTTGAACTATTCATACTACCGACATTGCCGCCCAGCATCCAGTTCCTCCCTACTCTCGGCTTCAATCTTCACATGCTTATTTTGCTATGAAAATAAAGCATCGTTTTGTTATTCCAAATGTAGTGGTACGTGCCTTTGAAGTGTGCAGTTTGAAAGGTGATGTTGTGGTCTCCACAACACATAACATATGGTGTATATGGATGTTAAAACGAGACGTCTCGCTAACGACAGACTCCTTGTTCTAAGTTCTTCACTCCTGCTTCATATGTTTTTTTTTTTCTCGTCAGCAGTCGAGATAAATATTTCATAAACGCTTAACACCTTCAACACCCACAAAAGCAAAGCGTGCTTTCTATATGTATTTTTACTCATTGTTCATGACACACATTTTTATAAAGGCGTTTGTGTTGTGGAAGGCCAAGAATAGAAAACATTACTTCCTAATTTAAACCGTCGTTCGGAGTGGAAATAGCTTCTCCTATTATTGTTTTTATATATTCAATATCGTTCCCCCGAAGTACTAACAATAGTTTCTTCACCGATGCATTTTGCAGCCTTTGTCATTCTAATTCTCTAAGATAGATGGTTGACTGAGGCTTAAATACACCTTATTTTTAGACACATGCGGAGGAGAAACTGATATATCTGTTCGGGTCTTCCGCCGTGTATTTGTAGATTTCCCATTGTAATGGTTCATCTGACCTAAATATATAGACATTGCACTCAACTTCATCTTTCGCCCGTATTTAGACGGTGTTGTGCAAGCTTGTGGGGTGTGGCCAAGGCTCTAGGGTCTCTGCAGTAAGTACTCTGTTGCTCTTAAACACCGGAAAGAGTAGCGTTTAGAGGCAAAAATGGTTGACATCCTGTCTTGGTAACATAATAAGGGATATTACAGCAACTGTTGAAGACTGGTGGATTCCCTTCACGGTTATACATTAAAGAACAGCGAAGTTTTATACAAAGTGCACTAAGTGATGGGCATAAAAGGTTTCTGGCAAAGTGGTGCCAGAAGCCCTAGGAGTATGGTCAAACGAATTACTGGCCAACATGGAAAAGCGCGAACATTCTTTCTGGGCCAAAGGGCTTAACGATACCAGAATTATTAAGAATGTCGCATCGTGAGGGTACAGCAGGTTGAAGTACTGAGTGGTATTCGGAAAGCAATAATGGTGCCAGAGCTTACTTTCGGGAATGCGGCTTTGCATCTAAAGGTAGATGTACAGTAGAGATTAGAGATATAGGTCACAGAGCTTTTGCACTATGGTGGGCAGTAGGTGCCCAGAGCGAAACCACAAACAAGGCGCTACAGGGAGGTATAGGCCGGCCATCTTTGTAAGCAGGGAAAGCTCAGAGTAAAATAATGTATGCAGAACGTCTGAGCAAATTCGACAGCGGCAAGAGGGCAGCTAAATATTTAAATACATTTATATAAGGCGCGTTGTCTTACAGTGAAGGAAAATAATTAGTAAAATAACCAGTAAGTATACAGGACACAAGAACGAAGAAATAAAGAGCGTTAATCAACAGGCGAAAAACAGTGTAAAATTTGATAAATTGTATGCAAAATAAGCAGTGCAAAACTATATCGAAATTGGAAAAGACAGATCAGGAAGGAATCTTTGATAACCCAGAAGACAGTGCCTCACTTTTTTAAGCTAGATCAGCCTGCCTTAGAACATCCAGCCACAAAAACAAATCTATCCCAGCTGACACTTACACAGTGTATAGTAAATCTGTAGAAATCATAAACATCTTATAGTCGAATGTGATGTTATCCATCCGGACGTCCTTGTAAGACAATGTCCCTGAGGCTTTTGCGTTTATAAATACCACTAGCCTCGTGAATGAATATGAGGTAGAAGTTAACAAAAAGCGATTGGAAGATTCCTGAATGAAAAGCAGAAAGGTGACAAAGTTAGAAATGTAGAAATAAAACATTAGTAACTGAAATGACAAAATAGTTGACCGATATATATAAAGGTGCGCAGATATATAAAAACCGCTTCAGAGCGGACGCTTTAATAATCTATCCGTCATTTATATACCCATCCATCCATCCATCCATCCGCCCGCCCATCCATCTATCCTTCCATCCTCCCATCCTTCCATCCTCCCATCCTTCCATCCTTCCATCCTCCCATCCTTCCATCCTTCCATCCTCCCATCCATCCATCCATCCTTCCATCCTCCCATCCCTCCTTCCATCCTCCCTTCCATCCTTCCATCCTCCCATCCATCCATCCTCCCATCCATCCATCCATCCATCCATCCTCCCATCCATCCATCCTCCCATCCATCCTTCCATCCATCCATCCATCCTCCCATCCATCCATCCTCCCATCCATCCGTCCGTCCATCCATCCATCCATCCATCCATCCATCCATCCATCCATCCATCCATCCATCCATCCATCCATCCGTCTGTCCGTCCGTCCGTCCATCCACGCATCACCAAAAGGCAACTACTTAATTCGCAGCAGGGCGTCCTTCAAAACAATGGTACTAGGCAGAAAATTAAAAATAATGTTAAGTTGATTATATATTACTTATATTACACCTGCCAATATAAAACGCATTCGGCCCCCAACATATAAGATATCACATGCGACCAAATTGCATAGTATAATTATCGGCACCTTCACAACCGCACCAGCGCCCACTTGAGAGGATGGCACCTCGGAGCCTAACAACTCCTTAAATAGTGTCGTTCTAGAACCACATGGGCAGAGGTTCCTGCAGTCTGCGTAGTGTTAATAATGATTTAACTCAAATGTATTTAAGCATAATGACTGCACATAGACAGACCCCACCCCCCCCCCGGCAATATATTCAATCATATTCCTGATAGCGTAGCTTAACTTCATGCAGTTTAAATGGATAGTGTTTATAACCGACTGAGAGTTCCTTAGGTTGTTAATTAACTAACGCACTTGTTTCTGCTTCAGTTGTATATTTATTTCATACCATTTGGTTCTTCCGGATGCATTTGTTCGAACATCATTGTCATTCGCTCTTTCTAATTTTAATAAAAGTCAGAGAACAACAGAAAAACGGAAGGACAGGGTGGTTAGCTAGGCAATGCCCAGTAGGCTACCCGACTGCAGGGCAGGGGTACAAAGTGAGAAGAAGCGAAAAAAGAGTGGCAAAAACGTGACATTTACAGACTAATAGGATGAAGAGACAGAGGGCGCGCACTCAAAGTTTATAGTCGGGACTTCAACGCCGAGTCCATTAAGAACTCTAGGAGCGCTTTCCCCGCTTTCATTCCTGGTGAAAATTTTATCCAACGCCCCATAATCTCTGTTTCGGTAAGAGAACGAGAGTCCAACCTGCAGACTGTAGCGCCCAAGAAGGCACGCTCACGCTCAAACCGACGGCAGTGACAAAGTATGTGCCGAACTTCTTCATTACACCCATTTCTCAAACGTTGGAGAGTTTTTCATTGCGACGAGATGGCAATGGGAGTTTGTGATCGTCACTCCCAGCCACAGGCGGCGCAACACCGTAGCTTCACAGCGGTGGAAGCCGAATGATATTTGTAGTTGAAGCAAGGGGTCAATGCAGCGCAAAAGGAATATCCATCCTCCAGGAGTTAATCATGACTCCCATTTCAGGCGAGCCATCAAAGGTGTCTTCCTGCGTTGGTTCTTGTTAGTGGTATCCTGACGATAATGGCTGTATTATGGACAAATCTAGCAGCATCATGGGCAATTTTGTTGCCAACAAAGCCGCTATATGACCTGGTAGAAAGTTAAAGATTATGCCGGACCCTCTTATATTGCCTGGTGTTGGGGGCAGTGTCATACTATGGCCGCCATGGCTCAAGGCACATTGAAGATATTGTATGCAAACTTTAGAGTCAGAACAAAACCCAATTTGAGGTGTTCATTGAAAGATGTAGTATGACCATTGAAAATGCACATTGTGGTCTCTGCAGAGGCACATACGCAAGGTGATGCTGTGGAATCCTTGAAATATGATACATGTGCATTCTCAAGGAGTCTAGGGCTGCATACGATGAAACCGGAGGGGGGGGGGGGGGGGGTTCCCCATTATTAACGCGCTTCCGAGTGAGACCCAGGCATGCATGGGCAAAGAGTATGGCCCTGGACTGTCTGGAGGGCACGCAATTATTCTTGTACGTGTTTGAAAGTACGGGTGTACTGTACCTGTATTCCAAAAATACTGCTCTGTACCACTCCAGCACTGACTGAGCCGACGAACCCCATGATTTCCTGCCAAGACATTGAAGTGAGCGATAGTTTTTTTTTTTTTTTTTTTCAGTAGGATGCGATGCGGGCTTCATGAGAGATGCGATCTCTCAGAATCCCTAAGAAAAGATGAGATTTTCAGTAAGAAATGATATAGCCGCCCATGCATACCGTAAATGAAACCATGTATTTGCGTCTGAATGCCACTAGTGCACTCTGGCAGTGAAACGCTGAGAACTTACTTCTGGAGACAACAGGAAATTGTCGTTTCTACCCGCTGAATTCCAACACGTACCTGGAGACGCGTCACACAGGAGGCCTAAATTCAGATGTCGTCGACGTGCACAGATATGTGGACGCTGTTAGGGAGGTTTTCTGGGAGGGCGATGAGTGCCAGAATAAGCAAATAAGGGCAGACGACACCGCTTCGGAGCATGTCATGGTAGGTATAATGCGCAAGTGTCACTCTACCTTCCACCTGAATAAAAAAAAATGATATTTTGGCCGCATAGCTCTGTCACATCTGACAATCGATTCCCACAGTTTCCAGCGCATCAAGAATGGCATCATGGCCCACATTTTCGTAGGTACCTTTCACATTAGGAAAGAGTCACATGGACAGTTTCACTCCTTTCCGTTCTAGAACCGTAGACATAAGATAAATTACATTCTCAACAGAGAAGTGACACCGCCGAAAACTGGCCCTGTATTGGAGTATATTTTATATCGCTCGAGGTACCACTCAAGGTGAGTCAAAATCGCTCCCTTCATGACCCTTCTCATCCAAATTGCCAAAGCTATTGGCCTGTACGATTGAACTCGAGCGGAGATTTCCATTGTTTGTGTAGGTGTATCAGACGACTATATTTTCATTCGTGAGGAAGAACGCTGTTCAGCCAAGGGTGGTTATTACGTTTGAGGAGCTCTTCCCGCGCATTGTTGCCAAGATGGGATAGCGCAGCGTATGTGATTTCATCTGGACCTGGTGCAGACGAATGCCTACTCTTGCAAGAGCAGAGTCGATTTCCTTGCGAGAAAAAATGGCATAAATAGCTGATTCCTGAGAGACAGGACAAGCACGCTGGTAACCTGAGGTAGTAGTTTCACCCTAAATTTTCTTGCAGACTTAAGTAGTTACCTCAATCTGCTAGCGGTATTGAATGACAGCCGAAGTGCAGATTGCTGTGGAAACATACGAAGGCCCCGCACAGTCCACTAGATCAGGTACATGGGCATGCGGGTATCCAGGTTCTCAGATAAGAACTTCCAGTGCTGGTCCGCTGGTCTGTCTATTATTTACTTTATTTTTCTGCATACGTCTAGCCTGTCTCAGACCGTTTAAGCACTTGGTTCGTTTGCACTGTCTTTCTGCTCATCGCCGAAGAGTGTAGGCATCCTAGTTCTATGTCAAAGTGACTGCGCATTCCAGATGACGTGATGTGATTTCTAGCAACATTCATATCATATCATTATCTGTAGTTTCTTCCACCCTGCCAGCGAGGACTTCTTTACACGCACCCAACACAAGCTCTTGAAATACAGTCCAGTCGACGTGCAAGAGTTTGGCTAGAGATGACGCACCAAGTGCATTTAGTTTGAGATAAGTAGGAATGGTGGTCACTCCTATGTGTCTCCTTATCACAAAACCAGCGAATACGCCGGCGCAATGACCGCGAAACTAATGTCAGGCCCAGGCACCTGCTGCAGGAACAACCGCTTAGATAAGTCTGGCTGCCGTAATTTATTACATAGTGATCGTAGCGGAAACGAACAAGGCCGAATTCCTTCATTTGGCGTTGATTCCAGTACATCCCCACAGTATGTAGTGGGCTCCAATATCGCCAAAGAAAATGGGTAGCCTCCGTGATGTCATTCAGCCTTTCGCAGTCCACTTGAGAGGATGAAGACACATATGCTGGCTTCACGAGCGACTTCTATCGTGTCTTGACTATGAAACACGTATACTTGTCATTGTGAGGTAGATTGGCACTAAACGTGCGTCTTGTCATTAAGATGTATGCCAAAACTTCGTATTGCCGCAAACTTGAGATTCGTGACTTAGACCTCTTGCGTTCCACTGGAAGAGCCCGGCGCCTGTGACGTCCTCACGAAATGTGGAAAGTTTGTAGGTCATTGTGGTTTAAAGAGCCCGAAGCACCAAACCAAAGACATCCACAACAAGTAAGAGGTTTCGGACAGTTGGGGATTGCAGGGCCTGTAAGAGCGGCTTTGATAACCGTCCTTAGGATCACACGGGTTTGCCGATCTTGCATCGGGAGCCCGTCTGCAATGGAGGATGTGGTTAATGATGAGAGCTTACTCTGGGGTGTCTCAGGAGCATGTAATAGCGGAAGCGCTAGCCAAGAATCCGAATTTGATGCCATCTGGTCGTCCTTATTCGTAGTGCGTTGGCGAGCCGCACTCTGGCGAGGTCGATGAGGAAGAGAATGAGAAGAAGCCGCCAGTGGCACGTTGGCCTAGCTGTCGTTGGCAGCGGCCTTTCTGGAATTCGTCTTGCGTTCTGCATTATCTGCGAATAATTGCAGCGGCTTCGCATTGCGTCGAGTTGTCTTGGATCATTTTCTTTGTTGTCTTTTAGTCGAATGCAACCTCTATATGAGGCGTCGTGGGAACCGTTGCAGTTTGAAACTCTTAGACCTTTCGCGGTGCATCACTCAGCGTCGCCAGGTTCGGTACAAAAAGGAGCGCACTCTGGCGTTGCCGCAGTATCCACTAACATGTCCTAGTTTCATACATTTGTGACATTGCAAGTGCTTTGGTATAAATGGCTGTACAGAGTGACGAAAAAGCAGACATTCACATGTGACGGAAGGATGTCATGTGACGGAAGGATGTCGCCTTAAAAGACTATATCCACCCAGCGTGATTTGCCAAGAATGTAAACCTAGCTAATCACGGTGTCGCCTTTTGTTGGCTTCACGAGTATGGGAGATCATCTTTCATGGTAGCCTCATCGACGTCGTATATAGATGACGCCAGAAAACGACTCCTCGCCGGGTAGGGTAAGTGTATGGACTGACATGCCTCCGAATTCTGTGACGGCTCGAAGGGGTTCAAGTGCAGACAAGTGATGGACGTCGACTGCAACGACGTTTTCGCGCTTCATACGAAAGTCCTTAATCTTCTTAAGGACGAGGGCCTTACGTTGAACAGCGACCATTTTATTGTTAAGCCGCTGCATGTTGTCAGGTTGATGCATATAGAGGACGAGCCATCAGTCTGCTCAGGTGCCTAGTAGGATCCAGATCCATCACCGTATGACGAGGAACGGCGTCCCCGCAATGCACTTATAAAAACACTTGAAAAGCGCTAAAGATGGATAGACACATTGCACTTCGCCGTCTTCCCAATTTACAAAAAAGATAAAGATTTCTTAGGGCTTTAAACGGAGGGCAACTAGTATTGCAATTAATATTTTGAATACAGCTGTCCGGGTTTTAAAGGCGTAGCAAATCTTATTCTTAAGTTTGTGCTGCGCTCGCAGCAAGAAGTTAACATTGCTATAGCAAGATAAAATAGTGCGTACTCAAAAATAGCATTAAGGTTGCGCTAGAATATTGCAATATACCGTTGATATTTCTCTGTGCAGGCAAACTATGCTTAAACTTGGTCTTGAGGTTGTAGTGAGCAGTCATCAATACCGTACACATTCAGTGGAATGTGTTTTGACAAGATATCGGAGGAAGTAACATATGCATCCTGAGGAAGGATATCTAAATACTTTAATAAGGGTGGCGCTATCGTCTAATATGAAAAAATATTACGTTCTTAAGGCTATTTCTTGCTGAAGAATGTGCCTAGACAAAATTCTTGGCTATATGCCTGCATTTATTGATTGAACGTCCTTTATTGAATAGGAAGGCTCATGGCCATGAATTGGGGTAAAGGGTGCCTGCATTAATTTTCAAGAGCTGCTTCACTGGCATTTATAACTTGTAACAATGCCAGGTTTGATTAGCAGAATTTATCATTAATAAATGCGAAGTAAAAAGTAAAAAAGTTACTTCTCCGTATACTCAAACAATATGTGGTGACCAGTAAAATAAAGAGCAAAATTTTGTAGATATTAGGGGGAAATGCATAGCCGAACCTCAAATCGGCAGAAGCATTGAAGTTTTTCAGTGTTAAAAATGACTGATGGGTTTTAAAGGTAATGCCTAGCCAAAATGTAACATAGTTATAGTTTCAATTTTTACTTTCGTTACAGTTGCCGTATCGCCCCTCCGCCTTGGCTGCATTTACGTATCCAGGTAATAATGAAGGGTCTACGAGTGCATTATAAACCGATCAGGCCGATTTGCCGCTATTAACATGTATGTCAAGGAGTGATAAGCAACTTCGCTCATTGCTTCTCCTTTCAGCGCTTCCTTTTACTTTACGAAGTAAAGAAAGGGGCCCGGAAATGGTGCTGCTTACAACGTGCCTGCTGATTGCCATATTCACACCGGTTAGTAGCATACATTGCTTTGGTCCACAGCCTGTGATAATATGATTAAAACTAGGCGTAATGCTAATAATTTGACTATTCAACAAGTTACTTTCCAGGTATTTCCTGACCTTCTTGTTACCTTGAATAGTGCATGCGAAAATATTTATGCGCATTCGCAGCAACTTGTACGATACATACTGAGCCGGTAGTCATAGATTATGCATTTTTACTAATACTTGGAGACCCGACCAGTGGTACAAAACAGACAGACTGAACTTATGCTTCACTTTTATTCCCAACGTGATCGTTTTAAACAACTTAATCATTGCGTTTTTGCGCCATTCAACATTAGAGGTGGTGGTGGAAAAAACTATACTGATGCGCCGAAGAGATTTTACATGGCGGTGATCGGCTCCCGATGGCGGATGTTGGCTGGCAGGTCATGCATGATGGCAACTTCTCCAACCCATTCGACCAGCCTCCTCTGGGAGCCCGGGTCGGAGCGGCCGACTATGATCTCCCAGTTATCGTAGTCCGTGAGGCCCCAGTGGCCGGTGGCTGGAATGCTACACAGAGGAACATATAATGTGCTAGAAAGTAGGCCTCGGACCCATTATTGGGTACATTTGGGTTGTGATTGGGACGGAGAGAACAGGGCCAGTAATGCTGGTGAGGGAAGCGCACGCTCTTGGAGTTGCCTCCATGTGATATGGTATGGCTTAGGAAATGATGAATAAGGTGGAGGGTAGCAGAGTCTGTCTACTCGGTAGTGGAGTGTATGCAATCGGTCTCTGGTACTATCTAGATTCATGTTGTGCGGCGCTCGGTCGAAGTGGGCTCGAACAGCCCAGGGGGGCCGCTTCGTTACCGGGATTGTCTGAGTAAGCAGGTACGCATGCTAGTTGAATGGGTCGGGGCGGTTGAGAACTAGAGGGGATAATGCAATGAGCGGCAGCATGTAGCTGTCCTCTGGCGAAATTTTTAAACGTGGTTTCCATCACTGAGGATGATTGAGGCAGTGGAAGAAGTGATAGTTCAGACTATGGCGGATTCTTCCGCTTCTACGGAGAGTGTGGGCTGTGATAGGGCAGGAGGTAGAGGGTTGAAAGTGGCGCATGAACGAGTGACGAGCGTGAACAAACAAAGAATACAGAATTGACCCGCGCGCTAGAATCGCAGTGATATGGTCGCATGCCGGCAGGTGTCTTAAAACAACAAATAAAGATTTGAATCGTTCGCGGCAATATCGCAGAGCATGTGTAGAATTACTTGCGATTTTTTTATGTATTTGTCTATTAGTCATTACTATGACTTATGCCAGGAGTTCAATGCTCATATAATATTAGTTCCCATTCCCGTTCGCTGGCGGACTGTGCAGTTCTGTTCGTACAGATTCAAAGCGGTTGCAATTGTTTGTTGAAGGAGTATTTGATCTCCGAAGCCGTTGCTTGACATTCACTGAGCAGATTGTTCACCAATAGCATCTCAAAGAGAGGTTAAAACATCGCAACGGATATTTGATTGCATCATTCAACACATAGTTTTTGCGGCGACGCTCGTACATAGAATATATAGTTGTACCGTCTATAAACAAACAGACATGCCGCTTCCCAAAACCATTCCGGTTCCGGCTAACAATGCGTAATAGGGTTATTATTCATGTTAGGGTAATTAAACATGCTCTATTTATTAAATAACTTAATTTTCAATACAAAAGCTAAACCAGCAACAGGCTAAAAGATGCACCCCTAAATAAAACGCTATTTATTTATCGCCCTTCTCAGGTGCGGGGACAGGATCTGAGAATCAATTCGCGCGGTAAGTAGCGGCTCTTATTTAGCAACCAATTTTTGTTTCACACAAGACGACGTGAAATCCAGAGTACACATAGAATCCGGTAAAACAAAACGCATAATTGAGTTCGTGTGAGATTCTTTTTGTCATTTCTACACTCAGTAACGGCCCAAGTTTTATTTATCAAGAACGAACGCTAGAGTAGGTATATATGAATGGTTAAATGTTTCTTTTATTTTACAGAAGGATAATAAATAATCTGTCAATAGCTAATTATAAAGATCTGTGTCGCTTGTATTGATGCCCGGCTGGCTTTTCTTGCTGTTAAATGCATAGGCATGCATATTTGCTATTGCCATCACAACCACTACATTCTTATCTTGTACACGTCCGGACATAAGTCAACGGAGCATGCTTTTCCTTTCAAATTGCAATCACGTGCCTTCTGCATTGAAGATAAGAAAACCTTATTTGTCCAGGTAAAACCGCACTGGTGTCTACTACCGGTTGGGACGTACCATGAGTGCCAGCTTCAAATATAGAACGAGTGAGCAATAATAGACGGAAACAGCGTGCTCCGTTTGCTTTTCTCCGCACCGGTACATTATACTGACAGATGATTTTAATCCTCCATGGAAGAACCAGTGATAATACCATATTTGCCGTAATATAGCGAATAAGTGGTAATAAGAAATTCGTTTTTCGTAGTAACAAATGTTGCTAGCATAAACGCAAGTCAGTCTCATTCTGCATCTCTGTACTCACATTCTTCAAGGTTGTGGGTTTTCTGGAAGCCCGAGACTAATTATAAATGGCAGTAATGCAAGTCCGAACCAGTTTCCTTGGATGGTAAGTAAGTAAACTCTGCAATTTCTTCTTGTGTTTATTCGAGTAATCATCACCATTATTCAAGGTCGAACGCCCCTCCCATATTCTTCGGACTAACTCGCTCCTGTATTAGGCTCATCCACGTCACCCCTGCAAACTTAACCTCATCCACCCACTTAACTTTCTGTCGCCCTCTGCTACGCTTTGCTTTCCTTGGAATCCAACTTGTTACCCTAAATGGCCATCGGATATCTTTTCTTTACATTGGGGTAATTATGCTCCCTGATTCAAATTTCGATTTATTAACTCGGCACTTACGGCATGGCGCTTCTAAAGGCATATTAAAGACCGTAGTTTTATTTAGGCGCAACCGTTACTCTACCTTATGACGCTAATTTTTACACAAGTACTTCCCCTGTGCTGTATTTGAGAGCCCAGCCGAGAACACATTATAAGGTTACGACATGTCAGAGTCACTAAGAAGGCGATATAAACGGAAAGGAGGAACGCCCACCAGGATTTAGGGCTCTTACCTACGTTGTGTCCTTTGTATTGCGAAAGCGGTAGGATATTAGTGGGGTAAACGAAACTGGAATACATAAAAAGCCTACATGGACAGTTGAAACAATATATAAAAGCTGGGAATGAGCCCATCACTTTCCTACTCCTGATGACACCAAGAGCACCGCCGCTTGTATCAGCCAGCACCTAAATACTGCACTAATGCTTAGAGTTGATGAAGATACAAATCTATATTTCGCATCAATTCCCATAGATGTACGCACCAGCACATTACGGCCAGGACACGAATTTATATGAATAAAGTTATGCACGAAGCAAGAATTTCACAATAGATCACTATACCATGTCCCTCTTCAAGAAGCCGATATCATCAACCTACAAGAATACAGAGCAGTTCGCGAAACCTGCGAAGTAATTTTAAAAGCTAATAATAAGTGCACGCGGAATATTCCTTCCCGCGTTGTAATAAAAACTGTAGGATAGATAAATAAAACTGTAGGGGCTTGTCGGCAGAGCTGCGTGCGTCTTCTTTCTCCGTCCTTGTCTTGGTGCGCTACATTTTGCTCCCTTAAATCATAAAACCTGCATGGCCGTACTCAGGGAGCGATAAACGCGTGGAATTGTTGAAATCCAAACGCGAGCCAGGTGTGCAAAAAATCAATTTCAGAAGAGGGATAGTTTATGGATTATATGGTTTAGAGTCCCGAAGCGACTCCGGCTATGAGGGACGCCGTAGTTAAAGCGTCAGTAAACTTCAATCCCCTGGCATTCTTTAACATGCACTGACACGGCACAGCACACCGGGACCTTGATTTTCGCTTCTATCGAAAAACAGCCACGGCGGCCGTGATTCGATTCCCCATCACTGGGTATAGCGGTCGAGACCCCTAACCACTGCGACACCACGGCAGCTACTTTAGGAAACAGCGCCCGATTAAACGCTTCCCGCTTCCCATTGAAGGCAACCGGAATTGCAACAGTCCTCGGTTTTACGCAACCTCAACTCTCACACTAACTCGCAAGCAGCTGTGCCTACCAGCTTCTCTCCACACATTTTTAAGCGGGATCGATAACTTGTATCTCTAAAAAACTTGTTACATTCCCTGTACCCCTTTCAGGCAACATGAAATAGCTGGATGGCATCGTACCAAACAGGCACAACAGAACTTGGAGGCCCTCTTCATCCTCGTCCCCCATGACATTTTAAAAGCTTGGGGGTATTGGAGCTGTTGCTCCCTATAATGAAGAGAAATCTGTCTATAGGTAACCAGGCTTTCGCGTGCACTGTCTGGGTCTGTAGCTGTCCCTGCTCGGTGAACGTGCGCTTGAGCTGCATTGTGGGCTGCTTCATTCCAAGGGTTGCCCGAGTGAGCAGGTATAGCGTGTTGCACAATTAGAGGCGCGATGTAGAATGCTTCTCCCAGCTAAACCGCGAAATCCTCGCAGTTCAAAGTTTGCACAGAAATGGTATTTTGTTGGTAGTATTTTTTAATACCAAATTTGTTTGGAGTACTTGCCTGATGCGATCAAAAGAAGTCAGATGTTCTCATCTTATGCGGCGGCGACGACGCCAGACGAGCCGCTGCCCCAGCGATGGTACTGCTGGCGCCACATCATGCTGCTTACAACAACTCAAACCTTCTGCCAGAAACGTTCGCCCCCTCTTTTCCTGCTACAGAATTGTTGTAGCAGCATGAGGTGGCGCCACCAGTACTATCGCTGGGGCAGTGGCTCGTCTGGCGTCGTCGCCGGCGCATAAGATGGGAACATCTGACTTCTTTTGATCGAATCAGGCAAGTACCCCAAACAAATTTCATAATAATAAATACTAGCGACAAAATACCATTTCTGTGCAAAATTTGAACTGCGAGGATTCCACGGTTTAGCTGGGAGAAGCATTCTACATTGCGCCTCTAATTGTGCAACACGCTGTATACCCATGCGAAATTAACGGATCTTGTCGGGGGTTGCATAGAATTGATAATTTCGAAAACAGTTGTTTGAGCCCTGACTAGTACAAAATTACGGATTGGCGTTTTTGAATCATTAAAGTTTAGTTTCATAGTGGTCGAGGAGATTGTCAAGGCAGCTGCCGCTTCATCTGCTTCTAAAGAAGATGGAGCTTTAATCGGACCAAAAACTACGGGGCTAAATGTGATAAAAAACTAAGCTCAAGGCATGGCTCGATGAGTAACATATTCTGTCCACGCATCATAACAAAAAGCCCGCGATTATTCGTTGTGCAACTCATCCCCTGAGGTTCTTGGTTCCTAGGTGCCGGAAATCAAGAGCTGCGGATTCACAGTTTTACCGTTGGACAGTATGCGAGTTGCCGCTGAAAATAATCTATCTGAATCAAAATTACATATTACTTCCTTAGAGTCGCTGATGGTCACCTTTGCGTCTTTGAGTAAGCTTCGGGGCGATGGCCGCCTCCTCCGCCGTCGCGAACGTACCTCTTCAGAGTGCACCGCTAAATACTAATCCAGCACCTTATTTTGCCACCTCCGTGGGCCACCTTGGCGTTTGTCCGGCGTACTCCACCACACTACGTTGGCACAGAGGCAACGCAACTGCCTCGTCACATTTTTTTTTTCTTCATTATCCCTTCCGAGGTGATTTTGAAAACATTCAAGAGGTGACACACAGTTCCTATATGCCTGCCTACGTCAGCCGGCGCGCGCAAATCAAGTGGTCCTAAGGGTGATTTCTTCTGAAGGCACGTTGCTATATAGTATAAGTGGTAACTACGGGGCTATTTCATTCTAACGAAAGGAACCGATCACGAGTTGAAAGATTTCATTGGCATTGGCATGCCGTTTGCGATGCACGACGTGCCCTGATTCTATACCCAATTCAATGTTGTGTTGCTACACGCATCAACATGGCGGATTATAGGCAACGATACAAAATATGATCTGTTATAGGCTACTACCCTGAAGTTTTCAGTGCACATCATATCGCATACGCCTTATGTTGAAGCTCATAATTTTTATCTTCCAGAAATCCTCTTTCTTACATAATTTTCTGCCCGGGCTACAAAAGTTTTTTGATCAAGGAGTGCGAATCAGTACAAATTACGTAAAACAAAAATGGGTTCAATCCGCAAGCAGGACGTTCCTGTCTGCTTCCGCCTCCGTTCTTTCTGTCCCCTCGTGCGCGGTATTCCAATGGATGGTTCACCAACTTGCCCACTAGTCGACTAATCAGAATTACAAACATGGCATGCAACCGTTCTCCAGTACAATATTTGTTTCACACGTGCTTAATTATTTTAGAAACGATGCATGACAAAATAATGCCCTCCGCCCAAATTTTGCAGGTGCGGCTTCTGATTGAGAACCCCTTCAAACCAGGCACTGGCTCCATGTGTGGAGGAAGCATTATAACCAGGCGCCATGTGCTTACAGCCGCTCACTGCGTTGTAAAGTAAGCGCACATTTTCAAAACCTTTGACAAAGTCATGGCACCGATCATTTTTTTACGTGCCATTGAAACCGCTCACACTCGCCTTACCATGTGCTACAGCTATTCTATGAGTTTGACATTTCCGTGTGGTTCGGCTGTAGTACTCAGTTTTCCTTGTGGTAACAGTGAAGGGATAGTGCAAAAACAGTGTAGGAGAAATTCTCAGACTAAGCCCCCTATCATTTTCATTAAGAGTACACGACGTGCTTTACAAAAACAAGAAGTCTGTGTATGAATGTTGGCAATGATTCTTGAAAGCCAGTTTTCGAAACTGCTAACGCGGCGAAACCTTTTTCAGATGAGGTGCTACTAACCAGTGCCTATTACCAGCGTTTGCAGCATAAAGTGCCAAAAACAAAGCAAGGGAACCTGGCCGCAGCCACTTTTGCCTGCAACATGGCGCAGTGCCCAATTAGTGTACAGCTTATGCGGTTCAAGTGTTTTGTGTACATCGTACGTACAGCACCTGCAACTGGTTTCCGGCCAAACTAAGGTGATACTCAGCTTTTTAGTAGCGTCTCCCAGTCGAAAAAAACTACAGAACTGTGTCAAAAATACGACAAAATATCCTGTAGTTCTGTCGTAACCATCAAATTTTTCTGTAGTTCTGTAGTACTTTTCTGTAGTTCTGTAGTTTTTCTGTAGTATATTTCTGTTGTCTGTTGTTCTGTAGCACTTTTCTGTTGTAACTACAGAACTTTCTGATATTACTACAGAATGTTCTATTGTCACAGCAAGTTTCCTGTCAAAAAACCGCACAGAAATTCTGTCGTAACATCAGAAAATTTTCTGTAGTTTTTTCCGACTGGGCTGTTTAGCGGAAATTGTGGAACAAGCATACAGCCCCATTTGTAATGACCGCACATTGCCAACGTGGGCACATATATATTTTTCCTATGTCGACTAACGTTTCTTTCTCTGCGTGCAGAAACGGCACAAAGGCGTCAAATGCATATGCTTTCTACGGCGATAACAACGCGAAACGTACCACAATGCTGGAGATGAAGAAAATGCTGGTTCATCCGAGTTACAACAATAATACTCTCCTTAATGACATTGCTCTCATACTGGTATTGTATTACGGTTTCATCTTGTTCACGTTATCACTTTCGCATATGTTTAATGGAGTAGGAGTTACACGAAATGAACGTAACGCATCTATTTTGATGCTTCAAAAAATCATATCTTTTTCTCGAAGCGGCCCTGCAGATCGAAAAGCCTATGCGTCTTAGTGATAAAAACATACGACAAATACTGCCGATTGACTTGCTCCGTACCCGCTGTTCACTATCAGAAATTGTCAGCATTCTAATTCTAACAGTTTGCTTCGAGTCTCAAGCTACTTTATTCCCTATTTTATTTATTTATTTATTTATTTATTTATTTATTTATTTATTTATTTATTTATTTATTTATTTATTTATTTATTTATTTATTTATTTATTTATTTATTTATTTATTTATTTATTTATTTATTTATTTATTTATTTATTTATTTATTTATTTATTTATTTATTTATTTATTTATTACAGGTTCCTGCAGCGCCCGAAGACATTATTGCAGGGGGGGGGGGGGGGGGGATATGACAAATAATCTTGCTGGGAACGCAGATTATTTACTAGACAAAACAAAACTTTCTTTTTAAGTCCTGGAGCAGGGATTAAACATCAACCTCTTCGGTATTTGGTAAACGAAATGGACCAATGTACCGGGGCGGACAAAAGTAAACGGAGCAGGCTATTTGCTTCTAAAATTTTTCCCGCGTTGCATAATTGAAACTGGCAGTCGTGGTATGTGCGAACCGGTAGTAGACGCCAGTGCCCTTTTATTTGGACAAATATTGTTTTCTTATCTCCAGTGCTGAAGGCGTGATTTTAACTTGAACCGAAAAGCGTGCTCCGTTTACTTATGTCCGCACCTGTACATATCCAGCGACATGATAAAATGCAAATGCTGTGAACGAGTTTATACAAGAAAGGATTGACGCTGCCTTTGTCATTATATCCCCCCAACTTTATTATTGTGTAAACTCCAATCTTTAGTTTTCATGACAGTTTCGAATTGGTATTATTTTTTTTTATATTTATTGAACAATGCTAACCATATTTCTTTATTCTTTATTAAAAGTTTATATTGGCTGAGAAGTTGATCTCTACTAACATTTTTCACCCCGCTATAGACTTTCTCTTAACATGTAGCTGAAATAAAAAAATTAATAAATTTGGTCGTAAAACGCTCCCTGCATGCGTAGTGAAATTGGAACATCTAAAACAGCATTTACATGGAGACGAATTTCGCGCAGAAAGTGTCATTATGTATTAGCGCACGCCGTTTCTTACGACCGCTTTTCTTTAGTTCACGTTTGCCAATTTTGTGAAAACATACGCGCTTCCCACAGGTGGACCAACCATTCCAATTCTCTAAAGCAGCAAGGCCGCTCTGTCTTCCGACCAAGAAAATGAGTCTTCTTAACAGAAATGCCATTGTTGCCGGCTGGGGTAGCACTAAAAAGAGTAAGTGTTAGTAAGATTAACGCACAAGAGTTCATTCCCATGCAAAATAGAAATTCAAATGTTAGGCTATTTTTGCTTGCTTCGCGAAACATCAGTGACCACGTGTTCTAAGATCTGCGGCATTACACAATCTCGAGACAACGAGAGACGTGCCCTTCAGAAGATACCATTATAACAACGCTGTGCATACGGTTCCGTAGATCCGTCTACCCAGTGTTCTCTCAGCTCCATCAAAACTATATCACGAAAGATAGAACACTTTATTCCTGACCACTTCCTCTACGATAAAAGCCCCACACCTGTAGCGAGAGCATTGGAAGCGAGTGCTAGGAGCGTAATGCTCTTCTTAGATCTTGAATCAAGGCACATATCTTATCTTGCGTTTCACACATGTCAAGAGAAGTCCATTTCATGGATAGCAGTGAAAGAATTAAACTTTAACTATAGTCTAAAATGAAGTGCTTTTTTGTTTTAACGATTTATTAGGTTTCTCTGCCCAGAACCAAACGTCCCACTGAAAATTCTATTGAGTGCAAACTTGACTTCGCCTATAATAAATTGAGGTGTTTAGAAAGCTCCGAACTCTTAATCAAAACCCTGATTCTAGGAATTAAATATTATCTGCATATTATATAGCGATATATATCACATGCTCCACCTGTTCGGTGTTTCTAAGTAATCTTTGTCACGGACCCATCTGGCTAGACTAAACATATACCTTCAAACAGCCTTCACGAATAAGGGTACCCAAAAGAAACCGAACTTATTTTCTTTTGAATCTATTTATTCACATTTTAAGCCGAAACCTTCAATCTCCTTCAAAGTACTCTCCACTTGCACTACTACACTTGTCTAATATTTCATTCCACTTTTCAAAAAGTTGTTTAAACGCATCTTTTGCGATGCTTTCCAGCGCCTGCATAGTTTTTTTCTTTGCCTCCGCAACATCAGCAAAGCGCTTTACTTCCATGTATTTTTTTTCTCATTCTGGGAAACAAAATAAGTCATACTGGGCAAGTTCCGGTGAGTATGGGGGGTGATGAATAGGGCTCATACCAATTTTGGTCAAATATTGATGATTGCACGAATGTTTTCAACATTTTCATTTGTTCGGGCCGTGAAAGGACGACCAGAACGAGGTTGGTCATTAATTGACATTGCACCAATTGCCCCAGAACCACTCAAACACTTGATTTTTCCCCATAGCATCATCCTTGTACGCCGTTTTTAACTTTCAAGAGTTTCTGTTCCATTTTTTCCGAGCAGAAAGCCCAATTTCACCGCTGCACGCTGTTCACGAAAATCAACCATTGCAAAAACGACACTCACAAAAAACATTTGTCACTATAAACTCTGCCGAAGCTAGCACGTCTGACCTTCAGCGACGCCACTCGGCTGACTGACTGGAATGTTCACTCTATGCGCTCCTAGCGGCAAAACACAGTACTAAGCGCTGCCCACCAAAAAAACGAGTTTTTTTGGTGGGTAGTTTTTTTGGTGGGCAGCGCTTTATATCGTACGGAAATAAAGGGTTTAATCATGATGGCGGTAATTTTCACAGTATACGTGCACCCGCTGTTTTTTGCTCTCAGGGAAGCCAAAAAAGGCCCTTGGATATGCTTTTAGAACCCTGAAGCGAAATATGAACGCGTCTACAGTGCCATTATATGGGCATCCGCACATGTCTCCAGTTTGCACAACATAATGGTCTCATTTCTGTTTGTTTCTACGCAGAGAGCAAGGAGATACCGGACCACCTCCAATATACCATTCTCAAGATAGTACACCACTCAGTTTGTCTAGGTTTTCAGAGCTACGTTTCGGACAAAATGTTGTGTACGCAAAGTTGGGGCAGCAGCGCCTACGAAGTAAGCTGTGTTTGTGTTCCTACAAAGCACTTATCCAACTCTTACACACAAAAAAAGAAAACATGAACACATCCCTCTTCAAGAAACCAGTTGAATAGCATTGCGTTTTCTACATTCTGATTTTGTCATCACTAAATATAGGGCAACGTCTTCAGGCGCGAAATTGGAGACGGATGTCGTCAGTCGATTGCTAAGAAAAGTGCAGAGTTCATCATGACTGCGCCTTCCATCCTCTGTACAATCAGTGACTGGAGTAGTAGCCCATATTCTGTTGCTCAAATTTAAAGTATTGCGCCTTTACAAAATTGAATTATGAGTCACTACAAATCACTGTAATGTGTTTTGACTTAAATGCAAGACAAATTTGGCTTCGTTAGTTTACATTACCACATATGTATTCAATTAAATGAGACTATGCTGCAGAACAAGAATCTCATTCTTTACATTAGCTCTCTTTGTATAGATAAAAAAACGGGAGCTGTGTTTCGAAAATGACAACAACCTAAGAAAAAAAATTTTTATGTTCATTAAGCCTCTCAAAAGCACCCAGAGCCAATTCCCTGTTATATTGAGAAGTGCCTACAGTATAATCATAGCTCTCTTGCAGGGAAGCTGTGAAATGATTCGTCAATAGAACCATAAAATCATTACGCATGACTGACTTACTGAACTAAAACTAGCAATTACATAAACTTCTCCTTTAATCACAACTCATATGTTTACCGCTGGGCAGCCTTCCCCACTCTGTAAAAGGAACTTAAGAGAGCTAGTCGTAGAACACACCTAATGCAAAAGAGGAATAAGAAAACAACAAGCGAGAAAGGGCCCGTCTCTCAGCACACTAAACTCTGTTTACAATAAAGGTTCTGGCTTCGAAAAGATTTTGGAAGTTGTTTCATATTGGTAGTTGTTTAAAAATGACAACACAGAGACCTAGAACTGTTCAGTTTGCAACTGCATTCGATAAATTAATGTAAAATCTTCATATACAGCAGGTTTGTAAACATGACATTTTCAGATGAAAAAAAAAAAGCAGTTTGCGTGGCTTCCTTTTTCCAATCAAATCTTGAGTTCTTTTAGCAAAGCCCTCACTATAGCAGCTCAGGTTTGCTTCTATGTGGTATATTAGAAATATTTAGCCGAAACGTTCTGGCATATACCGTTCAAGGTAGATTTATGTTACACGCGCTTACAGGGGCAATGAAGAAAACTAAAAAAAACCCGTTGTGCGCAAGTGTAAAAGAAAAGCGACTTGATCATCACAGACATTTTCTCCTTTAAGTTGCAAATATGCATCACGCAGCAAAATCGGCACTTTTAATTCCTTTTCGCTGTGCTTGTACCTGGGTGGTAACAAAAGCACGCAAAAGCCGTACACGATAGAGTAAACACACAGCCCAAACATACTTTTATTATCACGCAGAAAAAAAAAACAGGGCGGCAGAAAATTACAATAGCTGAGCGCGTAGCAGGCGAGCACATTGCATTCTTTTTTGACGTCATTATACATGTTCGATCTAGCACATATGCGTCCTTGTTGGCTCTTCTTTCTCATTGTTTCCTTAATAATAACGGCTACTTGAAAGCCTTCAAGGAAAATTAGTCAAGTCAATAGCATTCTGCACGAAATGCCACTTAGTCCTACACAACGTTGATAAAGGCACTTAACGGCATATAATCGGCAGTCATTAGTGCATCACGCTTCAGCAGTGTAACTTGTAACATTATAGAGCAATGGATACTTTGACTATAGATTGCAAACGTTTTGAACATTATTAATTCACATTAGCATATGAAGACTTCATCAGAGAATAATGTCAGAAAGCAATATGCGCATTTCGATTACATCTCTAACAGTTTTGTTAACAATGAGGCGTAAAAGAGGAATATGCATGAAGTGATCTGGAACCTTGCTGTGACAAGCATTCAGAAATGAAACTGAATTTTGCATGGATAAGTGTAAAATTAGTTTCCAATAAAACATTGCAATTGGGGACCACGACATAAATGCCAAGCTTCCCTTCAAGTTATTAGCACTTTTAAAACGCTTGGAGTACATTTCACAACCAAGCTACTTTTGGGATGCCCATATAAATCATGCCGCTTTAAAAGCTTCCCGCGTCGTTGGTCTCTTATGCCCGCATCCTTCCATCCTTCCGAGTCAAGCTGCTGCCGTTTAAAAATGTAATAATGCGCGATCTACACTATTGTCACCTTATATGAAGCAAGTCCACATCAACTAACATTGAGGTACCACACCAGCTGCAAACAAAAAGCGCTTTAACTGGCACCTGATCGATCCTGAGTAATGCCACAAAAGAGCTTTTCAACGCTGCTGATGCAATAACCATTTTTGTTTTTATTTCTTCGACTTACGCTTGGCTCAGCGCTACAAACAAGAACGGGCTCTGCACTGTTTTCTACACCCATCCCCCGAACTGACTATGACACTCATATGTGGTTTAATCTGCCTTCAATAACTTTTAAGTGGACTAGATGACAGTGACCTTGAAATAGGCTCCATTTCTAAAGCGGATTTAAGAAGGTTTTTTTTTTTTTTTCAAAGATTGCCTTTCCTTTTTACTTCCTGCACGTTTAGAGTGTCTTGTGTACTCAGTTAAATTGTTTTGCGCAACATATTTGTAGGCAAGCACATGTCGCGCGCAAAACATTTGCAGGTTCTGCGTACTTCTGCCTTAAGCTATTTTATTACTCGCTCTAGACATTTTCCTTTCTCTATGTACTAGTTTAATTTTGTTTTATATTTCTCAGCTCATGTGACTGGTTAACGTTGTGCCATTTTCTATTACAATTAGTCTGTTTGTGCCTGTTTATACAATATTTTCTTCTCTGTCTCTAAATATTCTGGTTTTGCCCTGAGTATCATTTGAGCCGCTGCTATTGTCACTGTACATACAGGGCCCAGAAGGTCATCAAGCGCCTTGGAGCTTTCTCTTGCGTCCTCTACCTTTCTTTTCGACGAAATAAAGGCTGACTTAATTTTGGAAGCCAGAAACTAAGAGTCCGCGTTATCGCCACCGGGCGCTTCATAAACTCTGCTGCCGTGCTCCGTATGTTATGGCTTCACAAACGAAAAGAAAAACGAATAATTATTCTCCTAAACGTGGAAATGTGTTTCGTATCACTATCAGCAATGCTTTTCCGCGATCAAGGAAGCCGAAAACAAATGAAATTTGTTTTGAAATTGAACTAAGTTACATTACGAGGACCGCGATATTCCCCTCTGCGGCATTATATTGTGGCAAACATGCAGTGTTTTAGGTCCTCATTTTTCAAAGTGAAATCATACATACGTGGCATAGTGCCTGGAAATCTGTACCGCGTGTACTGTTCTACCAATGAACAACCATCGAAAGCTGTCGCCAGGGGCGCTTTTAAGAAAAGTATTTATTAAAATGGCCATTTACATTACCAAGGTGTAAAACGTACCATATGTCATTATTCCTCGTATAAATTGGGAGGCATATTCTATGACAATGTTTCGACTGAGGAATGCACACAATGGCTGTCTGACAACGTTTCACCAGACTTAAACATATTTTATGATACTGCGTACTACAGTAAACAAGAGATCCTTAATAAGACTAACGCAAAAATTGTGTACGTTGTTCAAGAAAATATTTAGCTTATATTTATTTTCATAATTGCTTTAATATCATTTGTCGAAATGCGGTTGCTTCAATTTTGAAGCAGCAACTGTCTTCTTTGCACCAGGCAGAGATTTTGCATAGCAGGGATTATAACCTCAAAACGCGAACTAATATTGTGTTACATTGCGTGACGTTTCACTAAATAAATACATAATTTCAGGGTGACTCTGGAGGACCACTCATTGTTGAATTTCAGCCAGGCCGCTTCGTCCAAGTTGGCGTTGCTTCATACATCGATGACAGCGACACAGATCCATACAACATCAACGTTTTCGCCCGCGTGGAAGCGTATATTTCATGGATAAAAAACTCTATTACAAAGCTAACAGCCTACGAGAACTTCAGTCCGTATGACCTTCAACGGGAAAATGCTCCTTTATTCATGCCGTATATATTTTCCTCTGATGACACAGTATGACAACCGCCGTACGTGACAGTACCGCTTTGAAGCGCATTATATCCTGTTTAAATAAACTTCGCCTGTGAACTACAACACGGAACCATTTATGTTAATGTGGCTCTTGCGGTGAAATAAAAACAGAAGTGCCTAAAATATTTCCCGACGATTACGTTACTTCCTAATGCGAAATTTGAGTGCAGGTCATCACCATTTTCAGCTCTTCGATGGATTGAGACAAACAATTAAAGCAAGTCATGTATTACAACAGAAAACTTTTTTTTTTCACACATTTCCATCTTCAATAAACACCCCACCAACCGTTCTTGATCGTCAGGAATGAATCGTTGTCGGAGAAATGGGCATATGGTCGATTTGCTGCCCCACTGCCTGGTTCTCAAACACGAGGTCCATGCAAGTATTTCGCAAGGTTGTCGCAGCCGTGAAACGGAATGTTCTCCCCCTTATAAGTGGTAAGAAATTCCTGTTTGTCTTTATATCTACATTAGTCCCCCACTACTAACATGCGTGTGGATCGATGGGCGATTTTGCTTGCAAGGCCGGGGCTCGTTGTTGTTTGGTTCACAGGAAGGGAAAGGCGCAGTATCTGTCACACTTGCTCTGTGGACACCTGAACCGCGCCGTAAGGAAGGGAGGAAGGTAGGAGTGAAAGTGGAAAGAAAGAACAATTGAAATTTCCTTTCCCTGGAGCGCGTTCTTAGAACTCCACTCATGGCGCTGTTATGTGTAATTATAATTGGTTTACAGGAAAGGAAAGGCGCTGTTTCTATCACACCTTGTCCGGAAAGTGTGTTTGGACGGTACACAGTCGCTACTGTCGCGTGGCGTTCCTTGGCGCGCGTTCAAGTGTGGCATTGCAGATGGCAGCAACTCTAGACAAGAACACATCTCGCAAAATCTCGCGAACAGATCTCGCGCACCGCGAGATTTTAACCATGAGCCAAGAAAGGCAACGACAGATAATTTGCCTTTTCTTTCCTATAAGCCAACACACAAAGTGAGGCGGCTGCGTTTCGATGGAGGCGAAACGAAGAGGCGTCCGTGTGCTGTGCGATGTCAGCGCACGTTAGAGATCCCCAGGTGGTCGAAATTACTCCGTAGCCCTCCACTACGGCTCCTCTTTCTCTCTTTACACTTTAACTCCCACCTTCCTCCCTTCCCTTACTGCGCGGTTCAGGTGTCCACAAACTCGTGTGACAGATACTGCGCCTTTCCCTTCCTGTGAACCAATTATTATTATTATCTACGCGGTCACGTTGTCTTGACTCGCTAGCGGCGGCAGCGGCATCAGACAGTCGCTGCTAGCGCTTCCTCCGGCGACCCCTCCCCCCCCCCCCCCAAACCCACTTCCTTTCCTTGTGTTCTCCGGCTGCTCCGCGCTTCCTGCGAGGCTTCGGTTGCCAAGCGCCGGCTCGAACTGGGAGGATGAAAGTGGGGAGGCGCTAATTACGAGGCCGACGCCGACGCCGACGCGAAACCCAGGAACGAGCGCCAAAGAGCTGCGCTCTAAAAAGTATCTGTCACATACTATTCCGTACAAGCCTGAACCGTGCTGTAAGTGAAGGGAGGAAGGTGGGAGGGAAAGCGGAAAGAGATAAAGGGGTGCTATAGGGGAGAACCCCAGAGTGATTCCAACCGCCGGGGGGGGGGGGGGGGGGGAGGGGGTCGTTATGTGTACGGACGTCGCCCAGCACACGGACGCCACTTCGTTTCGCCTCCATCGAAACGCAGCCGTCGACGGTCAGATTCGAACCTGTGTACTCCGGCACAGTAGTCGGGCATCACCAAGTCAATAATAATAATAATAATAATAATAATAATAATAATAATAATAATAATAATAATAATAATAATAATAATAATAATAATAATAATAATAATAATAATAATTGGATCAAAGGAAGGGGAAGGCGCAGTATCTGTCACGCTTGTTCTGCGGACACTTGTACCGCGCCATAAGAGAAGGGAGGAAGGCGGAAGTGAAAGTGGAAAGAGAGAAAGGGGTGCCGTAGTGGAGGGCTCCGGAGTAATTTCGACCACCTGGGGATCATTTACCGTGCACTGACACCGCACAACACACGGACGCCTTGCTTCTCTCCTCCAATTAAAAGCTACCGCCGCGGCCGGAGTCAAACCCCGCATCTTTGGACACATTTTTCAAGCGCCGTAACCACTTCGCCGCCGTGGAGGAGCAGCTCCTAATGACTTTAGCATAAATTAAACCGCAATGTTTGATGCACGCTAAAGTAAACCCAAACTGCACCTTGCTCCACAAAGCTAGCGTTGGTTTTGCGATGCAGCGGAGAGAAGCGGTACTACGCGTGCGTGCTCGCGGATAAGGAGCGGCGCGTGCCAGCCGGCGCAGCTCGTTAACACTATTGCGGAGACACGTGCGCAAAGTCGTAACTTTTCTCCGAAGAAATGGAATTTTCTTTTGTAGCGAAACCTACACAGCGCTACCCTTCGAGGATTTCGCGGTGCCTGAAAAAGAGCGGCAGTGCGCATGCGCCGATACCATGGCAACCAGTTACGCCATTCCACAGATTTGTTGTTGTGGCTGTAGAAAGAAGGAAAAGAAAATGCACGGGCCTGCTACTGGCTCTGTAGCTGAGCCACCTCCGCTGCTTCGCGCAGACAGAAGAGAAAATAGAGAAGAAAGAAAATGAAGAGGGAGAGAAAGACGCGCGCCGCAACAACAGCCGTCGTCCACCGCCAACATGGTGGCGGGTGCAATGACGGCCTACAACAGATAAAAATTCTGTGGCTGGCTAGCCCCCGCCGTAAGGCGGTGACCTACCTGTCCCAGCCCCATCAGGGGAGAGCTATTCCACAGATATTCCACTGCTGCGCTAGCTACGG
Organism: Amblyomma maculatum; assembly: GCF_055883805.1. Lineage (NCBI taxonomy): Eukaryota > Metazoa > Arthropoda > Arachnida > Ixodida > Ixodidae > Amblyomma > Amblyomma maculatum. The sequence continues at coordinate 18,476,620 of NC_139354.1, forward strand.
AGAGGAGGAGGATGGTAGCGGCATCCCAGCAGATGCGCTCGCCGGCATCGACAGAAGGGTAGCTTCCGCACTGTGCATGCGCGCGCAGCCGCAAAGAGCTGACCGAGTGGAACAGGAAAGCATCTGCCATCATCGCATGTGCACAGCATCGAAGTGGGTTCATCCTATATGCTGGTGAACTTTGATGCGTTCAAACAAACGCTGATTTTATTCGATGCAACGATCGGTCGTCCGCAGCCCAAACTTTCGCTCCACATTCGACTCAGCAGCGTTGAACCCCACTAATATGTTTTAATTTTTCGGTTCCTGGGATCCCGACGAATCTTACTAAAAACATATTTTGCTGCGTGAGCTGCATCTCTTAAAGGGAGAGTCTACTGGCTTTTTCAACAAACGTTTATTGCTTCTTTCGAAATCCCCATCCCCAAATTGACGAATACCTGTCTACGGAGCTGAAGAGCCTGGGCAAATCATTTGTTAATTTTTCTATACGGTAGTCTCGTTGTTTTGTTTTTTGTTTTTTCAATTGTAGACCACGTCTGCAAGCATTCAGATCGTGGACGCCACGTAGAGGTATTATAAGGAATTAAACTTTATGAACACAATGACTCTACCATGACCGCCACGCTGCATAAGTCATGCGCAGAATGAGTCATTAACTAAGATGAACAGTTTGTCCAAACTATATTTGAGAGTACTAAAATTGGTTTAAATAGTATGAAAAAATAGACAGTTAACTCTGTGACATCTACCGCAGATACCAAAAGCAATATTAAAGCAGATCAAGCAAGAATAAAGAATAAAAGTAGCTTTAATTTACGTAGCGAGAAACCGTATGCTTTTCTAAATTGATATGAACACCAGTAACTGTCAGTATGACGCTCTGGCATAGTCGTAAAATGCAGTATATTCACCTCAGACGCTCCAAACCGATGCCATTTAGTAGGAATGAAGTACGCAGTGTGGCACCACCATCTGATAAAGCTTGACCTTTATTTATTAATTTGAAATATAAATTTTTGGTTAAGTCGCGATTCTTCCCTCGACGCTGCCTTTAAGTGGAAAGGTCAACCAGAATATGCCTATACTTTTATAATATACTCGTATCCGATTGTAGCTAGACTATTCCTGTAAGGTTTAACAAGGTCTCCAGTGACAACCAGTGACTAAAAAGAAATGAATGAGTGAAATCCACAGCCTTCGGTATCATGACATTACTTCAGAGCTGGAGTGTCGGAGCGTAAGCACGCATGTCACATGCAGATGAGTCTCTTTTCGGCGGCTGGCGCAAAGGAGCAGTTTGAAACGAGCCGTTCGCGAACCGAAACTCGAAAATCCAAGCGGCGTGGGATGCCTGTGGCTTCGCGAGGTAAATTGCTTTCGCTCCGCAACGCGAAAACAGTCAACGGTCTTAGCTTCAGGGCCCGCAACATAACTCATGCGGAGGAGGTCGCCATAGCATTGGCTGCTTCCCACTCTGACTCGAAATATATAATTTCCGACTCGCGAGGGGCCTGTCGGAACGTCGAACAGGGCTGGACCCCTTATCTAGCCTACCGAATACTTCAACATAGCTCCTACATTGGGGACCCCGCTACCCGATATATTATTTGGGCTCCTGGTCATCAGGGGCTGGCTGGAAACGAGGCTGCCGACGCCGCCGCCCGCGCGCTCTCTCTCCGGGAAGTTTCCTCCTCCTCCCCCTCCGACCAGGACGCTGATCTTAATCCGGCTTATACATTCAAAGATATCGTAAATTACTACCAATCTAGCCACAGTCTTTACCCCCGCCCATGTAAAGGCCTTTCAAAGGCGGATGAGCGGCTCTTACTCCGCCTCTATACCAACACACTGTTGTGCCCGGCAGCTCTAAAACACTTCGACCCTGCTTTCTCTGACAGCTTCCCGCACTGTGGGGTGGTGTCTTCGGACATCTACCACATGGTGTGGGCCTGTCCCTCAAATCCGGCTATCCCCCCTCACCCCAACCCAACCCGGGAAGACTGGGAGGCGACTCTGCTCGGCTGCTCCGACCTGAAGGCCCAACGGGCCTTAGTCGGGCGAGCCCGGGCGGCGGCAGACGCCATTGGGGTCCCGAACTAGGGACCTCCACCTAGTGTTTGTGAGGGTTGGTCCCTTCAGGGTCAGCTCATGCATAACCTCCTGTATTTGTATCCTATATAAATGTTTTCCACCACCACCACCGCCAACGATCTACCGACTAAAATACCCCCCCCCCCCCTCTCGCCTGCTGTACCCTCCACTTCAGCGCCTTGCCTGATGAATTGACCACGTGCCACAGGCTGTGCGTTCCGCCTGCTTTGAAAGTCGGAGAGGGTCTGTAGAAAGCGACACCGAAGGATTTGCAAACGTTGTACTTTGGCCAGCCAGGGAGCCGAACTGGCTGTTCAGTCATAGTCTAAAAGACGCAATATAAACAAATAGGGTGGAGGCTTAGGCGTGGCTTGAACTTATGTAAACGATCGAAAGCTCTGTTAAGCATGATTTGACAGCCCACCGCGATGGCTTAGTGGTTAAGACTCTCGGCTCCTGAACCGGAGTTAGTGCACCGGAGGCCACTGAGCGGAGTTTCGGGATTCAAACTCGTTCGCGGTTGCCAAGTTTCGATGGAGAATCTTCAGTTTTTCGACTTTTCCTATCTCCGCAGCATCTAGGTTTAGGAATGGCAGTGCATACACCATCCTGCTCAGGAAAAATGCCTGCACTATCCTACAGAGGTCTTTTTCTTTGACTCCTCTCCTACCGTTGGCAATTCTTCTGATTAGCCTAATTGACATATTAACTAATGTTTTCAGCTTTTGCAGGGTTTCTTTGTTTTCCCTGTTAGCTTGTAGATACATCCCTAAGATCCTTATTGACTGCACCTCCTTGATTGGAAGTCCCCCCACGCACACGTTAAGTGGGGTTGGGGGCGCTTGGCTCCTGGAACCGGGACCCCTGGGTTTGGGTCTAATGACCAGTAGCTCTGATTTTGGATGTGAGCATGATAGGCCTGAATGACCTGCGAGCTCTGCGGTAGTGTCTACCGCGCGTTGTAACGTTTCCTCTATCTGACCGTCATTCCCGTTGGTGGCCCAGAGTGTGATGTCATCTGCGTAGAATGTATGTCTAAGCCCAGGAATGGCTTCCAGTCGGGATGGAAGCTTTATGAGGGAGAGATCGAAGAGAAGCGGTGACAGTACCGATCCTTGCGGTGCCCCTCTACCCCCTAGCCGAAAAGGCAATGACTCTATTTCGCCTATTTTAATTATCGCGGACCTATGGCTGAGAAATGAGCGAATATATCGGAAAGTTTTTTCTCCTGGGTTAATGTCTGAGAGGTTCTAAAGAATGGCTTCGTGTGCCACGTTATCGAAAGCCTTGGTGAGGTCTAGCAGCTGCTTTGGTGCCCGTGCATTTCCCAGTGTCTATGACGTCTGCTTTAAGCTGAAGCATGACATCCTGCGTGGATAAATTAGCTGCATTTTGACGAAATAAATGTTTTCTAATCCAATCAGTTTTTCGACTACCAAAAAACGTTTTCATGTGGTTGAGGGGTTCAACAAACTTGCGTTAAAGAGCTGGGGCCTTCCCAACGCTACGCATGCTTGTGCAGGTCCGTTGGAATGATGGCTAGTAATGAGGCTTCAGTTCAACGTCTTTTAGTAAGCTCAGAAAACAATGGCAATGGAAACGTTATGCTGCAGGGCAGGCACGCCACGCAACAACATTTTTCTCCTTCTATAGCAGACGTCCAAAAATAAAATCACCTTTTAGAATATTATTAGCCTTACTAACCAGTCCTTTCCGCAAGAACAAAATAAAGAAGTTTGCAGCGATATCATGCCGGACCAGAACCTCTAGGAATTACCACTTTTTTTTAGCGGTGCTAACAGTAACAAGTCAATGTCTTTACTTCGGAAGCACAGTAAGTTGAGATTATCTAAAAAGGAGTTTTTTTTTTTCTTCATATAACAAAGCATTTCAGATAGTATCAGGGAGGGTGAGTCCCATATGGTTTCCAAACCTTCTTGGTTCATATGGGTGTTTAAGTGTCGCATGCATCTAAAATACTTCTCTCGACTACGAAGAGGTTTTGAAAAGGTAAAGCAGATACGGTTCAGAAACTTCGAACTGCGAGCTTCTCGCTCAGAAAAATCGTCCGACTCTACCTACATCAATCAAGTCCCCTATTGTGTCCGAAAGACCGAGACCGCACTACCACATTTCAAACTGCGCTCTCCAAAAGCATTTGTCTTATGTTAGGAGCGTTGCGCAATATCCTAAGAATTCTACGTCACAGTAAAATCGACATCGTAGCCGCTGGTTCCAGTGTTGTTAGCCGCGAGGAAAAGATCTTGACTGGCATACAGGGCCATGGGCGTCACAGCTGCACGACCTCGCGAGTAGACATCAAGCACCTCTCAACACTAGGGTCAAACGTGACGTTACAAATGGAAAATATGTGAATAAAACATGATATGTAATACAAGTGAAAGATCATCATACGTTTTGAATAATCTAGCTCTGAGGAAATGTATTCAGATTGCAGAAAACGTTCATAAACGGCCGCGCTATGCAGGACGATCCAATTTCTGCACTTGCCTTATCCCGCCGGGGTGGTGCAGTGGTAAGAAGCCCGACTACTGTGCTGGAGTTCCCGGGTTCGAACCCGACCGCGGCGGCTGCGTTTCGATGGAGGCGAAACGAAGTGGCGTCCGTGTGCTGTGCGATGTCAGCGCACGTTAAAGATTCCCAGGTGTCGAAATTACTCCGTAGCCCTCCACTACGGCTCCCCTTTCTCTCTATCTAATTTAACTCCCACCTTCATCCCTTCCCTTACGGCGCGGTTCAGGTGTCCACAGAGCAAGTGTGACAGATACTGCGCCTTTCCCATCCTATGAACCAACCAACAACTTGCCTTAGCTTCAAGCTAAGGCAAGTACAGAAATTGGATCGGATTGCAGTCGCGCAAACTAAGGTAGTATCTAAGTTTGCGCGACTGCAATCTACGAAGCCATAAAGCATGGAAAGCGCGAAAGCAGCTGACAACCAAATGTCGAGGCCGCTTCGTTGTTTCAAACACAGCAGGCTGAGCACTACAACGCGTCAGCACCGCTTATTATTATCACTGAAACATCGACATCCCCACAGTCTACACACTCACTCAAAGCTGATTTTAACGATTTCGGACGGATCAAGGACATGTCACCTTTCGGTCATCATCTACCTGTACACACTTAAATGACAAACAGTGCACATGCACTATATTCTCGCGTTAACCCTTTCCCTTCAATCTAAAGCTTTAAAATATGGCGCATATTAATAACAGGTATTTCATACATAGCTAATTAAGTGTTTTTAGCTTTCAGTGCAATAAAGTTTTGATGAAAAGCGAAGCGCAAGTTGAACGTCTCCCCTTCTGCCCCAGGCGGCGCCAGTGAGCCCCGGACTTACTTTCGGAAATGTGGTTTTGTGCCTAAAATCAGAGATACAGTCGACATTAAAAATAAATCCGAAAGCCGTTGGGCGATTAGCATTAGGTGCCCACGGCAAAATCACAAATGAGGTGGTACAGGGAGATATGGGCTGGGCATCTTTCGAAGTACGGGAAGCTCAGAGTAAAATATTATGAGGAACGCCTGAGGAAGTTGGACAGTAATAGATGGGCAGCTAAAGTGTTTAGATACCTATACCTAAAAAGCGTTGACTCACAATGGAGAAAAAGAACTAGGAAACTAACTAGTAAGTATGCTAGTCACAAGGACGAAGAAATAAAGAGCGTTAAGCGACAGGTGAAAAACGCAGAAGGTAAAAATTGGATGAATTCGATGGAAAAGAAACAGTGTGGAATTATACCGAAAGTGGAAAAGGCAGATCAGGAAGGAAGCTTTATTTGATAACTCAAAAGGCAGTGCCCTACTTTTTGAAGCTAGATCAGGGTGCCTTAGAACACGTGGCTACAAAAAGAAATTTAACAATGAAGATGACGCATGTGCTGTATGTGGTAACTCCAGTGGAACAGTTGACCATATTATACTCGAATGTAATGGTATCCATCCGGAAGTTGATGCAGGCGCAGTCACTGTTCCTGAAGCTCTGGGGTCTAGAGATGCCAATGGCCGGGTGAATAAACCGGCGGTGGATGTAAGCAAAAAACGACTGGAAGATTGGTGGCTTAAAAGCACAAAAGTGACATATTGTTAGTAATGTAGAAACAAAAATTTAATAAATAGAATGATGGTATAGTTAACCAATCTAAAACAATAATTAGGATATAAGGAGAAAAATGAGCATGATAGCTACTGCTACCACCCCGTTTCAAAGGAGACGTTCCTATATTCCATCCATCCATCCATCCATCCATCCATCCATCCATCCATCCATCCATCCATCCATCCATCCATCCATCCATCCATCCATCCATCCATCCATCCATCCATCCATCCATCCATCCATCCATCCATCCATCCATCCATCCATCCATCCATCCATCCATCCATTGCAGGCGGCCTAGTCGAACTTGCCGAACACGCGAAGAACGCTGTACGATGAAATGCCGCCAGAGGCGCTGGCGTCGTCATTGTTCGCCGCCTTCGCTCGAGGGGACGTTGAATGTCTGCTACTTGCTGACTATATTCACTTCTTCTGTTGCCGATACGATAAACCAACAACCTATCACAGCTACCTTCGCGAAGCAAAGAATTTATTATATCGAACGGCACAAGACGATAGTTGATTATTCGCGCAATACACGCTCGATCCCCCCCCCCCCCCCCCCCCAAAAAAAAAAAAATAATAATACATCTCCTGAATACGCCACGTCTTTCACAATAAACCACATTTTCTGAATAAATCATAGAGTTCAGTCGCGAGAACTGAGTATCCGACAGGGTAGCGCAGTGGTTATGGCGCTCGACTGCTGTGTCGAAGAACGTGGGATCGAATCCCGGCCTCGGTGGCTGCGATTTGTTAGGTGCCCGTGTGTTGTGCGGTGCACTACGGCGTCGCTCATTACCTGAGTCGCTTTGGGACGTTAGCCTCCATAAACCAAGCCAAACAAAACCATACGGCGAATGGAATGTTTCGCCGCGCTGAAATTTACCGCCTTTGATAGGGCGAACATTCACACTGACAGCTGTGACATATTTCTGCTTGAGAATTGCGCATGCTCCATAGCAGCGCTCGTCATCGTTTTACTGTGCGTGTTACAGCTTGGGAATATTTGGAATGACGTGCCCACTGCTTTTCGCTGTGTAGCACACACTGACAATGCAGGTTATAGCTGTTACGCCATCGCAGTCCGAGATAGCATTCCAGCTGCTCAGGTGCATTTGCGATGGTGTCCCTAGCGCCTGTTAAGTTTTAGCGGCCAAATTGGTTGGCGTCCGGGAGCATGGTTTCCCTGAGCCGGCAAGCAAGTTGGACGTAGTTGGAAGCAAGTTGAATTGGTCCATAGGGACCAATCAGCGCGCGCTGTGCTGACGGCGCGCAGTAGCGGTAGACGGCCGTGGTAAACTATGTCTATTAACAAGCCACGCTCGTGACGTGCGGTATAGTTCTGTTATTGTAGTGAGACAGGCTAGTTAGTCTTGGGAAGTAGATATGCATATTTTTTTTTTTTTCAGCGCAAATTACACTGAATACACGTGTGTTGCGCAGCTTCAAGCAGCAGACCAAAGAAAGTTTGTCTCAGTGGTTGATTTTCATAGCACTCGTTCACAAAAAAAAAAAAAAAAAAAAAAAAAAAAAAAAAAAAAAAAAAACATGACGACCAACTTGCAGATTCTGCTGAAGCTGATACGTGTTCTTACGTGGCTTTATTTTCTCTTGGTTTCTGTAAACAATGCCTTCAACTCGAACTTAAACCTCTTTCGAAGCAGCGCGAAAATAAATAGTCGCCAGTGGATTCTTAGGCTCCAAGTGAGTGCAGATGGTTTTACAGTTTTCTAAGACAGTAGAAGGCATATAACTAACAATGGGAGAACTGTGTGAATAAAGACGTTTACACTAGTGAGAAAATACCGACACCGTCATGTCCTGACACTGTTGTGCCCATTGTGTATTGTAGAAGACATTTATTGTAATGTGAGACGCTAGAGAACAGGCATTTCATTGTGGCTTCATATCTTCATTCAACTACTCTACTTCGGCAAAGGTTTCTATGAAAACAAGAATAGATATTTTGGCTTGAGGAAAGGCAAGTACTTTTACCACTTCTAAAGGGCGTTGCTGGTCGCTTATGCAAATAAGCACCTTATGAAAATAAGAGTGTCCGGTGAGGCAATGCTGCAGTAGTTTGGGTAGTTTTCGTGCCTTGCCAGGTGTAATGAACCACAATAGAGTCAAAATAAGTTTAGGTCTGATAAGAAAAAATATTTAGTGCACCTTTCGACACTGCGATTCAGTAAGTCGTCAAGAATAATGTAGTTTGTACGAGCAGCGTTTCTTCGTGTGCCATTACATTCATTCTTTTTCCTTCAACAAGCAAAATTTAGCTTGTCTTCACATATGTGCAAGATCAAAAAATGGGGTAGGGAAGGTTTCACATTTAAGGGAGCGAAACATTCTGACTGCACCGTAAGAACGGTTTCTTTCCTCGAGACACTTCACATCATTCCTACACATTTGATCAACCTGCAAAGGTCTTTGTACTTTCAAGAATAAAAAGAAAACTTTAGGCCTCATTTTTGCACTCGAATCATGGACAGATAAGCACTGTTCTGTTTTTGAACGTAGCGCTGTTGTAAACTGTTGTCTGCTCTATTTGAAGCTCTAATGGTATTTAGATATTTTTTTTTTGCAAGAGTTGCATATTAGTTTGGAAGCAGTTCATGTTCTTACCGTTCTTTCACGCGCTTCGTCATAGTTACTGTGGCGTTGGTGTCAATGTGTGTATATTTTGCGCGCTCTCTCGATAGCCAGTCAGATGTGTTGGAAGACTTCCAAGTTTACGATGCGGAATAGCAAAAGCATAAAATCGCCATTGGCGAATTTAGAGTCTTTTGTTAGATCAACTCGATTTATAAAACGGATTGTTAGCAAAACGCAACGGACGCTGACGAAGAAGACATACACACACATACACATACGTGCGCAACGCCCGTGGATTGTCCGTTTCGGTTGCGAATGTGTTCACAACGGTTGGCCACTAACTCACCTAATGCTCCACATTATAGAACTGATTTGTAAAGCGCTTCAAGTAACATTTCATGAATACATAGGTAATTCTGACATGCAGATGCAATTACTCTCCCTCTACCATTCTTCAGCAAAGAATTTAGGCCATGATAGAGGTCTTAGATCGACAAACTAAACATCTGGTTTAAAAACTATATGGGACGAAAACTAAAATATTTGGCAATAGTGTGCGAAAGTTAACAGTCACGATTGAAAATCCTTAAAATTGGTAAGGAAACACACTTATTTGTTTGCGTATTACCCGCAGATGTGGACCATGAGCAATAAATAAATCGGAAAGTAAAAAGGAGGAAGGTTATTTGGAAAGTACTCTCTGGCGATAGACACCTATATGAGGCCAGTACTCACCCATGGCGGCTCAACTGTGCTAAACTAACAAAAACTCTTCTAAACTAACGAAAAATAATGGTCTCAAATGCAGGACGCTCAAGTGAGGCACAGAGAGGAAAGTGACGTGTGTGACGTTAAGAGAGTGACTGACATCTTGTTGTAAAGCCATAAGAAATCAGCATGGTTATTACATGCTATTTGAAGAAAGGATACTCGAAGGCCGTTTGTAGCAATGTAGTTGATAATGTAGCAGAAGGCTAGGTAGTAGAGGTCATCTAAGAGTAAAGCAAAACAAATCGTTTTCGAAAACAAAAAATGTCATATATAAAAAGAATGCGGTTACAAGGACGGAAAAAAGAAATTCTTTCGCCTGAAAACAGAAATGTTAGGATAATTGTAATCAAACCAGCCGCCACAAGGCACCGTCTTCATTATATTTTTCTTGGTACATATATTATATTATAGTTGTATGATCTGCTTTAAATGCACTCTGCTTTCCTTTCGTATCAGCGCAGGTATAAGCTGCCCAAAAATGAGTATTTCTGTCACCTCAAAAATAAAGTTCTACTGTGGTCGCACTCATCGCATTTGTAAACCTGCTTTCGAAGCCAAATGATCATTTATTAGCCATAAATGTATTATATATGCTTCAAGATCATTTACTGCGAAAGCAGCTTATTCTCATTAAAAAAAAAGGATGCATATTTTGTCATGCTGCCACTTCAGCAAGTAAAAGAACTATCATAAAAATTTGCAATAAGTTATGCTGATAATTTGTAGAGTGCTTGAACTGATTTAATATTGACAGTTAAACAAATCTATTAGTCTTATTGATAGAGCAATCTATACAATTATTTACCTGAGAGATAGTTTGGTACGCCCATTTTAGGCAAGGAGATTACAAACTCTTTGGAACCAAACTAATTTAGCCCAGAGTTTCATTCACCAAGAAAATAAATTGCACACAGAAGACAAGCTATAAATTGTAAATTTAGGCAGACTTTTCGACGCCTCATTTTTTGAAAGCTCGAAAAGTAAAAAAACGACCAAAAGGAGGGACAGATTGAGGATACGTATCTACAACTGACCATGTTTCCACGAATACAGGCTCAGGGTATTGTTTTGTTAAGGCACCCACAGTTGACAAAAACAACAAAAAAACTTAAGCTTTTGTAAAGAAGTGAAAAAAAAAGTAGAAAACAAATTTAGCAATTTAGCTCTGGTCTCACACTTTCTAACAAATGACACGTAACGTCATTTCAAATGCCTGGTAAGAAACATTCTGCTTCACCTTGTGTTGAGAGACCATCATGAATTAATTGTAATAAAAATATCGAAATGTCCCTGCATCTTATCTAATATACTTCATTTTCTTGCTTCGATTTGTTTAGAAATACAAGGATGCGGAGACAATCACGCACGATGAATATTCTGGTTTTTCAAGTGAGCCTAATGATAGGCGTATTGACAAAAGTGAGTATGTGCATGTTACAGGCTAGGACAGGTGCCAGAAAGCCTAAGTTAGGAGGAATGTTTAGAAACCTTATTATGTGCAGTACACTATGCATCATTTCAGTTATATTTTACAGTCTTGTACCTTATTCGTCGCGGTGCAGTGCAAAGAGCAAGCGAAGTATCACTCCGTGTGCGGCAGTTCCATGATCAAATTTGCTATAAAATCAGTACCCGTTAAAGAACCCGAGATGGTCGAAATTTCCGGAGTCCTTCACTATGGCGTCTCTCATAGCCTGAGTTGCTTTGGGACGTTAAACCCCACAAACCAACCAAACCAACCAATTTACTATAAAACCGTGGTAGGGCTGACAGTAACATTTTTTGAGCCCGGTCTATCATGTTTTATTCCCATAGATTACCAGAGGTTCATGACTGCTGCATTGAAAATGAACATTGTAGCTTTAATTCCGAACGCTTAGCAACATAATTTAGTGGCTGCATTTGAAGGTGCAATTCATTAAAGATATTGATTCGCGAACTAATATCCTTGCCGCTACTTGCTGCTGACGACTGAGCGATATTCTCTCTTCAGTATTTTGATATGAGTAGATTGACAATGTAAATTGGTGTTTTATGGGTATTTTATTTTATCTTCAAATACAAACTGTGTATTAATGTCTCCTGTGGTGTACATTGCGTTTATGTAAAGTCTGGATACATTGTAACCGCAGACAAAGTATCCGCCTTCATTGTGTTGCATATTTTGTCTATTTGGCGATCTTCAAGACATGTATAAAAGTTCAGTAAGCCATCCAGTGTGTTCTAATGGCTCCTAACTATTTGCAATTTCAGTTGAAGGCGGTCGATTTACACCTAAATGGACCTGGCAAGTAACAGCCTTTACGTTAATCAAAATCTTACTCTCCGCATCGGGATCAGCTTTAAAATAGGGAAAAGTAGGCAGGACTCTACTCTAATTGCAATTTTTCATGCCTGTGCTAGCAATTAAGCTCACACATTTATATTTAAGTAGGCAATCTCTGAAACGTTCAAATAAACCAGAAACTTGCATGAAAAATACTTTTACTAGCAACATCATCAAAATAATTTACTACAAGCGCAAGTGCTTAAATTCAAATGCAACGTTTTCAGAATGCGGTACGCCGGGTGTTCCGAAACTCGTCATCAACGGTAGCGCTGCAAGCCCCGGGCAGTATCCGTGGATGGTATGCGGCCAATGTTTTCACTTTATTCTCAATCTGCACGTTAGGAAAGATAGAGCTGCTTTCCTCACTTGCCCACTCAGACAGTGCGCTAGCTCCTTAGTCAGCTTTGTTTGGCATTTTTTACATTTTTATCGTGCAACATGGTTATTATTTTAAGCCAGTGTTTTTCAATAAGCTTTGTTATAAGCTTTTACCATTGGCACTTTATCAGTTTTTGCAGAGAAAGAAGCTATAAAACCCCCGTGCAAAGTGAGAATATCGCATTCATCATTAGCCAGGTTGCACCCACTCTAGTGCGATGGCCTTTCTCATATCCCTCCAAATAAGCCGGGCCTGCTCTAGTTGCATTCGTTCGATCCCCGCAAAGCTTCCAAATCTTATCTGGTCATCTGAATTTCTCATAACTCCTACTACGTTTGCGTTTTCTTGGAATTATGGCAGTTTAACATTAACGACCATCGGCTATCTTATCATCGCAATAATTTTGTCCCAAGTACCACTTCTTGATTTAGACTACGATTCCAGTAACCAGCGTGTGCTTCCTTGCCATTCTGCACGCTACCTGCCTTTTAAGGTTACATAGATCTGAATGTCGATTCTGCAGCTAAATCCTGAATGCTTCAATCTACTTCCCTCTTACAGCTACTTATTGATGGGGCTCATCCTCACTACTTCATTCCTTTCCTTCTTCAAATCTAGACTAATTCGAGACCTTGAAATCCAATGATATGGGTGAAGCAGGTATTAGTGAAGAAGGTATTTTTTGCTCTCCGAACTCTACCAGAATTCTCGCCTGGTATTTCCAGAGCTTATATGATAGTTACGCAATGTTTTCTTTCCGGCCTGCATCTTATCTGCACTGTCATTTAAGTATCTCGTCAGCACCCTATAGTGTACAGGTCTTCATAGAAACCTTCTACTGTCATGGCATTATGGCTAGATGTAGACGCGCAGGTCTGTACCAGCTTGCATATATATCTCTTAAGCTTATTACAAGCATACTGCCCTCTCGCCAGTGGTAAGGAACTAGTTGTACGCTTGTTAACAAAGAATCTCATGCCTAGTTCTCGTCTCTCCGGTAAACTAAGGTAGCAAAGGATATGGCTGCCCTTTAGTACTGCAAATCCTTTATTTCTCTCTTTAGCCCCATATGTTGTATAATATCCCGCTTAATGTCCACTACTTCCGCGAACAGCAGTGCTGGCAGAGTTTTACTACACAGGGTTCAAGCGTGAAATACTGCCACCTTCCGCTGCGCTGGTTACTACATTCCGCTGCGCTGATTATTACTTTCCGCTGCGTCCAGGTCGGGCCATGGCCCGTTCATCCACAGCCAGTTGGATTTTAGGGTAGGAGCATAAGATCTGGTGGCCAATTACAGCACCAGGGTATTCAGATCATATTCTGGTGAGTGAGTGCATTCCCGGTTGTGGTGACCGGGATCACACCGAACCAAATATCTGGATGGGTAGGATTTTTTGTGTGAGTGTTCTAGCATTACAGTCCGTATTTGCCAATATTTGTCTGGTACTAGGGTGCGTGCGTTAGTTGGCATAAACTTAATACCTTCATTCGCCGCTTTGGTTTTGTCCGTGCGGTCTTTGGCCTTCGGCAAGTGGTAGTTTGCTGGCAGCAACTTGGGCTAAAAAATTTAGAGGTCGCTTCATCTTGTCCCGTTCACATCGGCTAGGCAACACTTCAAGCTTTTAACAACTATTTACAGGCTTCGGTTTGTCTTGACTACATATTCGACCATGTCTCCTGCACACGTGTTCGCATCGAGCCCTATTTGGAGGCCCATATTTGGAGGTCCATGCTCAAGTTCAGCACCGACGCTATTCACAGAATGACGAGGTGGAACTTCACTTTATCTCGATCCCGTTTCCGCATCAGAATCGGGCGAAAAGTACAAGCGCGTGCAATTACAATGTTCTCTTCGGCATCTTGTGGGATTTTATGGCGTCATATATCCTCTATCGATTCGCAAACTTTTCTGAAGAGCCTTGTGAATCTTTCAATATCAAGCATCTAGCATTGCTGTCAAGCTTCTTTACCGCTTCAGTGCGAGCAGGTGCGAGTGGAATGATGACTCGAGTCTGATACAGCTACTATTCCGCTTCTTTGTTCTTCACTTGCCCCATTGTGTACTGAGTCAGCTGCTGCGCCTTTTATTTTCTGAAAGGCAATTTTGATATCATTTCGCGTCCATTGGCAGACATGTAGTGAGCTCCACTGTCCTAAAGACGAATTACTGAGTTGAAAGACCACAGCGTCGCCCGCGTTGTGATCAACATTCGCTTTTCATTGCGCATCATTAGATAATTCCCAGTTGGCATGCTTGCTTATGTTAATTTGCATCCCTACGTGTCAAAGTCAAAACTCCTAGAATCACCTTTCTGAAGCTTAAACCAATGACCCATCATGGTCGATGGCTAACACCCACGTCTCGTAAACCGAAGGCCCTTCGTTCGAGTTCAACTTGACCCAAAGTTAACCTAATCGCTAAATTACTTTTCCTAGGTCACACAAATGATCCTGCAAAGTTTGATGTCAATGTGAACATTCTTCGAGCTTTCTCTGAGTTTTATTTGGTCTTTGCTTCAATCGGAAATTTTCGCCCGAGGCCAACAACAACGCCGCGTCTTCTGTGACACGAGATTGTTAACGCTATGGCTTCATAAAATACCTTATGGTCATGATTGCATTTTGAACCTGGGGCGATGAATACGGATCAGTTTCACTCACCACTGCGATATAGCACTGTGGCATGGTCGCAACTGGTCATCTTCTTCTTGCCTTTGTGCATATATGGCACATATCCACAGTGGGGGATTCGCCAGAATTCAGTATGTGTGTGTGTAACAAGTCAATACATGATCGCGACTTGGACTGTATCATATCGCGCGAGTTTAACGTCCAGGTTAACGCACTGTGCTTTGCATGTCATCGTCTTCGTCATCTTACACCGAAATCGTCCTTGCTCTCTTAAGTTGAATTTACCGGCCTCAAAAGATTGTTGTTTGTTACCACTAAGGCCACCACTCACCAATTTCGGACGCCCTTGTCTGGAGTCTGCTCGACCTTGAAAGGCAAGCTTCGAACCGAAACCGAAATTAAGTCAAAACCGATGTACTAGCGCATCTATTTTCCATTTGACCTCAACATACTAAATCGTCACTCGTTTTCCTTTCGGTGGAGTATAACAAATGGCGGCTATATTCGGATCACGTTTCTTTCGAACGCGAGGTGGATTGCCTACCCTGACGCCAACTTTGCATTTTACACAGAAATTGAAAATATTATCACCGACATTCTTCCGTATCTATTTGAAATATATGTTTTCCTCCTTTCTCTCACATTTCCTCCTTTATTACAATACAAACAACTACTCACACTAAGTCTAACAACGATAATGGGGAAAAATATAAGTGGAGCAAAATTCAAGAACAAAAGTTTGCAAATAAGGGGTAACCATTTCAGGGAAATTCAGTTGTGAATTTGCCCACTGCATTGTTTACCGTCATATTCCCCAGACACATCTACCGCTGACCACTTTTCTTTATTTCTCTAACGACAGCCTCGTAAGATGGGGTAGTGACGTGATAAATCTGCACGTGTTTTGCTGATGCGCTTTTGTTTTCATGTCGCCATGTACGTGGTTGTTTTTCAGGTCAAGATAGCCATCTTCTTTCCTGATCACAACTCTGGTGGTTGCTCGGGAAGCATTATAACCAGGCGTCACGTGCTCACAGCTGCCCACTGCCTGATGAATGAGTAAGATGACCTTATGAATAAGACCAGTTAAAAGACTTTCGAGTACAAACACAAACATTAAACTAGAGATAATGTAGTAATCGCAATCTAACGCGCAGTTCTAAAACAGCTGGTACCTAATCGAACTATAATGACTTTATTATAGTTAACGTAGAAATACGGGCTAGTTTGTCTTGATAAGCGGAATGCATATTTTCTCAGCGCGAAATTATGGCCGGGACGAAAGGAGACAGAAAGGAAAAGGGGAATGCTGAACGTCAACTGATGATTTATTGAAAAAGACATCAATATATGCAGAAAATGCGTGAAACGCTATTTCTTAAGCGCATGCCCCAAACCTTCGCCTCCGCTTTATCGGACAGCTTTAGAACCTCAACAAATTCACCTATGCTTACATGCTATTATTATCTTCAAGACATCCAGCTCTTTGGATGACATTAAAACTGAAGTACTGCTGTTACATTACCTGCTCATCTGCTGCTTCAAGCTGCGCAGCACACGTGTGTTACTCAACGCTGGAGAGCACGATGGTAGGGCTAGGGCACTGGCTGCAATGCAAGGCCCACTGGCTACTCTTTACAAGGAACCCGACTGCTCTTCGGTGCTCTCGCAATCTGTCGTTTATACATCTTCCAGTCTGTCCATGTAGGTTTTCCCACGTCATAGAGGGATCTTGCATACGACCGGCGTCCTACAGGGGACGAAGCAGCTTCTTCGTGTACGCGTCAATGCCACTCATTTGCCAGTTTACCTTAGGGCAAAGCTGCGACAGCCTTTCCGGGGCGCGTATTAGCAAGCCATATCCCGTAGGAGCACTCGAGCAGACGACGCTTTGGCGCGTGATTCCTCTGAAAAGCGCCACCTGGCGACAAATAGTGTATATATTGTTTAAACGAATAGGTTACACTAAGCAATCACATTCCCCATTATCATTTCCTGCGTCAGTGAGTGTATGTTACCTTTAAGTTGCGTTCTGAGATATCTTTCAGAAACAATCACCGTTTACAGTGAGTTATGTTACCTTTAGGTTGCGTTCCAAGAGACCTTTCAGCAACAATCGCACCTTTCAGCAACAATTTTTCGCTGAGAAGATATGCATTCTACTGGACACACAGCTGTGGTGAAAAGTTGAAAAGTTGTTTAATAGAATATCCTAAGCTATGGGGACTACAATGAGGTGCTTATGAAATAAGAGCACCAGTATAGCCGTGAAGATTCATGTAGATTATCCGTCACCAAACGTAACTAAGACCGTCGTAAGAAACTTCATGGGCAGTGCTTCAATTGGCATTGCAGTTCTATTCTGTTGCGCGTTAAATGCACTTCAGTCCAGCCGCCAACGCTATACTGGCTTAATATTCGGTGTTAACCACTGTGAGTTCTTGAGGCATAAGCCCCTTAATATTATATTAGGTTGCAAGAAGTGCCGAACTGTTTTTAAGTGACTCTGGGGAACATCACCTCAGCACCGCAGTGAAGCTGACCCAAATTTAATACCTTACTTTCGCGAGGGTTCGTGAAATCCTCCGCCTTATTTATTCGGCAGTAGAAATAAAAGAAAAAACAAATTGCCAACTCCGCACTTCAACAGCAGTTAAAACCAACGCAGTTGCGAACACGGTCGTTTCAACTCCTGACTACTCAGACAGCACAGGTATTGCCACCGCCCAGTGTCAAGCTATATATTGAAGTTAATACGAAGCTCTTGCAAACGCCTTCATTTTGGCTCGGGCATCTTTAATCGTTCATTCGTTCAGCTCTGCTATTACTAGGTGGCAGTACAGTGCTGCTATGCTCTTACCAAAGAGCACAATGAGCCAAGAGGTGGGGAGGGCCACCGACACGTTTTCTACAACTGCAACATTTCTTGCAGCCAGACACAGTGGCAAAAAGACTGCAAATAAAGGGCGAACGCATCAACGCGCTTAACAATGAAAGTACAATAAGACGCTCATGTATAGGCTTAGAGCAGACAAAATTCTACGTGACTGTACGCGAAACACCATATTTAGTGTACAGGAACCATCAAGGACGTCTAGCGTCATGTTTAACTGGAAAAGAACTGACGAGTGTCCTTTCAAGTTGCGAAATCAGTCCGATACACTATAAACAAATAAGATGGCTCATCCAGTAGCCTCCTTGGTACTTTTCCAACGCATAAATGGGGTTGCCATCATTTCCGCGCACTCCTAGAATGTGCTTCCCCAATGCATTCCAAGACTTCGCTTACTCCAAAAGGCTACACATGTTGTTAGATGCCTTTAGGACGAAATGTCTCGGATTGTTACAGATAGTGTTCGGCTGTCGAACATGGAAGTCTGACACCAGATTTTGTGTCGGCTTTTTCACGGTTTGGTATGAGAGCTCAAAACAAATAAGGCTCATATTTTTTTTTTTTTTTTTTGTAATCTGGCGAGCGAGAAACAGCGTGTGAAAGATAGACAGCTAGGTGCCGGACGAAGGAAAATATTTTCTGTACCCTGTACTACGTAATCGTCTCCAAACCAGGGAATGTGCAGTAAGTCGCCAAGACTAAATATGATTGAACTTTATTGAGCCAGGACGGGGAGGGGAGGGGGGAGGACGTAGCATATAAGGGTTAAAGAGATTATTGAAAACGTGAACATGTAACATTTATATCCCAGCACCACTCCTTAATGAAGGTCCAGTACTGAGGCACTGAGGCTGACAAACATCTTATGGGATCTGCGTGCATCACGACTCCGTATAGACAGCACCAAAAAAAAAAATGTAATAATTCTCGGCAAACAAAAGGAATACACTGAAACAAAACAAAAACAAAACGTTTACAAACGCGGACGCAGATGGAGCATGCAGTAGGCAAGAAGATCGGTCACGAAAGCAGAATGCGTACCATGAGAAGTAAACGTAGCTTAGTGCAACCAGTAGATAGCTGTGCAGGAGCAGTACATTTTATCCGCGACAGGAGGAGGTTTACGAACATCCAATACGTGGGATGGACACGACAGCAGAGCAAATTTGCTTTTTTGTTCGATAACTTCCATGACTTGTACCGATGATAGTGATGGTGAAGTCTATAATAGAGTGTCGAATATTTATCCATCGGTAAATAAGCTCTGGAGCATGGATTTCAATTTTTTTGTGCACAGCTACTTTTATAGTGATTGGTTTCATACCAGGCTACATAATTAGTTGCCAGCAGGAGCTTAAATGGCGTTATTTCGTCACCACCTGTAATTGGATGCAAATCATATGCTGAAATACTGTTTTTCACTTCCTCTGCAGGGAAGGCGAAAAGGCGAGTGCGGTTGAAGTGTTTTACGGCCACACCGACATCTTCCAAGCCAAAACAGTCGACGCCCAGAAAATCCTGGTTCATCCAAGATACACTTACCTTCCTATACGCACTAACGATATCGGCATCATTCTGGTACTTTTTGTGTATTTATCATTTGTTCGCGGAACTAGTTTCATAGAGGTCGTATTAAACAAAATCAGCTGGACTGACATCACATGATGAAGCAGTATATGCACTAGATGGCTTATATCGGACACATTACTACCTGCAAAAAAAGGTAAAGAGAGCGATATTTAGCATGCTCTCTAGAATTACGAAGTACCGCCTGTATGACCCCCACACTTGGTTCGTTTCCATGAACGACGAGAAGCCATGACGGTGCTCTATCTCCGCAGCATCATGAAGTGAACTGATGGATGCTTTGAGCAAATTTATTTCAAAGGTATAGAAAACGCCCTCAAAATAAAATATCATTGTGCCCTTGTGTAATGAAGTGCATAGGCAAGGTATAAAGTTTAGTAGGAAAACAAAACAGACTAACGAGCTCTGTAAATTTCGAAAGATAAAGGGTTTGTTCTCTGATTTATGCTTAGCCATCTGTTAGTCACCCACATGCAAGCGGTCAGAAACAACAATCCTGCTCTACGAAAATTCGATTGCACGAGAAAATCAGCCTGGCACGCGCATAGTTTGGCACACGGAAACCTCAGATGGCTCCCAATGGGACAAATGTTCACGTGTTGAAGCTTAAGGTACTCGCAGAAAACAACATGGATTTCAGAATTTTCAGCCGAACTCCAGGAGGCTCTGTGTAAACATGCGTACACTTAAATAACCGTGCTAATGCAATACGAGCTGCTTTTCGAGCCATTTTGGAGAGAGCTTACGGTACAGTGCGGTTTTTAATCTCAGCGAGCTAAGCACAGCCATCCTCATTTCCTTTTGAAAATTTTGGCCATTAATAGTGTCATGAGGGCTTCATTAAACAGAGTAAAATATCATACACGTGCAGTAAATGATGCATCAGGAAGCACATTTGTGAGGCTCGAATGCTTTTGTGAGAGGCTGTAAATATCCACGTTTAATAATATATGTTCACATAAATTTGTGATCATAAAGAGTACAAGTTGCACCTTACAAGTGTCGTATAAAGCTATTCGGCTGCGGAGATGTTCAAGAAAAATTCCGCCGACCGATTCCCAGCCAAGCGCGCTAATCATTCGGCTACGCCGGGCTCGTGAGAAACTGATCGCGTGGATGGATGTGAAAACTTTTATTTTCGTCGGTTTTTAGATCTGAGGGTTCAGTTTGATTGTTGGCTGCGCTTGATGGCCACCAGTTGCGTCCTGTCGGCGATCTTTTCGGCCCACTCATTGACCCGAGCCTGGATGGCCGGGTCCGAGCAGCGCAGCACGGCCTCCCACTCCTCCAGAGATGGAGCTGGCAGCAAATCCGGTGAGGGGCGGATAGGCCCCGCACCCCCATGTAATGTGGTCTAGAGTGACTTCGACGCCACACTCTTTGCATTTAGGGCCTCCTTGCCCAGAGAGAGAGAGAGACTTTCATTCATAGCAGGCTATTTAGGAGGGCACTTTAGGTGGGCCGCCTTCTCAGTCCAGGAAGCCGTGGAGCCGGACCATATCCCTAGTCCATTAGACGAAACTACGCTGGTCATCCAGGCTAGGGCTTCACAGCTCGGTCTTCCATTGCTCTTCCTTTAGGTCCCTGCTGGTTATTGTACCCTGTGGTCCCTCGCATCCCCTCACCATATGTTGTAAGGTATTTTGCACAGGCACGGAATATGCATTCATACTTGTAGGTGATGGGCAATATGCTGCGTATTAATGTCCCGTGTACGTGACTTTTTGCTTGTATTTTTCGGAAGGTGACTGCTTCTTCTCTGGTTAGGCCTTGTCCTTCTTGTCCTTCGCAAGGACAATAGCCCTTGTAGAGCGCGAGGATAATATTAGCGATAATAACGACGATGCAATCATTGATAACTATTGATAACGATAATGATGATAGTAGTGGTGGCAATGACGGTGCCGTTCGTGAAAGCAGTCTTGTAAAGTGGTTTTCGACATTTCCGCTCTTATGCTGACTTAAGCACAGTACTATTTTTTTTCGACAATGCCTTTTGCCTCATTTCTTGTAGGTGAAGAAACCATTTCAATATACGTCCAGTGTACGACCTCTGTGTCTCCCACTGACGAAAATGCATGTTATCAACAGGCACGTCATTGTTGCTGGCTGGGGTCGTCCTAAACAAGGTAAGCGTAGAAAAATTGGCAGTATAATACAATTATAAAATACCCTGGAATCCGAAATTATGTGCATATATATATATATATATATATATATATATATATATATATATATATATATATATATATATATATATATATATATATATATATATATATATATATATATATATATATATATATATATACGGCTGGAATGATTCTGCAAGGTATGTACACCAATTGAAGAACTGCTTGTTGGACTGTTGGTGCACAGCTATTCTTAAAGACACTTAAAGTGTGCTGACTAAGACTCAGTAATATGAATAAAGTCAGTTGATAGCTTGTACCTTCCCAGTCTTAATTTTCTTCCTGTCTGACTTTTTTTCTTTCATGCACAACTCGTCATTAAAAATGTTGGCAACAGCTTCAGCTTCAGGCCCAAGCAGTGATAAAGGAGACCGTACGGCTTTCTGCTAGCCGAACACGTGATGAGAGAAAAGGAAACAAATGGGTTTTATAAAAGTTCACAACAAATGATAAACGTAGTGCTGAACATAAATAGTGCTGTATATATACCTATGCATTTAGCCACTTTTTCAGCGATTGTATGCTGCGCTCTGGACTCATTGTATAACTGAAGACATTTGTTACATCAATGTGGACTAATATAAAATCGAGAATAGAGAATCAAAAAGTAATATAAAAATCACTTTTCCGCCCTTCAGTTAGTGTTTCTTCTCTGCCCAGGCGCACCTGCCGCCACCGAACTTCAGTACACGACTCTTAAGACTGTCCCGCACGAAGTTTGCCAAAAGGTGCATGGGTGGCGCTACAAGAGAATGAGAATGCTATGCGCCCAGAACAGCAAATCGACTGTTTGTCACGTAAGCAACACTTAAACGTAGCTGCTTCATAAGTGCGCATATTCAAGATCCCCATGAGGTATGTGGTAGGCAACGCATTCTTGAAAACAATCGGTAAGCTTTAGAAGCTGCAGAATGCAATGTACATGTCGTTATGACCAATCTGATATTATGTTTAGAATTATGATTTGTACAAGCTCTACATTCTATTTTCCTGTACTCTTTTTTTTTTTTAGGAAATGTGTATCGTGTTGTGAGACATGTACTGCTGTTGCTTTGTAGGGACGAGGGCTTGCCAAGCTGCTGCAGCAACTTTTTGTCTCGCCTCCCCTACCTTGCATGGAAATAAAATGGAATCTGAAAGCTAAGACGTTTTACAGAAAATTACAGTAATAAGTGATGAAATGCATCTCATTTCATAAACGGCTTATAGCGTGGACGTGCGGGCTTTCAATATATAGACAAATTCTTTTTTCGCCTATAATGTTGCATACAAGTCAATTTTCTTCTCTATAGCATAACTACATCCCATTAAAATAGACATATTCCTCTGACATCTTTCTTACGGACTTCACATTCTGAATCATCACCTGAAATAAGGTCATAAATTAGCCTAGTGATCAACATTACGTATTACAAACTCAAAATGGTGAAAAGATTTCTCCGAAAAAACCGGTAATCTCTTTCAAGCATTCTTCCCTTTCCCACAAAACTTAATGGGAGGATTATTTATCAGGCTTCAGTTCTTCTTAAAGAGCAGTTTTCATTCAACTCCGATCGAGATTCAGAGGATACCTCAACATACAGTAAAGCATTTATTGCGGCATATGTAAACATTAAGACAATATTGACTACTTGGAAATCAAAAATGTCTTATGTCGAAAATGCTTTATGACCAAATACAGCAAACAATCTGCAAATCAGTAATGTTTTATTCCTCAGACTTTGTAATTCCTAAGTGATACACAAGAAATCACGGTTTCTCTTTTTTTCCGCGAGCGAGATCAATGCATACGTTCTAAGGATGTATAGTGCAAGAAATTGGCAGTGGCTTAACTCAGCTAAGCCAGGACATACAAACCGAAAGCAGTATTAGTCGTGTATGAGACCGAATCGCTTCTCTTTAGATGTTCTTGAGCATCTTCTCAGCCGCCTGAGCGGCTGCTTCACAGCTTATATCCGCCGCTGCGGCGCCGCAGCTGAAGAGCATAGCGCATGCGCATTGAGGCGCATAGCTAAGTGATTACGACACGCGCAGCAGTGACCGGCGATATGTACCGGTACGAATGAAGTTTGCCAGTTGTGGGAAGAAGAGTAGGTGTGCGATGTAGAATGGGAAAATTCTAGATTGGCGCTAATATATTGTCGTTTTCGCTTGTGGAAATTTCCATGTATATACCATTACATCTTGGCCTATCCCGCCATGTGGGTATGTGCCATGTTTCAAAAAATGGAGAAGGAAAAGAATGGAGCACCGTCCGCTCCGTGCACCACGCGTGCGAAAAAAAGGCGAGCGGCGAGCAGGTCTCGCGCCGCGAGGCACGCGGCTGAAGGTCGACTGATGGTCAAACTGCGGCGTACGTGAAACGCGCCTCATCTAGCCTAGTGAAGCTTTCGCTTCAACATTAAATAAACGCACAAGATGGGCCTTAGACATGCACGCTCTCTAGATTTCAAAGTTCGGTCGTACTTGGCGAATCCCCCTGCACGATAAGAAAGTGCCTCAAACGATTCCTGTAATGTGTCTCTATTCTTTGCACCATAATTATTATGCAGCGGGCACCTTTCCAGAAATATCTGTTTGTGTAAGCAGACTCCTCTTTCTAAAAACACGTGGAAAATTTTATATATAATAGTTCTTGCATGCAAATTGTATTCTGGAAGTAAGTACGGTTCGTAACACCTATTCAGCTTTACATATTTTCGTTACTTTCAGGGTGACTCGGGCGGACCAATGTTCATCGAAGTTAAAAAACACCGCTACGTACAAGTAGGAATCACCTCGTATGGCTCGGGTAATAAGACATATTGCAGGAACCCTGCGGTCGTCTTCACCCGAGTAGATGCTTTCATGCCTTGGATAAAAAGGAACATTGGAAAACATAAAAAGTATGACGTCCTCACGGTACCTGATTACATGACAGGTGAAGATCCTCCAGAGGCCTCGTATATGTACCTCTTTGAAGATAGCCCAAATATCCAATATTTGAGTGTTTGAAGCCCTTCTCCTGGCAGGCCCAATAAATTATGCATATAAATTCCTCACTGGCATGTTGTCTCACATTAGCTCTGCTGAACAAAATTAGGCACAGGAAGTTTACACTTTCAATAAAATCACTTAAGAAAGAATGGTGAACATCTGGACTAACCGCGCAATCGGGGATCGATTTACGAACTGCAAGAACAGCTAAAGACAGGCTTCACAGCCAATGACTTGCTTGAACTATAGTTTTCCCTGCAGCAACGTTTGTGAACAAGTTTCTAAGTGCCTGTACTGACAACCCTTGGATCTGTAACCATTTTTCAATTATTATTATCTCACCTTACTAACTGTAAATAATCATATTCATCATTTTACTTTGACTGCAGCATTATGGCTGTTGTTTCATATCTTAGAGCTGTAAAATAAGTTCAAATTTTCTAAAATGTGTTCGTCTTTATTACAGCAGGTTTCCTAATTGCAGTTAGCCTAGCGTTCATTAACAGCAGTGTCATAGTCGAGTGAAAAGTACTTACAAGGGCAGAGTGGTCGTTTTCGAAATTTTTCGGTGCGCACTTAAATGGAAACCACGCATAGTAAAAATAATTGCGGAGGTTTATCCTGGTTAACCCTAGTTATCCGAGCGCAAACTGTTAAGCATGACACATGGTCCATACCAATGTTTCTTCTCCGTGCGATCTTCTCGCTTTTCGTCGGTCTCAGCCTCGAGCCGATCGCGCTTTCTTCGCTGCTGCTTATCGGAGAGCTGCAGTGTCTGGACGATCAGACACTGCTTGACAGCTACTCTGAAGCTTTGACGCATTCGGACCGGCCCACACATCATCCACAGCGAGTGTGAGAAACGGAGCCCCAGCGAAGCAGTTGTATATCCCCGTCTATTCATGCGAATCAGAACGGAGATAATCCGTGTCTACGATCTAGGCGATCTCTTTTTGGCCCCGGGTAGTCCTGCGGATGAGAAATCCAAATAAGCAAGTAGGGGGTGGCCAGGAGCGCTCTGACTGGATCAGCTCAGCGCCGCCTCGCCCTCGTCGACCTAGGCACACCAGACTGTTTGGCGACAGACCATGGCAGAAGCTACGAGAAGGTTACAGTGCGGACGAGAAGGCATGGCGGCCCACACGTCTGTATCCCACTGCACGGACCGGGCACTCCTCTGTCATCGCGTCCTCGTGGAAACACTCGGGCGGACCATGGTACGAGAAAATTCGAGAGCCATCTAGCAAATTAATCTAGTATTGCACATTCTCCTCCATCAGGACCGATTCGACGTTTAAGTGATCCAGTGTCGCAAAACACTGCTTCATGTGAGACCTTTTTTAATTGGTTCACAGGAAAAGAAAGGAAAAGGAAGTGTGGCACAGTATCTGTCGCACTTTTTCTGTGGGCACCTGACCGCGCCGTAAGGGAAGAGATGAAGGTGGGAGTAAAAGCGGAAAGAAGGAATGTGTGCCGTAGTGTAACGATCCATAGTAGGTTCGACCAACTGAGGATATTTAACGTACACTGGCATCGCAGAACACATGGACGTGACAGACCTGGTCAAATACGTAGCCATGCTTCAGACTGATCTAGAGAAAGTGTGAGACCTGGTCAAATGATTTCTCTAGATCAATCTGAACAATGGCTATGATATCATTCTATAATCACAACACTCCGGTATATTCCTGGCGACTTGAATGTTACTAACTCTTGATCGAGCTCTAATGCCACATGTCTGATGAGGACCCGAAATATCTTTAATTACGTACTGCAACCTCCCCGCAACTATTTTATTAACTTTTTTATTTAGTTGTCAACCTAACTGTATGGTAACTCGAGACCTGTTTCAGTTAGTTCCGTCCAGTTATCAGTCCTAGGTAGAAATACTGTGTGCAACCAGACGAATAATGAGAGACCAGGGAGTAAGTTACAATCGTATTGTTACGTGGTGAACACGACGACACGATATAAACAAGACGACGAAATAGATTACGATGAGATGGCCAGCGGGTTTGCCTCGCCCGCACCACTGCCAACTTCGTAGCAATACGCCTCTGCAAAGAACTGACATAATATTGCACTTCTCTTATGCTGAAACATTTTGTGAAATGATACAGTGAGGCCGTAAGAGCTTAGGGACTTTACATTTTCAAACTCGTCAGTAGCTGATTTCCTGCGACTGTGTCCATAATACTCCTCGTCTAGAGTAAAGAAGCTGGGGTTAATAAACAAATAAAGATAAAAATATAAAATATCAATCAGTTATGAAACAAAATTTAAACATAAAACTCATCAAATTACCACGCGTGTAGTCTCACAACAAACTCTGATGTCGAGAAAACCCCGCGTACGAAGGTTGCTCAGTTCAAACTGAGACAGATTATATGAAACATTGTTTCCTCATAATCACCCATCAAAGCTTTTGGTACCTTCAATGTACTCTCCATAAGGCAAAATCCATTTGTCCCAGTGTTTCTTCCACACCTGGAGAACTGTGCACGAAGCCCTTTCTTCACCATCGGCTTGAACACTGCCTCTAAAACCTCGAATGCATTCTGCTTCTTGCCAGAATGATGGAGCACTAATTCCTTATTTCCTTTTTTTTTTTTTGCGCAGCACAAAAATAAACCGCAGGGGACGAGCTCTAGACTGTAAGGTGGTTCAGGATTTGTTTGTGATAACACAATGTGAACCCTTTTGTTGTAGCGTAACTGCACATTTCCATTCTGCAATACAATTCTACAATATCATTCATCCCCATCGGCCTGCCCATTCTCAATGGAGTGCAAAGGCCTCTCCCATATTTATCATATTGCCGCATAGAAGACGACGCCAAAGATGATGACTGGGCCCCACAAGCGCGAGCCTGGAAGAGAAGGAAGTTGGCCAACATTCCTGCACCTTATCACGAGCCGCAATCTGAGAGCTACGCCGCGGTCCTACGTCGCCCGCCTCCAGACCACGCCTCACCGAGCGCACCAAGCCGTCAGGAGACGCGATTCTTCCAGGGGCCGCCTTCCAGGTGCTCTCAACTACGCCGAACGGACAGGTGGCGCAGTTATGACAGCCGGCCACTCTGTTTCTACTGCGGATAACCTGGCCACGTATATCGGTACTGCCGTTACCGCGAAGAGGGGCAGGCCTTTCCGTCTGCTTCTGCTCGCCGCCGCTTCGACGCTGACACTGCCCAAACCGACGACGGCCTTCAGGTCAGCAGGGAAACCGAATCCCCGGGCTTCCGCCGCCGCTCCTCCCCATCGCCACAGCGTTATTCTCCGCCGATGCGTCGTGGCAATGCTGACGTTGGCGGACGGCGGTCCCCTAGCCCTCACCGGGGAAACTAACAGCCGCAACCTCACGAGGGGAGGTTGCACACAGTCTAAAAGTGTCAAAACCCTCACCATCGCCGCAACAGCCGACAGCCCGTGCTTCTGACGCTGCCGTTAGTATTGAAATTGCCGCACTACCGCCGAAAATGCCGCCTACATTACCACCGAAAATGCCGCATCAGATGAGCAGCCCCGACGACGAAGCTGATACCGCTGACCTTGCCGCACTTCCGCCGAAAATGCCGAAAGAGACGAGCAACCCAGATAACGTTGTTAGCGCTGACCTCGCCGTTTCCATTGATGGGCTGGAGGTACATGCTCTGGTGGATACCGGGGCGGATTTTTCAATTATTAGCCAGAAACTGGCTGACACGCTGCGCAAAGTAAAAACCGAATGGACTGGGCCAGTAATAAGAAGTGCTGGGGGCCAGCTACTGGCACCGACAGGGAAGTGCACTGCCCGGATAGGAATAGGAAACGCGGTGTTTGTTGGCAGCTTCGTTATTCTCCGTGACTGTTGCAAAGATCTCATCTTGGGCATGGACTTTCTGCGTCTTCATGGGGCTGTAATCAGCATTCGTGACAGCGTCGTTGCCTTCACCAACAATAATGAAGACCTTGGTTGTGCGGAAGTACCACTGATGCCCTTACGCGTCGCCAATGAGACAGTGACATTACCTCCGCGATCATGCTCTCTTGTTGAAGTGAAGTGCGACATGGCGCATACCGGCGATGGTATCGCCGAAAGGGCAGTCGCCCTGGTACTAAGCCGAGGTGTTTCTATAGCTCGAGGGCTAGTCAACTTGACCAATGGACAGACCGAAGTGCTGCTGACAAACTTCAGCGACGAGCGTCAGCAAATTCCGAAAGGCACAACTGTGGCCTTTTTCGACAGCATCCCAAAGGCGCAGCACTGCTTCTCACTGCAGCAGGAAGGATCAATGTGCAAGACGCCCGTAACCATCGTCGATGTGAGTAAAAATTTGTCTTCTTCAGAACGGGACCGTCTTTTGGATCTCATAGATCAATTTCGAGACTGCTTTGCTTCCGAATCGCGGATCGGCCAAACGCCTTTGACAAAACATCGAATCATCACGGATGACTCGATTCGCCCGATTCGACAAAATCCTTACTGTGTAGCTCCGAAAGAACGTGCAGCCATTCAGCGCCAGGTGGCCGAAATGCTTAGAGACGACGTTATCCAGCCGTCACAGAGCCCCTGGGCTTCCCCCGTGGTACTTGTTAAAAAGAAGGACGGCAGCTTACGATTTTGCATGGATTACCGCAAGCTCAACCAAGTAACTAAAAAAGACGTGTACCCTCTTCCTCGCATCGACGATTCCCTTGATCGCCTACGAAATGCACGTTACTTCTCATCAATGGACTTGAAAAGTGGATATTGGCAGATAGAAGTAGACGAGAGAGATCGGGAGAAGACAGCATTCGTCACTCCCGATGGATTGTACGAGTTTAAGGTCCTTCCGTTCGGTTTATGCTCAGCACCAGCAACATTTCAGAGGTTGATGGATACTGTGCTCTCGGGACTTAAGTGGCAAACATGCCTGGTGTATCTTGACGACGTGATTGTGTTTTCGGCCACATTTGAAGAGCATCTACGCCGTCTGCTAGCTGTATTTCAGGCCATACGATCTGCGGGCCTCACACTAAAACCCGAGAAGTGCCACTTCGGGTACGAGGAGCTGCAATTCTTAGGTCACGTCGTTAGCCAAGAAGGTGTCCGGCCTGATCCTGAAAAGCTCTCCGCAGTCGCCAAGTTCCCGACACCTACGGACAAAAAGACATTGCGGCGTTTCCTGGGTCTTTGCGCCTATTACCGCCGGTTTATTGCTGGTTTCTCACGAATTGCCTGGCCATTAACTTCGCTGACGCATGACAAAGCTGTCTTTCACTGGGGTGAAGAACAGGAACAAGCGTTTAATGAGCTGCGGAGACGTTTACAG
This sequence comes from Amblyomma maculatum, assembly GCF_055883805.1. NCBI lineage: Eukaryota > Metazoa > Arthropoda > Arachnida > Ixodida > Ixodidae > Amblyomma > Amblyomma maculatum. The sequence continues at coordinate 18,506,488 of NC_139354.1, forward strand.
ACACCACCTGTCCTGGCGCACTTTGATGACGACGCCCCTACACTGCTTCATACGGATGCCAGCAATGTGGGCTTAGGTGCTGTGCTGGTGCAGCGCCAGGGTGGTGTGGAAAAAGTAATTGCTTACGCCAGCAGGACCCTATCTAAAGCAGAAGCGAACTACTCGGCAACCGAAAAAGAATGCCTTGCAGTGGTATGGGCGGTTATGAAGTTCCGCCCTTATTTGTACGCTCACCCCTTTCAAGTCGTTAGCGACCATCACTCGCTCTGTTGGCTGACGAATCTAAAGGACCCTTCAGGGAGACTCGCGCGTTGGAGCCTTCGATTACAAGAATTCGACATGGCAGTTATTTACAAATCTGGAAAAAAGCAGGCGGATGCTGACTGCCTTTCGCGAGCGCCGGTCGAACCTTTCACTATGACCGATGAAGACACTGTATTTTTAGGTGTCATAGATGACGCAACGCTTTCCCAACAGCAGCGAGAAGACCAGGAATTGCTCCCTCTTATTGATTTCTTGGAAAAACGAACTACCGTTGTGCCTAAGATTTTCACCCGAGTAATCTCTTCATTCTTTATTCGCAACAACGTGCTTTACAAGAAGAACTTCCGCCCTGGGGGAAACAGTCAACTACTCGTCGTCCCATCTGTTCTCCGCAGTGAAGTTCTGCAAGCGTGTCACGACGAGCCAACCGCCGGTCACCTAGGCTACACCCGCACGTTGGCTAGAGTCCAGCACGGATACTACTGGCCAAAACTGCCTGCGACAGTGAAACACTATGTACGTACGTGCATAGACTGCCAGCGCCGTAAGTCACCCCCTGTAAAACCAGCTGGCCTACTCCATCCTCTTCAAGTGCCAACAACACCTTTTAAGCAAATCGGCATGGACCTCCTGGGACCATTTCCGACGTCGACAGCCGGAAATAAATGGATAATTGTCGCCACCGATTATCTAACCCGCTACGCGGAGACCAAGGCTCTGTCAAGGGGTACCGCCGCCGAAGCAGCTCGGTTCTTCGTGGAGAACATTGTCCTGAGGCATGGCGCTCCGGCGCTCATTATAACTGACCGAGGAACTGCATTTACGGCCGAACTTTTGGAGACCGTTCTCCGCCCCAGTGGTACCAGTCACCGTAAAACTACAGCCTATCACCCTCAAACCAATGGGTTGACGGAACGCCTCAATAAAACCATTGCAGACATGCTTTGCATGTACGTTGACGTGAACCACAAGAATTGGGACGAAATTCTTCCCTACGTCACGTTCGCCTACAATACGGCACGCCAAGACACCACTCGTATGACACCATTCAGCCTCCTTCACGGGCGACCAGTAACAACTATGCTGGATGCAATGTTGCTCCCGAATGCCGACACCGACGATCTCGATCAGGACGCCAAGGAAATCGCTCAGCGTGCAGAGGAAGCCCGCCAACTAGCGCGTGTGCGGATCAAGAATCAGCAAGAGCATGATGCACGACGCTACAATCATAGACGCCGACATGTCATGTACGAACCTGGCGACAAAGTGTGGGTCTGGACGCCTATTCGCCGCCGTGGACTCTCCGAAAAACTATTGCGGCGATATTTCGGGCCATATGTTGTTCAGCGACGTTTAACCGACGTCACTTATGAGGTGGTGCCAGACGGGGTGTCGACCTCAAAGCGACGCCAGCAACAAGCCGACGTCGTCCACGTTGTACGCATGAAGCCGTACAACTCGGACTGACCTTGACCCCCTACTCCCTTTTATGCTCATCGGGACGATGCTTCCTGAGGAGGGGGGCAAATGCCGCATAGAAGACGACGCCAAAGATGATGACTGGGCCCCACAAGCGCGAGCCTGGAAGAGAAGGAAGTTGGAGCGCAAGACTCGTCCAGGTTGATTTATTAAACCCGTCCTATCTTTGGGTCCTCCTTGGCGTTCAATCGAGACGTGACAATATTAACAGGCTGGAAGGGCAGTTGCTTCCTCAAAACTGAAGTAAATTTCCTAATCTCCACTGACTGACTAAAACTTTGAGAGATAAGGAGGGGGATTTGTGGGTGAGGTTCCTAGTCCGGGACTCCAGCGTCACTGGTATCAGTGCTAGCCGCTGCTATGAAGGGCCCATACGAAGACAAGTGCACTTGTCGAAACGTTGGCTCGACTTTGGAACTGAGGCTCCTCCCCCCCCCCCCCCCACTCCTCCCCTCAACCCTTGTTCAGTGCTTTTTCATACCGTGTAGCCATCCTCTTTCTCTCGCTCTACCCTCGCTGTTGCTAATCACACGAAAGTTCTTCAGGCCTCTAGTCCGGAGCTGCATAGGACAGCCGCCTTCAATAGTTGGCACTGCATTTGGGTCCCCAGGGGGTTTATTTGTGCAGGTCCATAACATGTGGTGCAAGCCTGCCTTCTCTCAGCAGAGTTTGCATTTGAGGTTGCAGGACCCAGACTATTGTGTGAAAACGGGCTGGTCCGCCTCCAAACTTCTGCCTCCCCCCTCCCCCTGCTATGCTTACAATAGTACAATAGTATGCGTTCAATAGTCAGCGTTTACAGTCTCGTCCGTAGGAATCGACAGAGTGTACATCATTGCCTCGTGTGGTATGTAAAGGTAATAAATGTGATCATCAGTGCTCTGTTGATCGATCCTTACCCACTGAGAGCTTTAGAACTTCATCTGAGTGTCACGGCAACATGCACATATATCTCGTCTCTGGTCATAATCAGCTTCCATGTGTATTCACCTTCCTCAACTAGGCACCTTTATCGCCCTAGGCTAATGCCTATATCGTTTTGTTTCTGAACAAGTGTAACGAAGGATTAACCACGCCCAAACTCTTGACAAATGAAGAAGTGTGAAGAAGTGTGAAGAAGTGTGAGAAGTCCAAAATATTTTCGTGTCCTTCCAAGTGAAAACTCCACGTATTACGCAGATCGCCTGGCACTATGGCATCCACCCCCATCCACCAACATTGATCCTCACCTTCGCTATGCTGTTGGTTTCCTCAGAAAGGACTATAACGGTAACCATCCCTCTCCACTATTCAAGGTCACTCTCATACCTTTTTCAAGTCTTCCAAGTACTTGCAACAAGTGCAAGATTACATAACGTCATTAACGAATTCCCAGGACAAATCGTTTATGTGGCCGTTTTTTTTAAGCTACAAGAAAAACGTGACCTAAAAATTAGTCACGCAAGGTAACCGTAGCTCACCCTATCAGCATACGATTAACTAATATCTCATGCTTTAAGAAGCATATCTGCTTCCGTGTTAGAGCACAAATGATGTAATATCTGCCGCAAATTTGGGGTGTCAAGAAAATTCATACAAAAGCTGAGAGGTGGCGCAATGAGGGCACAGCAGGATTTCTAGACAAAGTCTCTGTCTTTATTGCAAAACCTATTTTCGCCGAATCGATTGATGTTGCCCATAAATCCCTCGGAAAGCTTACCAAAACCGTGGCGCATACTTAAGCTCTACCTTTAACGGCACGACTAGACGTTGTTATTGGCGCCGCCTTAGCTTTCCCATCTGAATTCTCGTTCACTTCCATGCACCTTGACACTCGCTCAATCACCAATCTCTTAATTTGCATGGCTATTATCAACACCTGCATATTCCTAGACATTCGTAAACAATCACGTTAGTTAAAAGACCACCCAACATAGGTATGAAGGACCATTCTAACCAAGCGGTGGAAACACGCCTGCATGGCCTGAGAGTAGCTTGTTTGACGTGGAATATAAATGCCCCGCAGGGTTCGATTCCCACCTCAGCCTCTGGCCTGAACGAAGCCATCCGAGTTAAAAGCTGTCGCTCTGGTGACGTCTGGTGGAGGTCAGGTGACGTCAGACGACCCACGGACCGATCAGTGCCTGACCATATCACCTGCTGGCTAGCACCTGCTAGAGGCAACATTGTAATTTTTCGTGCAAAGGGCCGACGTTCACGTTATATTTTCCGCAGAATGACGAGGCCTTTCACGTTGCGACGTTTTTAAAGAGCTCGTACAGCAGTTTCATTGCACTAAACACCCACGGCGATACTCCGGCCTTCAACAGTTTTCGTTTTCTTACTCCTTCTCTCCCTTCTATACTTACTCCACACCTTCTCCTATTCTTGTTTCTTCTCCTAGCATAACTAGCTGCACTCTTTAAAGGACCTATAGCAACACACGGTCAGTATTATAGCGAACATTACAGGCGTGGAAATTAAGACTGCCAGTACAAATGTTTTCTCTACGCGAGATGTTTAAAGTTTACATTGACTCACTACGAAGGTCTATTGTTTCTGAAGGTTCTTCATAGTTTTTTACGGGAACTACCATGCTAATTCAGCGACAGCTGTAAAAGAGATTAAATGAATGAAATATTTATTAATTTGTATTGTAGAGCGGAATATTAGAGAGTAATACGATATATTTTTCTTGTGATATGCTTACTTTTATTTCTACCATGACAGATATATAGAGCTCTGTGCTTGCTGATATAAAGGAACAAATGTATTTCAATAATACGAACTGAGAAAAACCGTGTTAGATTCGGGCAGAGTTTGTCGTAAGTATAGAGCTCAGGAGGTGTGCTTTTGAGTTACTTCGAGTGGCCTAAGATGCATTTCCAATGTTTCGAATCTTTTTATAGTAATAAGATTTTTTTTCCTACCCTCTCAAATGGGAAGCACCTCCACTAATGCTAAATCTCAGAATCAGACCCCTGGGCTCTACACTTTGACAAAGACTGTACATGAGCCAGCGTTTCGTGTGAACTTGAAGCAGTGTGGTGATCTACAAATGGGTATTTCTGGTTTCGAGCTATCGCTCACAACACTACTAAAAGCCTACATATTGAATGTCCTTCCAAGGTATATGAACTCTCATAAAAGGGCTCGTTTGGTCTGGCAACAGAGTTTGCTATTTCGATATAGCATTCAGTGCTTTGGACACGGCCCCAATATACGGAGACCGAAAGACCCATTTAAAACATGTCAAGTCTGCTGTATAAAGGACGGAAGATCCCGATAAAAGCCCCTAATAAAATGAAGATTAACTGACAATTTTTCATATGATTTCACCAACGAAACCTATTTTCAACTAGTCTGCAGTCATTGTTTCTTAGTCATTCAACTTCACTCTCTTCGTCTAAAATATTTATGCACTTACCATTGTTTTAGGCAACAACCCGACCAGCGAGGCGCTGTTAAGAAAATATGCAGAAAGCAATACAGAGATGCCTGATTCATAACGATGCTGGACGTGTCTATGACAGTGAATATTTTTCGTCATATAAGCTTCTTTTCAGCAACACCGATTTCGTAGGCTTTTTTTAGAACACCAATACGTATTTTCACAAGAAAAACATCCTGCTGTAATATGCCTTTTTTTTTCTCCCAAGTGACGACGGGTGGGAACACCGTCAACTGAACTCGCAACCTTTGTGTATTCTGCACAATTCGATCCGTTCAGTCTGCCGGGCAGGTACAAGAAAGCCCTAAAGACAGCGTAGCCCTCTTAAACCTCGTTCTCTACACACCGTTCTCGCCGACGGCCGGAGAGAATCTTGTGTCCCGGCTTGAGGGCAAGTACATGTTTTTCTGTTTCTGGTAGTTTCGCGATAATGCAGCTAGGTTAAAGACGTCGAGTACGAAAATGTGCTACGATAACTTGGCGCTTCTTGAATAGCATTACGCGCTGACTTCCAATCAATGATACAGTTCAAGGCACGTATCCGAGAGATAATACTTGAAGCCTGGGGACACAAAAATCATATTTACTACAACTACTCATCGCTCAAGTTACCGGGACCAAGTTGTGTGTCAAAGAAAGACATCGCACTAATTAGGGTAGCATCGCAAATGTGTAAGATCTCTATACAACTTTAGTGCAAAAAAATTCCGCTGCACTGTAGCATTGTCGCGTGTAGAACCTGAACCTTGGTTATATCTTAACGTAAATGCATTCTCTAGTGAAACAATTGACCATGTTATACTCTAATGTAATGGTATCCAACCGGAAGTTGATGCAGGCGCTATCACTGTTCCTGAAGCTCTGGGGTTTAGAGATAATAGTGGCCGGATGAATAAACCGGCGGTGGAAACTAGCAAAAAACGACTGGAAGATTGGTGGCCTAAAAGCAGAGAAGTGACATAATGTGGAAACAAAAGTTTAATAAATAGAATGATAGTTTAGTTGACCAATCTAAATCAATAATTAAGATATAGGGAGAAAAATGAGCATGATAGCTACTGCTACCACCCAGTTTCAAAGGGGACGCTCCTATATTCCATCCACCCTTCCATCTTGCGTTCGTAGAGACCTTTCTGCGTGGAAGGCAACTGGGCCTTCTGGGAGCGCCCTCTCATTGGACGCGCCTAAGTGCCGTTGCAGAACTGGGCGCAGTAGGGACAGGCAGTTGCGAGTCTGCTTCTGTTGAGTTGAGGAAGGAGAGGACAAGCGTTATTTTCAATCGCCGGTATCTTTGGTAGTGAAACAAGCTTAACAATTTTTTCCTTGCGAAGATGAGCAATCGAATAGCAATCATTCGTTCACATTTTGTATTTTTAGCAGCTTTTGATGGTCCCTTCAACAGGAGGGCAACAGCTTTCTTTTTTTTTTTTTTTTTTTTTTTTTTACGTTGCGGCAGGAGTTGCAGAGATACTCAGAGTAAAGTGGTTCCCGCTTTCCATGGGTCATAACTGAGGCCACGAACTCCCAAGGTCCGGGAGAGTTTGTTTTAAAGAGCCCTCAGAATGAAGCGATCCAATAATTGCTTTCGTAAAAAAAAAAATGATTCTTGTGCTTAGTGGGTGCCTTGGAGTCTGCCTGGTATTAAAGAAGGCAAAGTGATTGCGACCACAGGTTCTTTTTTTAAATTCCCACTTGATTCAAACTGGCAGCATCTATGCCGCAAAGGGCATATTTTTGAAGTCATTGGACGAAAGACACTGTTTGAGCACACATGTTTCTTATAAAGTTGTCCAATGCTCGTGACAGCCGAATTCCACTTCGCATGTTTCTTTCCGTTTCTTTTCATGATTGATTGGAGTTGATTGGAACGTGGTGCGTCATCGATAGAGTCAAGCGTTTATGTCCTAACTATCCCTTTAAGACCTGAGGAGAACGGAGACGCCCTTTTACTCCTCCTACAGCGCCGGACACACGTTGACTTCTTGGAGCAACACCACAGCATCGAGCGTTCCTCACTCGCGGCACGCGTTTGTCGAAGCGCTCTTTATACAGCCAGCACAGTGAGACTCCAGTTCACCCAGAGCATGCCTGGAATTCCAACGCAAAGGCGAGAGCAAATCGCCAAGCAGAACAGGCGCAGTGAGGCAGTGGAAGCGTAACAAACCCAGAGGCGTCCCCGCCGGGGTGGTGCAGTGGTAAGACGCCCGACTACTGTGCCGGAGTTCCCGGGATCGAATCCCGGCCTCGGCGGCTGCGTTTCGATGGAGGCGAAACGAAGTGGCGTCCGTGTGCTGTGCGATGTCAGCGCACGTTAAAGATCCCCAGGTGGTCGAAATTACTCCGTAGCCCTCCACTACGGCTCCTCTTTCTCTCTTTCCACTTTCATTCCCACCTTCCTCCCTTCCCTTACGGCGCGGTTCGGGTGTCCACAGAGCAAGTGTGACAGTTACTGCGCCTTTCCCTTCCTGTGAACCAATTTAACCAGAGGCGCCTTCTAAAAGGAACCACCAGAACCTTCCTCCAAAAAACGGCTCCACTGTCATTTTCAATGGACGTTCGTTATGTACAGCGTCCGCACTAACAATGCAATATAGTTAAAGGCCCTGGTAACTAGAAAATCCAACTTTGCTGTTGTCGGGATCGGCGTTAAAAGCAAGAAAATATTGGGCGTACCTAAAGCAAGTGCTAATTGGCAGTTGACAAGGCAAGGAACTGATTGGTCGTCTGACTGTGTGACGTCATGACGCCATACGAAGTGGCCGCGTTGGCAAGAGCTGCCGACTTTGTAGAAGAATAGATCGCTCCAGTAGCTTTGGATAAGTAGGACAAGCTAGCCCTAGGCCACTAAGACACGTTGGCACGTTGTGGTTAAAGAGGGGATTTCTATACATGTCGCACTCTTTCAGATAACGTAGTAGATTAGGAATGTATGCTAAAAAGCATGTTTGAAATAGCAGCCTCACAATGTAGGAGATTAATAATTAAGCAAATTGGAGTTTATCTACCCAAAGAAGGACGCACATGCGGAAGTCACGCATTTTACGCTACCTTCTATTCGGAGCTTAGGTTGTCTTCTCAGCCCCACTCACACACATTGTTGTTTTCGTTTCCTTATGTGCTGAAAGCAGCTGGATTGCAAAACGCCCAGAGAGATTCTGGCGGTGCCTTAGTTCAAATAGCTGTAAAGTTTAACAGCTCTGGGCTCATCGAAAGCTGCACAATATTTCTCTCAAACTAACTGCTGCCTTCTTCGCCACTGAATTGCGCCCGAATTCCGAATTTGGCAGTTCACTTTGTTTTATTTTAGGTTTTAGAGTTATACTTCCTTGGCGGTGTGGGGATTAATTGGAAATCAGCATTGTATTGGTACGGGCTGAGCCTTCTTTCTTGGCAGGCGAGCAATAAAAAACAAAGTTCACGAGACGATAAAAGCAATGTGCACGTCACCCTCTTCAGGACTAGAATTTGCGAAGCCACTAGAAGGGCTGCTAAAGCTTTATTTCTGGTCGTTATCGTATAACACGATGTAGATTTACGAATAATTTTTACCGAACAAAGCAGTTATCTCTTCCATGCCCATTCGAGAGGAATAAATAAACTAGCATCCCTAAGCCTGGAAAGGACACCACTGCAACTTAAGAAAGCCTTTATGACTTATGTTTCCTGTTTAGTAATGTGAAATTCGGGATCACATTCTTTTCATTTATCTGGGCAGGAAAGCAATGATTCGTGCGTAGTATCGATACCGGGCGTTCCCTTACACATATTTGAGGAAACCGCTTGCACTGACGTCACAAAGCTCGACGAAACAACGCAACTACCGTTTTCACAATACGTGACGTAGAAAGCAGAGTACATAGTACAGTTCACCGTATTAAGTTCCATGATGATAATGGTATTTGTGCCTAACAAGCTTTCTCTATCAGGTCTTCCAACAGAACAAGAAATTCAGTCAAGATGAATTTGCTAACCATTGGAGTGAACCTGCTCCTAACTGTGGTCACACCGGTATGTATTGCACGCAATATCTCTTTAAATACTCCCCAATTGGTCATAAATTGTTAGCATCGCCAACTTACTCCCGTTTGACAGTTCGCTGAAAACCTTTTTAACATTTTAAAATACCACAATATTATACGAAATACCAAAAAGGTGCAACAAGGCTGCTTGAAGAAAGTCCATTCGATTTTTTGTTTGGTTCGGTTTGTGGGGTTTAACGTCCCAGAGCGACTCAGGCTATTTCTTCTCATCATACACATCCATCAGGTACTGGTGATATAAACACGTCCGAAGTACAAAACTGCTATCTTAAAGGCATGCTATAAGAAACTTGATATGTAGATAATCTTGGATTTCTGTGCGATGTTAGTGCACGTTAAAGAACCCCAGGTGGTCGAAATTTCCGGAGGCCTCCACTACGGCGTCTCTCATAGCCTGAGTCACCTTGGGATGTTAAACCCCACAAACCAAACCTAATCTTGGGTTTATTTTTTATTTACCATGAGCTAAATCTCAAGGCTGGCAACAGAATAAATGCCTTCCAGACGATGTCTATAATTTGCTATGTATCACTAAATGGAAGGCGGCCAGTTCGGCCAACTGAAAACGTATCTGAAAGGAGACCTGCGGTTGCCTGTTTTGTATTACTTGTCCGTCGTTCAGTGTTCAAAATATAGGGTAAGATGCCTAGAATGAAACTCTTCGCACCCAAATCACAAGGTAAATCAATGTGCTCAAGCTTAAAGATTTGGAGGTTTTATTTTTTTCAAAAAGATTTCTTTTTCTTTTCTTTTTTTTTTTTTTTTTTTTTGCGGCTCGATAAAATGAACGATTGAAGCTGGGGTAGCTTTAGTTGTACGTATCGATCCTCGTAAATACGTTGGCGGTGTTTTGTTGTTCAGTCGTTTGAAATCATGTACCATGATGCATTGCTTTCGGAAGCGAAGAGACGACAATTAGTCTACGTCTAATGACTGTTTCGACACGAACGGCCCATAGCACCTGCCGATCGAGGCCGCCATTGCCAGAACGAAGATAGGACCTTCTGTAAGCACTAGAGGGAGCAAATTAGGGCTTGCATCTACTGCTCGTTTTCTTTGTGAGGACAATATTATTGTCTTTCTTACACAGTGATAAATACGTGACTTCCATTCCTTTCTCCTTTGCAGCTCTCTGCTGAAGAGTTTGAGCTCAATGGAATCGGCAAGTGCTCTATATTCTCATTATTAGGCGCTATTTCGTCTGTTCATATTTAGCGAAGAGGTCGTGGCAGGGAAAAACGTTGCTTCTAACTGCTTTCCGCTTATATTCTAACAATGGCAAGTCTGGGCTGATAGTGAATGACTAGGTGGACGTGAGTTTCTAAAAGATTGCGACCTACATTATCTCTCACAGAAGAACCAAGAAGTAGTTGCCAAGAGAATAAAGAACTAAGAAAATATTTGCGTAAACCGTGCTGAGTTTTATTTTAGTGAAAAAAAATATAAACGCTGATTTCATTATTTCTTTCAATTAGCTTATCTTTCTACTCGTTGTATATTTGTACACTACATAGACTCAATGCTTCTAATTAGTTATTTCGCCATGAAGAGAGCAAGTAAAGGAATCCAGATAGCATCAAATCAAAAGCAATGAATCAGCGATGAAAATCAGAGCACTTATAAATCAAATGATTAGGTGATGTGAGATACTGACACCGTGCTCCACATTACTCTTTTGAAGAGTGCGGATTATCCGGAAACCCGCGGCTAATTGTGAACGGCAATGCAGCAGCTCCAGGGCAGTTTCCGTGGATGGTAAGAGGCAATTATTGTTTTCGTTACATTTCACACCCAACTTACAATGTCACAAAGATCCGATTCTTTTGGCACTGATATGTGCACCTACTTTTCCAATTTCAGTTATCATATAACTGTTGTGCGCTTAATGGAAGTGCGGATGAAAACTTTAAAAAGCAAATAAAAGTTTTCTTGAAGCTCTGAGACCAAAAACTTTACCATCCCTGTGAGAAGCAGTGTGTATAGTCAACCTATCTGAAGTAATTCAAATCAAGAATGAATTTCCTTACATTAGCCAATGTTTTCCATACTAATGAATTTCAATGGGAAAACATCAAGTGGCTAAATAAAATTAAACGTTGAATATTGCTGTGGTCATCATTTATTTAGCTTCGTTTTCATGCAGATATCCCAGAGCGAACCAATCTACTAAGTTGAAAAGATGTGGTCAATATTGAGCGCTGTAGTTTTAACATCAGAAAAGTATGTTTTACGGGTACAGAATTGTTAATAACTCAAATGACCTCAGCAATTGGTTTAAGCAGTCAAATAACGGCTGCAATAGCCGTACGTGTGTTATGGTACTGGAAAATAGTGGGTGGCTTATTATTTGCGGAGCATAAAACAAGTAAAGAAACTAGGTACCCTATAAATAATATTAATCACCAAAAAAAGCCGAACGGGCTAACACGCCATTTATTTCGGCAGCGGGTTCCCCTATTGCTACAGGAAAGGAATGGCTAGTGTATAAAATGTATTCGAAATTCTTCGTGCGCTTCGGCGTATTGCATTTTTTCCCCATTGTGAAAATAAAAATGGTCTCTTAATCATATTTTACAGGTGCACGTGAGAGGCATTATAGCCCCGAATACGGTATTTGGATGTGGCGGAACGATTATAACCAAGCGCCACGTACTCACCGCCGCGCACTGCGTTGCAATGTGAGTTGGGTTTCTTTCGAAGAATGAAAATAGGTTTCACTTTTATGTCTATATAGAGTGATTTTGGACATTGTCAGTGAATGTTTTCACTGAGTTCTTTTTATTCCTAATAAACTACGCTGCCACTGCTGCAACGAAGCGATCACAGCGTATTTCCGCAATATCAGATCGCATCTGTGATAGGCAAAATACAAGACAGTGCGCTGAGTAACAGGCAGAGCTGTAGGAATTACGAACAGCCATTCATTCTTTTCAATGCAGAGAAACAACGTAGCAACGCTGGGCTTTAGAGAGTTTTAGCTTGCCGTGATCCGCGATCCGCTACCGTGATCCGCCACCGCGCGTTCCACTGCGCATGCCCAGATCACTTTGACGCTAATAGATGGCGCCACATACTGGATGTCGGCACATAGACCTACCTCGTCGGAACCAATCAGCTTGAACGCCCCGCCCCGCCCACGCGCGGTAGACAGCCACGGTGGCGGATCGCGGATCGCGGTAAGCTAAATCTCTCTTATTTTTTGCGTTCGGAATTAAGTTAATGCATGCTCTGTTGCGGTTTAATCCGAAAAAAAAAAAGATATCGCGGTATAGCAGACCTAAGAGCCGCAGCAGCCAGCTATTTGTGTAATTGCCATTGCATGTTCAGCAATCTACGAGATCACTGCAAATGTAAATAAGTGTTCCTGGAAAGACTGCACACCTAAATACCCAGTTACCGAAAAATAAACGCAGTCGCGTTACGCGAAGGTTGGGGGTTTTGGTATGGCGATAGTAACAAAAACATATCAAAAACAAAGATGAACAAAGTGATTGCTTGAATTTAAGCTTTGACCTCTGTCCAAACTCCCACACACCTCAACTCGTTCATATAGTCTAAACTATAAGCACAAGAAAGCTTAATTAGGCAACAACAAAAAATAATGAAATAAGGTTTATAGCCTACAAAAAAAAAATCAAAATTGTGCTTCAAGAATCACGTAATGTCACCGGTCAACCCGATTTAGGGGTAGTATATAGTAGACTCTGTGCCTATATTGTATCTTGAGAAATCGAGCTTTGAATTATCCTTCTTACCGACTTGCTCACGAGGTATATGCTATTGCCAACTTAAGGGCAGCGAAAACAATATTTGGTCAGTGCTTCTTGATATCAGTCATACTGCGGCTTTATTATGTCGTCTGCCACTGCCGACAGCCATTTCGCCCTGAACTTGTCACTCGGTTTTTATAAGAGTTATAAACCAGTAAATTACCTGCGAGTGTCTGTCACAATAACGTTTCATTCCTAAGAACAGTAATGCTCCTTTTTTTTTTTGCAAGTTGTCTTTCCAAACTAAACTCAACATCACATTTTATATCTTATCTGGCTTCCAGTAACAGCAAGCGGAGACTAGACGTTGACGGGAACACAACTTAAGGAACATTCATACCAACTAGCCCAAATATCTGCGTTCGACAATAGGAGAAACCACAGCGAGGGCAGGTCTAAATTATATGAGACATCCTACACTCGCACATTACGGCCGTTATGCCACTGAAATGTTGGCTTCCGCTTTTCCATTTCTGGTCCACGGAAACGGCGCCTGTCATTATTCGGAAGGTCCTGTTGTAAATCCTACATAGAAAAGAAGTAACCTCACACATTTTTCACCACCCCTTGACGCGTGATGATTTCGGGACTTATATTTGCCATTTTTCGAGCAACCAGCTACGTTTCCGTGTAGAAAAAAAAATGTTGTAGTGCTCCCGAGGAATGATGCATCGATCTGGTTTTCATTCCCTTCAGTGCCCATTTAGGGCCAGCCAGATTTTCTCGAAGCGGCATCATCAGTCGGTACCACCAAGATTCAAGTTGCTAGCTGGATCTAAAAGGTTGATGACCTGCTCTCTCGTTGTGTACGCTCCTACCGCAAAATCCATCTCTGCATGGGGGGGTGTTTCCGGACGAGACGACAAATTCGCACTGTCTTGTGTTTCCCCACCCATCACTTTTCAACAATGCTAACGCCTTTATAAACGCAGCCCACAACTGAGGTACTAGAATGTTTTTGATTATTGGCAAAATAAATATTTCATATACACGTCCTCCGAGGGTATACTTGTGAAGCCGTCAGGATTAATACATGCCGTCAGGATAAAGAGTGCATGTTCTTCCTCTTGTCCACAATTTTACATGCTCTGTGCAGCAATTCAAATACTTTACATTTCTAATAAAAATGCGTTCCATGATTTCTGGTCAAATTATTCTTACATAGCGTTTTTTCGACTGTAATAATACTAAAATTTTAAAAATTGTAAAATTATAAACGCCAGGTATTTTCTCCATACAAGCTATTAAATCAATAGCCCACGCACGGTTCATAACTGTGACGTCACGATTGTTACAGCAGCGAAGCAGCGTATTCTGCGTCCGTTGGAGAAATATTTTGTCACTGTGATTTCCTCTAAATTAATACGTGATTACACAGCGAATACTTCATAAGCCGCAGCGCCTGGTTCTCAAGGCAGCAGAAGGGACGATATCACGAGCAGGACACATTTTAATATTGATCACTCAGTATAAACAGAACGTAAGGTCTGTGGTTTGATCCTTCTCGGAATTTTAATTGTATACCTTAGCGCCTAAATGTCCTTTTACAATATGCAACCCAGTAAGCCGTTTAGTTTGGCAAGCTGGTTAAGTGCTATATAGAAAAACTGCCCGCAAAAAAAAAAAAAAAAAAAGAAGAAGAAACAAGAAAGTTGCAGTACGAAGATTGACACACTTAACAGAGTCCACTCCACAAGAAATTTATATTTGTGAAACGTTTCGTTGGGTAATTTGGTAGACGTTTATATTCAAAATACTCACGTCATGAAAGCGTAACAGCCATGCGCATCACTGCACAAATACAGACCTTGTTTTGTCGCCGGAAAACGACTGTAATAAAGTTCCTTTTCAACATTTATCATCATAGATTAAACATAGATAAGGAAGACTACCTGAAAACACCCCAGCGTCACTCCACCCGAGGTAACCATAATTATTGCATTAGACCATTCTGGGCGCGTTGTAACACGTTTAAATACTCGTTTTTTTCCTAAGGCTATCGAAATACAGAATGCGTTACCAAGTGAAATTGTTAACATTACTAACCCTGATGTCTTTTTTCAAAACGTTGAACGATTTTTCGCCAATGAAAATAATGTTATTTGACTGTCGGGGATTGCCATTTCCATTGTGTTCATTTTTGTTTGTACTGTTTCTATGTACGATTGACTTGGCCTACTCCTGTATGAGCCTGAAGAAGGCTTACAGTATTAATTAAAAAAAACTGTCCACAAAACAGGGGGGGGGGGGGGGGGGGGGGTAAGAGGAAAAGAAGCAACAGGGGAACGTTGTGTTGCCTTTGGCAAAAGTGCTCTTCTCTACAGTGGTCGAATGAAGAGAGGGCCGAAACTGTCCCTCTCTACTGTGCCTGAGGGGAAAGAGGGCCTGAGGTGTCCTTCTCTACTAAGGCAGAAAAAAACCACGACCAAAAGTGTCCCTGTCTACTGTGGCTGAAGCGGAAAAGACCAAAATTGTCACTTTCTGCTGCGACAGAAGTGAAAGAGGGCCTCAAATGACGAGCTACTCCTACAAGGAATGCTCTAATTGCTGCCATATATTTATTTTTTTCACACCTAGGAAAGGCAAAAAGCCGTTGAAAGTTCAAGTCTTATACGGTGACGTCCACCTCAACAAAGCCAAAAAACTCGATGTCGAAAGCAAAATGGTTCATCAACTCTACAGCAAGAAGCCTCCTGTCAATGACATCGCCATCTTACTGGTATTTATTTTCAAACCTTGTTGTTAAATTTTCATTTACCATAACGGAAATCTTGTAACCGGAAAAGGTGTAAGGCTTACTGAGGATAAATTAGGTCAACCTGTAAACTATTGAATATTTCCTTCCGGTTCATATACAAACTGAAAATGAGCAAGGCAAATAGAATCTAAAGCCGGCCTCAAGGCCGTATCTAAAAAACTTGAGTACATCTAAAAACTTGAGTTAAGGTCAGGGTTTAAACAGTTTCAGTCCGCACTGCTGGAAATCTTCTATTTAGCCTCAATAAGTTTGTAAACTGAAATCAAGGAAGGAACCGTATACAGATCATCAATGACAAACAATCTGTGATTATAATAAAACTTCAGGCTATTTATCACTCGAAGATTCAATTAACCGAAAACTCTTTTGGACAAAGGGGCGCTTGACCAGACTAGTTACGAGGCTAGGGCATTTTTTCTCCACGAATTGATTTTTATTATTACATAATCGCTAGCAACGTCATTAGCTTTTTTTTTTTTATCGACCAGCCTTCATCGCCGTAATTCGCAAATAACTGCAAATTCATGATTTATTTTAATAAATATTTACCATGCGGAGCGCGAAACTCTGAAACATTTAGGACAATGAAGTAGGTCCAATTATTATAACCTTCTGGAGCCTTTACTCCTCACCGCATCTCAGGACAATGTTTGGCATACAGCCTCCAGTCACATGTGGCTGCCACATCTGGAGCTTTGCGCTTGAGAGTAGAATGTAACTTTTTATTCTATGGCAGCTGGTGTTTATCGGCGCAGATAATGGTTGTCAGCAAGACTGTTAAAAATGCAACCGGGCATTTCACACAGATCATTAGCATTCATTCATGAAAATTTCGCTTCAACATATTCCTCACATCGGCCACCTCATTCTCATGGCCATGTCGAACATAATTAAACCTGGTGCCTAACAAGCTGATAAACTAATCCTGATTTCGGTTTCATGTCGGATTTTCAGAAACTGTGTATATTAAAACCATGCATGTCTGCTCTATTTAAGGATATATATTTCGAGAAAACTTTGAAATATGAGGTCACAGCCTAGCAATCTTGCCGTAAGTTGCTCTAAATTTTTAGGCCTTGTTCAATAACCATATAGCAGTGTTTGTAAGCTAGACCTTACGGCTAGGAGGAGAAGGAGAAACCTTATTTTCAAGAAGTAATAGAGTATTTGTGTATAACCGCGTCAAGTGGAAATGAGGCCACGGCGCTCAGCGATTTCTGTCTCACGGCCAAGATCTCTGTGTCCGAGTCGGAGCTAAGCAATGCGACCTCTCACTGGTTTGGATTCGAGGGCTGTAAACCTAGAAGAGAGGAGTCCTAACGAAAACCCCAGGGTATGCGGGATAAAGTGGTATGTTTGCCACATATAGCTTACAGGAAGGGGAGTAGACACCAGGGTATATGCGAGCATATATCGCGGGGTATAGGGACAGTGTTCGTTTGGAGCCGCCTCCAAGCAACCTCTTGGGGTTTCGTAAGGGAAATATGTGCGGAGGGATAGAGATGTTTACCTAAGCGATAGTGCATGGTGATGCCATGCAGCGAAAGCATACGATATCTCGCCATCCGCAGAACGGGTGACACCACAGACTCATCGATGAATCCTAGGGCATGGTTGTGATGAGTGCGCAGGGACACGGATAAATTGAATCTGGAGAAGCTGAAGGTTTCTGAAGCGTTCGCCTGCGCCACCCTCGTATATAGCAGCGGCCGGAATGTCCCTTGATACCGCGAGTGCCATGTAGAGCGCGATCTAACGGGGAGAGCGGGAGCAGTGTTATTACCATCTTAAGTTACCTTTCACATAAAAGCTCTCAAATTCGAAGCTCTCGATAAACTAATCAGTAAACCAATGCAGGGAAAATGGGAGCTACGTTATGAGATACATATGAGAAAAGAGCAGCCACGGGCAGAAAAGCAAGCATGGGGGATTCTTTTTGTTTTGATCGGTTTCAAATATTAATCTAATTGGGAGGATAAAAATTAAAATGTAAAAGAAAGAAACGGTGCCCCGGCGTATGAGGATGTTTTTGTTCTATTTTAATTGTTTATCGCTATGATTACGTCATTATTTTACATTGATGAACACCAAAAAAGTTCCTTAAAACATCTTTGTGTCCGTAGGTATAGGCTTTATTGATATGTATCTCATAAAGAATGCCTCATATTTCTTAAATCTGTTTGCTGATAAGCTCTCGTCCTGTATTTCCGCGCCGCGTCTGGTTGTCAAACTTCCGTATGTATTTTTCTGTTAACCCCTTAAGAGTTATAGAATAATGCTAGTAAGAAATACACTTTCAAAACTTCCCTAATACTGTTTTTGTTCTTCCAGCGGTGTAAATATATACAGTGCACTGTTATTGCTGGATAATGTCCTTCTGCTGTTATCTTCCGAGAAACTACAACCAGCGAACTTTCCACAGGTGAAAGGACAATTCCAGTTCTCGGACACAGTAAAGCCTGCCTGTCTTCCCCCAGTAACCATGGACGTTGTCAGGAGAAGGGTGCTTGCTCCAGGCTGGGGAGCAACTTCGCCAGGTAATCTAAAACACTGTTCTTGTCCAGGAGAAACGTCGCTTTGTCGCAATGTTCAAATCTCTTAAGAGCAGTGGTGAACTAATAGCTTTCTGCTGACAACACAAGTAATCTGAAACACAAGATACAAGCCATTCCGGCAGAAGCTATACTCACGTAACTCTAGTGTAATGTTTCTGAATCAGTGGTGATAACTTTGCCAAAATTGAGCCACTGGACAGTTATTTTTATACAAATTATATTTTTGAATTCGCGTAAGCATTCTGCATTCTTCTTAAACGCAACATCTAGAGAAAAAAAAACTTTTGGACGTTATGCAGCTGGTTGAATAATTATTGCCGAGCACACTGCAGCCAATACATCCTTACGAATGTCACACAAAATAAGGAAGGCAAAAGGACAACATATTTGGAAGGGACACTGAGAAAATTTGAAATAGATAGTATAAATATATTTTCACGTTTTACATAAAAAAAATTACTCTTACGAAAAACAAACCTGTCCTGAAACACAAAATTCTAAAAACCAAACTTTTGAGTGCCGCTATCACTGGCCGGTGTCTGAACTGTGATGCGTCGTCAAAAGTTTTCCTCCAGCTTCCGACAGGCAGAGCTATTCACTCTCACGCCAAGACGTTTTCTGTTAACACGTCACAGATTTTACTCAGGTAGATGGCATTTCTAAATAAAGTTTCATCATGAGAACGCGCCTCTTTTGTTCCCGAAAAGCATCTTAATGATCAGAAAGAGCCACTGAATATGCATTTATAAAGAAATTAAATGTTAGTTCTCAGTCTACCTTTAAGCAGCTCAAAACTGAACCGCACTGGCACCTATCAGATACCGGTAGTGGCCAGTAGGTATGCTAGTAAAAATTATTGCCCCGAAGATTTGGATTCTTTGCGTCTTCATGTTCAAAGCCGGCAGCAGGTGGTTTTGTCCCTATGTCTGTAGTGACAGGCCCTACCATTTTTTTTTTTTAGGTGATCCCCAAGGCAGGCGCGTGTTTTTCCCTTTCCGGTGTCACAGTGAAATCTCGTTTATACTTTTTCAACAGACCGAGGAAAAAACGTAACAGCCGGGAAAACACAACAGTGAGGACAGTCCCAAAAATGAATTAAAACAGTACAGCTTTGACTACTTGAAGATACTTATCGACCTTAAAAACGAGAAAACTAACTTAAAAATTGAGAATGGGGGTTTGCTGTTTGTTTCGCTCGCTGGAAAGCACCACGCGTTTCTCAATAGCCTGGAAGACCGCTTTGCTGTCAGCGTAGCTTTGAGGTGCCACGTACCTGCGGAGGAGGTCCAGAAGCGCGACGGCTTCTCCAAAGCCCGGCTATGTCAACTCTCCGGAATCAAGCGGCTCGTGCTCCTCATCATCGCAGTCATCGGCTTTACTCGTGGCCGAATTCGCAACGATCTATGCAACGCTCTGGCACTCTGACGTCACGACGGCGGCATCCACGGCGAAGTAGTCGCTTTATGTGACTCCCATGGCACCCAACGCACTCATAGCCTCAGCTAGCTCTTTTGATGATGCTTCCGACTCTTCAGCCTCCGTGGCAATTTACATTTCCCCGTCTATTCGGAAGGCACACAGAGCGAGCAGTGCTGTGCAGTTGACGCGCCCACTGCAGTCCACACTGAAGCGACATATCATAGCAATAAGTATTGAAATTGCTGTAGGTTGCTGCCAGCTATTAATACGCACGAGACAGCGCTTCACAATGCATTTCCGGTACGTCTGGTTTAAATTATTTGTGATGCCGGCATCCAACGGCTGCAAATGCACGTGTAGTGTTAGGTGGGAAGATCACGAGCTTCGCGTTCCGAAAACCCGCAGGTCACTCGGGTGGGCAGCACAATCATCCAGAAAAAAAGAGAACATTTCAGCACTGAAAACCTATCTTGGCATCAAAGTATCGAAGAAATTATTCGAAGGAAGAACACGTCATCAATGCACGACTGTTGATTCTGCACTGACAGGCCAGCAAGCGACTTTTCTTCAAGCATCGTGGGTTCTGATATGCAATTACCCATAGCCTTGGCTTGTCTAAGCCATCCATGTTACAACAAAGGAGCACTTTCAATCGGTTTTTGATGCATTTGCCTCCATGGCTTGCTTCGCCCTTCGGGCTTGATAATTTCGATGGCAGCACCCGAAAAATAAGGCCCGTTTCGTCAGCGTTATAAATGTCACGAGGCTCGTACCCCTCAATTGTTGCGGATAACGTGGCCCTGCAATCATGGACTGTTTCTAAGTTGACATTTGCTGCTTCTGCACTTACCGTTTTATAAGAGATGCCGTGCCTGTTTCGAAGACGGTCAATCCAGCCATTCGTCGCCGCGTAGTCGGTGATGCCCAATCTGTCGGCTATGTCCCTCGCTTACTCACGAAAACTTCTTCCGTCGTACTTGACGCAGCCAGCTCAAACTTGCCTAAACCAGATAAGGTGAACCTCGCCGAGGTTCGCACACTTCTACCATGCACTTGGTGCCACGAGCCCTATTGGCCTTCGGGCCGAAGAGCGCGCATTCACCTCTATTTTGGCACGCTTCGAGATGATGCTGTTAAGCGTAGAGGGTGTCAGACCAAGGTTTTTTGCAATATCCAATCTTTTCCGCGCTGGCTGCCTGTCGACTACGTTGAGTATGCTTAACTTTTCCTCAATGCGAAGCGCTTTCTGCTTGCGCGATGCCATTGACGCCATCGCAGCATGACAAAGACGTTACAAGTTTGACGATTCGACTGGTTCGACGTGAGTTCGGCGTTCATGATGAAGATGCTATGGCGTATGATATGGGCCATCTAGTGCCAGCCGCTCCAACTCGCGTGTGGCCTCTTACCTCCACTTCCGTAGCCAAGCTTAGCCAAGCTTAGCAAAGCCAAAATGGTGGCTGGCGCGCATTGTTTGGGCGGATACGGGGAGCCATGTGGCGACGTATCATCGGGAACGTTTTCACAGCTACAAAGTAACAGCTGGGTTCTCAATACATTGCATCCTATGGCAGCTTTGCCGGGACCGGATGAAAACGACGTAACAGCCGGGAAAATGCAGGAGGGAACGGGGTTCTGCTGTATATATACGCTTTTGGTACCTCGTCTCGGAGGTTCTTCGTTCGCGCTAAATTGAATGCATCTGAAAGCAGCGTTGATTCTGTTCACTGACGGCCTACAGCGTTGTCCTTGCTATCTTCACGCCGAGCTGTTCAGTACTTCGTCGGCGCAAATCAGCCACAAAAAATAGCTGCTCTTGGAAGCGTCTCGCGGTCTTCCTGCACTACGTGACAATACCACGTGACAATAGGACGTTTTAGTCTGAAAAATCTCATACGATAATCAAAGCCGAACAACAATCTTGCTGGTGCCTGACCACTGATTGGTCCATCAGATCATGACGTGAAGGTCCACGTGTCATGGCGAAGGTAATTAACAGTGGCTTCACGCAGTATGATCGGTCCACCCAGGTTAAAACCAGGATAACTTGGTGTGAAAGAAGTACTCGTACTATCAAACCAAGCTACGAATGCTGTGGCTTGCATATGAAACGGTCGGAACACAGCGGATTCGAGCCTAAATTCCTCGTGGGAAGCTAGCACGGAATGTCCTATCGCCGCGAACGATTACCCCGAGTGCAGACTGCAACGCACTCTCGCGCTGTGCATTACACGTCGTCTTCTTCATCAGCTTTCGTTGGGGCGAAAAAGCTTTTGCACGTCCTGCTCGGTTTAGTTACGTTAAAACTCTACCATTTTTTAACTCCAGATACTATAGCGCTACTTATGAGGCTGAAACGTGGAGGCTAACCAAGAGAGTTCTACTTAAGTTGAGGACAACCCAGAGTGCTATGGAAGGAAAAATGGTAGGGGTAACATTAAGAGATAGGAAGCGTGCAGAGTGGGTCAGAGAAATAACTCAAGTTACCGACATTCTAGCGGAAATCAAGAAAAAGAAATGGACATGGGCAGGATATGTAGTGCGAATAGAGGACAACCGATGGTCGCTTAGGGTAGCAAACTGGATTCCAAGGGAAAGAAAGCGTAGCAGGGGGCGGCAGAAAGTTAGGTGGGCGGATGAGGTTAAGAAGTTCGCAGGGGTCACGTGGATGCAGCTAGCACAGAACCGGGTTAAGTGGAGAAATATGGGAGAGGCCTTCGCCCTGCAGTAGGTATAGTCAGGCTGATGATGACGATGATGATGACTATATAGAGGAGTCGTATTGTACGCGCAAGTTAGCAAAAGATCTGGCGTTCTCACGCCCTGAAGTCTTCCTTGAAAAGATTAGGCACCTAGCACCTACTTCGAATGGTGATGCAAAAAAGGGTGGTGTACTTTTCATCGCCGTGCATCTTTTGGTGGCTACTGCGCAGAATAGAAGCGTTTCTCTGAACGTTTGCTAGTGGTTAAAGCTGGCGTCCAAACGGATGCAGGTGTTAGCTAGTAAGCAAACACCAATGATATCGCCTGCTGTGCGTGATATATTTATGTCTGGCAAAGTTATTATGTCCAGCAAAACAAAACATCTCGGTTCAAAAGAGCGCAAACTAAAGCGCAGACCTCGAAATATCCTTAACGAAAAAGCAAGCACGAAAACACCTGACACCTCAACGCTCGTCAACTTCTAGATAGCTAAAATCTTAACGAAGTGCAATTTACCTTGTGTTAATGGCGCACTATTTTCATGATGCGGCAGTTAAAGCGAGTGTGCTCGCTATACACGATTTATTTGCAGGTTGCATTATTAGCGCCACGTGTCTAATAATTTGGAAGCGGAAAGCTTTCGACTGAATTTCCGGACTGTTTCCACTTAAATCTGCCTGCATTCACTCCTCTTTCAAGATAAATCCTACGGACGATTTCGCAATTCGCTAATGCAAAATATGAGAGCAGCTCTTTAGCTTTTCTCGTCAAAGCGAAAGAGAATGCGAGGGTGGAGCGCTGTAGTGGGGAGCTAGAGAGAGAGAGAGAGAGAAAGAAAGAGATAGCGTCTAGCTGCTTGTTGATGCCGGCCTGAGGCAGTCCTGCACTCTGCCTGGCGGGCCGTCTTGTGCGTCTGATGAGCGAGCGGAGCAGAGCTCGTGGCTCTTCTTTCTCTTCTTCTGAGAAATTTTCTCTTGGCTCGTGACTCCCTTTAGCTCGGTTTCACCGACACCGAGGCGACGCGGCCCAACAAAGACGGGCACTTCACAGTTGCGCTCTAAAAATGTGCGATAGCCGGCATGGCAGGAACAAAAGCACTTTTTGTAACGAACCACTGCGCACTACCACGAAATTTGCTACAGTGTCTTCATTTTCAACGCAGGTGGGCCCCCAGCCAACAAGCTTCAATACGCAACTCTCAAGGTCGTTCCTGACATCGTATGCCGTATATTGTACCGAGGTTCCTTCAAACCGGGCAAAATGCTGTGTACGCACAACCGCCGCTCCTCAGTGTGCGAGGTACGCTATAGCAATGAGCCCTCTGAAAATGGCTTCATGTTTACTTCTAATAATTTTTCTGGTGGCATCAATCTACACGGTATTTTAACATCTATGGGGCAAAAGCTTTAGAGATATTCGGTAAACAAGAAAAAAATGTATGAAGGTTTAACTCTTCTAAACCCAGATACAAAGCGCGAGCTCTATTTGGCTAGGCTACGCTTGCTGTTAAGCTTTCATCTCAAAGGTCAAAAGTCAAGGTCAACGCCACGTTTGACCTTGAACAGCCGCAAAGAAGAAGAAGAAAAAGAAAAATAAGAAGGAAAAGAAAAAGGACAAGAAGAAGAAGAAGAACGCTCGGTCACCGGCGGTTAATGCTTTAACTCCACATTCGGTTCAACAGCATTGAACCCTGCTCATTTATATATGGATTAGTAGCCTACGCTCTCGCGTCATACTTTTAAAGGATGAGCTTAAGTGTCCCCAATAATGTAGCACCTTACACTGATAAGGCGCGATAGGGGACTAATGTAGCAGGCAAAAGAAGCTTCCGTCGTTGCCATCGCAATTCGACTAGGGTCAACCAGGTTTAAACCACAACTATGTTTTTATTTCTTCGGTCATTCTCTCTGCCTTGGTATGACCTACACTGAGCTTACAATGGTTATTAATTTGGTGGCTAATTATAGTGCAGAACGTGTGGATCACGTGGGCCGAACGATTGACATCTTTTGAGATAGCCTTCTGTGTACAACTTAGCAGAATATAAGCATACATTCTGACATCTTTCATTATCACAGAAAAGTATTTTCGCAGTAATCAACTTGACTAATTCCACAAACGTATTTGACCAGAAATAGATGAAAGACTTCACAGTGTGTAACATTGGTACTAGCGAAGTTGGTCCCCGACTTCTGAGATAATGGTCCCTCTGTGAGACGTTAGAGCACCCTAAATAGCTAAGACCAAGAACAACAATGAACGCTACCGTGATTTGATATTTTCTCTCTTCTTCTCACATCGCATTTTAGTTAAATCTTTTCAATACTACACATTGAGGGGCTCCTCGAAAAGTGTCGTCTGCGCTGCAAAAATACTCAGAGAAGAAACCAATGCTGTGCCCCCTTCCTAACGCCTAAAGTAGTAAAAAAACTCATTTTGCAACAACACTTTCTCAAAAGTGTCAGCCTCAACAGTACATTTTGCGGTTTTCCGATAGACGGGAAAGAAAACGTTCTGACTCAATTTAGAATAAAAATATGTGCAGTGAAGCATATAATTTATTGTTTAATCAAAATCTGAACTATATCATAATAATACTATTCCCTTATGTTTGATAGGGTGATTCCGGAGGTCCCCTGTTCGCGAAAGTTTCGGCAGACCGCTTCGTCCAAGTAGGCATCACCTCTTTTGGCACAAAGTTCTGCCGACTACTTCCGAATGTCTTCACCCGTGTGGATGCCTTCATGCCCTGGATAAAGAAAAACATTGGAAACTACAAAGCCTATGAGAAGATTTCGACGTCATATGTGTCTCCAGTTGACTCACCCGTTCCTTCAATGGAACCATACACATTTCTTCCGGAAAGCGAAGAGTACGATATTTCGGTGCCATACTATTTCCCATGGTAAACCATATTTTGGAAAAAGCAAATAAACTTGCTACCTTGCCTATAGTTGTTCACATAATGTCTTCCTTGATTAACGAAACCATAAGCTGCGAAGTATGGGAGCTCTATCTTAGTTAAGATTCTACTAAAGCCCACAGGCTGGTTTGGCTTTGCAGTAGGAAGACTTTTGGATAAGATTGTATTCTTGGGAGACTAAATGTGCATTAAGAATATGCTATACGCCTAGGCTCACCCCGTACGCACTCCTTAGGAGTTTGCAGAGTGTGTCATTTCTTGAGCTTCTAACAAATGCCCGAGAGAAACATAAACAAACGAAAGGACGATAAAAATCATGCCACACTTGAGAACTGCATGGAAACTAGAAGGCAATGGCGTCACGATAGCTGAGGCAAGAAAAAAAAAAATCGCGCATCGCCTCATAAATACTTGTCTTCTCGCTTTTATCTCCTTGACGCGCCCACATGTGTAGTGGAGGTATAGCGAAGGCCGAATTCTTCAGTGCAAACAGTGGGCACATTCGGCTTTCAGTCCCGGGAAGTCCCGGACTACTTGCTGTCAAGTTTGGTTTGGTTTGTGAAGTTTAACGTTCTAAAGCAATTCAGCCTATTGGAGACGCCGTAGTGGAAGGCTATGGAAATTTTGACAACTTGGAGTTATTTAACGTCCCTTGATATTGCGGCGCACATATGGGCGCCTTGTTTTTCGCCTCCATCGAAAAGCGGCCGCAGCGGTCGGAATTCGATCCCACATCCCTGGGCACCGATTTCCAGCGTCCTAAACACTGCCACCACGGTGGGCTTGATGACAGTAGTGAGGCGTTCGACTTTTGTAGAAGTACAGCTGAATGGGAGAGTTGGGGATCCATAACGAACAGTAATATTTGAGCGCAACACAGCGGGACAAAGAGGAGAAGGGACCTTTCTCCTCTTTGTCCCGTTATGTTATTCCACTTATATATTACTGTTCGCTGCCCAGAAGTTCGCAGCCCAGAAGCTCCGCCCACCAGTACCGCTCCCGAGAAAGTAGCGCCATGCGTGCAGCCATATTGAGTTTAGTTTATGGCGCTTAGCGTCCCGAAGCGACTCAGGCTGAGAGACGCTATAGTGGAGGGCCACATAGAGTTCGGCCACCTGGGGTTCCTTAACGTGTACTGACATCGCACAGTAAGCGAGCTCTTTGCTTTTCGCCTTCATCGAAAAGCGGCCGTCGGGCGACCATACTGAGTGCTAATTATGAGTACTTTTCGTGTTTCTGAAGAGACGATATCGGGGTTAAACCGGGACATGAGTTCCGCAGCTGGTCCCTAAGCAGCTATAAGACATTTGAAATTTTCCCCTTCGCTTTGTTGCCTTGAAATTTACTACACAGAAACGCGTTCAGAGCCCTGAGCACGGACTGTTCGCTCGTGCTGTCCAGCAGTTTTTCACCCATTTCGCGATGTTTTCAGCGCACATTCCTCAGTCGCGAGCGACACGATGTGAGCTGGAGCGGACGAACGAAGGGTCACCGTCACGTGGTCAGCGACGATCTGTCGAAGAGATGTCATATTTCCGGACAGATCGGAGTTGGTGAGCAGAAGAGAAATCTGGCGAGCAACTTTCTCCCAGTCAAATTCTTTGATCTGCTGCAGCAGCAGTGTAGAGCTCTGAAATGAAGGGGTTTCGTCTACTTTCGAACACGATGAATTGGGCTACATCAGCCTGAGGACAACTTCGCGAACAGCAACGGCAAGCAAAACCCGCCAAGTTGAGTTCCTTCCGTCAAACGCTTCGCATTTGGGCATGCCGTGTTCCACAAGCGAAAGGCATCGATTGATTCACGCCTCTGTTCTCGATATTGATCAATTACACGGATACTGGAGATCGTGATCACGGCACCACTGCGAAAGAACTGCGTCGTGGTAACTAATGATTCACATCGTCTACTTTAGCACAAGACGGTGGTGGCCGGTAGAAACAAGCAGCCTCTGGCGTTCAGGTAATGTGACCATGAAGCTACTCCCTGCCAGAGTGGACGCCGGAACCTGTCAGCAAATAGTACGGGACTGGGAAATTGATTATGCCCAGTGCTGGTGCTTTGTGTTCGAGTATGTGAGTTATTAGCACGCTTTTGACCAGTGCCAGCAGGCTATAGGCACATGAGAAAAGCATTTCTAACGCGGAAATCGACAACTGAAAAGCACCAAGAAGTTACCCGGAAAACGAATTGCAATTTCAGTGCGCGGTATTGCGGAAGCTGTTAGCGTAAACACGCAGAAAAACTACTAGAGCTTCTTAACCTCAGCAGGGTGGTTTACCTGATCACATCTGAAGCTCACACTGTGAAATTATTCGCTATCATCACAAGTTTGCAATGATATGCCGGAAAATAGAGTTAAGTGAGCAAACAAATTGTTCCTCCTTTTTTTGCTGGAGACGTAACTTATCTGGACCACATGGAGCAAGGTTAGAGCGAAACCAGCGCAGAAGGACGCATCCGCCAGAAGAAGTAGATAGGGAGGACGCTGGAAGCTGTCACCGCTTCCTTTTCCGTGGGTTCTGACATAAATGTAATTCTTTGTTTCGACACTGCCTGAATAAAATACAAATGCTTAGAACTGATATTTGATACAGCGTCTGTGCGTGACTAAAGCAGGTATCAGTATTGATGCGCCCCCGAAAGTGATTGATCCTTCAAATGCAGCCAACCGCAGCGCCGCCGCTTCTGCCGACACCACGGTGTAAGAATAATTGGCCGACACCGCCTGCCTCATGTACAGAGGCGTTATCGTGCTACTGAATTGTAATCTAACATACTGGAACCGTGCCATGCGCGTTTCCGGTTTCTGGCACGTGCGAAGACCGCAGAGAGGGTAGTAGTGAAAGCGCCGTGCACTTTTTTCTAACACTAAAACGATCGCTGAGCTCCAACTTCAAACATGAGGTGGCGCTCTAAGTAATCAAAGATATTTTACTCGACCAGAACATTTGCTTGAGAAGTAATTAAGGCGCTTTAATTTGAGCTTTTCAATATACAACTAAATGCTCCATTGAGCCCTGCATATTCGAACTTATTAAACCTTAAATTACACTTGTCAGGGTAGTTTAGAATTTAGATAAACCGGCAGCAGCCACTGGCACCCTGTGTACGCCTGGCGATCTGAGTATAAATAGACCACAGGCGGACATAAGCCTGCCCAGACGAGCCTTGGTGGTCCGGGGTGCGGGCTTCTGATTGACGTCAGAGTGGTTCTGATTTCTCTACCCTCAGCTTTGTGGCCAGCATTCTTGACATCCCCCCAGACAAGAAAAAACAGCTCCAGAAACACATATACCGCTTTTTGTGGCAGGGAGCCCCCGATAAGGTAAAACGAGCCATTGTCTGCCTGCCCAGATTCAAAGGTGGCCTGGGGCTGCCCGATCTGGATATTCTCGCAAGGGCTCTGCACATCAAATGGACATTCAGAGCCGTCGAATGCGACATGCCGCTAACAAAAACTATGGCTTCGTACTATCTGTCGACACGGCTGCGAACATTCACTGAGAAGGCCCTACACCACAACACCCCGCATGCAGGGTCGCCCCTACCATTTTACCGAACCGCAGCCACAGACTTAGAGTACCTGAAAGAAAACTCGTCTGACGTTGACCCACGAACCATGCACCTGAAAGATATTATCAATATGATCACCCCTCCGCTCCCTGCCCGCCTATCAAGATACATGCTATGTGCAGAAAGACCCAGTTGGCAGTACATTACAGCCCACTTCCTCGATGCACGCCGAGCCTCCCTGATGTGGAGGTTCGCAAGAGGCATCTTACCTATCAGAAGGCGTGCCTTCGTCCCTGCGACGTCAGGAATGATTGACCTGTGTCCCTTCTGCTTGGCCCGAGAGACAGCGGAGCACATCTTTCTTGACTGCCTAATTCCCGCAGCACTCCTAGAGCGTCTGAGAGATATGTTCGGCCTTCCCGGGATCCCATACCCCACCGTGCGCTACTTCAACCCGCTTCCAAAGGAAGGGCGCAAACAGTTTGTCTTGACACTGGCAGAGGTCAACTATCAGGTGTGGTTGGCCCGCTGCAAAGCGGCCTACTCGAACAAGACTCCGAGCCTACATGAAGTGAAGGCCAAAATCAGAAAAGAACTATGGTTCCATCTAGAGAGAGAGAGACGCCACTTAGGGAGAAAGAAGTTTTTTGAAGAATGGGGACACCCCATGGTGATCTTCAAAGAAGAAAACGGAAAACTCGAAGTGAGATATTAGAAGACTTGCTCGCGTCAGGCTTCGACCCACCGGGGTGGTGCGGACGTGGTGCATATGCACTGCGACCCCGCCCCGGTGGGAACAGGCCGGATTGCATGAGCCCCTTGGCTGGGAAAAGCCCGCTCCCCGAAACAAAAAACCCCCAAACCTTATGGTGCGGGAAGCCTTGCCTGGGGTAGCCGTAGGATGATGATGGTCGCAGGTTGAGGTCTGTACCCTCACAGGAGGATCGCACCCAGTGCATCCTTCCTTCCATCTGACAAGGCGAGTGGTTCGATTCCACCTTCTGGGCGTTATTTTTTGCGCTTCATTGCTTTCATTTTGTTTTTGTTTACAGTGATCAGAATACGTACCACTCTAACGTATGCTCCAAAGACTGAGAGAATGTCGTCATAATTAATAACCATGTGACGGAATAAGGAATCAGGCGATTACCAATACGAGGAATCGAACTCCGGCTCTTCACATTGCGAGACTGTTGTTGTGGCCGTAGGAAGAAGGAAAAGAAAATGCACGGGCCTGCTACTGGCTCTGTAGCTGAGCCACCTCCGCTGCCTCGTGCAGACAGAAGAGAAAATAGAGAAGAAAGAAAAGGGAGAGGGAGAGAAAGACACGCGCCGCAACAACAGCCGTCGTCCACCACCGAAGCGGTGGCGGGTGCAATGACGGCCTACAACAGATAAAAATTCGGTGGCAGGCAAGCCCCCGCCGCAAGCGGCGGTGACCTACCTGTCCCAGCCCCATCACGGGACGTCAGGAGAGCTAGCTGAACCGCGCCGTAAAGGAAGGGAGGAAGGTGGGAGTGTAAGCGGAAAGAGAGAATTAAGGGCCGGTAGTGGAGGGCTGTGGAATAATTTCGGTCACCCGGGGATCTTTAACGTGAACTGACATCGCTCAGCACATGAACGCATTTGCATTTGGCACTGAATGAACACGCGCCCTCAAACAGGGTGCGAGCTCGCGCCGGTTACAAAAGCAATGGTGACGGCTATCACGTGCCGCGTTACGTATCACTACATCTTTTACTGTAGTGGCAGTGGCTATGGCTGAATAGTAGCCGGTATTAGATCGGAGCTGAGTTTAATTAATGGCTGGTTTTTACTGCAACCCCGATGAACGGCTTGCGCGCATGTATTTTCGTATGTGCGTGCCGAGGTTTTTGGAGGAAATGAAAATACAATCATGCACACCACAATGGGTAAAACGGCGTACCGTTGACAATGCTTAGAGAATTTTCGTGTAACGAAGCCTACGCCATGTGGTCGGTAAGCGACATGTGAATGCTTTTCTGTGTATTTCTTTTGAATTTGTCGAGACCTGGCAATAAAGAAAAAGCTGAGTTCAGTTGCGTGAAAGAAGGAGGGAAAAACTTTATTTAGCCCTATATTATTTTGGCGGTTTTTGGGACGTCTTCAGAGATGTCTGCTTGTTGCATCCACAAGAATCTTCTCCGTCGACCTCGTCCACTTCTACACAATGGTCGGTTGCCCTCAGTCCAGGGCTCCGCTGGCCACTGCTGCCCGTTGAGCTCGCTGTACCAGACCTTGCTGGTCTTCGCAGCGGTCGCTGGACAGCAGAGTCTCCCATTGCTCCGCACTCGAATTTCAAATTTTGGGGACCACGTCTATATTTTGACAGGCCCATGTGATGTGATATAGTGTGGGTTTTTTCATCGCTCCACGGACATCTGTCCGCGTATATAAGTAGGGTGCATTTTGTGTAGTATATTTAGGTTTGGGTATGAACCAGTCTGTAATTGTCTCCAAATGACAGCTTCCTCTCTGTTTAGAGAACTGTGCGGTGGAGGATATCGCATTCTTCTGCCGCTATAGTTTTCTAGTATGGCCGAGTATGCCTTGGGTACTGGCAAAAGTTCCCTTAGTTTGTCCACCGATGTAAGAGGATCCTTACTTCCCGTCCCCGGCACGCAGGCCCAGGGACGTGGCCTCCGCGAGACTAGAGACAAGCGAAGATACATTGCGTCTTCCAGGCGGCCGGTTTTCTGCAGATTCGCGGGAATCTAAATTTGCAGCAGAGTTTCTCAGTTGGTTTTACTGCCAGTATTCTCCCTGGCACCCGGGGAGTTAGGGCATTGCCATATGATGTGATCGACAATACCACTCTCCCCACAGCTATTAAACTTTTCCTCTGTCCTGTCCTCGACGTTTGTGAGGTACAGCCAAACCGGGTTGGGATAGTTACCAAATTATAAGCGCCGTCAGGCGACTACTTCTTTGTTATTCAGTATCCGGTTCGGCGGTAAGCGCGACCTCCTGCTTCAGTCTGTAGCTTTTTTTTTTTTATAAGTTCTAAACCTCTCCTCTATCCTCGTCCAGTCGGGTGGCTCTACGGTTACCCGGAAGTAGAGACCTCCGGCTAACTCGTGCGCTGCCTCGTTGCCGGGCACGGACTCGTTTGCGGGGGTCCAAATTATAACGATCTTTCGATTTAGCTTGGGTTTGGCTAGAATTTTGCTTGCCTCAATTGAGACGCTTCCTGTTCCGAAATTCCAGACAGCTGTTTCGCTGTCACTTATGATTAGGCTAGCTTCGGTTCCCACGCAAGCGAGCAATATTGCTATTTCTTCGGACATGTCAAGGTTTTTCGACTTCTAATCGATGCGGTGACGACTTGTGCACCGCGGCCGTTGAGAACCGCGGCTACCGCTGCTCCCCACTTTCCACTAGAGGCGGCTACGTACGCGATCTCCTCGGGTTTCATGTTGTCGGCGCGTCTCACGAGCGCATCCGTTCTTTTCTGCCTTCTCTCCTTGATTAACTCGTTGATGAGGACGTAATGGGTGTTTCGCTTTTGTGTCGTTTTGTGCTGTCGTTACGCATGTAATTACATCCAAACTTTGCCAGATCCAGCAGCTCGTGACTCGTGAGTTATACCTCAAGCGTGACCTCTATGTTCGGAAATGTAGCAGGGCTGTTAAAGAGGCTGCTCCCTGGTACAAAGCCTCGAGCCGCATAGAAGACACGGCTAGCTGTACTGCTGCAAAGGAAAGACAACATTGTACTCTGCTCAGTGATTCGACACTTAAACGGTGATTGATTCTGCGTCTCTGCTTTGCTCGTCACTTGCATAAACGTCCCGATATAGTTTGCTTTTTCAAGCACTACCTTCCTTCTCACTTTAATCCGCCGAACTGACCTTTCAGTGCATGTTAAGAACCCCTGGTGGCCGAGATTTCCGGAGCGGTCTACTACGGTGTCTCTCATAGCCTAGGTCGCCTTGGGTTGTTAAACCCTATAAACCAAACCAAACCGGCCTTTGCTATCGGGGTTACGACCAAGCTAGAAACCTAATGTGGAAAAAAGCGGACTACTCACATTGGCATAGACACAATGAAACGAGCCCGCGAGAATCCAAAATGATTCAGCCTCTTCAGTTATCTTGGCTGCTGTCGCCAACCAGGTTTCGCTTAATTCGTTAGCCAGTAAGTTTTGCAATGATAAACACTTACACAAATTTTCTTAATTTGCTGAACCTGAAAAAACATATGTCGTATCTCATTTTAGAAGCCTCGTGACCAGCCTGAGTAGCCGAACGCGCTGGCAACTTATAAGGGTTCCGACCCAACTATGTCAGATTAGCGTAACGGAATTTGCCTTTACCAGTGCTATAATATTTATGAACGAAGCCTTGCTGCGACTAGAGCCGATGTCGTAAAGAGTTCGTTTTCTTTCTTTTTTTTGTCCTACCTTTGCTGCTTACACTCATACACATGCGCCCTCGTGCTTTCAGCGGAAAATCAGCGCACCTGTTAAAGGCCTTGGCGCAAACCAGCGAAGAAAACAAGGCCCTCACACTCGAGATGTCCTTCGATGAAACAGCAACAAAAACGTCGCCCATCTGCTAAAGCTTACCGAAGTGCTCGTGGCATGAAACAGGGAAAAAAGATATGACAACCAATTAAAAGATAAAAAAAAGAAAGTGCCTAAGTGTTCATCCGAAACCTGGATAATGAGAAATGTGAATATTCAGAAACTGGCAACACCCTCTGGGTAACAATATTCACTTTCAAGAAGTCTGAATGGAGACGAGGAGCTTTATTTATGCGTCTGTTAGACTTTAAACCAAATTGCGCTATCAGTATCTGCTGTGGTTCGAAGTATTCGCCAGTACCCCGTCATCCTAGGTGGTAGTTGAGGGTGACGATCCACTGAGGTCTTAAACAACTGGTTATGGTGGAAACAATCGGTTATGAAAACTCATAGATCGAAAACATTTTGCGTGAAGTGCGTAACTGAGAAAACTCTTCTAAATCGAACTATTGTCTTCTTGCACCTGATCGTATGTCTTGTGTTTCTTCATTTCTACTGCTCCAGTCTTCACGTCCTCTTTGTTGAGCAGAGAGATGTTTTAGTTTACTTGCGTGACACGCGAGAGAAAAAACAAATGTGTGGTGTTTGTTAGACAGCCTACCGCACGTTTTATATCAAAAACAGATTTCCATCTGTTTTTTTTTTCCCTCCGGACACTGTCTCTGTGCCGTCATTTCGCAGTGCTGTTTCCTAGATGAGGAAGCATCCATCACAGAAAAAAATTGCCACTTGGTGAGGTGAGATGTTTCTAAACTTGGCATGACAAAAATCCGTGAACAGCACCAATACGTGCTAGGGCTATTGTGCATTGTACAGGCTCCAAGGGAGGCTAGTGTGCCCGTAGAGGTGAGTTAATACACCCATTTCCACTGCTGTGCTTGGCAGCTTTTTAACCAAACAAGAGTAATTCTCTTGACTCACCGTAAGTAAGCTTCGACTTCGATATTTCTAGCGGAAAGAACCAAACTTTATGCGCTGGTCTCTCAAATTCTTGCTTTTAACTCTACTTAGCGTAATGGCTTTTGTTTTATAATGAGGCGCAGTATTCACTGAAATTGCAAGCGAAAATAGGGTTCCATATTTTTTATAGACTTTAATGCTTTCTTAATTTGAAACCAGCGACACATAATTTATTAATTAGAACAAATCCAATTCTAAACTTCACTAAATAGTGTACATTCAAACATACGAATTAGATAACAGCTGCAGATAACTATAATAGTTGTGGCAGATTTAAAGAGCCTATACTTCCCATTCATGCATTTTACTTCTGTTTGATGCACCTTGCAGAGTAAAAAGTTTTGTCAATGCTTGTCAGCAGCACATTCTAAGGCGCATAATAAAACAGGATTGCTCATTCTGTGTCAAAAGGGCATTCCAAGTTCTTCCTGGTGGATTCCTCTTATTTCTTTTGCTTACTTATGTTTACGCAGGAGCCATACACGCTGTGAGGATGAATTTATTGCTTTCTGTTTTGAAGCTTCTTCTGCTCATCTCCACGCCGGTCAGTTCACCACTGTTCTCAAGCACTTTGTAGGCTTAGGGGTATTAGTAAGCTTTAACGCTTTCATAAATTATTAGAGAGGTTGTCCTCTAACCCATTGAGAGCCTTAAATTACCGAATTGATACGCTATTGTTAAGCTACGCAAGTACGTTCGCGCGCCTGGGCATGTGGGGTAGCATATGACTTAATGCTAATGAGCACGTGTGAGAGAGAGAATCGGACTCTCAGCGTATCATGCTGCCAGAGGAGATAATGTCAATGTGTGAGTTTGATCCAGTCTCGTATCACTACGCGCAGTCTAACGCTTAAAAATCTGCAAATCCGAAATTTACGCGTCCGTCAATGCAAGAATGTATACTCAAGAGCCTTAGTAGACCTCAACGAAGCCTCCTCTGGCATGTTCGTTGGTTTTTCTTTATTCTAATCAACGCTTGTTCAAAAACTAATTGGTCTGAGCATTTTTTATGCGGCGGAAATTCCACTGGTCTCTGTCCGTCACTGTCTTTTTCTCTTTAATTTAGGGGTTGCGATAAGTGTGCCCTGAAGTGAAGTGCTTTAAGACAAATATAGTCCCATATATTCTATTGCAGCTCCGCGCTGAAGATTTTGAGATAAATGGATCCGGTAAGTCCTCCCCTTCAATGCATTGAATTTGATTGCTATAGGCTGAGGAATGGTCGAATTTTTATATCCCCTCGTAATAAGATAGACAGGAGCGCCTACTATGTCAAAAGGGGTTACGTTTCCACACATGAAAAGCTTGATGGGACATGCGCCAGATTGGGCTCAATTTGGAAAATGCTGCAGTCACTGGGTACGTTTTTATAGTGCCGTGTTACTTTTTCTCCGCCCAACCTGGCTTTAATTAAACATATCCAGTGATTCTCGGAAAGACGCTGGTAAAGCCGGCACTACCGCCACGCCATCGCTTCGGCGATTCCGGCCTCCGTGGTGAGGACGCTTCTTACCTCACGCTTATACGTCATGGTAGTCTGCATCGAAGCGCTGCCCTGACCCGTCGCCTTCGTCAACGCGAGAAAATTGCGTTTATCATCTACTCCTTACCGCTTCAAAATGGCTGCTCTTCCACTTCGCGCTGACTCCTCTATGTGCGCGATCCCGATGCAGACGTGTTTCCCTTCTGTTATTTCAGTCCTGTCTCTTTCGCTTCGTGGACAGCCTTTCAGTATGCAAGTTTTACTAATGACTCGGATAAACGGCAAAATATGCCACATTTTACATTCGGTCTTGTATTTGGACAAACGGACGGACCGCAGGCAGCACAACCCAAGGTCGCAATATTGGCACTGTGTTAACAATGCCCAGCCCAGCATAAATGCATTGCCAACATATGTCAATATTGGCTTGCCCAGAGGGACAGTAGTAGGTGACGATATATTTGGGCCGCCTTAAGTAAAAGTTTATTCACCCCTTACAGCGTGCACTTAATGTGCGCATTTAGCGACATTTGGAAACTCGACTTAGCAAGTGCACCATTGACAGCGCAGAATTGAAATAGCCCTGCTTAGTGTGTGCCTACTCCGTCGGTTGTGCCATCTGCGTGCCTGTCATTTCCTGGAGTAGGCGCGCCGTATGAGTGTCTCTGTCGAAGCCAAAAGCCCCCAAGAAGTGGATATTAAAACTGGCCCTTTTCTGAAACGGAGTTTTCGAAGCCGCTATGATCAAAGGGTTAAAGTACGGCCAGAGAGGATTCAGCATCAAGTACGATTATCTTGCTGCTTCCTCCATTGAACGTGTGTTTTGCGGAGCCCGCTGCAATGTGCGTATTATTGGCAAAAAAAAAAAATTAAACACGAGCAGAATAAACGAAATGTGAACACAGAAACATATTACTCGATGGAAAGGAAACCAACTGAGGTTGACGAACACATCTAAACGATAGCTGCCACGTCTCCTAAGTGAAACTAATGTGCTTCTAATGTACTATATGCTTCTTATGCCCAATGTCTTCTTTTGCTTTGTTTCAAAGGTCTTGTTCGTGTTTCATTTTACTCCTATGGTACATAGGCTCACTGAGCAAATCAAAAGCGTCATTTTAGAAAACTAACAGGTTTGTCTACGCTAAAGGACAACCGTGGTTCTGACTGTGTGCTTTCTGGATACCAGACAACGCTTAAAGGCAACATGTAACGTCATTTTCTCGTCGCCAGCCGGTCGCCCATAGAATTTCGTTTCGCGGCAGTGTCTACAAATGGCGCGTCGATGACAGTTCCTGGGAGAAAAGTGGCAAAATGAGGAAAACGTGCACAAATCCGCATCCACGAGCAAATTGGAGCTGAAGGAAACTGTGCAGCAGTAAGCTGGGCACCGAACGCGCGTTTGGCAAAGGTGGCGGATAGCTTTCAGTGACTAAAACAAAGGCTAGGCAGGAAAACGAAGGCGGCTGGCATTTGTCCTCGTGTTGTGGCGTGTATTATTGTAAGTACATGTGCGGTGGAGAGAAGGGGGAGCTGAAGAAACAGTGCGAGATCGGTACGGCTGAGGTATCCCACTCCCCTCGGGATGTCCTTCCCTTCCCTGTCTAGCCTTCTCTGTACAGCCGCAGGAGGAAGTCCGCGAGTATAGTATGCAGGTACCCCCTATGGGCTCCACACCTCTCCCTATTGTGCGATAACAGCCACCTCCGCCCGAGTCGGCGTGCCTCTCTATCTTACTTCGTTGATCACCATTGTACAAGATACAAAAAAAAATTCGCTCAACACAAAAGTTGCATCATTTTTCAGATATGCAGCTCGACCCTTCTTGCTACTCTTTTCTCGAGGGAAGCATGCTGGTTGCAGCAAGAAATATATTGCTCATTAGCTTCAGGTAGATAGAGGGGATGGAACTCTTCTAGAACACTGAATTAAATGAACTAAATTAGAGGGGAAGCAAAGTGCGCAGAAAACAAGAAAACTTGCTTTCAAAGAAAAGTTCTACTGTTCAAACCTTGGCCAGTTGCAATGATGCGTCTTCTTCAGCATTATTGATACCGCTTTCTGTTCTTTCCACAAACTTTTATTGCGAAAGGTCAAGGTCTAGTAAGTCAAGGAAAGTATACATATTCATAAGCTAATAGAAAAAACTAAACTAAATCGCCGCTGTCAAACCATGCCTTAATGCAAAGTACGATGCAATCTACAATTGTTCGTTTTTCTGTTAAGAACTCATGCCTCCTGTAATACCGAAGTATTTCTCTCTCCCTGGAAGATGAAATTAAGGCGACAAAAATTTAACTGAAAAAACTTTAAAGATTTCCCGTGGAAACTTTTATTGGCAAATGTACACTGTTTTCATCCTACCTTCTTAGACATTAAGCATGTACGATTTGCACTCACGTTCAGATGTTTCATTTTGTGTATTTCTTTTCAAGAGTGCGGAATTTCTGGAAATCCAAAGCTTATCATCAACGGCAGTGATGCAAGGCCGGATCAGTTTCCATGGATGGTATGTTAGTGCTGATGAAAATTCTTTTATCCTTGTCTGCACCCACTAACATGTTCGCAAACAAACTTTTTCAACGCGTCTCAAGGAATACGAAACCATTAGTTTGGCTTTTTAACGGCCGGTATGCACCGCAGCAAAACAGCTTTAATTTTAGCTATCGTGTGATAGCTTGGAGGTCTGTGGGGCCTATCTGCGAACAGCGGAACTAATAGGCGACGATTTCGCCCTGTTCAACTTGCATTGCTATGCGCGAAATTACGAGGGTTTTTCATTAGAAGCATTTGTATTTTTGGAATCCCTGCTCCCCATGGGCTAAAACAGCATTAAACATTTACCTTTTTTGATTTCATGCTCTATTTGGATCTGAAATCCCATGCCTAATGGTGTCCGATCACGTTCCCAGCATGCAAGGCGTGTCTTCCAATGCTCTTAATTGGGCTAGTTGGTTGCTAGACTCGGTGCATTCTCACCCTTATCAGTTTTATCACGTGAGTGCCTTTTTGAGAAACGACGTTTTTCGATGACTTGACGATACTGTAACGCATGGCGGCACTAGCGGGGCATGTAAAGGGGGCGAATGAAAGATAGTAAAAAAGTCCAGAACAAAACCACAGTGTATAAATACTTCCTTTCCGAAGTAAAATTCAGTTGCAAGTCTAGCGTGTATCCTGTCCTCCTGCCTTCTTTGTGCGTCTTCCTTTTGCGCTAGCCACAGCGTCCGAAGGCCTGTCTGGCGGGCCTAACTAAGCAAGAAAACCAGTAGCGTTGGCACAAGCATATTTGCAAACATTTTTAAGGTGGAATCCCTGTATGGGTCATAAAAAAAAAAAAGAAATTCGGCGTTCGGGCTCACAGAATATTACTAAAACCTCAGATTGGTGAAATAGGACTGTGGCGTCATCACCTCATAGAACCATCTGCAGGCGACGGCGAATTATGAAGCGCCTCTTGGACTGAAAGCGTATTTCGTTGGATTAGGGTGGATTAAGCTGAGTTATGGTGGAGTGCTGTAAATTTAGAATAAACTGCTTTGTATTTTGGTAAGAAAGAAAAAAAAATGAAGTGTGGTCGAGAGTTAATTAAATGCTACTATTTCGACTGTAGGCCGGAAGTACTACACCTGGAGGCTATAGCATTGAGCACTGCTCGTTCAGGGCGACAGTTTAGACACCTCATGAGACCGCTTCATACCTTACAGTGGAAAGCAACCATGCATTACATTGCAGCAACAAGCAGCTAACAACTACTAATAACTACTAATACTTACCTCTACTAATTAGCTCTAGTAATTAAGGCCATTACCGAGTAGCCACATTTTATAAATCTATGCCAATGCTACCGAATACACTCATATAGATACCTAAGCATCCCGTAATGTTTCTTTTTCTTTTTCTTTCGCATCTGCATTTCTATCAACCCTATCTCTCCAACTATATAGAAATAGCGGCTAACTGGCTGCTTTTACCCGGCCCTTCTCCGCGGTGACTGGTCTACCACGGCTGGCGCTGCAATAGGCTGCAATGCAGAAAGATAGTCGAATTAGATAACCAAAGCTAATACACCTTTTTTTTTTTCTCAAAGAGACAATCTCCAACGGTATCCTTGATTATTGCAAGTGAAATGGTTTCCTTATTTCATAAACCTTCGAAATGATTTGCCTCTGCATGATGCACGACGAACCTTATGCTTTTTCTAAGACTCCATACCGTTTGGCAGTATGATTAGCCCCGCCTTTTGTTCCTTTTGCGTCGCAGGTGAGGATTAAGTCCTACATGCGCCGTGGCAGACGCATCACATGCGGTGGAAGCATCGTAACCAGGCGCCACGTCCTCACTGCCGCCCACTGCCTCACGCTGTGAGTTGATGTCACCCCTTTCAGATGTCGAATAAGCATTTGGTCTGCTTCAAGCAGCGTCCGTACCCTTTCGTATCACAATAAGATGACGGATTGACATGTTTGAAGGTATACCTCCGTTGTCTGCAGAGCCGAAGTGTTAATGTTCTTACCTGTCGCTAAGAGGTAATATCACGCAAGCGTATTACGCGCTAAAGGCACAGAGACGGAGTCAATGAATTGTGATATCAAAGGCGTGATCTTTAAACAACTTTGTACTGAAGTAGTACATAAAAGCTCAGACTGGCTCAACGCATGAGCGCAGCTTTTACCGATTTGTTCGTGCTTAGGTTAAGGATGCTTAAATAGCGTTTCTCGTGAACATTCCTTCTTTTCAAAACCGTGTATCATAACAAGCAAAGCTGTCTTGTCTATCTAATACATATATTTCCTGCAGTTCCTCGAAGCCCGTGCAGCAAGAAGAAAGAAAATGCCGCAAACTAGTTCAGCCGTTCGTTGCACCAGCGTGTATGAGATAAAATCGTCGAGAACCTGGGTCAGCTTATGTAGAAAGCTGTTAATGATGCACAGCTTTGTTGTGTTTGCTTCCTCATGCGCCCAGCAGGAGCCACACGCTCTTTATTTATTTATTTATTTATTTATTTATTTATTTATTTATTTATTTATTTATTTATTTATTTATTTATTTATTTATTTATTTATTTATTTATTTATTTATTTATTTATTTATTTCATACCTCAAAGGCCCCTGGTATGGGGCATTACATGAGGGATGTAATGCCCCATATATTTGAGAAGAGGGATTCTACCACATTCGTCTAACAGTACGTAGTGATGCGCATGTTGTTCTACGGTGATGGCAGATTGTGGTCAACGAGTACTGCTTCTTATTTAGCGTGATTTTTGTCAGCTTTCAAATCAGCTTGGCTAGGAGTCGTTGGCATTCTTTTCTTCAACAACCACCAAGCATTCAGGTTTCTATCGTCGCAGTTTGTTCTTTTCCAAGCACACGTGAGCCTAATGAAGGGCTTCATTTAAATGCCATTCACTGTCCCCCTGACAGCCGCACTGCCCCATACACACCCTATGTGGAGCCTATATCGGAGACGTTATCAGGATCATCTTAATTTCCACGCAAGGGTATGAGCAGTGCCTGTGCAATACTGTGCGCACCGCAGTTCCACAGGTCACAAATCACTTTAGTGCATGTAGTAAAGTGGCTTGTGACCTTTCCAGTCCCTTGGTCACATACAGCTTGCTGGGTGAACTCCGCAGGGTACTCAAACGGCTGAGTACCGTTTCTCTGAAGAGTCTCTTGGCATCTTGAGGGGATTTTCTTCATATACTCTCAGGCAGCACTTTATGAGCATGGTGGTTCGCCATGTCGTTGCCTATGACACCGATGTTTGAAGGCTCCCACAGAGCATTGTTTCATTTGCTGTGTAGCACGCAATGCGGAAATGCGTTAGTTGTCTGCTTACCTCAAAAAGGCCGGCCCCCCTCAAAGCTCACTGAAAGACATTGTTTATATTCGCTGGGAAACCAGCCAATTAGTAAGCAGCAGTCC
This sequence comes from Amblyomma maculatum, assembly GCF_055883805.1. Taxonomy (NCBI): domain Eukaryota; kingdom Metazoa; phylum Arthropoda; class Arachnida; order Ixodida; family Ixodidae; genus Amblyomma; species Amblyomma maculatum. The sequence goes on from NC_139354.1 coordinate 18,548,264, forward strand.
AAATATTAAATACTGTTAAAACACATCGAATAAAAAAATATGCGTTAGTTAGGAGACTGGGTGGCAACTTGTCCCAGTGTTTTATGTTACGTAAGAAAAATGAGTATTTGAGAGCGTTAATCCTAGCACTGCAAGGAGTTAACGATTGAGCATGATTCCTATAGCGCGTAGTATTGTGTGCGAGAAATGGGTCTGAGTTTATGGACAGCCTATTATTTTTATTTAAAAAAGTAGTTTATATCACTGGATTCTCTTCTCTCTTTTAGGCGCTGAGTTAAGATTTGAATTCTGCCAGTTCTCGAGAGGTTAGTTGGCGAGTCAGTACACGATACTTTTCAAACAATAAAACAGATGGTCTTCGCGTTGTACCATTTCAAATGTTGCAATGCTGCGTCTAGAGTAGGGATCTAAGACGGTAGATGCATATGCACACTTGTTTAGTTCAAAAATAGCGCTCAGGAGCTTGTTTATCTTGCTTTTTCCTTTCTAACTTCAACCACTTAATGCAGATCAACACACGCATCTACTTTTAGTCTTGTGCAACTATCTGTCTTTAGAACAGAGGTCACGCTGCCGCCTGTGTGCTGCATATAAACACAAAGAGTAACTCGCGCGCGGAAAAATGTACAGAAACGTTCAACTTATCAGACTCTGTGCAAGTGACACCATTACGTTCTGTATGTATGCAGAAGAGGAGAAACACCTGTCAAGGTCGAGGTACTATACGGCAGCAATGACGCCACCAGAGCCAAGAAAATCGTTGTGGAGAAAATTTTGATTCAGCCTCGGTTCAGTCACCTGTCCATGAGCAACGATATTGCCATCGTGCTGGTAATTTCCTCAAGCGATTTATTTTCAAATCATTGCTTATTTCCAAAACTAATACCGATGCAGAAGAGTGTGTACCGCAATGTCAAAGGGTTTCCTGTCATTTATATCATCAGTTAATAGCTTGCTCGAATTTTTCCCTGCTTAAAAGCCGATGTAATACGAGCCTTCTGATGCTGAACCTAATTCACTTTAAAGGCAGACAAGGCGAACTCTATGCAGAAAGGACATATTAGATATGTTTAATGGCGCATGTGTGTATTGTATTTTCGTTATAATAATTCATTCACAGCTGTTCAAACCTTCTAACTAATCATCACTTTGAGCACTCTAGGCATTTCAAACTTAACATATTCTATTCAACTCACAAAGCAAGCTTTTTTATACATTCACTAGTCTACCATAAACGTTTTGCTAGTTTCCGTAGAATCAAACCCAGCTAATGCTGTCGTTGACTTTGTATCTGCAAAAATTAGCCTAGTGATATTCGGTGCCCATCAACCCACAGGTGAAGGAGCCATTCCAGTATTCCAGAAGGGTAAGGCCAGTCTGCCTTCCGCGAAGCAACATGGATGTCGTCGGCGCAGATGCCGTTGCCTCCGGATGGGGGTACACCAAACCAGGTACGCTAGAGTATAGTTTAGCAACTATCTGCACATCTCACTGCGTTCCTTAACATTTCCTTTGTTCAAACAGCGAAGAGACGGAATAACTTCCCCACCGACGCAAAGCGGTATCTAATGCAATGCATTATATGTCATTACATTGAAAATCAAGTTCGCGCATTTTAGCCCACAGCTCCGGAGTAAATACGGAGTTCTACTTCTGAGCAATAAGTCAGCACATTAAGTTTAAAACGCTTCGAAGACAACCGAAGAAGCCGCATGCTCAGGCCACCGTTCTGCTATTTCCTTCGACGCATTGAGGTAGAGTATTTCACAACAAATTCAGGCCTGTATAGTATAGCGCAATGTTCTTACTTGTCTACACATGTTCGTTATTTCACTGCACTGCTCTTCACTCCGACGCTCTGGGCGCCTGGTACCAGCCCCGCTGACCCTCAGCTTCTACGGGGTGCGACACCACCTGCTAGCCGTTACACCACTTTCTGGTTGTGTCAACTTCGACAATTATTACCACTACATCAAATCGATGACAAGGAAAAGCCGTCTAATAATTGTCGCTGTAGAGGAACTCAGTTGGCTAACTTAATGAAAAAATAATCAGTAGAACACTTAAAGCCCCTGCCACCTGCTAGCCGTTTCGCCACTTACTAGTTGCGCCGACTACTATCATTATTACCACAACACCAAATCGAAGACAAGGAACAGTCATCAAATTGTCACTAAAAAATAATCGGTAGAACAGTTTGGATCCACAAAGTGTATGAAGGTGAAAGCTGGCTCGCGCGTTGAGCTGACGAGACAATCGCACCCAACCTTCTTCCTGTGGCGCGCACTATCGCGTGGCCCCAGTAGCACGGGCCCTCTATATTGTAGCGAAAGCTACATTGGCCGCGAACGAGGAGTCTTGCGTGGCGGGAGGCACAAAGCCGTTGCCTAGCAACCGCCGCAGCTAGCGGACGCCACGCGCTCGGCGCGCAATCTGCCAATCAAGAAGTAACCAGAAGAAGGTGTCTCGTCTTTAATGCAACAACAACATAGCTTGATATAGCGAGTAGCGCGTCTTAATTCTCCTCCTCTACCATAAGGATAATAGTAGTGATGATGATAGGCTAGTCAGCGGCACACTTCGGGCGAGTGTGTACTCAGCATTGGACAGGATTGGATTGGTCTAGATTAGATTGGAGTGGATTGGATTGGACTCGACTGGTTTGGATTGGACAGATTTGGATTGAATTGGACAGAATTGGACAGAATTGGTTAGACTGTATTTCACTGGAATGAACTGTACTTGATTGAACTGAATTTCATTAGACTGCATTGGTTTGGATTGGATTAGATTAGATAGTAGTGATGATGATAGGCTAGTCAGCGGCACACTTCGGGCGAGTGAATGCTCAGAATTGGACAGGATCGGATTGGACTAGATTAGATTGGAGTGGATTGGATTGGACTCGACTGGTTTGGATTGGACAGGTTTGGATTGAATTGGAAAGAATTGGTTAGATTGTATTTCACTGGAATGAGCTGTACTTGATTGAACTGAATTTGATTAGACTGCATTGGTTTGGATGGGATTAGATTAGACTTTATTGGATTGGATTACACTGGATTGAATGGGATTAGATTTGTTTGAAGAGAAGTAGGAAGGCCAATGCCAGGCACACATGATTTCGCTACGTATATCCTGGCCTAGCTGAGCTAAGCCACGGCCAATTTTTGTTTCTGCTCTTCTGACAGCGCCATATCCCCTCACCCTCCTCCTTTGACGACGCTTCCACTGCTCCTCCAATAACGGTGCGCGCTGCGCTGGTTAACGTGGCATGTTAATGTGATTAAGGCATAAAATTGAAGCACTTATGTCGTCGGTTTCTATCTTGATCGCAAACTAGCCTCTAACGGAACTAAAATATTCATGCTAAACAGGAAGGAAAATTGTATAACACCACATAAAGCTCCGCAAAGAACACTTGCTTCACAACAATAGTTTTGCTGACAGCCCAACACAGCTCGTTACAACGGAACGGCTGACAGCTAGCAGATATCTGGCTGCATTTTGACCACCGCTCCGCCGATCTTGTACCACATCATCATCATCATCAGCCTGACTATACCCACTGCAGGGCGAAGGCCTCTCCCATATTTCTTCAATTAACCCGGTTCTGTGCTAGATGCATCCACTTGACCCCCGCGAACTTCTTAATCTCATCCGCCCACCTAACTTTCTGCCGCCCCCTGCTACGCTTTCCTTCCCTTGGGATCCAGTTTGTTACCCTAAGCGACCATCGGTTATCCTCTCTTCGCACTACATGTCCTGCCCATGCCCATTTCTTCTTCTTAATTTCCACTAGTATGTCGGCAACCTGAGTTATTTCTCTGACTCACTCTGCACGCTTCCTATCTCTTAATGTTACCCCTACCATTTTTCGTTCCATAGCCCTCTGAGTTGTCCTCAACTTAAGTAGAACTCTCTTGGTCAGCCTCCACGTTTCAGCGCCATAGGTGAGTACAGGTAAGATGCAACTGTTGTATACTTTCCTCTTGGGGGATACCGGTAAGCTGCTAGTCATAATCTGCGAGTGCTTGCCAAATGCGCTACATCCCAATCTTATTCTTCTTGTTATTTCCTTTTCATGGTCCGGATCGGCGGTTACTACCTGTCCTAAGTAGACATGTTCGCCTACTACTTCCAGTTCTTGTACCACATCAGTGTCAATTTATTCGAACGTATTCGAACGTATTCGAACGCATTCGATGCCATGTGACTACAGCTGTCATTTACCGACCCGCGGAAGCCTGAGATGGATCCAAAAAATCTTTTATGCGTAAAAACGTAACGTCTTCTTTCACAATGCAGCTGGCCTGGGCGCGAAATATCTGCGTTACACAACGCTAAAGGTTGTGCCGGACAAGATATGTGAAGAACTGTACTTCAAGCAATACAGATCTGGCGCCATGCTTTGCGCCCAGAGGGATGGCACAGGCATCTGCAGAGTACGTAATGCCTTTAACTTCTTGTTATGTGAATTTCAAGCGGGTAGGTAAACTAGAAGCGAGGCCTGAACAAGCTAAAGTGCAGTGTGCTCCAAATTAGCGCTAAACAACAATATTTTTACGACGACAACATTGGTATAAAGATGTAATTGCTGTAATGTGTGTTGCAGTGCGAAGCTCATAGAAAATAATGCGATAAAAAAGATTTCAGTGGCAAATAACATCGGATACCAGATGACGGTTCGCGATGAAGGTTGCGCATTTCTGGCTTTCTTTTGTTTTTGAACTTATTAAAAGAGCGCTATTTCAAGTCGTGCGCGTACGTACACCTTAGACACCGCAGCAATTGCGAATCGGCAAAGTAAAATAATTATGGCATCTTAATAGCTTGTTCAGTATATAAACTTGAGGTGAAGAAAAGTATGAACAGTATGAACCAGTAGCGAGATTTGTACATCAAAATGTTTCTTTTTTTTTTTTTTCGAAACAATGCAAGTCAGAAATACCAGATTAATGTGCAGCAAGAGACACGGGAACAGAAATAGGTCGGCATTCCATTGGTGTACCGCCAAATATAGAGTGCTTTTCACATCCACAGAAAGAGTAAACTGGCCAAAAAATAAAAAGCTGACAAAGTACAATGGTTTACTGAAGCCGCGTACTAGACAGATTACCTTCTGTTAAGGGTACGCAGACCATTACAAAAGTTCTAACAAACTCGCAGTAACGAAAGCAGTTTCTTTAGAACAACGCCGTGTTATGAACGGAACATAATCATTTATTCTTTAATCTATCGATTTTTGAAAGCTTCTTTTCTGCACGAAGATAGTATAAAAGCCCGCCAAATTGCTATGTCGGGTTTAACTTCCTGAAATAAGAAATTAACTATGCGAAATGCTGTAGTGATGTACTCGGAACGAATTTAGGCCACCATGGGACTTTTTGTCGGGAGATAACATATCATAGCGCATACTGATTACTTCAATTAAGAAACGTCTGTGAGGGCCGGGATTTGATCCCATTATTATCGATAATATTGCAAGTTCATGTTGCAACTAGGGTTGCGCTGTGTGCCAGGTTAACGCCAACTCGCATTTGTGACCTCCGGATGGACTATTCGGCGGTTTTTAATTTTTCATAATTTTGGCATGCTTTCCTCTGGTCACGCCCTGTGAAAACCTGCATTCAGACTCAAGGCTCGGTTCACGAACAGTAGCTTATCACAACCAACCTATCAAGCAGCTTAGAAATGCTACGAACCTCCCATTGGATATGATGCAAAACACCGGATGCTGTTAACTGGCTATAATAAATAACAAACTATATCCCCGCATAACTTGGCAGTGATCATTTCATTAAAAATTAACCAGGACCCAATTTGTCCTTTTGGTCGTGATCAGTACATCTGCAACAACTGTATGTTGTTTTTCATAGTTTCACTTGAAGCACGCATCATCTTCTCGTAATGAGGACAAGCTCAATGCTACACTTTGTGACCAGTACAACTTCAGGACAGCCGCATGTTGAGAGCCGTGTTTTTCATAACACTACTCAACTGTTCCTCCTGAGCAGTGGTGTATAGTTTACTGGAGTACGTGTTCTAACACTAACTCGAAAGAAAATTTATTAAAAACACCATTTGTATAGCATCTTTGTTATTTTATACAGGCGCACTCAAAATTGCAGTTAAATAGTTTACCCTCAAGAAAGATTTGTCTACACATTTCGTTTAGTAACGGCGTTATAAATTCACATCATTCACTTCTCTTAAAGCTGCTAGTAAGGAAACACTGGGAACGACTCCACGGAGTTTTAGTTCTATGTAAAAGTTGTTTTTGCCGTTTTTCCCTCTATTGCCGATGTTTTCCGAACACAAAGCACACATGCATTCCTAACAAAAGTGAATTAAGATGCTTTCTTCGTTTCTTAACTAAAACTCGTGGCGTGAGGGCTGAAAATGAGTTCATGATAGCCGTTATTGATCGAATTATGATGTAGCCTTCCGGCTTCAGTTTTTCGCGCAGAAAAAAAAAAACGTTTTTGCGTCATTGCACCTTTTTGCACGGAAGTTGGTGGTGATGGAGATACCTAAAGAATCATCTTCGAACTGTCTCTAGCTTCTAAACAGCTGTTTCGAGTACGTGAAGACACGTTATGGTTACAATGTATGAGACCGACCAACTTTCGTTATTAAACAGCAAATACTGCAGTGGTACTAACTCAACTCACTTCGCATTTCTACAACGCAGGGTGACGCTGGCGGACCACTATCCGTCAAAGTGAAAACTGGCCGCTTCGTCCAAGTTGGCATAACATCGTACTCTTCAGGCCGATGCAAATCTATCGGAAACGTATTCACTCGTGTAGAAGCATTCATGACCTGGATAAAGAAGAACATCGGGAATCACGCACTCTACGAGGACCTAACGCCGCACTGGCAAATCCCACGCATGCCTATGGAGTATCCGGCAGAACAAATTCCAGTATTGTCGGATGATGAGATGTACGATATGCCTGCCGTATATCCCCCGTTCTGAAGCTTACTTTTGTGACATCTAATAAATGTTAGATGCTAAATGGTGATTACCGATTTCATTTGTGCACACAATAACTGAAATTTAAAAAGCAGCACTCTGCAAAGTTTGCTTTTTGAATGCCTATCATAACCGTGTGAACAAATGCTTTGTGAAGCTCCGCAATGGGAAAATGCACAACACCACGCTTATATAACGAATGTTCCGCCTCGGTTTTTATGCGAGGTGAGGCTGCCAAGAAAACAAGGGTGTTTACAAATAATGTTCACAAAAGAGATAAAAGGCGGCGTACCACGAGCGTATCATAGAACGGCGCGATGTGTAGTTATCACCGCCACCTTGTCTCCGTCAGGTTTGTCGGCAGCTATTCTGGCCCGTGATCCTGTCGTGGGCGGAGCCACGCACCGTCGACACCATGGGACCGTGGCCCAGTTCGTCGTCTGGATATACATTAGCTGTATTGTGATGTACAACACCGCTGACAATATTATACTGAAAAAAGGAAGGTCTTCTAACTCAAAAACTGTATTTTTAAAATTACGGACAATCCTAGGGGAGAAACCCTGCAGTTGGTAGTACCGTAGGCTCTCAAAAATATCGTTTTCTCGTAAATGTAAATAATACGAAAGCAGCGTCAAGACGGGCTATTGTGGGCGTGATATAAATAAACAGAGGTTGGTCTATATAACTTTATCAGTCGCTCCCGCAGTACCTTAACTATAGTCTACTATTCTAGCACACTGTAACTATAACATACTTTACTCATTAAGATTATGAGACTGCAAGGCATTTAAAGCAGAAAGTTTCGCGAGTTAGGGTTTAGATTCAACATAGTTCTAGAGCTTTTTTAGACAGAACATTGAAACAAACCCTAATAATGGTGGCAATACAAATTTCCCAATGATAATTATGTTTGTATAAAAATAAAATATTCTTCAAGGTCAATAGGTATAGCATATGCCTGTGACCAGCAATGAAGCAAGGCCGTAATAATTCTCGCAGCAATATTAAATAACTCATAACACGCCGCGCTTTTCGTTTCAATATATTGTTACGACGGGGGTTTGACATCGAAGCGCTGAACAACAGGTCGATAGGGCAGAGAGCTGAGATGGTCAACGGCAGCGCGTCCGGCACGAGAGTCTTTTCCAACGTCTTTCTCCTTCATTTGTGCGGTCAGCTTCATCTTCCTCAGGACTGTTACAATATATTGGTTCATTTGCTGTAATAGGCACTAGTTTTTTCAATTTTATGTTTGTAATAAAATAAAATATTTTTTTTAAGATCAATAGGTATAACCTATGCCTGTGACCAGTTATAATAAAGCAAGGCCGTAATTACTCTCGCAACAATAATAAATAACTCCTAACACGCCGAGCTTTTTGGTTTCAATATATTTAGTTAATTTCCAGTAATAGGTACTAGTTTTTCCAATTAACTATATGTGCTGAAAATCAAGCCCGACGGTTAAAATACATCCGCCATGCTAAATGTTTAGGCACTCTGAACTAACTGCAACGCCTCACATTCATGACTGCCCGGACGCCATCGGAGGATATAGCATAGTCTGTACAAGGAGTCAGGAGCATCGAAGGAGGCTCATTACTCGTTCTTTGTCGCGAGCATGTACGGAGATGCCTGGGGCTGTATAGATACAAAATGCAGCCACCACCGATAGGCGTTGAATAGCAAGAGCGTAAGAGGTTATGTTTGAATTATTAAAGCATGTTTTCTAAATATGACACCGTGTATTAGGCCACAATGTTGAGCTATATGGTACCACCTCTCCCCCCCCCCCCCCCCTTTAATCCAACATGAATCTGGAGCCGCCGACAGATCGACAGCAATCACAAACGTGAGACCTAAGAGCCTACGCTCTTAAAAGACGAAGAGTAAAACACAGGCTCTATCGCTTTTCTTTCACTGTTTGGATGCAGTAAGTGAAGTTTGTTGTTGCGAGTGTAGGAAGAAGGAAAGGAAAATGCACAGGTCTGCTACTGGCTCTGTACCTGATCCACCTCTGCTGCCTCATGCGTACAGAGGAGAAAATAGAGAAGAAAGAAAAGGAACAGTGAGAGAGGAAGATACACGTTGCAGCAGCCATCGTCCGCCACCGAAGTGCTGGCGGGTGCATTGACGGCTTACAACAAGTACAGCCACCGGTGGCAGGCTAGCCCCCTCCGCAAACGGCGCTGTCTTACCAGTCCCAGCCTCATAGAGCAAGGAGCGGCCAACCCCCGTCCCAGTGAAGTTTCTAAACTGTATACTCTATAATCCCTGCTGAAACACTCGTATTATCCTTTGGATACGCGGCTCTGACAAAGCAGTAAAGTTTCCAAGCCAGAGTCACTGGTTCAGCGAAACACGCAGCACACTGCGCGTGCGCGTAACTCAGAAGTTATTTGATTTCCACTTTCATTTCCACCTTGCACCTTTCCCATATGGCGCGATTTAGGTGTACGCAGAAACAAGTGAAACACAGATACTGCGCCTTTCCCTTCCTGTGAACTAATTATCATTACTATTTCGAGGTTGTTTGGTGGCTGTTTCGCTAAAATCAATTTCTTTTCGAAAATGAAAAGTCACAACGTAGAAAAATTACTTATCTCCCTATCAATGAATACACCGAAGCACGAACTCGCTCGTTACTAGGATTTGGCCAATTTTCAGTTGGAGAACACAGAGCAATAAAAATCGCTAAAACAACCATGCGTGATAACAATAATAAATCGGAAACAGACCTAACGATGTTCGGCGCCATTACTGAAAGTTTTATTATAATCATAGTGGCTAATTACAATTTCTACATTATGCGCGCCCACTACCTTTTGGGCACAAGTCTAGACAGAGATAGATCGGCGTGCGTGACTTAACAGCAAACATCGTAGCTAAAAACGACAACCGAAGAGGACGCAACCATACGAGTTATAATGTGAGGACAACAGACAAACAAAGTGCTCGGCTTTGACAACTTTAACCGCGAAAATAAATAATGCCAAAGTAATAAAACACGTAATATAGCTTTGTTATAAATAATATTGTAGACAATGAACGGAAATAAACATATTCTTCTAAATGGTAACATTTATTGAAACCAGAACTTCTCAGGAGTACTTTAAATCTAGTACTGCGCCTAGGGGCCCGGATTCGAGCCCGGCAGCTGCTGCCGCGTTTCGACGGAGGCCAAACGCAAGGTGCCTGAGTTATCAGCAGTGTCAGCGCAAGTTAATGAACTCCAGGTGACCAACATTAATCAGAGCCCTCTGCTACGACATTCCTGATAGCATGAGCCGTTTTGGAGCATTAAACCTCATAATTAACAACCTGATTAAAACGCTTTCATCGTTCGGCAATGTTTTAAGCTTGATTCCCTACTCATGCACCTTGCCTCTCTTTTGCAACGCTTCGCCTCCGCCCGTGAAACAGCAAATTCGCACTAGGTAATAAGTCTGTCAAAAAACTGTTAATTTACCACCTGTTAATTTTCCAGCAAGCTAAGGTTTTCGATATTTACGTATATGATGAGAATCCTGCGATCATATCTAAGGTCGCGTTATTGATTCTTATCTTTCCTCTTTCGTAAGCGTTAAAACGCAGGTAACGAAGTTGGCAAGAAAGGAAGCCTAGGGACTAACAGCAAACAGTCCAGTATTTTAAGGTGGAAACAGCAATGTGTAAAACACACAAAAAAAAAGGAAACGAAAACACCTTTTTTTTTTTTTTTCTAAGAAACATCTACATGCCTTCAGCTTTTGCTAAAAGCGAATTGTTTTCATCGTTGTTTTGACAAATATTGCCTTCCTCGATGCGTTGTTCGCGGTTCCCTTCAACATTGAATATTATTTCACACCTTTCTATTCCTAGGTCGCTCATTACACAATAGAAGAATCATAGTAGTAAGATGGAAGAAATATCTAGGTGACTAAATGTCGCTGCACGCACTGCCTGCTGTTTCAGCTCAGCGCTGGACTGTCAGTACAAGAGATCTTGTAAGATATTCTCAAGTTCCCATCCTCCGACCCCAGTGTATGAAAAGGGGCAGGGTTCGAATAGCATTATTTTCATTTCTTTCTGCTCTTCTCACAATATTCATAAGAATAACTGCTAATAATAAAGACTACAGTGCATTGTGCAGAATGTTTTGAAGCTAAATTTGCAGAACGTTTGTTAAACGGGTAGGGCACGCCCGGAGGTACGTTCTTGTCTTTTCTTAACACTTCCTTGAACGAACCCCACAGCAATTGTCATGTTTTAAGCTGTATTTTGCCCTGTGCTTACGCCTGATGCATTTCGAACTTGCCGCCTTTGGTTATTTTATAATTCAAGAACTGATTACAAGGTGGTTAAAAACAATTTTCTCGTCTTTTTGGACAACCTTGTGTGAAAGCAAGCTAGAATTAGGACAGAATTTGTTGTAAATAAATGTAATTTAACGAAAAAATCAACAATTATCAGTTTTTCCTCCTAAAGCTTTTCGAAATATTGGGCAAAAAATATTTGTTTATTGTCTACCCCTCATGATAAATTAGAATCAGGGGGAGGGGGAGCTCTCAATATTTCTTGTGCTACCGTCACTATTTATTTGCTATATTAACAAAATAAATTACAGGTTTGTTAGGCTTGTTTTCTTTATTAGGACATCTTGATGATGATGACACTACAGTGATTATATAATAAGTGCTTACTGAAATTGGCAACACGTTCCAGTCATCTATAACCATCACGTAGAATCCCACTAAAGGTCTCTCCAGCGCAGTTCATGCGCGCACAGATCGTTTCAATATTTGGAAGTTTTAGCATATCGTGACTTCACACCGCCCCCTTTCACAGCACAAAAGGAAAGGCCAGCTAGCTGCCCAACAATACTGCTCATGTGCGTGATTTCATTCACGCAGGTAAAGGGGAGGGGTAGCGCGCCAGCTGTTGGCTGACGTGTTTACACAGTTTTCGCCTATTATGGTCACCTACGGCTATATATTCAGCAACTTTCCCAACCCAGAGAGGTCATGACAGTCGCTTCCGCCTTGGTAGAATCTCGCTTGCTTTCGCGTTTGCGATCGGGAATTTGGTTGACGGCATTTGGTTGCCCTTACTTGTGACGGCGCGAAAGTAAAAAATAGGAACAATTTAAATAATGCCTCTTTGGTGTCTGGACAATGCAAAATCCTGGCTGCTGTGCCGCACTTAGCCAACCTTCCCCTTGCGTCTCATTCTTATTACCTATGCACCCTCACCTACGGAAAGTGGGCGAGTTTGAGTGGCTTGCATGACGCCTCTTTTTGTTGCGTCAAGGTCGAACATGACTTCCCCTGTCTAGCGAACCTAGTTCATTGTGTTATGATATGGTAAGCTGGTGCATGACCACTTGACTGTGACTAATGGCCTTTGATCTTTGAACTTAACTTTTGTCGCCTAATCTTGATCGTTCGCTTTGAAAGGGGACCTATTTTTAACAACGTCAGAACGTCAGAGCCCATTTGAGAAGTGCATGATGACTTCGGCTAATACGTGGTAATAGCAAAACCAACTAAAACGGAACTATCACTTGTCAGGCTTGACCTATCCGTGTTTAGCCACTGTTAATTCTTTAACTCTCCATGCAATAATAGCCTGTTGCTCTTGCAGAAACGAGAAGAATAGCCAGCGGCAAACATGATTTATGTTCATAAATGATAATATAAGACACATGAACACAACTCTGCCGCCTCTGAAAAAGGACAACGCTGAATCGCCGGCGTGAAAAAAGAGACCACATTTGTCGACCGAAATTGCTGTTTCTCTTTGAATTCTCTTTATAACATTCAAAGTGACACACAATAGAAGACCAGCACAGTTCACTACCCATAAGATTTTTTGGCTCAAACAGATGTAGATGCGTCACTGATGCAGATGATTCCGACACACTTATAAATTTCTCGATGCCATTCCTTTTTACACCTTTACCAAACGTATGCAATTTTTTCTTCCCTCATTCAGAAACAACACATTCGGGCCTTTTCGCAGGATTAGTTCTTACGTGATTACAATAATAAGAATTTCCAGACAAATTTCCCCTTTCTTTCGTGGTCTTTAGTAATCAAAACAGATGCCAGCTATAATATCCAAGAACTTGTCCTCCCTACCGGCAAATATGCGGCCTCTAACCTGACAAAACATGCTCATATTTGACCAGTAGATGCGCCATACTTTTATCGCACTTTCGACGCAACTATCTGATTCACCGAAACTCCTATAGTGTTCGAAGAGGTGGGGGTCTCCTACAATATTGCAATATTCCCAGCATTGGAGCAACTGCTTGTCACCCCATATTCCCCATATGCCGGGTAAGACAGCGTGCCAAGCGCAATCCTTACCGAGTTGGGGCCGCATCTGGAAACGGCGCCATAAACTAGCGACATACAGACAGCAACATTCTGCTGTGACCAGCGTTGTTAAGTGCCCGTACGCTCCTATTGAGTGCTTTATTACGCCGGAAAGCTTTGTCCACCGAAACTGTGCTTGTCGTCTGGCCAACGCAAATGTTGAGCACTCATTGAATTGGTTTAAAATCTATTTTGTGGGCACCTGTCTTCAATGTTTTCTTCTTCCTTTCCCCGAGTTTTTTTAAAATTACATATCTATGAATGCGACATGCATAGTGGCAAAATAAAAAAAAATCTTTTGCTAATATTTGAATTAATCGTTCTCTCAAAAATAGTGCTGAAATTCCATATGTTTACCGACCTACATGCCCTGCAGTCATTCTTCTTTTCGTGCATCTAATTACTCCAAAAGGGTTGAGTGAAAACGTGCTTTTTTACAGTTATTATAAAAGCGGCCGAGCGTGCCTGTTTCTATCAACGATGTGTCATGTCGCCGTGTTGTGTTTGAAACAGGTGTCAGCATGCACTCGTCCTATGAGCATGTTTTGTCAGGTTAGAGGCCGCATATTTGCCGGTAGGGAGGACAAGTTCATGGATATTATAGCTGGCATCTATTTTGATCACTAAAGACCACGAAAGAAAGGGGAAATTTGTCTGCAAATTCTTATTATTGTAATCACGTAAGAACTGATCCTGCGAAAAGGCCCGAATGTGTTGCTTCTGAATGAAGGAAGGAAAAATTGCATACGTTTGGTAAAGGTGCATATTTCTGAGCATATATGATTAAACAGTCTGATTCTTCATAACTGTCCAGAATACGTAGACATTGAAGTGTGCGGCTGCATGCACAAAACAGGGTAATGACTTTTTTTAGTCGTTTAGTGAGACCTTGATTTTCTCGAAAACCAGCAACGTATACTCACTTCGGAGCCTTCAGATTACGACATATTTGTCCGCTCTTGTGCATAAAAACAAACTTTCTAATTTTATTTCGTGATCGACCCTTCGATTATGCGTGTATTTTCTATGAAAAGCCATATAGCTCTATTTCCGCACAAGGAAACACTTTTTATTTTAACTTGTCCTTTACGTACTGCTGATGTAGCGCGATTATCGATATGTAGGTGTACTTGGGTGTTGGATTTCATGTTTTTGTCTTCCTATATTTCTCATATTTTCATGGAAACTTCTGGCGTGTACTTATGAGTGACGATTCGAATCAACTCTCATTTGGAAACCAGCACCCTATTGTATTCATCCTGGGGTGCTGTCTCAACAGAAAGGATGTCTTCACTTTGTGATCATCAGGACGATTCTAAAAACACGACAATGTCTTTACGTTCTTCGATGTCACTCAGCCAGTTTATGAAATTGAGCACTCCGTGAAAAAGTAAAGCCGAGACAGCACTATTGTTCTGCATCTGGCAGAAGAAGGAGTGTGGTTGCATTTTTTGAGAGCCACGACCAGTAATCGTAAAAGAAAACCATTTAGCCTGTAACAATTTTAGCTTGTTAGACAAGATACCCAACCGCAAGAGTAATATTTTTCAAGTTCGTCTCACGCTTGTGCCGCAATTACAGCAACGGAGACGCCGACCGCGTTTGTTAGGCCAGATATGTGGAGAGGACGACATGAACATGCCCTGTATTTCTAGGCAGCATTGGCTTAGCACTTGAAGAAACCAACTGCCGAAATGGCGCATATATCATGCTCTGAATCGTGTTGACTGAACAAATTTTCCAAATAATAAAAGGCAATATACATACAACATTGTTTCACTCTTATAAATATGCTCTAGCGCAGTGACCAGCGAAACTGATATCTCTTTTTCGGTCTAGATTCGAAACCGACTGGCGAGGTATTTATATTTTCTAGTGGTTCCTCGAAGAAGCTTTTGCAGACACCTCAGTGAAACTGAAGAACGCGTGTAGCAATCTTTCTAAATTAAAAAGAGATGTATTTCTCCGTGCACTTTTCGTACCAGGACTTGTATGATAGCCCATTCCCAAAAAGTTGGCCCACCAAACCCATATAGCGTTTTCTGTCACAGCTGCTTGTATTTAAATGATGTACATATTGCACCTATTATAGCTTTACATTACTATAATGCAATGAAAGGTAATTATTAATATATTACGCAGCATTCGATCCTCATCCACATTTTGTAGTGTGATCAAAATAAAATTTGTATTACAATCTTTTCTTCGTTCTAGGTTGCAGTTAGTAGCCAAGAAAGCACGAGGAAATGGATATTTCCTTATCTGAAGCCAATCTTTTTCTAGCTCTACTCGTAACGGTAAGATATAATATAGTTAACAGGGTTCCTTTACTGCGGTTGGCAGCATTAAAGCAAATGTATTTTTAGACCCTTGTATCTGGGGTGAAACGCGCGTGGCAGTGTCATCCGTGGCACACAAGTTTTCACATGCTAATCCATGTGGGATGGCTTGCATCGGCCACCAAATTTTTTTCTGTACTGCAGCATTTTGCATGTCCATGCGGTACGCCACCTCCTTTATTTCTGCCAATAGAAGCAAGCTGCATCCGCATATGAAAGGCTTACAAAGTTCCTTCCTGGCTGTACAAGAGTCGCGATGAAGTAGACATAATCTTCAACCTAACTGCGCATATGTTTGATACATGCGTTTGGCTATCAACGGCATTGGTTGTAACAGTACGCTATATTTATCTCTCTTTAAATGTTTAACGCCACTCTTGCACAGTACCAAATGTGATCCACCTTATGTTGACTTCGAAGTGCTCAAACTGGGCCCTCTTCTTCTCTTCGATATGGCTGTGGTACAGAACATTTCCTTAGAACGGTCACTACAAGCTCTTGCCCTAATCTGTAATGTGTCGCACCACTTTCCATTTCAGATTTCAGCGGAGAATTTAGCGATGAAAAAGTTCGGTGAGTAGGCTAAGAACTTAAAAAGCAGTGTGTTCGCGGGCTAATGTGCGACATTGTGTATGTGGGTGCTAAACGTGCTACAGCGACAAAATCCACTAACGAGGGACACCTGCAGGCGTTTGCCTACCTTAATTCAAAGTTAATACAATTTCTACACACCCGCCAAAGTTAATCCCCCGTACAGCTGAAGACGGTGTGAAGCGGGATGAACCTTTGGGCTATTTTAAATCATAATTGTGCACATAAGCACGAATCCCCGGTGGATCCCTCCATATCAGGAGATATCTTTTTTGTCCTAGAGGTTAGAGGCTGATGGGGTCACAAGATCACGTGTCATGGTACTGAGCAGATTGTCAAGCGGGGCATCCCGAGTTTCCAAGTGGAGTGGCGGTTGGCCGATGCGCTGCCCACGTGAAATGGCCGGGTTTGTTTTAATTCATAGCCTTCTCTGAGTGCTAAAAAATTGTTAAAAAATAAAACCGCCAATGATTACGTCAGGCTGCGATTGAAGCAACCTCTAGTAGCAACGATTAATTGTAATGCCATCGCACTCTACTCTTAAGGCGACACGAGCGTCCTCATAACCTTGCTTTTCTCTTTCGAAGAAATAAATTAAGGGAGAACTCTAGCCCATAACAGGAGAGCCGAGGTGTGCCTTAAAATTCCTTTTGTAAGCATTGGCAAAACGTCAACAGGAAAAAAGACACGGCATTCCTTCGCAACAGATGCTTCCACTTTAACTCAAGTCCAGGTCTCCGCCTAGCTCAAGGACCACCTAAGATGTTCGCAAGGCTATCTGTATCCACGGCAGAGATCGACTAGGTAGGCAGTATTGAGAATATCATCAATGGAATCGGTGCGCAAGAAATACCAAGCCATCATTTTGTGATGCATATGTCAATATGGCGTTGTTCATGTACTTTCGTTCTCGTGGTCTTTACCTATCATTGAAATAAAAATAACGTGTGAAAAACACGCAACAGGCATGAACCAGAGGCATGCAAATGAAACCATTTTTGCCTATAAAGTGATCTAAAAATGATTTACTGCAAGCACAGTGGTTAATGGTAACGAAATATTCCAATTATGTTCTTGAAGACTGCGGGATTTCTGCACAGCCGAAGCTCATCATCAACGGGAGTGCTGCGGCGGAGGGACAGTTTCCCTGGATGGTATGCTAGCATGTGAAATTCGTCTCTGCGCATTCCAGCCTCTAAGCATTCAGGGACGTGTCTTTCTTATATATCGAAAATCTTCACGTCGAAGCTGCACTCCTTGCTAATATTAAATTGCTTTTTGGCGGTTAAAAACGAAGTGTCGCAAGGTGACCCAAAATCCAGAAAATGAAAGGAATCAGCTTTCTCTGAAAGGTGCGCTCGGTATTGTAGTCACTTATCGTTCGATGCGGGAGGTACAGGGTTCAGTTGTCGGCACCAACTGGTCCCTATCGGTGACGCAATGGGTACACACTTTACCCTGACCGTCCTGAAACGGACCCTAACTGGGGTGCATTTTTTGGCAAATGAACATTTGATCCCCTTTTGTGCAGAAAAAAAATACCTTGCGCCATATCGCTCTTTGGCTAAAGTTATCCTTGTGCCAATTAATTTCATATCATCCTCACTAAGGCTTATCGTACATGTTGGAGTCAGTGCCTTTTCGAACAGCCTTCTTTCTGTCAAACATGCCACTGCGCCATGTCTAGGTTTCCTTTGCTCAAGGTCAGTTTATCGATCTGCAATACAGGTGAATCGATGGCAGCGACTGTGTTAAAGCTGTGCAAAATTCATGAGTGACGTCGACAAAAAAAAAGAGCAGAACTGGGATGTACTGAACGCTTTCTATTCCGCACAATGAAATTAGAGCATGTAAATATGAAATTTTTCGAGTACTTGTAAAGCTGAACTTGCGGTGTCAAGTAAATCATGTTATAGCTGGATGTCGCTTTCTTGCAGCACTAACTGTGACATCAGTTGATTTTTTTTTTCTTTTTGTCACATTCTGGTGTTGTCTGAGCGCTAGGTGCACTGATTTAGATTGAAAAAGTTTCGGCGACTGGTCTTGTGCTGAACATATGCTGACGAAAAAAAAAACGTTTTCCTTATTGCCCTTCAGGTCAACTTGAAGATATATCCTGTCCCTGGTGTCGAACCTAGTCGTTGCGGAGGAACCATCTTAAACAGGCGTCACGTGCTTACAGCAGCCCACTGCGTAATACTGTGAGCTAATTTCTTGTCAAATCACAGATAATATAATACTCGGTTTCAAACTGCATCCTTTAGAATGTTTTTTTCATGCCATACAATCACATCTAAATGTCAAATTCAGGCCGCAGGTGGAGATCAAACGTTGCTGATTTTTCCGTATTTGAAACGCAAGGGCAATTTTGCAGTTAACATTAACCGGTGGCGCTACAACCGAATTTCAGTGTGTCCTAATATTAGTAACTTTTTCAGGAAGTATTGTTTCGCGTCCGTGAACATTTAATAGAGGCAAAGTAAGAACACAAACGCCCACTTTCCGACGACAAGCGGATAAAGATGAGGGATACGCAAAGTAAAGGGTTGTCAGAACTGTTCTAGTTTCTCTCAGCACTGCACATCTCGCTGTGAACTTTTCTTTGAGACGCAAGATTCATTTCAGAACATTTATTGAGCATGACTAAAGACATCGTTCAGGAAGACCCAGACATCTGAAGAGTTAAATCTTGTTGTGCGCCTTCACATTACACATTTGTTATACTAAGCCATTTGATTATCTGTGTCCCCAAGAGTCGAATTTCGTAGCAGTTGAGACCATTAAGCTACACTATCCTTTCTTCCCTATGTTTCTTAGCTCTTCTCCACTACTCATAAATAAATAAGATATATCACATGAAACACCTCACTGGAATCAAGAAAAAGAGACCATGTTTATTCGGACAACCACCGCACCAGCAGAAGCCTGCGGGTTTGACAAAATGTGGTGCAACTTATAGAGCTGTACAGCGTTTTGTCATATATCACACTTTGAATCGAGTGAAAAGCAAGATCGCAGCCCATAAAGAGCGACATTTCCATCTGCCAAAACTGTGTCCTCGTTAGCTGTGACTATTAGGGAAATCAATGCATCGCACAACTTCGCTCGATTTACTGGGGGACTGCGCATGCTCTCCTCAGCTGCTAAACCACGCGCAATAAGTAATTGGATCAACGTTTAGTGACTGTTTTTTAATTGTCACAAGGACCTCGCGAACAATCTCCAAGTCCTTTAGCAAGAAAACTGCACCTAGCCTGAAGAATATTCAGAGTGGTATAAACCACTCCACTTTGCGTAGTCTTCGGTGCGAGAAATCACTTGCCTCAACTGAAATCTGCAGCATCCACGCAGGCATTATGGAATCAGGGTGAAGAACAACCTTTTGTAGAAATACTAGAACACATTTACATCAGTTCCGCAGTCACGATATTGCTCTATGAAAAAGTAACAAAATTCCCCAAGAAAGAAAGATGTCAGGATAAGACATGCCCCCACCAATGCTATCATCGTGTGTTTACTGGAGGTTTATTTAAACGATTCGCCGATACCATTGCCTCGACAATCAACTAAGAAAACGAATTTTAAAAAGATTTGGTGACCTAGATAGGCAAGGCAGAATGGCTAGTCTAAACATTGATACACAATTGTATCTCGACCATGACAGCAGCGTATCAGGAACACGAGAATGAGAACAATGAAGTGCCACCGCTCTGCTCGAGCTCGCTTTTGTGCCTAGGCTGTCTGTCTTTTGTGTTTCCCGCCGTTTAGCTTACGGAGGATTATTTTCAGCGTTTAAGTGCTCAATAAAACCCTTTGACTTGGTGGGGGTGACGATTTCCTGCCGCCCTGGAACTACGCAGCCGCACACTCCCTGTAACAACCACGACCGACTCTCCCAGCCCAAGTAAACACTAAAGTGATGTTGAACTCCCTCGGAAAGGAGCAGGAGTTTCCGATATAAAGCGAGCCGATAGAAATGGTAGCAAGATATATCTCCTTAGGACAGGTGATCGCCGTAGATGCGGGCCTCAGGAGAGAAATAAGGAGAATAAAAGTGGGTTGGAGCGCAGCTGACTGATATGCTCCGCTCATGAATGGCAGGTTACCAGTGTCCTTCAAGAGAAAATAATACGACATCTGTATTCCATTGGTAGTCAAATCTGGAGCAGAAACGCGGGGCTAACAAAAAGGATTCAACCTAAATTGATGGCAAGTGGGTTAGCTACTGAAAGCAAAATGATCCGCTTAACGCTAAGATACATGAACCGAGCAGAATGGACCACAAAATAAACGACCTGAATTAATGGCATCCTAGTCAAAGTCAAGAAGAAATGGGCACAGGCGGGAATTGCAATGCGGCGAAGTATTTGATGATCATTAGATTAACTGAATGGATGCCACTGGAGATAATCGGGAGAGACGTGGTCAATTTGATGACGATGACAATTAGCGGGCCTAAATAATGAACAAAAACTTGTCACTAATAGACAAGGTGTGTACACAGAGCCTTAAACCACTAAACGTATCCTAAATCTCACAACTATTAAACACCATGCGCTGCATGCCGTTTTTCACTGCAGTGTGTATTTCATGGGTAAACCGGATGTCAGAGCTCCCATTTTAGGTTCGAACCTCAGAAGGCATGTTACATATTGTAATCCTGAATGCGTAGACTCGTATCTAAGCAGTAGTGGGTGGAATAGTGTGCGCACTTTTACGTGTGAAATATAAGAGTGTTACTCTCCAGAGAATGATAAATTAACCTTGGCCAGGAAGAAGGTCAGAGGATTAAAGTGGCCCTTACTGCTTGTTTCTCCAGTATAAGGTGGTAATATTTAACACTGGTAGCACTTCTAGTCCCGCAAATACATCGAGGAGGAGTCAAGGAAATGAGTGACCAGGGATGACTTGTAAAGGAAATGCCATCGTTTTTCTACATTGCTACTCGTTCTTCCTTTCTTGCGTGTGCAGAGACGGCAAGAAAGCGTTTGCGATCGATGTCCTGTATGGCAACAACAATGTCAGCAAAGCCACAAAAATTGCAGTCGAGAAGATGATCGCTCATTCTCTCTACAAGGGCCATCTATCCTCAAATGACATCGCCATCCTCCTGGTACTGCATTCCGAGTTATTTATTATTATTTTTTATCTGATTAGTTCAGAAATCTACAGAAGAGCATAAAAACCCTTTATTTAATACCATCTGCCCGCAGAGAGTGACGGAAAGCTGATCTTTATTATTGTCTGCTGACACTGTATCAAACCAAAGAGGAGAGCACGGCAAACTAGGCTAGTTGGAATGCGTTCATATTAGGAACAAATCCAGCACGAAAAATAGGAGCAACGAATAACAAACAGAGTGATGTCGCATAACTATAATGTTTAGTGAGAGAAAGAACATTTATACTATATAGACATGCGCATACAGGAAGGTAAACATAAGATAACATCAAAAGGTCGCAAACAGAAACGAGTAATCCCCGGTAATGACGATTCAGAAAGGCAGCTTCTCGTTCAAACAACTGTACGGGTGTATGACAAACACACTATGTCCTACCTCCCCAGATGTGGAGAGATTTTAACATTTCTCGGGGTTAGCCTATCTTGGTGACGTAACAAGATCAAAGTTTGATCGAAGAGAGGTTTACGAAATGGCTTCTTTTTCTTTTTTCTCTTTTCTCCTTCATTCTGCCCACACGTGGCACAGTATTTAGACATAAGCGTTCCAACCGGCTAAATTAATGACAAAAGGTGAGGTAAAATTTCCCTCCCTTATCTCCCAATAAAGATTTTCTGTCAGTCAGTCAGTCAGTCAGTCAGTCAGTCAGTCAGTCAGTCAGTCAATCAGTCAGTAAGTCAGTCCTGACACAATACTCAGCGAGCGTAATCAGAGACAGGCGAACGCCGCACATAGTGTTTATAAAGAAGACTACGTGCTCGCGCGAGAGTGAAGAAACGTGTGTCATAATTTCATGCACTTTTGGAGCGAAAGCCCGGCGGAGATACCAGCGCCGCAATGCGGCTCCGCTGCCATTTCTGCCGCCAGGGCCGTCGGCCGTGTACTTTTGGCAACTACTGTTCGTAACCCCGACGTAGCGTGAGCATTGAGCATTACATGATGCCAGAGCGGTCACTAAAAACCGAGTTGATAATTTTCATCATGCAGAGTTCTTTTTCTTTTAACAATGGCCAATGGCCCCTCTTCGCACAGGTGAAGAAACCATTCCAGTATTCGAATCATGTTGGTCCGGTCTGCCTCCCGACGAGAAAGATCGACGTTCTCGGAAAACTGGTCGTTGCTTCAGGCTGGGGCTTCGCAAAATCAGGTGCGGCTCAAATTTGGTGACTCGCCTTTCAAAAAAAAAAAAAACACAACTACATTCATTGACCCAGTTTTAAACAACACTGAAACCTATTCGTTCACAGTCATCCAGTGAATTACACAAATATCACGTAACTCGGAGATGGAGCAGCAATAACGGTTAACTCAGCCATATGTGACAATGGTTTTGGTTTGGTTTATTGAGTCTGACATCCGAAAGCGACTCAGGCTAGGACAGGCTCCGCGGTTGGGGGCTTCGGAGTAATTTCGACCCCTTGGGATTCTTTAACGTGCGCTAACATCGCACAGCACACGGGCGCCTTGCTTTTCTCCTACATCGAAACATATGCGTCAAAGCCGCGTGAAATTGTTTCACACAGTGCTCAGATTACTTATGCCCCGAAATCGTACAATCGTTTGATTACTCAATCTCCTCAATTTCACGACGTAATGCCATATTGGTTGCAGAATTCCTGAGTTGTGCTATAGTAGTTTCCAGGAGAGCTACACATTTCTTGGCGGTGCCTGTGTTCTCAAATATCCTGCCTGTTTTTAGTAAAGATAACATGCGCCAAGTACATCTCACATTCCCTGAGGGATTTCACTGACGGAAAACTCGCGTCATAAGTGGTTGAGGATTACGAATATGTTTATGAAGATATCTATGCTGTTCAGCTTTGTATGCTGGGAGATATTTCGTTATAAGCCAATTATCATGCCAGCTGCGTACCTGGCATTGATATGTAGGGACAGCGTTGTGCCTAACCCCGTGGCTACTGCTATCTATAGGTACGTGAGCTACATTTACATCGCACATGCGCCAACGACCTAGGTATGGACTGAGCTTGTTAATATAAATGGCTAGTTCACTCGTCGCAAAGCTCCCGGCGTTGCTTATGAAATTTATTACACTGGTTGCTCAATAGTATACATAGGTGAAACAAAAAACTTGAAGCTACGCATGAGAGAGCACCAGAACGGCGTGCGAAACGAAAGGGTGACGGCGAACGCAATCGCCGTCCGCGCTAAGGCGCCACGAGAACAAATGAGATGAAGCAAAGATACTGATAACAGAGGAATCTGTCAGCTCGCCAAACCCTTATGTCACTCATCACCAAGACGTCAGCACACTAAGGAGAAACGATGGCCACTTGTATCCTGTCAATGGCTAAGCACTGAAAGCGATACTGAGTGCTACCAAAGTACGGAGACGTCCGCCGGTTGCCTCAATGGGGAGAAAGGGGACAGTAGCACTCCCTAACTTTCTTTCGTTTTTGACGATGGCTAGTAACCACTGAACTTCATCAACAATCATTGCTAGTAAAATAGCATGGCGTCAAAGCACCGAGTACATTGCAAAGAAAAATATGTAGTCAAAAAGTGAAGTGGTTTCTTGCCACGAAGCTTTACTTGGCTTTGTTTTTATTTGTTTGTTTGTTTGTTTGTTTGTTTGTTTGTTTGTTTGTTTGTTTGTTTGTTTGTTTGTGTGTTTGTTTGTTTGTTTGTTTTGTTGTTTGCTTGTTTGTTTGTTTGTTTGTTTGTTTGTTTGTTTGTTTGTTTGTTTGTTTGTTTGTTTGTTTGTTTGTTTGTTTGTTTGTTTGTTTGTTTCAGCTCAGTCACTTCCTTCGTAGCACAAGATAAGGTGCTCTTATGCTTGCCTCTAATGATCACCTCCACCCGCTACTTGCACCTTGTTTCAGGTAGTTCCAGATGTCGTCGACAGCTTTATATCGATATTAAGTTGTGCGCTTTCAAGTGAGAGATGTCGACGGCAGCGGACGTTTTGTTGTTGGACCCCAGCCAATACTTTTGCTGCTGTCGGCGCCGCTGAGTTGCTTAGATAAGCGCCTCCTTTATTTTTACGATGGAGAAGACGCTGCTTAGTTCTTTGAGGACGCAAGTCAGCCCGATAAGGAGTTCATTTCATGGTTACATCGTCTTTTTGTACGGCCTTGTCGACGTAAACATGATAACATGAAAGGTATTTACATGATGCTTTGTTCACATTATTTTAGAACATGGTCTTCGGTATCCAATATATATTCCGATAATGTTTGACCGAACAGTTTCAAAAATTCAAAAATAAAAAGAAGTACTTGCAGGAATGCGCAATGACGCGCTATGTACACGAAGCATTTAGAACCTTTTCTAATTACGCTTCTAATTAACTAAATTTTACTAACTACTTTTAATTAACGTTGTTTGGTGTGAGTTTGAATGGGAAGCTCCGAAGCCGTGGCCAAGACGACGCCATGACTGTTTTTGAAATAAATCAACACTCATTCTGCAAAGCCGTCCAGCGTTTTTGTTGTCGTTCTTTTTTTTTTTTTTTCGCGCGAAGCCGATCGAACCTGAGTGCGTCAGACACGAATAATACTCGGGACAGACGCGATATCCACAGACGACGAGTTGCAGTGATTACGGCGCCAAATTCGAACTGTTTTCTCTGCTGTGACGTGTCATGTCTTTTATGTCGCTCAGTCGCTCTCAAACCTGAAGGCTGCGCAGTTGGCAATGACTATCCTTTTTTTCTTCATGGACTGAGTTGCAGAGAAGATCAATGTACATGAAGTGGTGAATTAATGCTTGCAGTTCTAATGCAATTCGAACTTACACCGTAGCCACTGCAAACGGTCAACAGAGGACGTTGTGCCTGCAGCGACATCTCTGCGCGTCTACTCAGTGCCTTTTCAGTTTCGTTCGAAAAAGTTCGAATTCCTCGTGCTGCAGAAAATCAGGAATTAAATCTCTAGCCGTTTCACGAATTAATACGGCATTTTAACTACAGTTTCAAACCTTCAACAGGCAGTAACCATTGAATTGCATTAGTTAAAAAGTTAATTAGCTAGTTTTATTAATTTGCAGTATAATTAAGAGCTTTGTCAGCAAATTTTGTCGGCCACGGCTGGAACTTTCTTCGTCCTATTTTCTTATTAATTTTCCCAAGTGACTATTTTTAATGAATTCCAAAATTCCAATACGGTTTCCCGAAACCCCCGTGTAAAGACTGTTCTTATAGCCCCAGCGCACGCAAACGAATAGTGGTTTTTCTTTGTAACGCAGATGGCCGTTGGGTTGACTATCTTCAGTATACGACTTTCACAGTCGTACCGAACAGAGTATGCCAGAGTCTACACAGAACGTCTCACACAGAGGGCACCGTCTTGTGTGCACAGAATAACGGCACATCAGTCTGCCATGTAAGGAGCTTTTTTGTTTTCCTTTAAAGGGGCTTAAATAACTCATTTTCAATATTGGACAAACGAGGAATTCCTCCGCCTACTACTGAGCGGCTCGTTAATCGCATTGTTTTTTCAGTAGTGGAGTTAGGCTAGGTTCGTACGCTGACGCAGTTGTTCGCAAAATTTGCAGAACTTTTATAACCACGTGTTTAATGATAGTTTTGCAGAAGACTGCGGCACCCCATCCACACTATGCAATGCCCAAGAGAAGCCGTGAGAGTTTTCCTGTTTTGCAGTCTAACGTCCCAATTGTAGGATACATCTTTTAAAAAACATTAGTTGCTAACTATTAGCAGTGATATTGGGCGTGGGCAATAATTACTCTGCTTAATAGCAAACAGAGCTAGTTTTAGTATTTGACAATAGCAAACAAGCGAGAGGCATCAAAATTCTGGCGATTTTATTTTGGTTTGACGGTTAGGTTTTTATTTAGATAACCAGAAAAATCTTAATGGTGGACTACTTTCTGCCGCGGAAGAATGGTATGTGTCGATTCGTGCAGACTTCAGTTGCAGTGTAATTTGTTTCACGGATATTTATTGTAATTTCTGTGCTCGCAACTCCGGGCCCTTTTAACCAAATACTCAGCAACCTTCGGACTTTGTCTCACCTCGCCTTAGTCACGTCAAAAAATGCATGTTTATAATTTTCGTATTTGCTAAACTGTTGAGTTGCTCGTAACGTCTCGAGAAGCATATTTTCGTTTACGCGATATACCTAAATCAGTAATACCCGGAATCCCTGCCCTCTGGCGCTCGGAGAGTTGTGACGGCTAGAGCATAAATTTCACTAGCCTATTACATGATAAAAGTGAGTATAGTAAGCTTTCAACGACAAGCATTACAACCATTTCTGAAAATAGCTAGTAAATAATCGTGTGCTTCTCCTTGATTTTTTCAAGCCAAAACGGGTTGAGCGACAAGACATGCATTTAGTAGGATTCCTTATCCCACAGGGCGACTCAGGAGGCCCAATATCCACAAGACTTCAAAATGGCCGCTTCGTCCAAGTTGGAATTACTTCATACGGATTCAGCTCCTGCGCATCGTTCGCCGCTGTGTTCACGCGGATCGATGCCTTCATGCCTTGGATAACAAAGTACACAGGAAACCATAGTAACTACTCTCTCCTTAACGCTCGAGATATTCCTTTCAGGTAGTAATCTTTTTTCTCGAAACATTAGGCTTAACAAAACTGTACCGATGTCTCACATAGGAAGGGAGGCTGAAGCTGCGAAAAAATAAAATCAGTACTTTGAAATACGAGATTGTGTCGCTTTTTACTTGCTCTTTTAAAAAGATTGTAAGTGAGGAAGCGCTATAAGGAGCACGCAAAAACAAACACTTATTAAAATATAGCATCCAATTCTTAAAATGTTTACGCCAATAGTCGGTTAAAAATTACTGAAATGATTATCACCAGAATGAAAACAATAATGTACCGTGCTAAAACGAATGCTATTCTATGGCTAGGGATGGTGGAAGCAAATATCGGCCTCCGCTTAACAGATAGAAAAATCAAGTTCACTCCGACTGTGAAGTGTCTCTATGCTTTTCTTAAGTCGCCGGATAGAGACATACATGCCGATATTATCTGCGATAGATGGAGCTGAATTAATGACATGATTGATCTCCGGTGGCACACATTTCCGACAGTGGTGCAAATACTAATTTACAGTGCACTTATAATGATATACAAGACACGTTGCCATATGGTCTAAGTGATAAAAAGGCAACATAAAATAAAGATACTACTGGCTCTAAAACCAGCAATTAGATTAAAAGTGGATGTACCTTGGCGTACTCATGCAAATCACTATTTTATACTGTTCGTAACCGTAAAGGTTACTTAATTCTTTTCATTCAAATATTTCCCTTCAAACAAAGTAATTTAACTAGCAGTGGCTTTATTTTATCAATCCTAATGTCCCTCGTTCTGGTTTCGTTTAGTTTTTGAGGTTTAGCATGCCAAAGCGACTCAGGCTATGAGAGAGGCCATAGTGGAGGCCTCCCGAAATTTCGACCCTCTAGGGTTCTTTAACATGCACTGACATCGCACAACACGGGTGCCTTGCTTTTCGCCTACATCGAAAAGGGGCAGCCGTGGCCGGGATTCGATCTCTCATACTTGGGTGCAAAAACCGAATGCCCTAACCACTGCACCGCGGCGGCGGTGTCACTCGTTCTATTCCAGCGTACATTATACAGCGCGAAGTCACGTGGTGCATACCTTTTTGTCACACTATATATTGTCAGCAGTCGCTGAAATAAAGTTTGGGAGTTACTTTAATAAATCTTAAATAACAACTTTTTTTTTTATTGAGGACACTACAAAGCGCAAATTATTCTCAGTAAAACACGTGTTTGAATCCACATAGGTAGAGCATCATGAATAACCTTGCATATACATAGACGGAATTTGGGCCAGAGGTTTTCTTCAGGCCTTCTGAATAAGCACGTAGCAATACGAAGCTAACACGTTTTAAATAATTTTTCAATACCCCTGATTCTTTCAGATCACCCCAATTTACTTTACATTAGAGAGAAATTAATTAAATGTGAAAGAATGAAGTACACGCGTGCACAGTAAATATCGACTTCTTTGCGTTCACGTTCTTTTTACGTCAGACATGCATGAAACCTAATTTATGCTCTGAAAGTGCATTGACATGCCAGAGACTGCACTTGCTTCGCCGACATATGTATCAACACCGCGTGGCTGAGTGTTGCTGTTCTTCAAATCGCTTTACGTCATTTTTATTACGAATTTGAACCACGTAACTCATCAATGCAACATAGATTGAGCCAGTACGTGTCCCAGATAATCAAGAACAGGGTTTTATGAAGATGAATACGTTAGCCTAAAGAAACAGGTCAGAACTTTATACCCGACCCATTAGAAAAATGCCTGTAGCCAAGCCCCAGGAGATAACGACAAATACGCGTATGTACGCACCGCGCTTCTTTTTACTACTGCACGTGTGCTAATCTTAGATGCATTTCAAAATAAGGATTTGTAACATGTGCCAGACATAGTTTTACACAATGATAGCAGTTTTACACAAATCCCTATTAGGCACAGATATTTTATTGCCGTACTTCCTTCCTGCTTGTAATTGCACTCTTCCACTGATGCTCTGAAGAACTGATGTGGCTGTATATGTTCCAGCAGAGGGTACATAATGGCTCACAAGATGCTCAACGCCGCTTTTCCCTTACCCGTTCTTCTTACTCTTAATGAAACACTTTAATGATCATTTATTTAATATAATGGTGCAACCAATACTTTCCATGCGTGTTGCCTTGCACAAGATTCGGTCACTCTCGGTTTTTTTTTTTTTCTGCAGTGCAGCACTTGGGAAAAGAGACGCAGAGTTCATTGTTATGAACACTATTTTACAGCAACAGTTTTTTGTTTTGTTTTTTACAATAAAAGAGGCAGTTGTCGACTTCTGCAATGGACAAACATTATGACGCTTTATTGGAAGGCTCTGATTAGTTTCAACAACGTTGGATTCTTTAACGTGCATTGATAGCTTCGCCACCACCAAAACTCAACCGCCTCGACCAGTATCGAACTCCCCCCTGCTATTCCTAGAACCAATGCCATAATTACCCACTGCCTAGTATCCAGCCTGCTTTTTCCCTACTTTGGCATTGAAGTCGCCCATTAGTGCCGTATACTGCGTCTTTACTTTTCGCATTGCCGATTCTACAAAGCTTTCAACTGCCTGGTCATCATAACTACATGTGGTTGCATAGGCTTGTACAACCTTCAGTTTATACCGCTTATTAAGTTTAATTACGAAGCATGCCATCCTCTCATTAATGCTATAGAATTCCTCTTTTACCAGCTATATCCTTATTGACAAGGAACCCTGTGCTATATGCTCTATACCATATGCATAGAGCAGACTCTATATACCAAAAGCAAACCATAGAAGAGCAACGGTGTTTCATCATAACATCGGCACGGTGAATTCAGGATTGCAACCCAAGCAAGGCATTACATTAGCTTGACGAAACCAGAAAAATGGCAGATACTGTTTTTATGCATGGTTGTATTTAGCCAAACAGCGTCCACTTCCAACTAATGATTTGCCATAGAGCGCTTCTTTTTTCTTTTTTTTTTTCGGGTAGAAAACAGCACCGTTTGTTTGGGCTAAAAATCTGATTTTTTTCGTCTAACTTACAGAAACAATAGAACTGCATTGAGGACAACGCCTGCATTGCGATGATTGTCCTACAGTGCGTTTGTTCTAGTACAAGAAAGCGATAGATGACAAAGAACACTATGGCCCCTGTGACACTGTCAACTCTGCACTTCTTTGCAGCATTCATAGCAGAGAAGGGTAAAAATAAAACTGCATACCGAATCGCTGGCGCCCCTGCCATTTTCTCGATCATCTCCCCTTCTGTGTTTGAAGTAGGCAGATTCTATAGCACGTGTCTCGCGCCTATGGGCCTGCCATCACCGAAAGTAAGTTTGTCATTCTATATGGGCACTTGTAAGAGCATGAGGCAACAAGAAATCGTCATTTTAGCGCCACGCCCTCCCTCTCTCTTGTTATTTTAACGCAGTAGTTTTACATCCGGTACCTCCATCTCTTCTTCATTATTTGGACTAGTGTTTGATGAATGTATTAGGGGCGGTATTGTAACATCGAAAAAAATCAACATAATACTCCTCTTAATAGGTAGCACGCAGTCACGCCCAGTTCGGTACAGTGTTGGAGGCTTTTATCAAATATGAAACTAAGCTATTTGGGGACAGGGTTAGGATGCGGCTGCTCAAGGCCAAGTCAAAGAGGTGAATAGAAGAAGCAGTTGTGACGTAATTCCACTGAACTTTCTGTGACAAATTTTCCCTAAATCTCGGCGCTCTCTACATTACCGAGATCATGAGTTCACAGCCCCCTTCTAAGCGTTTCCAGACAGTATGCAGGCATTCCTTTGTCTTGGGTAGATTTTTTAGAAGCGTCTTACAGACATTTTATGCTCTAATGATTTATGTTATGTTTATTAAGTTTAGTTTAGTAAAGTCATTTATCATGACAAAAATCTAATTCAATGCAACTGTAGCTGTTAATGTAACTGTAATGTAACTATTTAACTGTTTTATTACGTTGATTATGTGGTTTCACAAACTTTGAAGGTTTACTTTTCTGGTAAGTTTTGTCCCTAGTTAGCTGTGCAACTCTGTGCTCTTGAAAGCCACAACGGCACATCTCATAACAGTTCGAATTTATTGTCGAGTTGCTATTTTATTATAGTGTTTGGTATACGGGGTTTAAATTTTCTAAGCAACTCAGGCTATGAGAGACACTGTAGTGGAGGGCCCTATTGCTCTCAACCAACTTGGGTTATTTTACGTACACTTGCGTCGTACAGCCCCCGAGTGCCTCTTTCGTTCGGAGGCCTAATGTAATCGAATGCAATATTCTGAGAAATGCTTATCCTACAACGCCGATGAACGGACACCGAAACTAAGCCCATAATGCTGTGATATTTCATGAAGGCACCGTGAAACAATGCTCCTAAGCACTTCCACTAAATCCAAAGTAATCTCAAATGCAAGTCGAAACAGATTCTTCCTTGCTGAATTAAAATTGAATGGCTATGCCAGAACACCCAGAATTTATTTAAACCGTAATCTGATATGTGACGTGACATGTCTGTGATGTAACTGTACTGTCATCACCCCTCCCTCTCTCACCCACAACTTTTATACCCATCTACCCCTCTCCCCCAGTGCAGGGTAGAAAACCAGTTCCTTTACCGGTAAATCTCCCTGCCTTTCCTCCTAATCTTGAGTCACGGCATGTAAAAGACCATTTTTTATGCGCTGGCAGTCTTAAAAATCATATAAAGAAAAGAAATAGGTATACCGACCTGTAAACCGTTTCTCCATAAGCATATAATGAAGTCATACTTGGAACCGAAGGTCGCCGTTGCCGCCGCTTCTGCGTCGAAGTTGCAGATGACTTCGTCTTCAACTGGAAAGCTATTCAACCTATACAAACAAATCACGGTCCAAAGCTAAGATCAAGAAAACAATAAGCTCGAATGTAGTTGGTCATACGTACCAAAAAATATCCGTCTCCCCGCGCAAATCATAAACGTGATTTTCAAATACTAATGCTACAGTTTCTTCTCGACCTAAACTGGCGCTTAGTGTACAGAACAGAAATTTCATCAATTTTCGTCTTTGAGCGCAGGCCCGCATGCACTTGAGCATCATGGTCAACGCCTTCAGAGCAAGCCTTCTGGTTGCAGCATGTCACATGGTGCGTACATTATTTTCGTAATATAGCACTGACCTTAAAGCAAACTCACAACTGCCACACGTATGTACAGCCACTCACAGGCGTAATATGAATAAGGCGCGGAGCAAGAAACCTTCTTGCTCCGTGGAATAAGGTAAAGCGTGGCTTGGGCTGCCGCTATCGCCATAGAGAAAGAGATTGGTAAAGAGCGGTCACTCGGCGAAAACTGGCCCCAGGAAATGACGCGCGACTTTTTGCGCTGCCGCCGATTGATGGATGGCGGCACCAACGTGCGCATGCGCGGACGCGCGCGCGACGGCACTCGCTGCAGCGGTAGCCCGCCGGAGCAGACGACAAGAAGTTGCCAAAGGGAGCGGTTGTGTGCTCGTGCCTCGCCGCGCTTGTGCGGCACAGACCTCTCGTGGACTGCTGCGCAGAACGACAGCGGTTGGAAACGACGGCAAGGTGAGCAACGTTTTTTGCTTAACTACGCTGCATTTCAAGCAGTTTACGCTGACCATGCCGGCCGGTGCCAATAAGTTTCGCAGCTCGTGAACAGGCGCGCCGGCTGTTCAGGCGCAGTTCATTACGCCGTAACTCTGGCGGTTCCCAACCACGGCGAGGTGTAATATGTTGTGTTCTCGGGAAACAGCCTAATTTCGAACAGTTTAGCTCGTAACGCTTGACAAAGTGGCTTGTGAAGGCATTAAGGCACGCCGTTGCGCCAAAATGGCGTGTTCGCCGGCCGGTGCGGCCATGGTGACGCAGTTTGCCGAACGGCTAGTTTTGCTAAGTGTCGCGTTTAGCAGAGCAACGGTAAAGTGAGAAACGTTTCATTCTTGACTTTCTTGTCAAAGTACGCAGTATTTCAGGCAGTTTAGCTCAGTACGGCGGTCTGCGCTTCACAAAGTCGCACATGAAGGGCAGCCAACAGGCATGACAAGGCGCTTGCCAATATGGCTCGCCGGCCGCGATGACATGTGACATGGCGCGAGGATTTGCGAACGGCTAGTTTTGCGTGGTGTCGCGTTTAACAGGGCAACCGCAAGGTGAGAAATGTTGCATTCTTGTAAAACTGCGAGGCATTTCGGGCAGTTTAGCTCAGCGCGGTCGTCTGCGCTTCACAAAGTCGCGTATGAAAGGCAAGCCAACATGGCGTGCTCGCCGGCCGCGGTTTTGCGAACGGCTAGTTTTGCGTGGTGTCGCGTTACATTTAACAGGACAACGTTAAAGTGAAAAATGTTTTATTATGCGGCAAGCTTCATTGCTTCAGCTGTTGAAGAATATTGTTAGTTTAGTGGCTGTTATTTCACACTCTGTAGAAATGTATTTTCAGATAGGTTCGGTTAGCCTGCATTTCCTGACCTCTACGTTGCAAGAGTAGCTTTTGTATCAATTTTACTAATGACAGCTTTTCTGTTCTGGACCATAACTGCTGCTCACCAAGTTTTCAGTACCCACCCACATGCACAGATGTGTGCGCGGTGCAGTGGCCTTACATTTCATTGCAACCTTCTGCATCATATTCATTCCTTTTCCAACAGCACTGCATGGACCCACGGACTGTAGCCGAAGCACGGCAGATGCGACGAGGGAATGGTGTGGCCTTTCCTCAAGCGTCAGTGCTCCTCTCTGCCCTGGACAATACAAGTTACCCTTGCTGAGGTAGCCGCGACTGGGACTGTGTAGTTTATGTATAATGCCTGTTTTGTTACATATCATTTGCAATAATTCGGAAATCAGTTATGCTTTTTTTTTGTCTCTACCTAAGTACTGTTTCTCACCATGTGTATTTTTATTTTTCTGTATTGTGCACATCGCTTGATGTGTGTCAGTTATTGTCAATGCATCCGTCTACATCTGTTGCATCTCGTGTTTTATACGCAGCAAAATAAATTGATTTCACGAAGCACTTGGCGTCGTTTCTGCAATACTGTTTTGCAAAGGCTGTGGCGCAGCTGCGTTGATGGGCAGTTTAGGGAACTGGGAATCTATTTTTCCTGTTGTTATGCATGCTGAAAATAGAAATACTAGCAGACCATTTAAAATCAAAATAATGTGCCAAAAGGGCAGGGAAGGGCGCAGCGCATGGCTAGCATTCAAATCGCGCGCCCTTCAGCAAGACCGGATGTAGTTGCCGCCAGCCGCTTGGTGCACTACAGTCAAATGGGCCGCTGGGCCCTATGGGAGTGTCCGCTCTTTACCAATCTCTTTCTCTATGCTATCGCCGCGAAGTGATAGTCATAGGGTGCAAGATAGCTTTCGGTGCGTTTACGGAGACTGATAACAGCTGGCACGCAGCCCGCTTTGCCTTTTTGACTGTGCTCGATCGCCGCTAAGAAAGCGCCCTTAACACGTATGCGTTTCTCAGCGTTTTGCTCGCCTATGCAGCCTCACACGCCCCGGCAACGTATTCCATGACTCCAGTATTCCAGTTTTCTTATCCCGTCAACCCGGAAAATATGCGCTATGTTGCCGCAGCTCGCGCGCCTCGCGAGAAGTACAGGACAATTAAGTGTGACAGCTTTATTAATGATAAACCATTAGTAGGCTAAATTGGCGTCGGAAATGTCCGCCAAATATGCAGCCTGAACTTGGTCCCCTCTAGACGTCATCACCAAGTGACGTCATCGGTCAATGACCGGATGGGGGATGTAATTCATGGTATGAAGAAGTGCGGCATCATCATTAGTCATGTGAAATGAAAGTGTTGAGTCAGTAATGAGTCATGTGAGTGATGAGTCACAACTAATGTCAGTCGTGGATCATGAGACAAAAAGTGTTGAGTCACATCATCGAGTAGTAGCATCGGATGTCGAAGAGCGGCGGTCGGATATTAACGGATATTAACGGAAGTAGACGTAGAACCTTAGAAGTGCTGCGCACTGAAAAGACGATCACAGGAAAAACGGAGAGAGGATAGGACGAAGATTGAAACACAACTTCGGACTTTATTAACAGAAAAGTTTGAGACAGACGCAATTATACATCCGTTGACACCTGAAAAAAAAAAAAAAGAAATAAGGAGGGGATTAAACAGCCTTGAGTTTGGTCTAAGTCTGCGATTTTTACTATATTTCTGTGCTATGTTTCTGCTGCTTTCCTGTAATGAACCAGCAGTCAGTGTTCACTCGCTTGTCAGAATTTCATAGCCGTTTTCTTCGCAACAGCTTAGGCCAAAGGGACTTGGCAGTGTCTGAGCACGAAGCTGCAGGTAAATGTGGTGCGTATGTCTGACACACTAAAGGAATTCAGGTTTGTTGTATGCACACACATAAACTCTACACATACCATACGCACATCCAAGCATAGACATAAACCAAATCGGAATTAAATCAGGCTTGGTTTTTCGTTCCAAAGCACTGTAGCGGAGTACTCCAGAAATTTCCACTAGTTGGAGTTCTTTACATGCACTGACATCGCAGAGCACACTGGCGCCTTGCTTTTCGTCTCCATCGAAAGCGGCCGCCACGGCCGTGATTCGATCCCGTAACCCTGGGCAAAGCAGTCGAGCACCGTAACCACTTCACCAGCACGGCTGGGCTAAAAAAGAACTCAGGAAGTGTGCTTCGTGTATTTAGATCTCCACGGTGTTCCGTTCGAATCAACGCCTGCCTTCTCCAAGGCATTATTCCAAGCTTTAACTTTATTTAAAGTATAATTTATCTTTGCGCATTTTCTTCGTCGCCTCTTTACAGTGTTTGATTTTGTATTGGTTAAACGTATGCCTGAATTGTTATCTGAATTTTGTTTCCAGCTTTCTGCTCAGGATGTTCAGCTAAACGAAAAAGGCAGGTATTAAACGTCAATTACAAGTTTCAAAGGATAGAAAAGTGTCATTACGTGATTGAAGTCGGTGATGTGAATCTCCTTCAGGAAATTACCTCGGAAAAAGAAGTAAAGTTTCGTGGAATTTTTCTAAACTCGAATAAATCGGGCACCAGGAACATCTCATTAATAATTGCCCCCAGTACATATAATGTGATATGACTGTGTGTCATCAGAATGGACCACCTCTAAACTAAACGCCCGAATTTCTAGAAGCTGATCGTTCTCCATTAGAGCCAGTGTTAGTGTGCACGACGCTCATTTTTAAGTCGCACTTAATGGCGCTGCATGACACAAGACAACAAAAAGCTAACTGAGTCAATCTGGTATTCCAGGGTCTATTTTTATCTTTTTTATGCTAGGTCATGTCAGTCGCTAATTATTCATCATGTCATACCTTACTGCACAAAAGCCTGTAATCCATGAGCACTCAAAGTATACGGCGAAAAAATTGTAGTCTCCTTGATTTCCTATTTACACAAATAAGATAATTACAGAATTTATATTTGTTAAGAACTCAGCATAATAGTTTACCGGGAAACAGCACTGTTTTCCTAATGATATACCCCGGATTTGATGTGCAGCAGTGAGCTTTAATATTATGATGAAGAAACCCTAAGGAAGCTGCAAAATTCTGAAAAGGAAGCAAAACCTTCAAACACGACCCGTTGAATGCATTGAAAGATAACAGGAAAAGTACAGACCACGAGGAAATGTACAGATCCGTATAGACCGCGAGAATATTATTACAATACCAACATTCATGGGGCATTTATACTCGAGTCAACCATATCCCTTTCACAAATTTAAACATGAATAACTTAAATAAACAGCAAACAAGAAAACGACGGTCTGTTCTGGAAACAGAAGTTTCACGATTTCCAATGTTCAGGAAAGATCCGCCGATAGAAACGCATCACAGGCGCCTGTGAGTCCTGAAGAAACCACGTCTGATCTCGACCCTTCCTTTATGTGCGTGCGCATTAGCCTATGAACTGCGCATAATTCCGTATATATGTATGTAATTACCTCCTGGCTTTTATGCCTAATGAGCCGCGCATGATCTTGCACGGAAAATCTGGATGGAGCCTACTTCGATCTATTAGGAAATGTTACTTTTAGTTTTGCTTCCTCATTTCTTTTGCGCAGTTGGCATCTTACGAGATAAGAAGTGGCAAATTTCGATAACAGATGCAAACATATTGTTACTTCATTAGCCATTTGAACTTGGAAATGTGAGTTTAACAAAAAGCGTGACCACGGAAGGCAGAAGATAATATTAAAACAGAGCATCAAAGCATCAGACCGTGTGTGCTTAATGAGGGGGGGAGGGGGGTAGAGAGAGGGTCGTTTTGTTACGGATTTAGGAAGCCTGAAAATAATGAACATTAATGTTTTCTTTCCAGATTGCGGGCAAACTAGCGAGCACTTGATCGTGAACGGCACGTTCGCCAAGAAAACCCAGATTCCCTGGATGGTAAGATGTCTTCTTCAAGACAATTTCGAATCCCCCATCAAACACCACTTAGCTTTCTCTATCTACTTTTATTTTTTAGTAAAATGTCATAATTCTATTCCCGAGGAATGCGGATATTCGGCTTATAATTTGCAGGTATACAGAAATGCTTGCGCGCTCAGCCCCTCGAATTACTGCTATTGTATGCGACATTTCAGACCGTCATGCCATATTTGCTTTCAAAACTAAAGTTATGATAATAATAATAACTTCATTTACCATACTGCCCTATTCTCCACCGGAATGCAACTGTACTCTACTAACGACGCAGATCACATCAGCACAGAACGTTAACTGAGCCACCACAAAAGGAAAAGGAGGTTGTCAGATGAGGTTGGATTGGTTGTTCCAGATTAGTTCAAGGCTCCCTAACAGCGCCGCGTATGTTTGTGAATCTAAATGGAACAAACACAGCCGCACAATCCATTGTGAATTTCTTTCGGATGACTATTTTCTTTAAACGCCACACGTCCACAGCGAAGTTGTTTCTCCTTGGTTGTCGGGGCGAGCCTCAAACGGCACTTTGTACACAGCTATTGTCGCCTAAGCGTGCAGTTATAATGAACGTCCCTTCTAACTTCGCACCCAATTTTTGTCTCTCTGGCCGGATGTATTGGAGCCCCCAGACTTCATCGCCAACACTATGGCAAGGCCGACATAAAAGGTCGAAGCTGCGCTTCTGTGCCTAATGCGCGGAGGCGCTCATTTCCGGGCGTATGATATGCATGCTCTTCTGTCAGGCTGCCTGGCGCACCACAGGAGTTCCAACGTTGATCGGGAGTTCCCAGATTGCACGCTGATGTACGTTGAGGCTGTTGAATGTACACAACTTCAGAATTCGTTGTTCCACTTGATTTTTGCATGAAGTGCTAACCGCGCAGGTTGCTGGACACTGTGCCCATCCGACTCCGCCTCACATTGCTTGTCATTTTACTCTGGTTCTTCTGCTCAGTGAGGTCGTTTGATACTCCGATGCAAAGCGGAGTTAAACTTCAGCCCAGGGCAAATAAGCGTACTAAGGGAACAATGCGAGATTAGTTCTCGGGTAGCCCACGCCTCCCTTCGAATCCGTCTCAAAAATTGAAATGTATACTTCACAGCGAGATTAAGCACACCAGCAACCTCCACAAATAAATTTCTAAAGATAATCATCAGCTTAAAAATAGCCAAAACTGTATACTTCGCTGCGAGATTAAGAGCAGCAACAATCTCTGCAAGTTTCCAAATATCAACAGTCATATTAATATATAGCGGTTGCCTGCAGCCGTCGACCATCGCCCTGTGCGGTCAATCCTTACGATAATAAATAAAGTTTCAAGAACAGAAACGGGCTTGAAAAGCCTAGGAAGCTGACATCCCGGAAGATGTGCTGCTGGCAGACCTCGCAGGTAGCTGTTAACGTACGCCCGGAGGCTATATGCCCATCTTATGGTCCCAGAAGCGCTCCTGCTCCTTGCGTAACGTGGCTCGCTGACCGATGTGCGCCCTGTGGGTGGGTCGTGATTGGCTTAAAGAACCTGCCCACGGAGAGAAGCTGGTAGTACGGGGAGATGCTGCCCATCCTTGTGGATTCTGATTCAGAGACTCCGGTACAGCGTAGCGTCCCTCAAAACAAACGAAGTTGCTCCTGGCGCCCTCAAGGGAACCTAAGATTACCACCAAATCCCTATCATCGCCCTACAGTTTTACATCCAGTTGAATAAATAAAAGCCAGCCTTCGCTGGTACTGGCTCGCAAGCAGCCGTCAATACCGAGGTTGCGAGACAAGGCATCAGCAGTGCTGTTGAACGTCCTGGCCCGGTGCCGCATGCACATCATATGTGTATTTTTGTAGTCTTAATATTCAACGGCCGAACTTGCGCTTCAGATACTCTTTCGCGAAAATTCCATGCGACGGCAAAATTGTCGGTTGCGACCGTGTATTTCTGCCCGAATAGGTAGCGGCGAAACCTGTCGTCGCCACTCCATACCACCGGGAGACACTCGAACTTGG
This sequence comes from Amblyomma maculatum, assembly GCF_055883805.1. Classification (NCBI taxonomy): domain Eukaryota; kingdom Metazoa; phylum Arthropoda; class Arachnida; order Ixodida; family Ixodidae; genus Amblyomma; species Amblyomma maculatum. The sequence goes on from NC_139354.1 coordinate 18,587,701, forward strand.
TGGAATGGTAATGGCTATGGTGGTTGCCAATTTTTGGCTAGCGTCGGCAACGACGTGATCCACCCCTGTGGGTCGCACTGAAGCAGAACTGCCCCAAAGTCAACCTGGCTGGTATCAGAGTTCAGTTCTGTGTGCCAGGCTCCTGTGTGCGAGTGCACTGAGCAAGTGTAGAGGGAGAGCCTCAGGTCGCAAGTCTAGCCAAGTCGAGGCTTCGTGGAAGGGACTTAGTACAGGGCATCGAGTCAGCTGATTTTTCAGTCTAAAGAGTTTTTTGGTGCATCTTACCCCGTACAATATTATCTAAAGGGAGCCTCTGTGGAAACAAAGTTGCCAACAAATTTGCGAAAGTAGGAAGCAGTGCCAAGAAACTCTGCAGCTGCTTCTTTCTACAGGTATGCGATAGTTTGTGATGGCCGCTACCCGTTCAGGAAGTGGCTGAATGCCGTCTGCAGAAACATTGTAGCCGAAATAAGAAATCCAAGAATAACCAAATTGGCATTTCTCGCGGTTCAGCCGGAAGCCACCTTCGTATAGTCTTCCGCAGACGTCATCTAGGTTCTGGAGATGATCAATTTCGCTCTTGCCGGCGACTAAAATACCTCCTAGTAGAACACGCAGGTGTGATCTTTGATAAAGCCGAGCGTCATGTTCATCGCAAGCTGGAAAATGCGGGAGGCAGACGGCAGCCTAAAAGGCGTGCATATAATCTCATACAGACCGGAACGAATGCTCTGTCCACTGCGCTCTTGTGAAGACCTACCAGGAATGCAACCGCTAATTCCAACGGTGGCTGTGAACCTGCTGTCCCTTCTCCGTCTTCTCTGGCGCTGTTTTCTTGACCTCGTCGTCTACTGCTTGACATGTGTGTGTGTGTGTGTGTGTGTGTGTGTGTGTGTGTGTGTGTGTGTGTGTGTGTGTGTGTGTGTGTGTGTGTGTGTGTGTGTGTGTGTGTGTGTGTGCGTGTGCGTGTGCGTGTGCGTGTGTGTGTGTGTGTGTGTGTGTGTGTGTGTGTGTGTGTGTGTGTGCGTGTGTGTGTGTGTGTGTGTGTGTGTGTGTGTGTGTGTGTGTGTGTGTGTGTGTGTGTGTGTGTGTGTGTGTGTGTGTGTGTGTGTGTGTGCAAAAAAAACTGAAAACGCCATTGTTTCCCTCAGGTATTCTTGCAGCTCTACTTTCCGACCTTTCAGTCAAGATGCGGAGGAAGCATTATAACCAGACGTCATGTCCTCACTGCGGCCCACTGCACAATATGGTAAGGCTGATCAGATTTCGGAGTAAATCAGATAATAAATTTACCGACGGCCAGTATCGCGAAGTCTGTTTACTTTGGTCACTCGAGCTTTTTCCCCTTACTACACATAGCTGAAATGATTACAAACAATTTTATCGGCTATGACATTCAAGCTGCACTCACATCTATGAAATCCGAAGTGGCCATGGGGAAACTCAATTTCGTTGATTTCTCGTCTAGCGTCGAGGAAGAAAAGCGTTTTGCAAATGAACACAGAAATAAATTAGGAGACGGAAATAAAACGGCTGAGTTCGAAAAACAGAACGCCATGGCGATGAATAAAAAGGATAAACTGCCCCGCAGCGGTGGCGCAGTGGCTCGACTGCTGTACACAAGGAGGCAGGACCGAATCCCAACCGCGGGGACCATTTTTCAATGGGGGCGAAAAGCAAGGCGTCCGTGCGCTGTGCGATATCAGCGCACGTGAAAGAACCCCAGGTGGTCGAAATTTAGGAGCCCTCCATTACAGCGTCACACATAGCTTTAGTCGCTTTGGGACGTTAAACTCAATAAAACAAACCAAGAATAAACTGGAACTATCTATTCATATCCGTCGGCACTTATAATTCGAGACGTGAGATGGCCCAGGAATAACAAGACGCCACGAATAATTTTGTTGGTAAATACGCTCCGGTTCCCCTCAAATTAGGCGAAGGAGTATGGTAATTCCTGCTACAAAAATGTTCGAGGTTCATTTAAGCTTTGCATTTAAGGGTATGATGCGACTGTGTTAATGGTTCCAGTCCATGGCTCCCCTTGCGGATTATTTTTCGTGTACATGCAGTTTTCTCCCCAATTGTTGCCAATTTCCTTAATTGCTGCTTTTATTATCACACACATACTCATTGCTTGCATTCTTGAGCTTCCGCGTTATGTGGAAAACCAGCTGACACAGATTTTAAACCTCGCTTTGACTAAGCCGTACGAACGTGCTGGTATATGGCTCAGGAGTAGTGTTTCTGGCTGCGTATCCAAGAAAAAAGGAGTTCTCTGTTCCCAGCTCTAAGCAGCTGATAGAGGCTGATAGAGGGTTGGCTTCTCCTGCCAACTCGGCTACGCTCTGTAGTGTCGTGACGTTAGTCAACCTAATGACCAATCAGGACCTTCCATGTCACCTGGCAACTCCTTACTGCCATAGGCACGCCCATGTTTTTTCTCACGATGACGAAGTCGTAAATTCTAGAGAACTGAACTTTCCAGCTATCACGTTAAAAATTGGTGGTGCATGTTCAAGGACAGCGCCAGTAGACGCAACCATCTATGTACGCCACTAAATGTTGTTCACCGCACTCACCTGACTGTATTTCTTCCCGGATGCTCTCTTCACCGATTTCGCCAGGCTGGGGAAGGAAGTAGTCAGAATCGACGTCATCTACGGTGATAGCGACATCCACCGGGGCAATAAGCTCCGTGTCGTGAAGATACGAAGACATGCTTGCTACGATGCTGACAAGTGGACCAACGACATTGCTATTTTGCTGGTATGTGATTTTTGTCTGCACAACTTTTTAACCTTGCGAAGCGCGACAGTATAGTGATAAATAACCTCAGTATATGACCTATAGTTATAGGTCATCTGATTGAAATTCTCGTCGATTTTCCATGCATTGAAAAGCAGGCAGCATTTCAAGTTGTCGCTATCATTGTAATAGTGTATCATTCATCATCTATCCCGATGTAAAAATGAATTGATACGCAGGGCCGCACTGCAGCTTGCTACAAAGCTACAAAACATAAAATAGCAATGACTTATATGGAATCACCCACGAACAATATATAGTTTTATCTCCATGAACTCTACACATGGACCACCGTCAATGTGCAGTGTACAGTGCACAGAATGTTGAGCAGTAGTGGTAGTAAGTGCATAGTTAACCAGTCAGCATAAATGAAGCTGCAACTAACATACTCTATTTCTATCCTGTTTCTGTGTTCCTTGTGTCCTTGTTTTTTGCGCTCCTGTTCTGCACGATAACATACTCTGTTGAACAACAAGTAGGAACCCTCGAAATTTATCTACATGCTTGCATACATGTGCGTTGCACTCTATCTGGACTCTGTCTCGCCGTTTTATATTGCAACAGTAAAACAAAAAATCTGAAAGGGCTACTCATCAGATATGCGGAAACGCTGCCGCCAATAGTTATTCATGACTGTCTGTTCTTTTTTTTATATCTTTTTTTTTATATGGGGGGGGGGGGGGGGGGGTAAAACCATTTTCGCTCCTAGCACATTTTTTTTTTTCTTAAGCATTTTGAAAATTTAGCTGACAAAATTCTCGTAACGTTTTGTTTTTTCCCTACAGGTGGACAAGCCATTCCACTACTGTAACAACGCGAGGCCCATATGTGTTCCTCTCGCACCTGTCAATTTCTTCAACAAACATGCAGTCGTTGCTGGATGGGGACGCATTGTAGAATGTGCGGTTTAGTATGCAAAGACCTTTAATTTTGCAGTCACCTTAATCAAAGTGCTTTTTTGGAATCGTATTGTTAAAGATTCATCCTTCCAACAATAATATCTATATATATAAAAGAAATTGAGCAGTGTAGAAAGACCATTTGGCGAAGGAGCCCTCTATGTTCCCGACGGTTGGTCTCGAAGGGGAGCGCGCGCTTTTCCAACGGCGTTCGCAACGCCCGCGAAAACTGTGGTGGTTTTCTCCGTAAGTTGCAGGAGTCTGTGGTTCAGGTGCCGCCTTTTATGGCCTTTCAATACGAAAGCATTTCTTGTCTTAATAATGACGTCACGAGAGTGTGTCGTGTCGGCAGGGCGTGTGGACAGAGTGTGAGGACAGAGGCTGCCACCAGAGCGCGTTCGCCCGAGCTGACACTTACGGAGAGAAACCGTGCCTACGCCTGGATTCGTACCCCCATTTTCCCGTTCCTCAACCGGGCTCGCAAACCAGTACTCCACGTCGGCTGCCTGAGAACGAGCCGCATAAAGATGCCGGAGGGCGTTGAGAGAAAAAACAGCGGCAGTAAGTAGAAGGATGAGTGACGTCATCTAGAGAGGTTGGCGCAAAACACCACACCAGCGTTCTCCTACGAGTCACGGCAGGGAGCAGCAAATGAGTGTCTAGCCTCTAATTACTATTGATTAATAGACAAAACGTGTGTTAGAAACGGAAAAGTAAACGAACGCGAAGCAGTGCAGTCGGTAACAGCAAGGGAAATGCTTTCGCATTACCTCACCTAAGCCGACTTCAGTTCACTCCTGGAATTTTTTTTTTTTTTTTGTCGCCGCACGGTTTCATGTGTACGGGGGTGTCGTGGCATTAGGACGAATCCTTCGCGCTCGGCGATTGTGGAGCCACTTTTGCGACGACAGGAACGAGCCTCCTCAAAAAGTGTAGCCGCAGCTGTTAATTTCACCTCAGCCGTCATGCCACCTTCCTGAAAAAAATATCTTTATGGCAACATATTATTCTTTATTAATAAGCAAGTCTTAATTTCCATATATTTGGTCTTTAATATACGGGCTCGAATATTACTTCAAATCCGAAGAGCCACGCCTGCACCCATGAGGTATTTCAACATCACGTGTATTGCGCGATGCCATTCGCGCACGTTTACAGTACAAGGAAAGTGGTTTAGAAAACGTTGCCAGCAGTTTACCATAAGACTTATGTAACCGTGCATTCACGTTCAAGGAGAGCGCACACGCGCGGATATAATCAAGATGTCACAGGTCTTAGAGGCTGATTACGTGGTCCCTGTATAAACGTAAGGCGTGAATTATGCGGAACAGGCAGTTGCAATCCGCCTTTTTCACAAAGCCACTATGCGCATGCGCGCCTCTCCTCTGGCTGAAAACAAACCATCAGCCCCCACTGCGCATGCGCAGTTCTTAGCCTCCGCGATCAACGCAGCCGGAGCTGATCTCGGGGGCCATGCGCAGTTCATATTCGTTACAGACGTATTCGACAGATGGCGGTAGCTGTCAAGTGAAACAATTGGCCATATTATACTCGAATGCAATGGTATCCATCCGGAAGTTGATACAGGCGCAGTCACTCTTCCTGAAGCTCTGGGGTTTAGAGATACCAGTGGCCGGGTGAATAAACCGGCGGTGGAAACTAGCAAAAAACGACTGGAAGATTGGTGGCTTAAAAGCAGAGAAGTGACATACTGTTAGTAATGTAGAAACAAAAATTTAATAAATAGAATGATGGTTTAGTTTACAAATCTAAATCAATAATTAAGATATAGGGAGAAAAATGAGCATGATAGCTACTGCTATCACCCCGTTTCAAAGGGGACGCTCCTATATTCCATCCATCCATCCATCCATCCACATATCACCATTTCGCAGGCGGCTGGGTCTCACGGGGACGTTTTCAATCAGTAGCAGACGACTTTTCAATCACTCCCAGAGGGCGCCACATTTTGTGAAAAAGGAGAATTGATGCGGACAGGGCGGACAAAGAATGACAGCTGCTTTCGAGCGATCGATGGTAGACTGTAGCAGAAAAGGAACAGTTGGGAGCAGTGGGGAGATGGTGAACCCGCCGAGATGCGGCAGATGGAAACAGGTCCCTATTGTGAATGTCGTAAAAGGAAGTGCGCGTTCCCATAGAGACCGGCCGTGCGCTAATTGAGTGTTGTCAGATTGGTTAGCGGTACCAGCCCTTTAAATATTTCTTGTCAATTCTTAACTAACATAATAAGCAGCAGTGATGACAACTCGTGCGTCCTCAAAGAAAATGCTCACTGAAACGATACACGATCTACCGGCCACACAAACTACCGAAAATAATTTATTATATCGATGGTATATATTTATTATAAAACAGTGACCTTGTTTGTTTGTTTGTTTGTTTGTTTGTTCGTTTGTTTGTTTGTTTGTTTGTTTGTTTGTTTGTTTGTTTGTTTGTTTGTTTGTTTGTTTGTTTGTTTGTTTGTTTGTTTGTTTGTTTGTTTGTTTGTTTGTTTGTTTGTTTGTTTGTTTGTTTGTTATAAACTGTGGTATCAAGGCATCCTGGGTAGATTTGTGAAATAGGGAGGGGCGGGCGCTAGGCGCGAATCCTGGAAGAGGCTGCATGTGACAGCTTCCTCGGAGCTGTATGCCTAGCCAAGTACAGCTTTGCGGGACATATATATCACTTATACCATCTATGAAATATAAGGATAGTTTAAGGTACTGTGGACTTAACCATCCGCTGCGTTGCAAAACCTTGCCTCCAAAGTTTGTGCGGCGTGTGATATAAAAGCGATGTGCGCGCTCCTAAAGACAATTTTGAATTATGGGAGGGAGTTGTGGAACATTGTAATATATATGATGGTATGAGCATATTTGTGGGATTGATCGAGTCTTACAACGCAAAGCGAAATCTCCTTTTAGGAGTTAGGTCTACACTCACATCGCATGTTGACACTGCAATACAAAACCCGTGTCCTGCATTTTTAACGATTAGTAGAAGCCACTGCACGCATCCCTCTATCCGCGAATATTTTATGGTTAAGGTGCAATAAGCGAAAACAAACTTCATTCATAATTTATCTGCCGTCTAAGATTTGAACACTTCAGAATTACAGAGTATGCACGTAATTTTTTGCTAATACACAAGATTTTGGTTGATAATTCTTGCAAATATTCTATGCGCTGATCTACACTGACCAGTGAATTTCACCTGTAGAAAAGCTACGCATATCCATATTTAAAGGTGGCCATTAATTAAAAGCCGCAAATTATAACTTGCAACTCATCACATAATTGTAGTAGATTCTAGTGCAGGACAATCTAGCTCATTATTTATCTCACTCTTACGTTAACCCGCCTTCAAAAGTTCACAAACCCTCCTTAGTGTACCGCCATATGATACGACTCTATAGTTATGATACGCAAACATCGCTCACAAACCTTAGCTAAAGCACCTGACGTACACGTCGCGAAAGCAGCAGTATACGAACTGCCTACGCTTCGCCGAACTAACCTAACGCATTTTAAGTATCCTACATCGTACACAACACGCAAAATTGTGCCTTTTCTTTAATGCAGGTAGAGCTAAAATACGGCGTTTGAGCACCTACACATGTGTTACTAAGTATGCATAACAGACTTCATATGTTTTTTTTTTTTTTTTTTTACGTCACAGACGGCGCCTCTACAGACCGGCTCGTGTACACGGTCCTCAAGATACTACCGAACGACGTTTGTGCAAAGATCTACCAGTATTTCAGCTACAGACCTGATATCAACTACTGTGCTTACGGGAATTCCACCGACTCCTGCGAAGTAAGAACCGCTCGGAAGGGTGCACGTTTGATGATGTCCTGCTCAGGGAACGTCAACTATAGGCTTGTCGACTTGGCCTATTTCGAAGGAAACCGAAAACGAAAATGGCGGCGCTTTAGCCCTGCTTAAATCTGGCGATAACGAGCGAAAGCATCCGCCGCAGCAACACAATGGTTAATATGCTGGGCTACTGATCCAGAGTACCCGAGTTTGAACCTGACCGTTTCTACTTCCCTCCTCTCCCATTGCATAAGAGCATTACTCGCGGTCTAGCTAAACCACCACCAAAACGAAAGTTCCTAGATTAACTTTGCGAGGCAATGAATGTTATTCGCTGACATCCCGCGTACTGAACAGTGCCGTTCTAAAATATCCTTATTCCCAATTAGAGGCTTAAGGCGAAGAATACGATGTGGGGCATCGTGAAGAATATATTATCCCCAATAAGAGACTTGACTTAAGAGGGTGAAGAAAGTGGCGAACGGGGGCGCATGGCGAGCTCAATGTGATCCACCGACACCCGACTAAGTCTCGATTTCCAGCCCGAAGAATAGGGCTCCCGCTCTAAAGTCTGATATACGTACCAGGTGCGAGTGGCTGAATAAGGTGGGTGATTTTTCGGCTTTATTCCGACGAACTACGACAGTTGGAAAGTGTGGTTCACTAGGCATAAAAAATCAGGGCGCGAATGTGCGTTCACTACCATGTCACAGGCGCAGAATGAAGTGAACGATGTTGCTATTTGCTTTCCTCAAGTATTTACCGAATACCCAAGCGCCAATAGGAAAATGTGGCACAGCCATATTAAATAGATAATCTGCAGTCAGTGTTATTCTACCCATCCCTTAAATGGCAATGAACTCCTGGCGATATTGTGGAATAACTGCAGTGGGAAGCAACACGCGGTAGTAATATATATGGAGTCCTTGTTGCGAGACGACGAGCCGCTTCCTCTGCACAGTATACAATGGACAAGGTCAACCGTTGTTTTCCTCGGCGATTCTTAAATAGACGAATGAGCGCGTTTTAAAATCCTTGTATTTTGTAAAGCTGCATTCTATGGCTCTCTCGAGTAAAGTTGACAATTGTTCTGAACCAAAAGACTCGCTTAGAAAAAAGTGTTTAAACTGAGCTTCGTTCTCATACCTCTCGATTCAACTTTCAACGACAGCACTGAGAAAGGCGCTGGGACCCCTGTCTCAAATTCCAAGAAAATGATTAAGTAATCTATCCTCCGGGATAAGTAGCCTACTATTCTAAAGATCCATAGATACCAATGATTAGCGAATGTTTTCTTCTTTAAATTAACGCTGTATATATTGGAGTGCATTGGTCATCGCATGGTATTCGCCTATTTAATTTCTTCCAGGACCTCTTTCAGTTTTGGTTCATCTGAACGATGGCCCCAGCGTCACGAGTAGTGAGTGTTCAGGAAACGAGATGTGAAAAAAAAAAAGGCAACATATTCGCTGATGCATCATCACGCACTCTTAATTCACTGCAAAACATAGATCATGCTACTTCCGAGGACTGGAACGAGAATGAACTCCGTTTCAGCAGTTTCTCACTTCTCGCTTGATTTAAACACCAACTTGTCCTTGCAGCCATGATTCGATTGACCAAACCATAACTAAACCAGCAGCAAAAAGAAACAGAGATTTAAGTCGCTTAGCTGTCGCAGGTGAACATCACGGGGCGATTCATGTACACTAATTAATGATGCCTAATTTGAAGAATTTCAAGACCGGGTTAAGTGGAGAAATATGGGAGAGCCTTCGCCCTGCAGTGGGCATAATCAGTATGATGACGATGATGATGATGATGATGATGATGTTGATGATGATGATGATGATGATGATTATGATGATGATGATGATGATAACGTACTAGCGACGTTTCTTGTCTATGCTCCTTTAAGGGTAAACTGGAAATAAATTAAGACTTTCTGTACAATTACTGAAGTGCATTCTGAATGCGCAACTTTATCAAGCTAGGGCATTTATTTCACGTATTTTAATAGATGACGTTATTTATCAGGTTGTGTACACGCGCCCTAAAAGTTGCACGACTCGCAGCGACTTCCTCCCGTCGAACCATGGTATCGTAGTTTCGACTTTTGCGCATGGGGTTCCGAGTCGTCGGCATGAAAACATGCGAGAAATATACAGTTAAAGATTAGAAAAAGGAAGTGGGAGTTCCAATTATTCTGATATCGAGATAATCAGTGATTAGATATAAGGCTCTAATCTCGCCGTCTCATCAAGTGACGAAAAGTAAAATGGGCGGGGAGAGCCAAGCGTTCAACCATAAAAGTAATATCTGCATATTTTATGCTGCAGACAATGGTTTCCTGATACATCACTAAAATTTTTGTCTCAAAGTATCACCATCATTCCCAACTTAATCTTCCCTGGGAGCAGCCGCCGAGTCGGAGCGAGGATATTTGAAATGGTAATTTTACATGACACAATCAACGCCATAAGTTGAGTGACTGCTCGAAACCTACCAGCAGGTGGCTTAATAGGAATATTAAAAATACACAGCAATTTTTGTTAGACGCCCGTAGTTACCACCCTGTCAGACTTGCATGTGTAACCCCCACCAACAGAATCCGGTAAGCAATTGTACTGGAGGTAAGGATTTCTTAGGATATTACCATCGTTGTTGCATAACAAGCGTCGCCGATGTTACATTTCGATAACTTATAAACCCTGAGCAAAGAAGGTGTCACTCGGCATTTCTTTGTATTTGGCGTATGCTAGAATGAAGACTCTAGCACTCCATGCGCATCAGTTCAAAGGGAAGTTAAAGGAAATGTCCTTCCGCTGGCTTTGCGCACGAAACGTTGGCGATTTAGTCAACTCAGCAACACCAGCATTCATTACATCCCAAAAGCAAATCGTCTAAAATTTAATGCACTATTTAAGGTATACGCATTTTGCTTGTTACAACAGCCGGTGGAGGTGGTTCCGGTATTTCGTCATAGAGTGTTTCCCTACTTTATTAGCCCTCCGTTTGCGATGGAATATTGTCTTTCTGGCTAGAACATAGCGATCTCGAGATACAGTCCAAGTTTATATCTACTCGTTGCCAGTTTTAAAACAAAGTCAGAATTAACTCTTGTTGCCGTTCCGTTCACCCAACGAACACCAGTGATTACTAAGCATCCGTGTCTTATTATACTGCACTAACTCATCAAAATATCCGCAGTCTTAATTATAACACTATGGCACGACAGAAACGAGCGCTTGTCCCCTTCCATGGGTGCAGCACTCTCGCCTGACTCACTCTACGTATACGCGGTGATGTGGCCGCTATGCTGAGAGTCTCTACCATCTTCGCTGAAGCTTTGAACTTCTCTCTGCTTCCAGGGTGACTCCGGTGGTCCACTCTTTACCAAAGCCGAAGGAGGTCACCACGTCCAGGCCGGCATCGTCTCGTACGGCATGGGCTGCGGTGGGGCCCCTGGTGTCTACACGCGAGTAGACGCCTACGCCGACTGGATTCAGGCGGCTGTGCGCTCGAACGAGGGCTACAGGGACCTGGTTGTGGAAGATGCAGAACAGCCCCTGATTTACCAAATTTTCCAGTGGTCTTCCTTTGTGCAGGCCCCTCCACGTTATGTCCTTATGTGGCGAAGTTTAGAGTAGGACGACACACAATTTCTTCTGTTTGCTATATTTCTCACCAAAAAAAAAGAAAAAGAAAAAAGCTAAAATATCTCCAAAAACACTATAAAAAATATTGCGTAGTTTAGGTGTTCAAAACAATTTTTTTTGCTGAATGACAAATAACAGTGCAGCTGCGCAATGGTTCTATAACAGAATAAATAAATCTTTACGAGCAGCAGTGGGCGCGTCTGGAATTTCACTGTGTTCCTGTAGCGGCAAGAAAAGCTTAGAATAAAGGGAGCAGAAGATGATAAGTCGATTTTCAGGATGCGCTACATGCACGAAGTCTAAAAAGAAAATCTACACGCACTAAGCAGTCTTCCGAACAATATCACTGGTACGTGTCAGTGGTCACTGAACACACTCGTACTGCACAGCACTCATCTAATATTCTTGACCCACTTTTAGAACACAGGCCGATATCTTTTCTTCGCTTATCTTTCCTTCTTCCCCTTGTGATCATGCTGTAATCTACGGCTTTCTCCACTGCAGTTCCCTCAGAAACTAAAAACTAAAGAAACATCAACAATATGATAAAGGTGGCTATGCAGGTATGAATGCTGGGCTGAAATCTTTTTATGACGCTTTCGCAGCCAACTATCAGCAGCGTCCTGTTGAAATTAACTGGTAATTTTAAAACCGAAACGCTAAGTCTAATCTCAAAGTACGTCCCCACAATCACAATAAAAGAGCGTCCGCAGTCGTCATGGTTCAGTTCAATACTAAAACGTTTAAACAATAAAAAAAGGCTTTTTCTATTTGCTAAGCACCCAGGCAAGGACTGCATGGGATGAGTATTTTTGCACTGCAAGCGAGTATAAAAGGTTATTACACCCTCTAAACACTACTTTGTCAATAACATTCTGCCTTCTATGATGCGTAATGACTCCAGCGCGTTTTGGAGAACGATCAATCCTTCCGTCTCAAGCAATATTTATTTGCTACGCAGCGACGGCTGCAAAGTACATGGTGATGAGAGTTGTTGAAGGACGTGGGGGATATCGCGCTAGAAAAAGTGGCCACCCTGCATGTGCAATGCCTGATGACATTGAAGGTACCGAAAACATAGAAGAACGCTAACATTATGTCAGTTCATCAGAAAGGGTACGCTACAGGGCATGCAGAATTATACAGACCAATCAGCTTACTATCCGCTATGTATAAGGTATACTTACTCAAGCACTCGCTAATAGGATCAGGACAATCATAACCAGCCCCTATACATGGCATTCATTGACTACGAGAAAGCATTTGACTCGATCCAAACCTCGGCAGTCATACAGGCACTGTGAGGTCATGTCGTAGGTGAGTCACATGTGAAAGTACTGGAAGATATCTTTGGGGACGGCACGGCAGCCATAGTTCTGCATAAAGAAATTGATACAATTCCAATTAAGAAAGGTGTTTGGCAAGGAGACACTATCTCCCCAGTACTATTTACAGCTTGCTTAGAGGGTAGAGGGCGTATTCAAAGACATGGAATGGGAGCAGTTAGGCGTCAGGGTCGATGGAGAATATGTCAGTAATCTGCGACTCGGTGATGGTATTGCCTTGTTAAGTAACTCAAGGGACTAACTGCAACGAATGATTAATGATGTAGACAGGAGAAATAGAAAGATAGGCCTAAAGATTAATATGCAGAAGTCTAAGATAATGGTTAACAGCCTCGGGAAGAAACAGGAATTTTAGGTAGTGACGTGCCGGAAGTAGAAAGCGAATATGTCAACTTAGGACAGGCAGTAACTGCAGATCCGGACCACGAAATAGAAATAATTAGAATAAAATTGGGATAGAGCGCATCTGGAAGGTACTTACACATTATGACTATCAGCTTACCGGTATAGCTGCAGAGGAGCCTGTATAACAGTTGCATTCTATCGGTGCTCACCTATGGGGCTAAAATATGGAAGCTAAGAAAAGGGTTCCACTTAAGTAGAGGACAATACAGAGGGCAATGGAACAGAAAATGGTGGGTTAATATAAGAAGCTGGCAGAGTGGGTCAGGGAAATAAATTGCTACTGGCATTCTAGTCGAAATAAATAAGAAATGAATATGGGCAGGACAGGCAGTAAAATAACGAAGAAATGAATATGGGCAGGACAGACAGTGAGAAGAGAAGATAACCGATGGTCTTTAAGGATAACCAATTGGATTCCAAAGAAACGAAGGCGTTGGAAGGAGCGGCAGAAAATTAGGTAGGTGGATGAGGTTAACAACTTCGTAGTAGTCAAGTGGATGCGGCTAGCACAAGACCGGGTTAATTGGAGAACAATGGGAGAAGCCTTCCCCTGCAGTGCATATAATCAGGCTGATCATGATGTACAAACCTGCAAGCGTCGCCCAGCGGTAGCCTCTGAGCCGGTATCCAAGGGTCTCTGGGGGGATTGATTCCCACCACTCCCTCCCATATCAAAGTTGCCTACTGCTAATTTGGCAATGTCATGTGGTCTTGTGATATCACACAATTTGCCGAGCATTCACTGTTCGGCCATGTCACCCGCCAAATGCAACCTTCCGGGTACTACGCGTAGTTTTTCACTCACAGCACCGTCGTCGACAACACCGGATTTTCTGAGGAACAGGACTTCTAACGCAATCATATCAATACTTTAACTAACGATACTTTCTCTTCCAGGTGACCCCAGAGGTCTGCTAATTAGTAGAAAGCGCGGGAGGTAGCTACATGCAGATCGGAATCCTTTCGCATGATCTGGGCGGCTCCATGGTCTTACATACCGTTCGTATACTCCCGCCTGAAGGCATTCACACCATGGCTGAGCAAAAGCCGTCTGCTCGTTTCAAAGAGTGATTGGGAAAAAGTCCCTCTCTGCAGCTCACCTCCTAGTCTTCCCGACATTCTCTTTTTCCTTAAAGCACTGCGATGCCTTTAACGCCTAAATTGAGAGCAATAAAAGTCTTGTTTCTGTGAAAGCTTTTGTGTTTCTGGGCACACCTGAGCAGCCTTAACAGATATGGGAACCGCACGCTGTAAGGACGAATGTATTATGCGATACCCCCTTCCATTTCCAATGCTAGGGGTTTTCATGCAGTTCTTATATTTTCCAGATTATCCCGCTTGGCGGTTAATTCGCTGCGGCAGTCCCTAATGTCTCCTTTCGGGAAGGAGGAAACAGGCGAGGTTATCAGAAAGTAGTGCCAGAGTCTTAATTTGAAGCAAAAGCGGTGGGCATTGATCGAAGACTTGACGATGGACAAGCACTCAGGCGTCAGTCAGCTTATAGAAGCTGCACTTCGTTCGCCTCTTCGCTTCGCTAGGTGGAATGCTGTTTATTACACTGACTTCAACACCGAAAAAGGCGCCATCTTGTCGACATAAGCTGAGAAAAAAATGGGTGAATTAAGGCTTGAGAGACTCAACGTGTACGGTTTTGCGCAACTGGCAAGAACAGCATGGAGAGGTGAGCAGGGGCTGGACTATGCAACTCACGCGCAAGTTTTCTCCACAACGCGGTAAGGTTTGCGAAAGCGAGACAGAAATTTCTTTGCAAGGCCAGGAGTGAAGGAAGTCACATAGAGCCAAGCGGGTGAGCCGCAAGGATGAGACGGGTTATAGAGCACTATAGACGGGTTGCGTTCCGAGGCTTCCCGGCAGTGTTTCAGGTGCGAGTTGTTCTGAGGGCTGAACGAGCGTGCAAGTTGCCAACATTATTCAGCATACATGTGAGCTTCGAGATGTGCAGTGGTCTCGGAAGCATCAGGATGATAGCTAAGGTCCGGGTCTCGGCTGCGGAAGGTGGTTGGTTCCGCCGGACAACCACCGTTAAACATGGGTCCAAGCGTTTCCCAGCCCAGCGCCAGGTTTTCACGAGGGTTAGCGCTTGTGAGATGCTCCGCAAATCCCACTGCAACCCCAACGTCGGAAAAACTAGTTGCGAACACTGCAACCTGCAAAGGTGGCTGGGTTTGCCGTGTTGCACGGGATACAAAACTGAAATGCCTCATACACCTGCAAGCTAAAGAAGCCTTGAAGCTTCAATAGCAAAAAGTGTGTAACGAGAGTGTCTGTGCAAGACACAAAGACTTCCTGCTGGCTTGACCTTGCAAACAAAAAACGGGGCCACATATAGGTTTCTGGCGCGCGAGGCGGACTTATGGTTGTTCGATGGCGGAATGAACCACTAACCCATAGACGCAACATGGTGGAAAATTTTGGAAAACTTCTTACGCCTCACTGCCTACCAGTCCCTGGCACTAAACATTATGGAGCTCCTCACATCTGCCCAGCTCCAAGGTCACAGGATAATGTTTTAATGGATCCCTGCCCACTGCATGGCTCCATGGGAATGAACAGGCCGATGTTGAAGCGAAAAGCGCATTCAGCAATGGCCTCCAAACAGCTGTGCCTTTTTCAAGAGCGGATACGACATGCCTTCTTAAGAGTTGTATGAAGAATGCTACAGCAGCTTACTGGGCCCAGCCAGAAGCCCGACACATTCGTCTAAAAAGGCTCGATCGAACATTGAAATTTTATGTTCCGCGTGATATTCCGCGTCATCAGGCATGCTTGCTACATAGACTTCGTTTAAACGTGGCTTTCACGCGCAAGTTCTTGCATTTAATTGGACAGATGGACTGGCAGGAATGTTCAACTTGTAGCATCCCAGAGACTGTGGACCATATATTATTGGTGTGACCAGTGTATGCGAGTGAAATAAGTGTGCTAGCCGCTTCCTTGAAGCGTTTAGACAAGAGGCCTTTGTCGGAGGAACTGCTGCTGGGCGCTTGGCAGGACAAGGGGAAGGGTGTCCAGGCAGTGCGTGCTCTTTGCCGTTTTTTGTGCGCCAGCGGGCTTGATTCGGGCTCATGAAGCAGGCTACTGTACCTGTATATATATTTCATATGCCTTCTCCCACATCGCCACCCATCATGATCTTCTTTCTTCTCCCCTTCCCCAGTGCAGAGTAGCAGGCCAGATTTGAATTATTCTGGCCAACCTCTCTGCTTTTCCTTTCAATAAATCCATCTACCTACCTATCTAAGATCACGACCTTACAGGGAAACAATGAAGGGGGGGGGGGGGGGGGGGGTAATTCACGTAGCCGTATTATACGCACGCCTGACGAAAACTTCGTCCCAGTTGAAGTGAGCGGTGTCAACGTACATGGCGAGCATGCCTTTGAGTGTGGTTGAACCACTCAATAATGCCATTGGTTTGAGGGTGATATGCGGTATCAAACCGACGAAAGCCCTGATATTACTTCCTCAGAGCCTCGACAATGAAGAAGAGAAAAAAATGAAAAAAAAAAAAGCACATCAGCGGTAAGTCCTGCCCGACCTCAGGTCCGAAAACTTTCATTGGCTGATATCTCCTTCACTCTCTGCCACCCCCTGGTATGTTTCCATCTCCATGAAACGTGCTCTGACATACGAGCAGTTATCTCTCCTCGGCATTACAGCGCCCGCCTAATTTGATTTTTTGACATGATTCCATGACATGAATCAGCTCGACATGATTTCGGTTTACTTATTCCAAAATTCGGAACCTGTGTGTGGAGCCAGAGAGAAATTTGTTAAAGATACAATTAAAGCTGCACTCACTACAAAATTTTCCGCAGTTTTGTTTGTTCATTTTATTATTTTGCCAAGAGACTACAGGACTCGCTGTAGTCTCAAAGCCAAATGCTCTGGACTGCTTCTCCGGAGCCGTGGATGGAACGAAGTCACGAACGTCGGCGCAGCAGCGTCGCTGAACGAGTGATATAAAGCAGTCTCCCGGGCAAAAATGAAGCACACGGCGCCGCGCCAACCCTAACGACCCAAGCGTAACGGTACGCTGCACAAAACATGTGGATCCGTCCTCCTGGTCGACTAAGAGCCCAATGAAGGAAAAAGGAAAAGACGCAAAGCACAAAAAGAAGCCTTCGCGTCAGGTGTGCCCTAGTAGCGTCATCTTGGCGGAAACAAGGCCTTCACGGTTAACGTCACGCCAGCAAAATACGCCTTCCAGATGTCGGGAAACCACCCGTCGCAGCCTGGAAGCGGCAAAGGAAGTCCGAAGTGCCGGCACAAATTGAATCTAGAGCTGCGGTGGAACTCCTAATTAGCACGATCACGTCACAAGCGCCAAAGCAATGCCGAGTGAGAAGGCGACCCCTACACTGAAGCTGGGATCATGCATGTTTCCGCCGCTTACGAGTCTACAGCAAAGCGCGCACCCTTAGTTTGTTAGCCTAGCTTAGTTAACTGCGCAGTGGCCTCCACTAAATCACAGCATAAAAACAATTTGAAAGCTGATGAGAGTCAAACGCAAGCCTTGACAAATAAAAGTATCATCGTTCTCTAGGTAGAAGCAAAGCCTACGCAACGGTCTGATAATCTGTGCATACTCGGCTATCGCATGAACATGTAAAAACACCCATACTCGACTTTAATTGGTACTGACGGGAAGAGGACACGGATAACTGTCCCGGCTAATTAGCACGCTTCCACTCTTGCCCGCACCCTACCATACACGTCGTGTATGTTTACAGGCCTGAAGAGTGACAGGCGAGCTCAGTATGCACAGAGGCCCCCGCGCTTGCAATGTCTTCTACGGGGTGCCTGAGCTCAGTCTCCCACTTCCACGAAGTCCCTCGACTGAGCCACTGCACTCTAGAAGTCGCCCGGTGAGTAAGAACATGTTCACTGCACCGCCTAAGAACTCTTAGGCTCAGCCCCAGGCTAGTCTTGGCGCGAAACTGGATGGCTTTTTCCTGCAATTTATGTTGAGGACTGCGCGGCACGCCGTAGCTTGACGATACCGACTAACCTCGACCATCAATTCAGTTCAGTCGTTCAGTCGTGTCCGACTCTTCGTGACCCTATCTACCATATCACGCCACGCTTTCCGGTCTCTCACTATCTTCCTAACATCACATAACTTCAACTGCACCCATACAAAAATTTCCTATGGTCAGCTATAGAAAATCCTTTGTATGGTCGGCTATAGAAATTTGGCCCAAATATCTATAGCCGCTTCTATGGCTGTCTTTAGGTTTTTCTATAGTCTGTTCTATAGAAGTATTTAACCTGTTTTATGGACTTATGGCTCCCTATTTACTGCAGTATTTAGCATTTTTTATGGTCAGCTATGGAAACTCCCTTGTATGGTCAGCTATAGATATTTGGCCCAAAAAACTATAGCCGTTCCTATGTAGTCTTTAGGGTTTTCTATAGTCGATTCTATAGAAGTCTTTAACCTATTCTATAGACTTACGGCTCCCTATGTACTGCAGTCTTTAGCATTTTCTATGGTCGCATACAAACGTTTATGGCCAGCTATAGAAAATCCCTGGTACCGTCGGCTATGGATATTTGGCCCAAAAAGCTATAGCCTGCTCTAGAAGTCCATAACCTCTGGACTGATTCTGGTGTCCTAATGCAAGTATTGCAGTCTTTAGCATTTTCTATAGTCAGCTATAGAATATTCGCGCGCGCGCGTGTGTGTGTGTATGTGCGTGCGTGTGTTTGTTCATGCGCAAGAGTGCATGTGTGTCATGCTCTATATCTTCGGACGTTCATTTTGATGAACAAATAACTGAAAATTGGCCATCAGTCACCATTACCGAAACCATCATGGGTCAAAGGTACTCACTGCAGGCGTACCTCCATGCGGCGACAGTGCGCCCACCAGGTATACCAAGATTGTGGCGTAACCCATTTGTCGTACAGCGTTGTAGTTGATGACATACGGTTTCTCGTTGCACACAGCACACAACTCTTAATCAAGCTAGAGTACAAGTCGCACGAGGGATTCGAACCGACGATATATGTACTTTCATATAAGGGTGTTCGACTACTGGTCTATAGCTTTTGGTATATACAATATTCTATAGCCAGCTAAAACAGGTTATATGGCTTGCAGTCTGTAGCTTTAGAGGCATTGACATTTCTATAGACGGCTAAAGATAACTGTATGGCTACTAGTCTATAGCTTTGAGAGCATGCACTTTTCTATAGCCAGTTAAAGTAGCTTATATGACTTGCAGTCTGCAACTTTAGAGGCATTGACATTTCTATGGACAGCTAAAGATAACTGTATGACTACAAGTCTATAGCTTCAGGAGCATACACTTTTCTATAGCCAGCTAAAGCAGCTTATATGGCTATCAGTCTGTAGCTTTAGAGTCATTTAAATTTCTATTGACAGCTAAACATAACTGAATGACTAATAGTATATAGCTTTAGGAGCATACACTGTTCCATAGCCAGCTAAGCAGCTTATATGGCCTGTAGTCTGTAGCTTTAGAGACATTCACATTTCTATAGACAGCTAAAGGTAACTGTGTGACTAGTGGTCTATAGCTTCAGGAACATACACTTTTCTATAGCCAGCTAAATCAGCTTATATGGCTTGTAGTCTGTAGCTTTAGAGGCATTCAAATTGCTATAGACAGCTAAAGATATCTTTATTACTAATATTCTATAGCTTCTGGAACATAAACTTCTCTATAGCTTGCTAAAACTGATTCTATGGCGCACAGTCTGTAGCTTTAGAGGCATTCAAATTTCTACAGACAGCTAAAGATAACTGAATGACTAATAATCTATAGCTCCAGGAGCATAAACTTTTCTATAGCTTGCTAAAACTGATTCTATGGCTTGCCGTCTGTAGCTTTAGAGCCATTCAAATTTCTGTAGACAGCTAAAGATAGCTGTATGACTAATAGTCTATAGCTTCATGGACATATGGTTTTCTGTAGTTAGCTAAAGAGATTTTGTATGGTCGAGAAGCTATAGACAAAGTGGTATAGAATTTTCTATAGCTGCCTATAGATATTTCAATGGCACTTTATAGCCGACTATAAAAGTCCATAGACAGACATAGCTAGCCATAAACTTTTCCATTGAAGTACATAGACCATTTTTGTATGGGCAGCGCCTCGAGGATGCCATCTAACCACCGCGTTCGCTGCCTACCCCTTCTCCGGCGACCCTCAACCTTTCCCAACATCAAATCTTTCTCCAGCGACTCCTCTCTTCTCATCAGATGACCAAAGTAGCTGAGCTTTAACTTTAGAATTTGACCCTCCAATGAGCAGTCAAGGTTTATGGTCGACAATATAGACTGATTTGATCTTCTGGCCGTCCAAGGAACTATCAAGAGTCTTCGCCAGCACCACAATTCAAACGCGTCAATTCTTCGGCGGTCAGCCTTCTTCACAGTCCAACTCGCATCTATACATCACAACTGAAAAGACCATAGCACGAGTTATACGGATCGTGGTTGGCAGCCTAATGTCTCTGTTCTTAACTAGACGGTCAAGGCTAGCCATGGCTCTCTTTCCCAGAAGCAGGCGTCTCCTAATTTCATGGCTGTAGTCTCATTCCGGGACAATCTTGGAGCCCAAGAAGAGAAAATCTGTCACAGCTTCCACTTCTTGTCCCTTGATGCTCACTCTGCTGTGTAGGGCCACCCAAGATAGACAGGTCACGGCAGAGAGTTCTGACAAAATGTGATTCGCTGGAGAAGGTAATGGCAACCCACTCCAGTATTTCCTGCCAATAAAACCCAATGGCCAACCTCGACCATATCTACTCATTTATCGTGCACTAAATTCTCTGCATACTGACTTTTTCACACTTCGCTTCTACCTAGCTGCACCTGCGACCGCGTGGTCTAAAAACAAATCTATGCACATCAGCCTCTAAACCACACCGGGAGATCCGGGTTCAAAAATGAATATAAATGTTCTATGCGGCGTTGTCAAAAAGCGTCCAAGGTAGGTTCACAGAAAATGACCCGACGTAGAGCTTGCATTGCCCCTTCTATCAAATGTCTCCTACTAATAATGTCACCAATAATGGCCTTGTCATTGTTTGCAACACTGGCAGAAAGCCGACTTTCTCCTAAGCAAAGCTACCCTGGCGCCTACTACTCCATCAGCTTATTCGGTATCATATGGTAATCTAATTTTATACTAATGTTTCAGGATCAACAGAGTCAAAAGCTTTGCGCAGATCAAGAAATATCCCTAAGGTGAAAAGCTGGTCATCAAAATTTCTAATTACTTTGCAATAAGGACAGCCTCCAAGGTTGTCTTATTCTTCTGGAAACCATATTGCGAAAATGATATTACATGATAGTTGGCTAGGTATTTTGACAGCCGGTTGTTTACTGATAGTTCGTAAATCTTATAAAGATACCTGTGGCACTGATATTGACCGGTAATCCATAATGTGATCAGTTCTACCTCCTTTGTGAGTGGGAATCACTTTGTCCAGATTTAGTTTATCCTGGAAGACCCCAACAGAAAACGGGAAGCTAATGAGACGGGCTAGCAACGGGCTGATTATTACTGACACGCGCTTTACAGGCTCAACTTCAACATCATTATACCTATTCGCGACATTACATTTAGGTGTATGAAGCATTAGTTTTGGCTTCAGCAACAAATCGATTCGGCGTGAGGGTCAGTAGTGCAGACGGCTGGGATACGGCCGCATTAAAAAATAGTTGATTTCATCAATATCAGCCCTCTATGAAACATTTGAGTACTATTTAGTCTACGCCCCGCCGCAGTGGTGCAGTGGTTACGGCGCTCGACTACTGTTCCCAAAGAAGCGGGATCGAATCTCGGTCGCGGCGGCCGTTTTTCGATGGAGGTGAAGAGCAAGGCGCCTGTGCGCTGTGCGCTGTGCGATGTCAGTGTACGTTACCGAACCCCAGGTGGTTGAGATTTCCGACGCCCTCCACGACGGCTTCTCTCAAAGCATCAGTCGCTTTTGGAAGTTAAACCTCATAAACCAAAACAACCTACTATTTGGTCTATCTTAACCAGCGATGAGTTTCTGCCGGTAAACTAATTAACCTGTTTCTACATCTTTGCTGGATCCTTTCATATCCTAGAAAGCATTGTCTCTCGATACGAGCGTTTCGTTGTCTTGATATCAATGTTTAATTTATTAAAATGCTTTTTAAATTCTTGAAACAAGTCGCCGCCTTCGCATTCGAGGAGTTGGCTGATTATATTAGTCGTCTTCTTGATGCGTGTTAATAACGGTGCGTCAATCCAGGGATATCATAATTTTTCGATTGCCTTCTTTGTACTCTCGGGGGAAATCCAAGTCAAAGTCTACCCGAGCTTACCCGCATACATATTTCCATCCAGCTTTCTTCCTTTTCCGAAACGGCAACACCAAGAGTTGCTTGTTATGCCATGTCAAGTGTTCCTTCACGTAAATGGTAGTAGCGCTTGTGCCCTCAAATCCCACGTCTTCTGATGACAGCTTCTTTTTTGTTTGTTTGTTTGTTTGTTTTTTGCTTTGCAAGAAAGGCGTTAGGCTTGGCGCACGGCATGAATCGTGGAATGATGTGTTTACCTTCACCGTAAGCCGTGAGCACCCGACGTCAAACGTCGATATCAGCATTAATCAGTTACCGCTTCACACAATTTGACCGATTTCTTACCACTGCGGTGGAGTCAGGCCTGTCTAGTGCACCCCTGATTTCTAGGTGATTACTTCTCCGATATCGTCCGTGCTGGTCGACTTTCTTTTCAAGCCTCTCTTTTTCTGCTTTTGGGTGTTCGTTCTGACCTGTTAACGCTTTTTATTTCATCTCGTAGCGCTTTAACGTCCCCACCAATTGTTTTAACCTCATCACAGGCGTCACTAGAGAAGCGCATACTACATTTCATTTCCCCAATTTCAGCTCGCATTAGTTGAGCGAAGGAGACATGAATGGCGTAAAGACAATAAGAAACACCCAAGCTGCGTTCGTGCGCGCGTGTCCTATTATCTATTCACCGTCTTTGTCCCCTTCGCGTAACTCTTACTTGGAGTTCAACGTTCGTCTCGGCCACAAGACAGTTGAACTTCGCACAAAAGGCCGTCGCTATATCACGAGAACGACGTCAACGCAATGTGGTTCGCACAATGTTCGCTTCCCAGTAGAACTTTCAAGCGAGAATCGCATTCATGCTGAGAAGGGAGAACCTACCCCCACACAGCTGCTCTGCTTTCGCTGTGAAGGAAAGGGCCTTGCATGGCTGAAACACCATAGAGCACGGAGTCCACCTGTTGCCTATCCTGAGAATGTCCGTTCTTAATTACCTGAAAGGGCAAGCCACGTAGGTGAGTTCGCAAGCTTCTCAACGTCTTTGTACAAGCAAGCACAAAACTTGCGACTCAAACTGTGTCTGGTCTTCACCACCGAGATGTTGACAAGGCCAGTACACCCCAGCAGCCTATACGTCAAGACTGCGGATGGGCGATAAAGTGCCAGCAAATGAAGATACGAGCTCAGATCTGAGTCTAATCACTTGGTGTCCCCTCGCCACGTTTCCCAAGCTTGTGCGCACAGATTCATTTGCTGACGTTTTATTGCCCATTCACAATCTCATGTGACGTTCGCTGCTGAGAGATAAGGCATGCACCGTCCTAGTAAGATTCTCGGTGGTGACGGCCTAGCTGCCTTTTTATCAGGTCAATCGTTTTCTCCCGCTACCGTAATCATGATCAAAACAGTCATGCGTGTGGTAAAGGCAAATTGATCCCAATAGATGCAAAAAGGGTGCGAGAAAAGTGATTGGATGATTCAACAGTATAGCAGATCTTTCTGCTATATTTTAAAATTCGTGCATTTAAGTAATTCATTGTATTTCACTGCTCTTATACCCAGCCGAAAAAAACTACAGAACAGTGTCAAAAATACGACCAAATATTCTGTAGTTCTGTCGTAAACATCAGAATTTTCTGTGGTTCTGTAGTACATTTCTGTAGTTCTGTAGTTTTTCTGTAGTATATTTATGTTGTCCATAGTTCTGTCGCACTTTTCTGTTGTCTCTACAGAAATTTCTGATTTTACTACAGAACGTTCTGTTGTCACAACAAGTTTCCCTTCAAAAACCGCACAGATATTCGGTCGTAACAACAGAAAATGTTTTGCAGTTTTTTTCGACTGGGATACACACGGACTGAGGACAGAAAGAGAAAAGACGACGACACAAGCACTGAACTACAACATTATTACAGAAGCGCGGAATGACTGCATATATATATCAAAAACAGGCGCACACAGGCGACGATTTTTAAAGTTCGTAGCATCAACTACACACTCTAAAAAAGTCTATAAGGGAGTAAAAATGGAGTAGCTTATCCTCTAGCGCACTTCCTCGTAAGGGCATGTAATTCTCTCCAAGCCCAGGAGGAGATTTTCACCAATAACCGTAAAGAATGCTACACTTTGATAAATGGAGGATATTTTCTTCCTAAATAATATTCATTTATGTAATAAAGAATGAATGGAGACTTTTAACCACTGAGCCAGATGTAAGACATAGAAACCTCATTTAAGATCTTGGTGATTGCTAAAACTTCCCTTATTTTAAAGTGAGAATTCGCTTCCGTATTTCTAATGATGAAAATGTGCCCCAGGGTTCGTGCATTATGCCCTGACCTAATACGGTGAGCGCTAGAGGACAATCTACTCCCTTTTTCCTTCCTTCCCTGTTGGAAAAAACTACAGAAAATTTTTCTATTGTTACAGCAGAATTTCTGTGGGGGTTTTGACGGGAAGCCTGTTGTGACAACAGAACGTTCTGTAGTAACATCAGACATTTCTGTAGTAACAACATAAAAGTGGTACAGAACTACAGACGACAAAACTATACTACAGAAAAACTACAAAACTAAAATCAGACGTTTACGACAGAAATACAGAATATTTTGTCATATTTCTGACACGGTTCTGTAGTTTTTTCGACTGGGTTATAGGCTCATCTTCGTTTAGAGTGTAGCCAGACAGCCTGTCCGTTTCTAATAATAGGAAATTATTACAAGCTTCTTAAAGCCAAATGTTCCCGGTCATCATCTGCTTCTTTGCTGTTGTCTGTTTTTATCGCTCGCTGCCGATCCTCCATCGAGAGCCGCTCAAAACAGCTCTCCGGTCAGGGGTCTATGGAACAGCGGTCCGTTTTCTGACCCACAAAAGACATCCAGAAAAGACATCTTGGCAGAACTACACGCGTTCCGCAACATATACCGTACGGGCCGCCCCTACGTAGGCTTGACAGAAGTGGCTGTAAGCATCTGTAAAGCCTTCCAGAAGTCAGTGGCGTGCAAGGATTACCTGTCATTTGCAAGCGGCCCGCGGAGAATGTATTCAAGCGACATCTGCACCACGGCGAATATGTACCGCCGCTTTTCCTTCACAAGCAACGCCTTCTTCCGGGGGGATTAATAAAGGGGGACCCGGGAGTGCTTTCTATCGCCTCGTTAGAAGCCCCATCACGTACGCGCCAGAAGCCGGAGGTTCGGAAGAAGTCGCGTGCCGTCCTGCTAAGAAGGGAAACGAGCGAAAACATGACAGCCGCCTCGCATTTCTCACGCAGCCCCCTGCGGAAGCATTGGGACACAAAGGAAACCCTCGGCGAAGTCAACAAATAAACAACATGACAAGTGAACGTATTAAGCCTTCTAAGGCGGTGTCAAAGCCTGGTGGAGTAGGCGAGACACACGTGGTCTGCGCCGGAATTCGAACCACTGTCGTATCGGCGTTGTTGCTGCTGGGCCTATCCGTGAGTATAAAACGCCTTTTATTGCTTTGGAGATAAAATATTCTCGCCGAACGTTCTCGGATTGGTGAATCGGCTTTCTCGGTGACAATGAGTAGAAGCGGCGCGTGTTTGTACTTGTCCAATCACGCGCAAAACGTAACAAGCCCGATGCGAGAGTGACGACGGTGATTGGTTCGCACAAAGATTGCAAGGCGGCCTTGATGCGTCTGAGGCAGGATCGAATGCATGCCACGGGTAAAGAAGATATCTAGATATTGAACCGTGACAGCATGACCACGCGACTGATTAGATTTGTAAACTTTCTTCTTGAACAACCAGCAAACAATTTATTTCCGATAAGTAACGATATATATATATTGAAAGAAGGCCAGGTCCAGACGGCAAGGTCGTGAAGGCAAGGCAAGGTATGCCGTGTCAGCGTTTAATCTGATGGAGAAACCCAAGCGCGCGCCGGAGCCGGCGCCGCGGGACGATGATGATGGTATGTACAAGAGGAAGACGAAGATCATGGTATGTACAAATGAAAGAAGATCCGTGGAGGGCTCACAATATATATATATATATATATATATATATATATATATATATATATATATATATATATATATATATATATATATTCGGAGGTCGCGATATTCGGAGGTTGTGGGTTGGAACCCATCGGCACGTTGTTTTTCCTTCTACTTCGTGTTTAATTATCTTCCCCCTAAACAGATTACTTTTCTAATTTATCTGATTACCGAAGTAAAAATTTTAAAAAACGGCAAAGTACAATACTCAATGTTTCCTTGGCCTCGCCGACTGTTGGCTTCTTTCCTTCATGTATTATAACGAGCACCCTCATTTCCCCTTCATTTATCTGCTTGTAGCTTACGGAGGTCTCGGTTCTGACAGTCTTGAAGCCATAGGTAGCGTAAAAGGGTTCTAGCACAGCTTTCGCCCTCGCTCTTGATCACGTTCTACGTGACGCTGGCGGTAACTCAGGACGTTCCACGTCCACCGCTATGGTTGAGAGTGGCGCTGGTGAACACTCTCAAGATTCGTATACAGACAACAGTACAACCCAAGAAAGTATCACGTGGGACAAGCGGCCGATGTAGCTCAGTTGGAAGAGCACCGGACGCGATATTCGGAGGCCGTGGGTTCGGTTCCCACCATAGGCACGTTGTTTTTCCTTCTACATTGTGTTTAATTATCTTTCCCCTAAACAGATTACTTTACTAATTTATGTGATTATCGACGTAAAAAATTAGAAAAACACAGAAAGTACAATCCCCAATGCTTTCCTTGACCTCGCCAAATGTTGGCTTCTTTCCTTCATATATATATATATATATATATATATATATATATATATATATATAGGATGCGAGAACATTTAACGTACTTGGCCGCTTAAAAAATAATAGAGCGAAGGGTACGCTTCATTTAAAGAAACATTTTATTAGACTCGACGTTTCGATCGGAGACCGATCTTTCTCAAGAGTGAATCTTCTTGGATAGTGTTGCGGCTTTTTAAGCATTTGGACATAGACCACACCTGGGTAGGAAAACAAAACGTGGGAGACAGAGGAAAGAGACAGATACAGTAGGGAAGGATGATGTCGAGGTGTGCCATCGCAGGTGCATCGCAGGTGCTGGACAGGCCTGTCGAACTGCGCTGACACAGGTGCCTGGATGCATAGTCTGCTGCGAAAGAATGCGGGCTATTTTCACTCTTCCTGGCCACGACGGCCGAAGAGTGGGAGTAGGGAAAAAAAAAGTATAAATGAATAAATAAATAAGAAAGAAAAAAAGGGGGGGGGGGATGGAGGTGGTTAAGGAAAAGTGTTAGCTTAAAAAAAAAAAGAAAAAAAAAGTGTCGGAAGCAAGCGAAAGAAAACAGAAAGGGGGGAGGGCGGTAGGAGGTAAGTGGCTCTGACAAGATCAGAACACACCAACACTTTGGTATTCAAAAAAGGTGATGACCTCAGACGACTTGGCCAGGTGTGCACATTTCCTGTGTTTGATATCACGAACACAGGAAATGTGCACACCTGGCCAAGTCGTCTGAGGTCATCACCTTTTTTGAATACCAAAGTGTTGGTGTGTTCTGGTCTTGTCAGAGCCACTTACCTCCTACCGCCCTCCCCCCTTTCTGTTTTCTTTCGCTTGCTTCCGACACTTTTTTTTCTTTTTTTTTAAGCTAACACCTTTCCTTAACCACCTCCATCCCCCCCCCCCTTTTTTTCTTTCTTATTTATTTATTCATTTATATTTTTTTTCCCTACTCCCACTTTTCGGCCGTCGTGGCCAGGAAGAGTGAAAATAGCCCGCATTCTTTCGCAGCAGAGACTATGCATCCAGGCACCTGTGTCAGCGCAGTTCGACAGGCCTGTCCAGCACCTGCGATGCACCTGCGATGGCACACCTGGACATCATCCTTCCCTACTGTATCTGTCTCTTTCCTCTGTCTCCCACGTTTTGTTTTCCTACCCAGGTGTGGTCTATGTCCAAATGCTTAAAAAGCCGCAACACTATCCAAGAAGATTCACTCTTGAGAAAGATCGGTCTCCGATCGAAACGTCGAGTCTAATAAAATGTTTCTTTAAATGAAGCGTACCCTTCGCTCTATTATATATATATATATATATATATATATATATATATATATATATATATATATATATATATATATATGAAGGAAAGCAGCAGCAGCATTCGTTGATGGCACCACAGCGACGAGTACACAGCCCAATACTAAAAGATTTTGTGCCCCTTTACAGTAAAGAAAAACGAAATAATTTATTTTTAAGCACTATAAGCCAATGATACTGCAAATGCATTAAGGCCATAATCAAAATAAGAAAACAATAATATCGCCTGAAATGGGCTGGCACAACGAAAACAATAATGTCGCCTGAAATGGGCTGGCACAACGCAGGCGCAACAATTTTAGGGATCGATGTTTCCTCTCGTATATCAATTAAATTGTTTTTGCCAGAGACCTGGAGAAATGAGCAGCCGCCTTTGTTAATCATGTGACATTATCGAATAACCTGGGCGAGAGCCATCCTCTAGTTGGCTTCATCATCCCTGCGGATGTCGTTTTCTCTCATCTAACGCTAAGTGCGGCCTAAATATTGCACAGTACGCTATACTTCCGCGTTTGAAATTTCCTCACGTGTTCGACAGAGATCAGATGGGTACTTGCACAAGCATGAGTAAGGGTCCATATGCCATGAGCCCCAGCGGCATGTGGTTATATGTGTATAAAATACTAGTTTTCGTTATTGTCGTTAGAAGATGCGTCACAAACGCTGTTGCTGCGCAAGCGTGATCCGCATCCCTAGTGAAAAAAGACATATGAGTCACAATAACGTCATACAAAGTTCTCATACTAAACTTACAAATGTCATACAATCTCATATTTCTCATACGTTGAATGAGATTTGTATGATATATGAGATTTGTACAAGTTTAGTATGAGAATTTGTATGAGGTTACTGTGGACTCAAATAGATTTTTTCACTAGGGATATGGCCGGGACACTGCGAAAGCTTGCTTTACGAATTGGGGTATGCCACTTCGGGCTTTTTTTTTTATGCCAAGCGTATCATCTTCCCTCAAACAGTTTTCAAAATTTTTGCGTGCTTATATTAGCCAACGCTGAAGACAGTAACTACCTCACACTTACCATAATTTATTCGAAGAAAGTTTACTAACTTTGGTTTTGTTTTGCAGGTTTTAACAGTAGAAGCGTTTCAAAACGAAAAACGTGAGTTGAACATTATGTTTTGTTATCAGAGGGACAACGCTATGACAAATTATATTCGCAGCCTCTATCATATAGCCTACGTCACCTGTAGTTGTAACAGTCTGCTGCTGAAACCTGTGACCGCACAAAGTTGCCACCAGACCTTTAAACGCTACGAGGACTCAAATGCCCACAAATCCATTGACCGAAAACCTTTCTTACCATAAACTCCTACACATAGGAGTGATCGTTTTCTAGCAGT
The DNA here is from genome assembly GCF_055883805.1 of Amblyomma maculatum. Lineage (NCBI taxonomy): Eukaryota > Metazoa > Arthropoda > Arachnida > Ixodida > Ixodidae > Amblyomma > Amblyomma maculatum. The sequence continues at coordinate 18,617,415 of NC_139354.1, forward strand.
CTCTTGAAACAGCAACCGATAGAAGAGTTCCCAGAAATACGCGCCATGTTTACGAAACTATACAGAGATATAGCAACTTGACTTATAAGGTTAAACGAGGTCGGAGGTTTCTTTGCGGTGTAGTTCACATCTCCTGTTACTTATTATGTCATCGTAACGCTCTGAAGTACTGACCTCGCTTTGTCGCGGGGCAGCCCCTTCCGAGTGAAGGTCACCTGTTAGCCTTTTCTATACGTTGCCTCGAAAGACAGCCTCCTGAAACTTGAGTCAAGATAGTTTAAATCAAGCATCCCCATGCAGCCGACACCAAAGCCTATTGTACAAAGGTTGAAGATGCAACGAATACCGTAAAAACAGCAAACGACGCGGAAATTTGTTGCCGATCCAAAAGCCATAGCAACGAAGCTCGCAAATATTCGGTTCCCGCAGCTCACAGCGTATACCCGAGGTCCGGCAGGGAGCTTAGCGCACCTCTTTCGTGCCAGAAACCGCCTGTCACTGAAAGTGCTCGGACTCCTCAATGTAAAAATAAGCAATAAAAACCGTCGTTAAGACGTTTCGCAGAACAAGACCGTCCTCCCTTTGAGGATAGATGCATGCGAACGTTAACTACCCTTTCCACGACAGCTTCAAACGAAATCCGCGGTTTAACGCTGAGCCTTCGTTTGTGCTCAGTTTGTATGAAGAACGAGGAAGCTAATTCATTTCACCACAGCTCTTTCATATGTGCCTATTCGTGAACTTAGCCGAATGAGCATTGAAAGTACGTCTTTCTGTGTAGAAATCCGGCGTCCACGAAAAAAAAAACGTTTATTCAAATCCTTTACGACGTTCTAGCCGTTCGTTCCAGAGCATGAAGCTGGACTGAACTGCCACAGAAATCCTGGCGGGGTTCAAGCTGGCGCCCAAATTGTAGATCCGAGCTTACGAGCTTAGCTGCTAGCGGGTAGAATCCGGTGTACGAAAACTGTAATATAGGGTGTGACCTGATTTTTTGTACCAAATTTCACAGCCTTTGTTAAAATCAGAGAAGCGGAACGGAAATTCACTTTCATGGTCTTTGCAGAGCTTTTGCAATATGGTGCTCGCTTTTCTGCTTTGTCGGCCCGATATACGATTATGACTGTGTCGCGAGAAGTGAGTGCTGTCGATGCTGTGACGAAAACGAGTTCGAACTGCGGATTTTATAGAATGCGGTGTGTTCTTCGAGACCAGGGTGATCAACGGGCGGCGCGCCAGTCAGGGGATGTTCCCCTGGATGGTAAGTCTGAAGCACCTGGCATTGCTTTCTTTTTTCGCTGTTGTTTAGGTAGAAATTCTCTTTCTTGCCATGTTTGGAATAGCAAAAGAACGGAAAGGCCTTGCTTGAAATAAGCCTAAGACACATTGAATGTCCGCCATGCAGCCTGTAGACGATTGGTCATGAGTTCCCAGATCACGGGGTCGGGTTCCGAGCCACAAATTGGGGTGATTACGAACATGCACGAAGCTCGAAATGAAGAAGGGTCTCATATACGCCCTTAAGGAACTTGGTGGCTTCTTGGCGCCGTAAGTGTCCGCCTATAGTGTTCAAAAAAGAACCTTGTGTTCTAAGAACTTTGATCGATTCGCTTCCTCTATGCGATACTCTGATGCTTCTATTTACATTAGTGTGCGCATTTTATGTACCTGCGTGCCTAACAGGGGTAAGAATGTTCAGTGCTGGTACAGCAAATGTAAAGAAAATGAAGGAGCTTCTTAATCCACCCAAATTTACACTTACACATTTGAAGGCGTTTGCGCGTAGTGACGCGTGCTGTATGATATTACGTATAGTGTGATCACGTCAGCGTTCGGCACTGAAACACCACTCGTGCACAACGAAATTTTCGAAACTTTCCCGCCGAAACTCCGTCACATCAAATTAAAGTCTTTCTTTTTTTCGTGAGTTGAAAAATTTCAGCACGCTATAGTTTCAAGTTTGGTGAACGTTTTGAATCATCCCCGTAGACACGTAAAGATTTTCGTGCACGAAAATTCGAACCCTGCGATTTTGGAACTGAGCATTTAGCGACACTCCGCGCTGCTCCATACTTTCACTACGAAAAATTCCATGTTCTCTATATATTCTAGTAGGGCACCACTGTGTTGCTAGCCTGTTGCTTCAGACGGAGGGAAATGTACTACCTGGAGTGTATTTTTACTCTCAGATTCTATAAAGGGTCGATGAAGAACTTAATTTAAAGAAAAAAATACTTAACCAAACTCCAGCAACAGGAGCAATTAAGCCAGTTTAGGAAGCTGGATATTGGGACCATAGAAACTGAGCAAAATATCACTCTATTTTGTGAAAAGTCGCAAGTGCACATTATACACATCAGCTTTTTTAGTATTGCGGAGTAAACGCCATTTGGAACCATTGTAATACTTCAAACATGCTAAAGTCGACGGATACCCTTCAGTCAGTGGCGTCGACCGATTTTTATAACACCGCTGTTGATGTCATTAAGCCACGGTGATTCCCCCTTCATATTCCACACCCATGGGGTATGATCATGTTACAAGGCGAGGTCGTTATCCAACAATCAATGAGAATTTGTCTATGCTGTTGGGTGGAATATTGAACTGTCTCCAACTAGAAAAAATACCGGCATGCCGCTTGCTTATTTCATTTCTGCAAATTTTCGCCCAGGCGGTGTAAAACAAAAGGTGTCCCGGAGTTTCATACAAGTGGTGTTTCACACGTAACCGAATACCTACCCGTTTCAACCGATTAGTAAGCTAAACATGTAAGGAAGAGATAGTAAGCTAAACATGTCAAGAATAGATAGTAAGCTAAACATGTAAGGAAGAGATAGTAAGCTAAACATGTAAAGTAGAGATAGTAAGCTAAACATGTGAGGAAGAGATACCTTAGTGAAAAAACCCTATTATTCACAATAACCTCATACAAATTCTCATACTAAACACAAACTAATCTCATACAAATCTCATATAATCTCATACTAAACTCATTCACCATATGAGAAATATATGAAAATTATTGAGATTAGTATGAGTTTAGTATGAGAAATCTGTATGAGGTTATTGTGACTCATATGGTGTTTTTCACTAGGGAGCTAAACATGTAAGGAAGAGAGCGAATACGCAGTCTGCTGTCCCCCCCCCCCCCCGGGGTCATCTGCGCTGCTTACGCACGATCGAACGGTAGGGGTAAGTGGTAGCGCTAATTTAAAAGTCTCTACTGTCCCTTCTCTGCAGTTCTAAAGAGTGCGGAACGTAAGGGTGTCCTTTTCGAGCTACACACACTATCCTAAAGCAGGTAGGCCGGTCGTAATCATACTGACACGAGATGTGTCCTTCAGGTGCGACTTCTGGTGTACATCAATGGATCGTCTCCGTCGACTTGTGGCGGCGCCATCATATCGCGGTGGCACATCCTGACGGCCGGTCACTGCGTCATGCGGTAAGAAGCCACCGGTAGATGTATTTGACGAGACGTCATACGCATCAAGATGTGATCCGTAAATTAACAGCGCAACATGTGATACACGACAAGCGAAGAAAGTTACAGACTGCTGCTAAAATATTTAGTTTTGTTAGTTTATCTGTAGACGTTTGGAAGACGTTAAAAAGCACAAATGTGGAGAGAAGCGTGAGGAGGTCTACGGTCTACTTACTCTCGTCCCCCCTGTGGTAGTTCCATTTTGCGCCATTTAATATGTCGACATGCAGAGCCTTTGTTTCGAACAAGCCTCTTTTAATCTCAAGGGAGTTAAGAAAAAGGGGGTTTAAGTAAGAAAAGCATCTTCTTCATTTTAATAGTCACTCATTGAGCAACAGAAGAAAAAGGGGCACAATAATAATGTCTTGATTGCAGTCCTTCTAAAGACAGATATGTATTTCCTTCCCCTACCACTCGATGATTATGATGATGATGATTTCTACAGTAAGAAGGCTTTCGCAGTGGGAAAATTCTGATACCGAGGATGGTAGGAATATATGGCAGAACATTTCAGCCTTGTTGAAGAAAGATGTCATCCTTTTGATGCCTCAGTCTCTCTTCCTTATGCTTGGCAATGCTAATGGGGACTATGGTAACAACAGCAACCATTTCCACGTAGTGGGCACAAGCTAATACCCAAGATCGAGGGCGTATACGGCGCCGCCGACACCACGTCGAAGCACGCGGTGAAGACCCGCATCGCGGCAGTGGCTTTACATCCGCGCTTCTCGGAGGACCAGTACCACGACGACATCGCCGTGCTTCGGGTGCCCAAGCCGTTCGACTTCGGCTTCAAGATCAGACCCGTCTGCCTGGATTTTAACCTGGGCGACCTGACCGGCAAGATGGTCACCGTGGCCGGGTGGGGTGTCCAGAAGAGCAGTGAGTGGCACTGACTTTCATACTGAAAAGTACGGTGACTCGCTACCTCATCTTATAGTGGTCATCTGTACGCTTGTGAGTCAGTTCTGAAAGGCAGAACGTAACACTGTATTTTAAGTTTTATTTATAGGCGTCGAACACATGTAACAGAGTCATAGAGGCCACCGCATCCCTGCACCTGGCTAATCTGCAACCGCAGCACTGACCCATGAAGCTCTAATGAAGGGCTAAACTTAGGGAAAAAGAAAATTGTAGATATCAGACTGAAAAACAAAATAGAGCAGAACAGAGCACAACAGCGAGTTAGTCACATTCTATCTGTAATTAGGAAAGATAAGGAGCTGCAAAATCCATATGAACTTGGGTTATGCATACAATATGCCGAACGGATACCCTACAATCTCTTATTAGCAATACAGAGTATATGGCAGTCAGAGGAAAGCACAGGCATATTTGCAAGATAGTAATAAAACAACAGTATTCGATTGGGAAACTCTCCAGCGCAATCTGGTCATGATTGAGCTCGTAAGGTAAGGTTGGATATAGGCATCTGCCCTTGATAGCAGTTCATTTATCTGATGGTGATTTCAAAGTACTGGTTCAATCAGTACTTTGAAATCCTTCCTTTTGAACCATCCTTCTCTTGAACAAAGAAAAGAGATTGCGAAGGCCGCATATATATAGATATATATAAATATATATATATTGCATGTGCACCTTTGTCAAAAGGTTAGAGCCCAAGGTTTCTAATCCGTCCAGTGGCGCCTTTTTAGCATTCGTGCAAGTCGTTCACATTGTAGAGGGTAGGACAAAAATTATCCTTACCTTCGGTAAAGTTGGAACTCTGAGAATGCACTACGAGCCGTACGGTGTGGCTCAGAAGCAAAGCCCCTGGACTCTAAACTTTTGACAAAGACTGTACGTACAGCATTTGTCAGACGTTTAGAGCCCGAGAGGTCTGCTTCTGAGCCAAGTAGTGGAGCTGGTTTAGCTGATTTAGCATTAGTGTAGGTCCTTCCCATTGGAGAGGGCGGGATAAAAATCTTCACACAAACAAGAGATTCGAAACACTGGAAGTGCATCACAAGCCGTACGAAGTGGCTCAGAAGCAGACCCCCTGGGTTCTACACTCTTGACAAAGGCTGTACCGTCTTTGCCAAGCGTAACCAGGCTGCATGGTTTGAGCCCTTATTGTGAAGCAGTTATGTCACCCATGACGTCTTAATTCTTTGAAAAGCAAGAGCAGTCTTCCCCACGTTTCAACCTCTTGTGACCTTTAGGGAACTCATAAAGGCTGCATTATACGAATGAGAAGTGAACTATATCCTTGTTAATTTCTGCAAAGGCGGCAGCACAGTATAAAGGAGACTTGGCACACATAGATAAGAAGGGTCTGGGTCAATGCATATCTGCTTCCGGCATGAGAACGCTAACCCCAACCTGAGCACGCTGTGGTACTGCCAGGCGCTTACAAAAGTGCTTATTCGTCGCTCTGTCCCGTGCTTATCTACCAACCCGAAAGCGGTTACAAAGAATGGTTCTACAGCCCATCAGCCGCCCAAATGACAATCAAGAGGCTCAGTTGTTGCTGCTGCGAGCGCACCCCAATCATCATGTACACTCTGTATTCAAAGACCAGGTTGAGGTCATAGCACTTAAATCCAGACTCCAACCTGGATCGAAATGTATATTTCGAATGTACTTCGGTGCATGCCACGAAGCTGATAATTAAAATCACTATCAAAGAACTAGCCACCCTTAACGCAGCCATCGCTTAATTAGGGGAGTGAAACACTCTCAACCTGATGCAAAACGAAAGCCAAAATAAATTTGTAAAATACCAGCAGTTATTTCCCTCAAGCTTACCTTAAAAATCCGCTAAATTTTCCGTGCGTAGACCTGTTTCTTCCTCCGCAAAACTTACTTTAACTGCTGCTACTCCCAAACAAGACAGGACATGTAGTGCGAAGAGAGGATAACCGATGGTCGCATAGGGTAACAAACTGGATTCCAGGGGAAGGGAAGCGTAGCAGGGGGCGGCGGAAAGTTAGGTGGGCGGATGAGGTTAAGAAGTCCGCAAGGGTCAAGTGGATGCAGCTAGCACAGAACCGGGTTAATTGGAGAAATATGGGAGAGGCCTTCGCCCTGCAGTGGGTATAGTCAGGCTGATGATGATGACTCCCAAAAGTGAGGCCAAGATCTTCGGTGGGGTTTTGAGCGCCATAAGTACGCCCTTATACAGTATCTTCATGTAATCATCAGGCGAATTAATTCCGCCGACGAACCAAAGCGCCTCCCAATTATCTCCAGATGAATTTATAGCAGCCACGGCTCAGTTATTGTTGTACACTCTTTAAGCCGGTCATATCCACTGCTTGTCCGCCGCCCGAAGTGACGTTTCATTTCTGGTATCAACTGAGGCGCACAATAGGCTACAAAGCAAAAAGTACTAAGGCTGCGGTGCTGATTCAATGGACAATAAAATGAAATTGAAAACTAAGCTAAACGCTGCCTGCACGAGCAGATCATAGCTCGCAAGAACTGCAACCGATATTCTTTATTTCACGCGGAAAGGCAGCTGCGTCGTTGACAATGTCAGAGCTAAAGTTCACGGTATATATTCTCCCACATCCGAGAGGCCCAGAACCAGAGAAGATTGAGTCATTTTTATGAGTTGTATTCACCAGAACTTCCCGGCCAATCAGAGGAGCCACTTCCGAGTACGCATGCCGCTGAAAATTTCGGTTCAAACTTATTGAATGCAACGGCTACACGCAGGCTTGTGCACAAAATGCGCGGCAAAAAACTCCTTGCTTTCTCTTCGTCGTCTTTCTGTCCGTAATGCGACACATTTTTTGTGCCACTCATCGCATTCTTGGCTACACTCGCAGAGCCACTTTTCTAATACTTCGACAATGAAAGCAATGAACCAATCATAGCCGGCGAAGAATTCACATCACGATGTGCAGTTGAAGGAATTCGCATACACTGCCTAAACAAAATCGCACTCTTTACGTGTATATGACTCACACCTTCTAGAAAGGGTGCATCGAGGTATTGATGCATCTTTTTAATACGTGCCGCAAGCAGCACTGCACCCAATAAAAGGGTGCAATAATGCCTCAGTGCACCCTGCCTGAAGCTTTCCGTAAGGTGTGAATTGCTGACACGGAAATGCAGCTTTGAGCGGGATTTATTTTCAAGTGTAGGGTGTCGCCACATGTACTTCGATGTTAAGCAGTTTCGTGGGGCTTGAAAAGCCTTGTTCTTGACAAAAAATAATGATGATAATGCACTCTCCATCGCGTGATGCTAAAACATCCAAATCCCGTTCCCGTTAGTGTCAGTCTGGTAGCCCCAGGTGATCAAAACTAATCTGCAGTCAATCCTCATCTGTGGCGTGCCTTTTTCTTTTAATGCGAAAGTATTAATCCAAAGGCTACTACTCCGTGGAACATCTTGTCTCGCTTATCGAGTAACCGCGATTGGTCAACGGCTGCATACCAACGCGTTGCCGGAGTAATTACGACGTCACTCAGTATAGTGCTGCAGTCAAGTAGCCAATCAATAAAAGAAGAAAGTTAACTGGTGACAAATGCGTGCCTCATTTTAGCCAACTACGCACAACATGATCAAAACACATGCAACACCGCTCTTGCACAATATTACAATTTTAGCTCGGATGTTCTCCTTTTTTTTTTTTTCCTTCTTGACATATTAAAATCCGTTAACTTGCAATCCGCGCATCTCTTCCTTTTCCTACGCAACCTACCAGGCCGGGGTCCATCGGATAAACTGCGCTACACCAAGCTGCAGGTGCTCGAACAGTCTGAATGCGCAGAGAAGCTGCAGTCGTACAGCTTCAACAAGTCCAGCATGATGTGCGCCTATGCGGAGGACACTGACGCCTGCCAGGTGAATTGAAACGAGTCCTTCGAAAACAGTAACTGACCGAAAAAACCACGAGGAAGCCGCGTTTATTACAAAGGAATTATTAGAGTGAGTTAATGTTCGCAATTTGTGCACATGAAATGAGTATTTCATGTTCGATGCATCTGCGACGCGAAAATTTGCTATTCAAAAAAAATTAGGACACCATTTCACTGGATGACAGAATAAATCACATTAGAACCAGGACAAAAGGATAATACATGTACCCAGCGCATATTAAATAATTTATTAAATTGATGCTTTTCGCCAAGAGTTTTCGTTTCTGTTTCAGTGGCCTGTGTATGACCTCACTTGAGAACTCACAAAACCACGACGAGTCACGTCCGCTTGCTACGGACGATAGAGCAGCGAATGTGTCATCGCTTTGTGAGCACACTTGGAGGTTCTCTGTGCCTTCTTCTGACGTCACAGCTCGCGGAAACTATCGCACTGTACTAAAATATCTTTAGAACATTAAGGCATATATTATCAAGTTACGGCGCTCCCGAGTTCCCAGCGTAAGGTCAATACCAAAAGGAATTTAAAAAAAAAAAAACTCAACGCATACTGTTCGGGGAGAAAGGTATCATGTACGCGTAGGAGAACCGCGATCATGTGTAAGGTTATCCGATGTATTTATTAACCATACATTGGTGGCATCACCAATACGACCAATCTGTAAGTAACGATGACGTATTTAAATGCGTAACCAGTTCATTCATGTGATCTGCTCATGTGATTATTAGGGCTTTAATTGCCAACCCTATGAACCCCCTACATGCATGCCACAGGGCGACTCCGGCTCCGGTGTGATGTTCCGCCAGGCCCACAGATACATCCAGGTGGGCATCGTGTCGCACGGCGTAGGCTGCGCCCAGGGCATGCCGGGAATCTATGTGCCCATCAACGTCTACAAGGAGTGGATCCTGCAGACCATCGCCGACCAGAGTGCCTTCAAAGAAATCGGAGGCAAGACACAAGGAAGCACCTGAAGCAGTTTTTCATCGAAGACACAGTAAACAAAATGGGTCACGGCTACAGTGTTGTTTCTTTCTTATAGTGCCAGTTCTACAGGCGTAGTCCTCGTCCACCTCTATCCAGCGCCTTGTGATTTCTTGGGTACGCTCTACTGTTTATTGCAAATGTGCGCTCTTTTCGGTACGACCCGCACCATATGCTTCAAACAAATTAATTCAAACTTCACGGGTCTGCGATGCATAACAGCCGATGATGGATATGGGTAATTGCTTCACATCATCCAAAACAGCCAATAATGTTTTCTCTTCTTTGTCTTCGGACACAGCAGCGCCGGACAGTCGATGCTCACGCGTTGTACGTCTGGCCTATATAACCCTCCCTCCTCCGCGCTTCCTCCGTCATGACGTATACTATCCTGTCCGCCCCCATAATGGCGGAGACAGAATCAGTATTAACAACGTTCGAGGGCACCAATGCACCCCCATAACTCTTTTCTGCCGCGTCTCGCGTAGATGCAACCCTGAGAGGCCCAACGCCTTGAAGTGCATTAGGTGCCCGAATATGGACAATAAGTGCTGAACTGCCGTCGCCCTGCGAAGTATCAACGTTGCCCAACATGCTGAGCCCAACATAACCAACAAGATTAATTGTATCATTGCTCCGCTTATTGTGATTCCACTGCGGTGAAACCCACCCTTCATTTGAGCGGAAATGTCCATTATAAAAACAGCAAGACCAAGGACTATAAAGCCGCATATGATCGAAGGAGAAGTCTCAGAAACTAGCTGGATATTTCAAAACAAAAACAGAAAAGACGACCTAATTCTCGACAGTCCACTACAAAAGGATCATCGGTAGAGCACAAATGACGCTTCGTCACAATTTAGAAAGTATCATGAGCAACCCCATCATGCCCCTAACCAAGACGACTTCCCTCCACTAGCATATAAAAGTGCATATAAAGTGCATATAAAAGTGCAAAAAAGTGCAAATGTACCCCAGACTACAAAAACATGCGCATTTTGTTTCGCCACAGTGATATATTGTCGCGCGATGTAATGGAGGCCTTCCACATTCATAATCATGGCACGAGCAACCCTTCCTTCTCACTATCAGAGAAGGAAATGGCCTATATCTTTCCACCCACATGCCGTTTGGATACCTAAATTTCTTGCAGTGACAAGTTGTTTCAAGAAATATTTGGATCTTCAATAAACCTCAGTTGATCGTCAGCGCGTGAGATACTCTGTGCATGCAGTACACTGGCGGCAGCGTGACATCTGTTCTAAAGACAGGTAGTTGCACAAGAGCAAAAGCGGAACGGCGTGCTTACGGTCATTAAAGGGAACCGGCACCAGTTTTAAACTTCGATGTACTTTGAGTGGTTGAATGATTATAGCTTGCAGTTTCAGTACGCGAAATATTGTGGCGCTATCCTTTCAAGGAATGGTGCAATAAGCGATTAAAACCCCGACAGCTGTCAGGCTTCCCCGCACAGCACAGCGACGGGTGATGAGCAAATGATGACGTGACTAACGGTACCAGCACATTTCCCACCTAGAAACGCTTTGTTTCAAGAAGTAAATACAACTCTATTGAAAGCGAAGCCCTAGAAACATTCTTTGGTTGGGGGGGGGGGGGGGGGGTTAACGTCCCAAAGCAACTCAGGCTATGAGAGACGCCGTAGTGGAGGACTCCGGAAATTTCGAGCACCTGAGGTTCTTTAACGTGCACTGACATCGCACAGCACACGGGCACCTTGCTTTTCGCCTCCATCGAAAAGTGGCCGCCGAAGCCGGGATTCGATCCCGCATCCTTGGGAACAGTAGCCGAGTAACCACTGCGCCACCCCGGCGGGCAGAAACATTCTTTGGTGGCATCAGAATAGGCTACGTAGGATGAAGGCGAAAGGAACGAAAATAAGAAATATTACCGTCCATGAAGCCATCACCAAGCTTCTCCGCACTCTTTTAGTACTTTGAGGGAAAGCTCGAATAAATAAATATTCCTCAATGGGCTTCTCATGAGTAAATTGAGAACGCAAAATACGGGCTTAAACAGCGGTAAATATGACCTCATTCGGGCCGCCGGCACATTTCGGCAGAGGAATGTATTCTGAGATAGGACAAACTCTAGCCTCTAGTATCCTTCCTAACTCCCATTACAGTAAGGATTTTACGTGGCCTTCGTTTGTACGTCGCGGATGAAGACTGGTGTGGAGAGAAAAAACAGCAATTACCTTACCCTTGTCCGGAAAAAAATCATATACGGCTTGAGGGAAGTAAGGATGGAGAGAGCGAAACAGGAACTATATAAAAAGACTGAGCGGGAAGATCACGGATCAACGGTGTCTTCGTTGTATCGTCGCACGGATGGAGGAAACATATCGTCACGTCTTCTTCTTACTATTTGGAAGAACCACACAACATGACAGTAGTTTCTAATGTATCAGACGTAGGCGCGATTCGTTGTATTGACTGTGGTAAAGCTTATATCATGCAAAGCTTCTCGGGCGGTGTTGCGTCAGCGCTTCTCCGGAGAGACGTTCCGTCGCGGCAAGGGGCGGCATGCACTGCTCGAACGGCCTGGCTACGTCGCTTTGGAATTTTAACTCGGAAGGTGAGCAAGCGAGCATTTAAATTTGTTTAAATTTAAATGCATCTAAATTTGTTTATCGGCGTGCATTCTGCACAATCTTCCTTCCTGCTCATTTCGGTTCAGTTCAGTTCAGTTCAGTCGTGTCCGACTCTTTGCGTGACCCTATGGACCATGTCACGCCACACTTTCCGGTCTCTATCTTCCTAACATCACTTCATCTGCAGCGCCTCGAGGATGCCATCTAACCATCGCGTTCGCTGCCTACTCCTTCTCCGGCGACCCTCAACCTTTCCCAACATCAAATCTTTCTCCGGCGACTCCTCTCTTCTCATCAGATGACCAAAGTAGCTGAGCTTTAACTTTAGAATTTGACCCTCCAATGAGCAGTCAGGGTTTATGGTCGACAATATCGACTGATTTGATCTTCTGGCAGTCCAAGGAACTCTCAAGAGTCTCCGCCAGCACCACAATTCAAACGCTTCAATTCTTCGGCGGTCAGCCTTCTTCACAGTCCAACTCTCGCATCCATACATCACAACTGGAAAGACCATAGCACGAGTTATACGGATCTTGGTTGGCAGACTAATGTCTCTGCTCTTTACTAGGCGGTCAAGGCTAACCATGGCTCTCTTTCCCAGAAGCAGGCGTCTCCTAATTTCATGGCTGCAGTCTCCTTCCGGGGTAATCTTGGAGCCCAAGAAGAGAAAATCTGCACTGCATTTACCAGCATTAACTGCATCACTGACTGCATTAATTAACTTGAGGAGTTGTTACTTATGTGTAGGCGCATGAACCATAGTTTTACGTGATTTACGTGACTGCATTAAAAGAGTATGTCAAAAGAAGTGTTGATAAACGACGCTGCCGATACGGTGGTGACGTCTCGCGCCTCTGCGAGCCCATAGCATGCTTTGAATTCCTCGTTGGCGTTTCTCAGTTCTCGTTTTTGTTACGTTTTATAATACATTGATAGAATACACTTGCTCGATCTGGGCCTTTATAGCACTTTTTATATATAGTGCTCGAATAGAACTTTAAATAAAGTGTACAAGTTCTAAGTGAATTGTCAACATCAAACAGTAATAGAAGTGTTCATTAGTGTTTCTTTAAATGTCCACTTTCCGTTTATTGCGCTTATTTATGAGCTTACAAAGGTGATTATTACATGCTTGAAAAATGCATACTATGCAAGTGATATACGGGTAGCGCAAGGTTCGGCTAATGTATTAATGCTAAACGAGCGTGAAAGAACAAACACGGAAGAGAAGACAGTACAACGCCAGCGTTTGTGTTATGCTGTCGTCTCTTCCGCGTTTGTTGTTTCGCGCTCGTTTAGCATGCATGCCTACCAACTCGCCCAACTTCTCACGTTATCGGTCAATGTGTCTACTCGGTTTTCACCTCAGATGTTATACAGTCTGGCACGCATTTCTTTCAATTGCTTCTAATGCATATTGCAGCTTCCTGTACTGGCCGCCGTTCTGCCACCATGAACTATCCCCAGCCTCGAAAGAAATACCAGCTGCTTCAACAGCGCATCCAGAAACTTCAGCAGTCCGCACAAAGTCGTCGCCAGAGGACCTTGGCCGAGATAGCAGATGATATAAGCACATATGAACAGTCGTCAGTTGCTGCACTGGTTGAAGCTCAGCAGGTTTAAACGCTGTGGTTGCCTTCACAGCAGCCGCAACAAAGCATTTAACCTAACTTCCCTTTCATCCCAAAAGGGCTATAGATAATTTGGTTTCGTGTGAACATAAATCAGGAGACTGCCGCTCTGGTTGAAGGTGTGTTCTCTTGAAAATAGGTTTTTCCTTAATTTGAACTAATGATAAGCAAAGAGCTTTGTTTTCGGCACCCGGGCGTGCATGCACTATATGTTTGACGAAATGTGTATTCAGAAAAGGTCCTGCAACACACCTTTCAATACATTTTAAGGCCTTGTGGAATACTGTACCATGCAGGGTGGAATCTGCGATAAGGCACTGGTGTTCATGGCTAGAAGCATTGGAACATAATGGAAACATGTTTTTGCTTATTTTTGCGTGTGAATGCCTTTTTAAGGCTTTTATTGAGAGACGTGTCTAGAGACAATATCGGTCAAGCCCTTTCTTTGATTCATCCTTGATTAAAAAGTAGAACATTCTTGGAATTGTGCAGCAGTGCTGTATATGACGAAATGTTTTCTTTCCTTCTCCATATGAGTTAGGCTTCATTTTTTTGCGAGGCAGAGGAAGACCAAGTTTCGTTACGTGGCTGCTCATGCGAAGGCAGCACACTGGCACCAAGGCTAAGTATTTAGATCTATATTCAGATGTCCGACATTTTATTGCGGTTGTTAGGAAAGGGTTGTTTTGTGGCATGCATATATGCGTAATATTTGGGTTGATGGGAACCTTACTGCCTTGGTATGGTGTATGCAAGCTAGCTGACCGCTATTTGTAAGCAGATCATTCCACCGAATACAATACGCTTTCATGTAACAGTGTATTTGTACAGAGTGCTGTCATTAATTGTTGTGGAGGCTCCCACGTGTTCGTTTCCATGCGGGCTCTCCTTTACTTGTATCCCCCGATTCTGTGGGCACATAGTTGTGCACAATTTACCTAGTAAATAACTATACCCACGAAACAAAGATGTGTTAACAGTACACGCTTTGTTATGTGTATATTTCATCTTCAAGCTGGCCCGTACTGCTGATGAGACATACTAATTTGTTATTTTTGGAGTTGTATGTTTCATTTTGTTCTACGGCCTTCTGTCCCATTTACTGCACCATGTTGCTGCTTGATCATGCCCAAGAGCTGACATTAAACTGCTGCTGCTTCTCCGACGCTCCATTCTGCCTTTGTGTTCTTCGTGGTGTGCAAGCACTGCGGTGCATTTGTAACTCATCAGGCCAGTGCATGCTTGAAGAATGAATGTGGATGTAACTAGTGGTGTAAAGCAGCATGCTTTTTCATCACTCGCACAGAAAGGCAAGGCCAACGACGACGGAGACTAAAGGATGCTTGGCCAAGTCGGCTAAGAAATGACCCTGTTCAACACCAAGAGTTGCCTTAAATTGGCTGTCATATGTTCTGATAAACTAAATTTCCACACAGTTACGGGGTCAATTTTTTGCTGACTTGGCCGAGCATCGTTGAGTCTTCGTCGTCGTTGGCCTTGTCTTTAGTGTCTACGAGAAAAAAAAATCGAAATCCGCGCCAAGCATGTGTCACAGTGACGTCATGCTTTTTTTTTATTAGCACTAGTATTTAGAATCATTCGCAGAGGGCGTAGCGGTAAAAAGAAACTCGTGCCTCACTCAGTTGGTCCTCATGGGGTCTGTGGAAGTTTCGCTACCATGGGATGCACTGTACTGAGCCTTGTATTGAGCCATGGGTATTAGCTCTATGCTGTACCCAAGGGGGTTATATAGCTGTACCGAATGAGAATGAGTGGATAGATAACTGAACTGAACCTTTTTGAACCAATGATCATGATGATAATGTGGCCACCCCTTTCTGACCTATAAAGGAACAAAGACGCAATAAATTGGCGGTCTCTTGCATGCTACGTCTAGATTATTCCACTGGAGGAATGCATGAGTGCTGACCGATGTTCTGTTGCCATAAACAAAGTATAGTTTTTGAGGAAACTTGCTTTCAATCACGCGTGTGCTCTATGCTGGCACGTAGGAAAGCCAGGACAGAGAGTAATGTAGTAGCTTAAGACACATAATTCATGCTGTTTACATCGGCGTGTCGGCCAAAGATGTAATCGATGCAACATGTATACGCACATATGCATGCATGTACAGGCGTTGGGGAAAGCTACCCGTTGTGTCCGTTGACCCTCACGCTGCTTATTATGGAGGCAAAACGGAGAGGCGTTCGTGTACTGTGCGATGTCAGTGCACGTTGAAGAGCCCCGCTGCCCTCGGCCAGAGCAACTCTTTCAATTGTTCGGCTTTCATATTTGCCACTGGTGAGCCGGACCTATCCTCCCTTCCGCAGTGGTAGTAGTAATGCTCTCTTCCACTACGACGCGATTCAGGTGTCCACGGAGAAATGTGATCCACTTAGTTTACCTAGGTCACATGTAAATTGTATACAGGTAAGAAATTGATTTGTACAGGAAAGTGTGACACCTGAACCGCTTCGTAAGGGGAAGGTGAGAGTGAATGTGGAAAGCCAGAAAGAGGAGCTGTAGTAGAGGTCAGCGGAGTTATTTCCTGTGGGGTGCGGTCTACATGTGCCATCTGAGGCAACTGTTCATCGGGACAGATTAAGAAACTGGTTTCGTTGTTTTGAGTTAGTCAAAGCATTGGACCTGATGAGCATCTGAGATGGAACTGGAATATCTCGTTAAATCAGGAGTATCGCTGAATCATGTTTTGACTGTACCAGTCTATGCTCAGTCACCATAACAGTCCTCTGTTACTGGCTACCACCGGCTCCGTTCCAGCCACAGCAGCTGAATTTCGATACTGGCGGATAGCAAGGCACCTGTGTACTGCGATGTCAGCACATGTTAAGGAGCCCCGGTGGCCACAATTATCCAGAGACCTCCACAATGGTATCCATCATTGTATCAGTGACTCCTTATGAAACAAATAAACATGATGCATTCAGTGATGCCTTCTGTCAGCTCACTGTGGCTATCCAACAGCCTGTACACCATCATCCATTCACAATAACCCACAACACATGTTAACTGACAACCACTCATTTCCACTTGCACTCAAAACCATTTACTCCCAATCATGACCACTCACGCACTCACAAATGTGTGTGAGTGTATATGAGTGCACTCATAAGTGTGCCAACCTATCCATGTATAGGGCTTCTTGCCTGTGTGGGTGCATACATGCTTTTTTTGGCTGTCACTCTTGTGAAGCACATGCCACAATAACTGCCATTGTATCGTTTTTCACCCCATGTGAATGCGGAGGCTTTCAGCCAGGATGCGCTTCAGTGCAAACCCTTTGTATAACAGCTGCAAAAGAGGCAATCCTAGCACTTCTGCTGAATGGAAAGTTTTCAATCCCCAGAATGCTAAGAAACATTTTTAATTGTCCTTGCATCAATCAGTAACCTAATCTTGTGTTCCCACTAGTAAATGCAATTAGGTCGAGTGCCACAGAGTGATACAGATCCACTAGCACAAGTGACAAAAAAGCAACAGCACAAATTAACCATCACAAAAAATAATTTACTGAACACCATTGGCTTTCAGGTGACATCTTCAACAGCTCCGATGACACCTGAGAACGCAATATAAATGCCTAAATATGTACAATACAGCTCAAACTGTTTACAACTCTTGTGCTCTCCCAACATTATGTTCAAACGCATAAAAACAACTATATACAATGTGCTTTATACATGAGATAAGATGGCAATGGGTATAAACATGGCGAGCATGCTGAAGATATGAATTTCCCTTTCTTTACACAAGGTAGACAATCATCAAATATATGCTATATGGCAAAGAAATGACATAATTAAGAAAAGAATAACGTTCCAGGTTCCACTTACTATGAAAAAAACAACATAAAATAGGTCGGCACAAACATACAATAAATATTGTGGTTTCTGTCTAGATACTAAAGAAAGTAGTGTTACGCCTTAGATGAATGGGCAACATAAATTTTGTGAGATCCAACTAGGTTACTTCATCTCCGCCAACAGTACCTGTCCTACTAAGATTTCTCACATATACACATGACTCCATCTTCAAAGATCTTCCAGTAATATTATGTGCTGAAACTGCTTCAAAGTATGACAAGCTACTAAACTATTTAATGCAGATAACACCCGTACAGAGTGAGTGATATGTTTCAGTAAGCAGTGCATAATAAATATAAAATTGGCAGGAATTCTCTCTGTTAAACCTATTATAGTGAGAAAGCACTGGCTTTTTGTCGTCTTACTTGTTTTAATGTGATGCTATTTTAACAGAATACTTATTTGATATTTTTAATATTTCCACAAGACACTGAATGAACTGGTTAATCAGTGTCTTTCCTGTCATGCTGTCCCATGACATTACAATTATTTTTACCATATGATGTAAAAAAGAAGTTTTCTTCTGTCACTATGGGCATGGCACACTGCAGTTCCAGCTGCCATCACATGGCATCACATCGCGGAAGTTTAATCATGACCTCCGCGATGAACTCCAATGCAGCAGTGTGCTTGATTGCGGAGGCTAGAGATTTAACCGTACTTGTAGCGCCATTTGAGAGTTGCTTGTCAAACTGTGGATGTTTAACCATTGTAGTGACACATGTGACTTGTAGAGGTTGCCTAGAACGGCGACCACAGCCGCATTTATGGCAGGAAAGCTGGAAGAGTGATGCGACAGCGTCTGGCTGAGCCGTAAGTTCCAGAGCATTCTGAAGTCCTATGCCAGCGTTGCCTCTTCTTTGGCATGCGGCCAGTGCTGGCCAAGCACATCGATACTCACTATTTAAACCTGGTTATCAGTGAAAACATCTGCCACAGTGGCTCAGTGGTTAACACGCTCGGCAACTGAACCTGAGTACCCAGATTTGAACCTGACCGGTTCCAGTCCACTCTAATGAATTTTTTTTATTTTGGTGTGAAAATACTGCAAGAGGCAATGGTCAGTCATTGTTCAGTGAGGTTTCATCACTTGAAAACCCCTTTGCAGAGACTCGCATGTTGCAGCCATTTACTGAACTTATCTGAACTATCCCCCCAAGGCCCAGTGTTTGAGATGACACAAACAAGATCGAACAAGATTCTTGGTCAGTGGTAGCGAGCTGATGAGTGATTTCACACTAAAACAGAAGTAGGCATTTCAATACAACACTCTCTAGGCCAAACTGTACACTTAGCAGAGCAAATGCTGGAAATCCGGAATCTTCCATTTTCACAGGTTCGAATTTTTGTGCCCCAAACGACATCAGTGCCACTGACTTGGTGTTGTCGTCAAAACAAAGGAACAAAACAAAAATCATGACCAGGCAAGAAATGCACTTTCACAGAATTAAAATGCTCACAAACCCAGAAAGCTTATCTCTGTATTGTTCACCTGATGACCTGCAAATTCTGATTCCAGTGTGCTATTATAGATCTGTGGTCATGAAAAAAAATCTAAAAATATCTCTAACAAAATTATTTACACCTCGTTCAGAGCGGAGAACCACATTAGTACCAACAGCTATTTCTCCAAGGAAGAAGTCTATCACAGGATGATTTCACTTACTCTTGCCTCTGATGTGCCAAATAGCCTGGCAATCACTTTGGAACATACACACATTCTGAACAACTATAAACAGCTTCTCACTCGTCAAAAGTTCCCTCTCTTCTTCTGCTCCTGTGAGCCAGTCTTGTTGCCATCCCTCTGGGTCGTCTGCTGCACCTTGCTAAGAACTCTCCAGCAGAAGGCCTCAAAGTAAGCTTTGCACTTGAATCCCATTGAGTATTAGAAATGTTAGGGCGGATGACGTCAACAGAATTAAAGCGGCACTCGTTAAAAGTTCTCTCTCTTCTGCTCCTGTGAGCCAGTCTTGATGCCGTCCCACTGGGTCTGCTGCACCTTGCAAAGAACGTTTCAGCAGAAGGCCTCAAAGTAGGCCTTGCACTTGAATACCATTGAGTATTTGAAATGTTTGGGCAGATGACGTCAACAGAACCGAGGCTAGACTCCAGTATTTTGCACCGGGCCTCTAACTCCCGTATTCTCCTCCTTAAGGCAATGTTTTCTGCCAGGAGGCTTCTGGGATCGCATGTGTTGTCACTGTCCTGCTCCCTAGAAGTTACTGCTGTAGCCTCAGGCAGTAGCTTGGCAATTGATTTGTGCAGTTTTGAGGCAGGTAACGAATTAGGCACTGGCGGAAAGGCTGGTACAGGTGACGAGGCCAATACAGGCGCTGGGTCCGGCACAGGCGCTGTAACGTGTTAGGCAAAAGTCAGAAGAGCACAACCACTCGTTCAGTGGTAGAGTCAGAAACACAATGGAAGAACAAAGGGGCAAATACCCCTACAAAGAGGCCCTCTAGCTAAAGGTGCCGACATACTGTTATGATACTGTAGTCAATCGTCTTTATTCTGGCTAGTAAGCGCAAGGCAAATGGCCGAAACTTCGCGAGAACAGTCAGTGCTAGAGGCTGAAGGGCCTCCCTTGAGGAGTGTTTGCTGCTTTGTTCCCAGGCTGTACCTGAATGTACTCAGAACTATGTACTTGCATGTGTTAGAAGAACTGGCTCTCCAGGTCTCGTCGGTATCCACGCTGTCTTGGCTACCTTCATAGATGAAGGAAAAAATATAGATGTGCACATCTAACTTCATTCCTCAACCATTCTGCTGTACTATTTTTCTAGGCATTAGCGTGGCAAAATCAAGCACTCACCGCTTGAAAAACTTTCATGTGCAGTGCCAGGATCACTGGCCATTTCTCGTTCATCCAGCTCCGAAACGGCGTCCAGCTCCAGCTCCGGAACGGCGTCCAGCTCCGGAACGGCGTCCAGCTCCGGAACGGCGTCCAGCTCCGGAACGGCGTCCAGCTCCGGAACGGCGTCCAGCTCCGAAACGGCGTCCAGCTCCGAAACGGCGTCCAGATCCGAAACGGCGTCCAGATCCGAAACGGCGTCCAGATCCGAAACGGCGTCCAGATCCGAAACGGCGTCCAGCTCCGGAACGGCGTCCAGCTCCGAAACGGCGTCCAGCTCCGAAACGGCGTCCAGCTCCGAAACGGCGTCCAGCTCCGAAACGGCGTCCAGCTCCGAAACGGCGTCCAGCTCCGAAACGGCGTCCAGCTCCGAAACGGCGTCCAGATCCGAAACGGCGTCCAGCTCCGAAACGGCGTCCAGCTCCGAAACGGCGTCCAGCTCCGAAACGGCGTCCAGCTCCGAAACGGCGTCCAGCTCCGAAACGGCGTCCAGCTCCGAAACGGCGTCCAGCTCCGAAACGGCATCCAGCTCAGGTATGACGTCCAGCTCAGGTATGGCGTCCAGCTCAGGTAGGGTGTCCAGCTCAGGTAGGGTGTCCAGCTCAGGTAAGGTGTCTAGCTCAGGTAGGGTGTCTAGCTCAGGTAGGGTGTCCAGCTCAGGTAGGGTGTCCAGCTCCGGTAGGGTGTCCAGCTCAGGTAGGGTGTCCAGCTCAGGTATGGTGTCCAGCTCAGGTATGGCACCCAGCTCAGGTATGGTGTCCAGCTCATGTACGGCATCTGGCTCAGGTACGACGTTCAGCTCAGGTACGGCGTCTCGATCCGAAACGGTGTCCCACTCCGAAACGGCGTCCCGCTCCGAAACGGCGTCCCGCTCCGAAACGATGTCCTGCTCCGAAACGCCGTCCCGCTCCAAAACGGCGTCCCGTTCTAAAACGGCGTCCCGCTCCGAAACGGCATCCTGCTTCGAAACGGCATCCTTTTCTGAAACTGCTTCCAGCTTCAAAGCGGCGTCCAGCTCCAAAGCTGCTTCCAGCTTCGAAGCAGCGTCCAGCTTCGAAGCGGCGTCCAGCTCCGAAGCGGCATCCAGCTCCGAAGCGGCATCCAGCTCCGAAGCGGCGTCCAGCTCCGAGGCGGCTTCCAGCTCCGAGGCGGCTTCCAGCTTTGAGGCGGCTTCCAGCTCCGAAGCGGCTTCCAGCTGCGAAGTGGCTTGCATCTTCGAAGCAACATCCAGCTCCAACGTGGATTCCAGTTTCGAAACATCTTCTAGCTCTGGAACAGCAAAGTGGACAGCAAGCAAGTTATAACAAGAAGCGTAAATTAGGCACCTATGCCATTGTAAGCAGTGCTAACCATAGCAACTGCATTACAAAACAAGAGTAATGTGCCATGGCCAAAATATTAAATTTTGGCTAGCACCATAGCGAAATGCACCTATTTCACAAGATGGGGGTCCTGTGGCATCTGTAGCCATCCCTTCTTTACCAAAAAAAACTGCCACCGATTATAGTGGTGCACATATGCATTCTGCAGAAACCTTAACTTGCTCCTTATACAACCTTCAGAGAATAAATACCAGTTCCTGAGGGTACAAATGTGATGACTACCACCACAATAATTTCAGGACCAGCCTAACACTAACATCGACAAAAAATGCATGCTACGACTCTCAAAGCAAATCCTTATCTTAATTAGGACATTACTGAATAGAACAAGAAATGCATGATATGGCTCTCAAAGCAAATGTTTGTCTTAATTGGGACATTAATGCATCGAATAAACTTTTGAACAGTTAAAGTAGAAACACAGGCTGGTTGGTTCTGATAAGACGAATGCATATTTTTTTCAGTGAAAAAAAAAAGTATGGAACCTGGAAACATGCACACGCAGACAAACACTAATATGAGCCACTTGCTTGATTGCATTGAAACTTGCAAGAGTAGTTCATATCAATTAACTACTCTTTTTGGTCACTTTATGGGGTATAATGTTCCAAAGCGACTCAGGTCATGAGAGACACTAATTACTCTTCTGTCGAATTTTATTGATCATTGGAGCTCTGAAAACAAAATGGGGTGGTTTTCAATCTTCAGGTCCATTTTCCTCATTTTCCGTTCCTTTCAGTAAACGCTCACCTTGTGAAACATACCATTCTAATATAACTTGATAATTTTAGTACTGCAGCAGGCTTCCTGAAGCGACATTTTATGAGGTACGCAATAGGATGCTTATTTTGCCTATTTGTGCTTTTTCATGCTAAAATAAATGTTAAAAATACTGGTGAAAATAAAAATCAGTGTCAGTCTTCGGTACATGACAGACTTTTTACAGAAACTCAACATTGTGCTTACTGTAAATTATTAGACCACATAACACAAGATAACGAGATATTTTCCTTTTCCAGGCAACGGTTTTCATAAATAAGCCTGGTCATCCTTTCCATACAGATTTAATGCTCACACAAATTCTAGCATCTTTTAAAAACTTACAAGTACAGACTGGATCAGTAAGGGCATTTTCACTTGAAAGCAATGCTGCATGAAAAGGAATGTTTCCATCGTAAAACAAAACATATTTGTCCCTCTGTGTTTTAACTGGTCTGAATGGCAGTAAAAAGTGGTTGTTTTACCCATCACCACACAAATGGCATAGCGGTTTGTCCTGTTTTATTAGTGTGGAGTTTTGTGTGAGGTGTGTGTGTGTGTGTATTATGCAGAAACAGATAAAGTCACTTTGAATGTAGCTTATTATGCATTTGCATCATCACTCCATTTAGTCTGCCATTTCTCTCTAAGCCTGTTCTACTAATTTCACGCAGTCTCAGTCATTTTTCTTTACTTTCTTCATTTCCTTGTGCCAGGCTTGTGCTGTAAATGGATATGCTCTTATACTGCCACTAACTGAATTTTGTTAGTCTTACAAAATTTTACTCTCTCTCTCATGTTGTGGCTTATATTGTGCATAATTATTATTCTATGATTATTCTCTCTCTATTATTCTGCAATGTTCTGTTCTTTGTTCCTGACACTATGCACTCCAAACCCACTCCTGCAATAGCCCAATAAGGCTGCAGCATGTTCAAATAAATAAATAAATAGTCACTTATTAATGGTGCAACTGCAATTCCAGGATGAAGAGCTGTTGGTCGGCTTCCCTACAGCACAGACAGTGTGCAGTGAAAAGAGATTCCCCATTTTCCTTGCACTAGGATACTATAGATGAGAATCACTTCTGGAGCCATCTGTAGAAGTCTATGTAATCTGTGTATTTTTCTTTACATGGAATTCCGGGAATACTAACCTTGAATTCCTGCACTGGGTTTGTGTGGCATCTGTTTCTCATGGGAGTGACTTGTGAAGTCACACACTGCAGGAAAGCTGCAACATGATGGAAGCATATCTGGTCTTGAGGCAATATCAGGAAGGGCATTTAGTATTCTTAATTCTTGGCATTTATCCTCGAAGCAGTGTTGAAAAGGAACTGATCTACTGTGGTTTTTTTATTGAAGTGTTTTGGAGGTGCACTTGGTAAATGTGGGTAACACAGATGTTTTCACAGAGATCACATTTTCAGAAAATATGATTGAAAAAACAGAACATATGGTTGCCCTGTCCTTGAGGGAGTATTCACTTCTTTGTATATATAATTTATTTCTAGAGGTTCGATACACATCAGATGAGAGATGCAAACTAATGTTTTATACTGAATCTAGTTGTTTTAGGTATGATGGTGTTGAAGATCCACATACCATGCACCCATAATTTAGCCAAAAGTGCACAACGGCGCAATAAATGTGTAAAAGGTCCATTCCAGCGGATCCCCAGCATTCACATGAGAGAGCTTTCAGCGTGTTAAGAGATTTGGAAGCTTTCTTTTTAAAAGTATTTATGAGAGACAGTGACTCTTTCTCCATTTGGTCAAAAGCTGTGAATAGAAATTTATCTCTCATAGTATTCAGGGTAGCACAGTTTCATTCAGATGACAGAGAGATGACAAACGATTAGACAGACGCACTGACTGCATGTTGCCATTCTTATTAGATAAAGTTGTTAACCAAGGTATCGACTTGACAGCTGTTACCTGAAGGCAAATGTGCAAATTTTCGTGTTCAACTGCTGACGGCCTCTATTTTCTATGCTTATTTATCCATGACGTAATATGCTTGGCGGCGACTTTTCTCTCTTTTACCTTCTGTTTATCAATATGTGCGATCCGTGCTTACTTGTAACTCTGACATACACATTGAAAGAAAAATTGACCCTTTCTTGTTAATTCACTTTGTACGCTGCTGCCTTGTACAGGCCCCAGGTAGTCTCAAGCTGTTTCTCATCAGTTTTTTCGTCTGCGGACCCCCAAGGATACGTTGGAAAATAAATGATGATGATGATTTAAATGCAGGGTTGGTTTGCTCTGCAAGCCTCTTTGAGTGCGAAAAGACCAGCTACCTGTTCCTGTGCCGAAAACTTATTCGTTCCTGCCTGCCCGAGCTGCTAGTTTGTTCAATGTCAGCCGTATCTGTCTCTCACATGTTGAAATGCTAAAGAGGTGCCTGCAATTTGAAGATCATCAACGTAGACTTAGTACATAATGGACTTTAGAACTATTTTTGTTGTGAAATTTGCTTTTGCTATGACAAGAATAGTGCTTAAAGTACACCCCTAAGGCACACTATTCTCTTGAATGAAGTTCTTCGAGAGGGATGAACAAAGGCGGACATGAAATGAATGGTCAAACAAGTACTCTTTCAGAAGTTTAGCGTCCTATCACGCATGCCTAGTTCTGCTAAAAATCCCAAACCTCCAGATGTTGTAAGTTTTCTCCACACCAAAAAAAAGACTGCCAGACGCTGTTGTTTATAAATTTTACTTAGATAGTGTTTTCTAGCCAGACGAGATGGTCAATTATAACTCATACCTTTTAAAACTGCAATGCTGGACCCCCCATCATGGGATTCGAGAGTAAATATTATTTAAATAATGAGTACACCTTTAAAGGTTCTGGTGAGACTTGTGAATGCTATTGGCCTATTATTACTAGGGGAGGTTGGTGGTTTTCCGGGTTTCAGAGATAGCACAACTACGGCCTTCTTTAAAGCCTCTAAAATTTTTCCTTCCACAAATATTTTATTAAAGAATCTTAAAAGTGCCAGCAAGCTCATAAAATGCGCTAGCATCTAATAATGAATTTCACCAGGGCCGAGTGCAGTCTGTTCACTAATAGACAAAACTCCATGAAGTTCTTGAAGCGTAATTAGCCTATAATGCTTGTTGGCACTGCCACTTGTGGGAAGGGGTTGTTTGAAGTGGTGTTTTTGCACTTCAAAAATGAGTGTGTAGTGCAAGGAAGTAGAAAGTTCCGAGATATGTCCCCCTAATATATCCACCTGGTCTTCAGTACTTGTGTACCAGGGGCTGCAAGGAAAGGAGCTGTGAGTAGACAGACGCTGTTTCAACTTGGCCCCACATTTTTTTTTTTTTTTTTTATGTGCCTGAAGTGTTTATGGCTGATATAAAGCTTTGCCAGGAAGCCTTCTGAACACTGCAAAATGTGCTATGCTTGGGCTAGAGCCTTTTAAAATTCACGAGGTTCTCCGGCGTAGGGTATCTACAAAAACTTCCTCATGTTTTATTTTGTTTCTCTGTTGCCTGTCTACATTCTTACGTACATCAAATTTTTATTATTCTGTCGTACTACTCCCAAGAATTAAGGATTGACTAGGCATGTCGCACAAATAATGCACATCGCCAATATTTCATTAAACTCATCGACACTGAGATCATCTCTGAAGACTTCTTCCACACTAGCTTTTTCTTGAAAAAATGGCCAGTCAGCTAAGCGCAGCATCCAATGGTGTGGTTTGGTTGGGATGGCTTCCAGTGAACATGATGAGCTTAGTATGGGTAGCAGACAGGCCTCTGAGTAAGCTGGATAATTTTCCTCACAGTTTATATAAAAGTACAACTCAACTTCTTGAAGTTCAAAAGGGGCAATTTTGGCCTATCCAAGTTGGCCCCAGAAACATTCGGAGCCATGGCCGCACCTTTGGCCTTTGCACCACCGACGTGGATTTGGGTTGTGGCGTCCTAATTTCGAGTGTTGCGTAAACCACTTTCACAGAAACAGGAATTATACTCATTGCAAAAGTGAGGACTGTGTGCTTTGTTTTAATTTCCTTGTTGTGTAATCCGATTTTTATTCTACAGACATTTGTGACATTCTGTTCCCTTATAGTCCCTCTAATAGTTCCTTTTCAGCCAGGTGCTTCAATTCAAATCTGATATTACTCTACAAACCTATTCAAATGTTTGTGCGGGCTGATTGAAATTGAGATGTCTGCAAAAGATAGGACTGCTGCCTGTTTTTTGCCCTGACAATTGTAGGACTTCTAGAAGATCACTATACGCTAGCTTTTCGATTTTGTAGCCCTGATTTATGGCGTCAGAGCTTTTGTGGCAATGAACGGCGAGACTAGTAATTCAGTTTTCTCTGCCCGTTCAGAGTGTATCATCTGGAAGCACGAGAAGCCGTTCAGATTTTTGGTGCACAGTTTTGCTGTCCTCTCAGTGCACCTTGTTTTCGTGGGAGGGTGATCAGATGCAAGATAAGAAGCAGCTATGGAGTGTATTTATTTTTCAGTTATGGTGCCATCCACCAACCTTGCAGCTCAAAAAAGGGACAGAACAGGAAGTAAAAGAAAGCCCAACCCATGCCAGCAGTACCCCCTAACAACCACCAAATATGGGGCACCTCAGGGTAGTTAAACCACACAAGCCTAATGGTTTGATTTGGTACCAACCAACGTACCAAGGTGATGCACGCTATAGAGACACCGTAGTGAAGGGCTCCGAAATTTTCGAACACCTGGGGTTCTTTAATGTGCACTGACATCGCACAGCACACAGGCGCCTGGTTTTTTGCCTCCACCGAAAAGCAGCCGCCGAGGCTGGGATTCGATCCCGCATTCTTGGGAACAGTAGTCTAGCGCCATAACCACTGTGCCACCCTGGCGGGGCACTAGGCTAATGCTCACCGTTACGAAGAACAGAAAAAGTCCAAGAAATAACGAAGAGGATGGAATGTTATGAGAAAGATTGATTTGGTTTATGAGGTTTATTGTCCCAAAGCAACTCAGGCTATGAGAGATGCCATAGTGGAGGGCTCCGAACATTTCAATGACATCGCACAGCACACAGGCACCTTGCTTTTTACCCCCATCGAAAACCAGTCGCTGCTGCCGGGATTCGATCCTGCATCCATGGGTATAGCAGTCGAGCTCTCTAACCACTGCATCACCAGAGCGGTGTGTTATGAGAAAGAAGATTCGCTCCCGGTCAAACCAGATACCACACACATGAACGAAGCGGTCAAAGTAGTGTTGCCTCTGCCAAAGGGATTTAGTCCTCTAACGAACTTGGACCAGCCAAGCTCATCATAGGCCGACTGTCACTTTTGGCGCATGATGAGTCCAGCTCATCAACAACATCCTGGCACTCTGATTGCAGTTTAAGACAAGTAGGGCTTGACCAAAGCCTTCTTCTAGATTGCCAAGAGATGCCTGGCAATACGAGCAAGGAAAGGCCAACTGTGTTTGCTTGAACGCAAAAACTTGTCACTACACGAACAAACATGGTGGAGCGCAAAAATCGCAATGCAACCAACTCAAGTGATAATGAACGACAATTTGTTTTCTTCCTTAAGTGATGGCAATGATAGTGAGGACCTTGATTGCAGTGAAACAGAAGATGAAGAGGGCACAGTCACTAGCAGACATCGTTGCTGCAAAACTGATTCCAAGAACTCTCCTCCTGTACCTCCCATGTTCATGTTCAAAAGATAGCCTGGGTTCACTATTGGTGCCAGACCTACACGAGAACCATTGGACATGCTTAGTGCGACAAACATTTCATGACATTTACAGCTATTAAAAAGTTTTGTTAGCTATTTTTGAATGCTTTGTTACCTTGAAACAGCTGCACTTCTGCATAATGCAAATATGCTTAACAAAGATTGCTATATAGAACAATGCATTTTTTATGGCGCTTTTTATGCTTTATACGCAACCAAATTATACTATTTACTTAACGCCCATTTTGGTGCCATTTCCTGAAAAATAAAGGTGTTACCATTAAGGGGTTCCCGAGATCCAGGCACTCGGCATCAGCTAACCACCAGGATACCCCTTTTCACATACATGGCGATGCCACGCATGATGAAATGTGAGCACTCTGGGTCTATGATGCCGCACATTGAGGTGCCCCTCTAGGCAAACCAGACACATGAGCTTTCTCATACATGCTGAGTGTAACTGCATTTTTGAAATGGTAAACATTTATGTTGCTATTAACCGCTAGCCACAAATAAATTTCAACGAGGAGCCTAACTGTATTAGTTAAAAAGTTAACTATCGCAAATTAGTAAACCAACTTGGTAGTTATCATGGCTCACCTGCTTTCTTATCTATGCCAACATTTTCAGGTGGGCACATACTGCAGAAGCCATCTTTCTGCCTCAAGAAAGGTTCGTTTAAAAATGTGTTGCAGGCTTCCCTGAAACACTCAGTGTATATTAATATATTTTGGATAAAAACACAAATTGTAAGTAGCACCTTGTCCGAGCCTTCTTCATGTAAACGTACATGTAGTAGTAGTTATTCGTAGATACTCGGTGTTAGCAATCACAGCCACAGGAACTCATAAACAGAGCACTAGCTCATCCTCTAATACTGCTGAGCTTGAAGAGCTCGTGCTGCAATTATGTCTGTCCATCACTTCTGAAAAAAGATAAAGCGTTCTTTTTCGTA
Organism: Amblyomma maculatum; assembly: GCF_055883805.1. Classification (NCBI taxonomy): domain Eukaryota; kingdom Metazoa; phylum Arthropoda; class Arachnida; order Ixodida; family Ixodidae; genus Amblyomma; species Amblyomma maculatum. The sequence goes on from NC_139354.1 coordinate 18,646,487, forward strand.
CAACACACTGTACACCCTGCACCAAGGGTCCTCGACATACCTTTACCGGTGAAGCGAGTCGGCACTGCGCTACGGATAAGCCAGCCTGGCCGTAAGAAGGCTGCTTTCTCGAAGTGCAGCGAGCAGATTAACATGCGCCGAAGCTGCTGAGCAGTTTTCCCGTCCAGACTCGGGTTTCGGGCGAACTCGAACCAAGCCCAACGCCTGCAAACACAGCATGTTCGTGCTATAAATGGGCAACAGTGTTATCACGAAGGGCATTGCCATCTCGAACCTACCGCTCTAGTGAGAGCGAGCAGGCGAACAGCGACACAGCTGTCAGCAAAATGGCGAAAAAAAATAATGCCTATGCCTGTAACTGCTATTTATACCAGGGCACCACAAGGGATGACAAGATTCAGCAAGGCATCCCTACATGTTTGAGCAGCGTCGATTGGCGTGCAGATGATTCCGCCAGAATTTCTTGCACGCCAATCGACGTTGCCTGACCAGGTAGACATCTGAAACTGCATTGCTGGCCAAGGAAGCTGATGTAGATCGCGAATACACCAGGCCACCAACACGGGCCTATTTAAAATTCCCGGCAACTTCACCTATTCGAACTGCCCGCAACCTTAAGTTAACACAAGACAAATGCCGCTCACAATCTTGCATTCCGTCCGTAATCAATGCTAAACATTCAGCTGACGATGCGACCAGACGCAGTGTTTACGGCAGCACTTGCACTGGGTCCCTTGAAAATTATGTGGAACTCAGTGCATTCCTAATGCATTCCAACTTGAAGAAAAACAAGACAATTTTTTTTTTTTTTTTTTTTTTTTTTTTTTTTTTTTTTTTTTTTTTCTCACTCACTGGAGAGCCAGTCAGCAAGGCAGATCACTTCGACAACGGTCCGTCAAATGTGCGTAACACGAACATAAGCAAAGATTCTGGCTTTAGCGAACGCAACCTTACCTTTCAGCCTCCATTGGAAAACGATGTAACGAGACACCTTTCGTAAGGTCGTTGCTGAGGCACCCATTCACAGAGCACCGCTTCGTATAATGCTTTGGTGTCATATCTCAAGAGGCGCAAAGCAGACGCACGAGCATGCGTCTGAGCTGTGTGGTGGTTAATCTGAGCGTCCGGGAAGACCCGCCCGGTGCAACAAAAGGAGAGCGCAGCACAATGCAAAAACTACGAAGCCAGCATCGGTCGAAATGGATGGAAACCGCAGTTTGCGGTTGCCACAACTGCCTTTTCAATTTATTGCACATGAACACAGTCTTCAACCAGTGCGGCACCATGACGGCACAATCTGCCACCCTAGGTCTGCCTAATTTGAAAAGAAAGTGAAAAAAGGCAACCTAGCAGAGGGCGCTAAAAACAAGTTGCCGTTAGCTGTAAAAAAATTTCTAAATTTTTTTCAGTGACTCTAGTTGCCGTTAGTTGACGTGATATTCCTACAAAGAGCGTGCATTTTGTTTCTAATAAAACAGCACAGTTCTCACTTCCTAATCTGTTCATTCTGGAAACCTAGAACAGAGGACAGTGCACAAGGCCACGGCGCGCTCTCCAATCTCTTTCTCTATGGCGCTCTCTCCCTCGAGACCGGCCGTGACAAGGCTAACAAGTATGAGGCATAAGAGACAAGAGGAGGCAGTGGCAGTGGTCGATGCCACAGAGTTTGCAAATATTACCCTCCTGTATTTTTTGACCGGTTTGTAATTCCTTTTACTACTTACGTGACGCCAGAGACGCACGTAGTACTAAACACGAGGCCAAGGCGGCCACATTCAGACTCTTTGACAGCTATGGACAGAGATGCGCGTGCCGCACATACGCACAGCGAGAGGAACGTACTTCCACAGCACTTCCGTGAAGTGAATAAGCCTCTGGAGGACGGCGTTCGCGCGTGGTCTGGGCGGTGCAACTGCGGTCGATATGTGGCACTGGATGGTGGCGCATATGGTTGTCGTGGGATGAATGGCTCCAACAGTTGATAGGCTGGACGGGCTGCGTTTTGCAACTGTAACAGGCGCGCCACTTGAATATTGTTTGGTCACTTGGGGGAGGGGAGGTTTCACTAGTGGGCTCATATTTCTGTGTAATTACCAGTCATCGCTAGCCCCACTAGCAAAAACTTTCTATTACACGTAAGAGTGAACTAGAATAACTAGCATTGTGAGCCCTCTGTTGGCCACGGTATCGCCTATGTTTCCGATCATCGAGGTCTTGCACCATCCTCGAGCCCTTGGGTGCTTGAATTACACCGGGCCTCCAACCGTCGCATGCACTACAGCTCTGTACCAGACTACCAGGCTGGGAGGTGCTGTTGCAGTGAGCTGTGGGCGGAAGTTGATAGATAGCAGAGGGGCACCTGGAGCCAATTTCCCATTTTGTACTGGTGTACGGCGTTAGCTGGAGGGTCAAATTCTAAAGTTAAAGCTCAGCTACTTTGGTCATCTGATGAGAAGAGAGGAGTCGCTGGAGAAAGATTTGATGTTGGGAAAGATTGAGGGTCGCCGGAAAAGGGGTAGGCAGCGAACGCGATGGTCGGATGGCATCCTCGAGGCACTGCAGATGAAGTTATGTGATGTTAGGAAGATAGTGAGAGACCGAAAAGCGTGGCGTGACATGGTCCATAGGGTCACGAAGAGTCGGACACGACTGAACTGAACGACGTTAGCGGAGCACAGCACAGTCCAACCTTTACTATAGGGCTCCCTGCACGTTTTTGTGAGGGGCGCGTTCTTCAAAGTTCTTACAGGCCCCTCTCAGCCACACCGTTTGACAGCGGATGGTATGGCGCTGTGTGCAAATATTGAATGCTACATTCATTCTCAAGGCCACCTGTCTGCGAAATGCAAATTCTGTCAAGCAGTACGCTATTGTTGCCATTGGAAAGGACATTTGGCTAAGGTGTGTCAAATGAAACCGAACAATTAAGTGACCTGCCTACCTCTCTCCCCATGCTGTAATGGTATACCTAATGTAGTGCAGTAATATAGTTCCAATAAAACATTTGAACATCATGAAATTCGCAAAGCGTTTACAGCAGTTCCATCTTTACCATAAAGCCGTAAAGGTTAGATCGCGTGACCAAAAGTATGATGTTACCATTTGAAATAAATTATCAATAACAAAAGTCAGATTTTTGTAGTCAGGTATGAAGTAAACCAAACAGTTTGCTACAAAGACATTGAACACTAGATGAAGACTTGGTGGATATGGCCTTGACTCCTAGGCCTATATTCTGAGTTGCATCCTTTTCGCCCTCATTTCGAGTCTCCCGATTGCTGGAAACGGTAAATATTTTGCAAATTAAGAATACGGGCCTTGAAGAGAGATCCAATGGGACCTACAAATTAGCCATTCGTAAAGTATCATGAACACGGTACAAAACGTCGGGCCTGCATTTTGGGTTTATGCCGTGGTTTGGTACCACAACATCCCCTATGTTTGCTTCTGTCATTGGACCACTTTCACTGCAGTCATAACTGCACAGATGCTCAACAGAACCATATGTAGCCAGAGTTACCTGCATGCAGTGCCTTGGTGGTAGAGAGGAGGAGCGAATAAAGCAAAGGCACGACAACTGTAGTGCAGTGGTTCAGATGCCATAAAATGACACAATGGTTAGCTCTGGTAAATAATTCGACATTTTCAAAATATGTTTTCCTAACAGAAAAAAGAATGTATTGAGCTTTTTTGTTTGTTTCCAGACAAGTGCAAGAAACTGTGCCTAATGTACGTGTGCACATGAAGGCAGCTGCCACTAGACCAGTCTGGCCATCACTGAGCATCTTCCCCTAAAAGATAGGCACACCTTTATACCAAAAAGCTGCAGAGTGAATCATTCAGGGGCAAACACAATTTTAATGTGAACATGTCTCCAAAGCAAACACAACCACTATGTGAACATGTATCAGCATAAGTTATCTTTACCTTTACCCCAAAACTGCACAAAAAAGCAATTTTTCAAGCAAGGTTTTTATTTCACAGGAAGGCATAAGCCATCTGCGAAAATTTGCTTGCTTGACATCAGTATAACACCACATTCTTTACAGGCTACCATATTACACTATATGTAGATGAATTGTGGTATCCAACAGCAAACAAAAATGAAAAGTCAGTTCCCTTGAGAAAAAAGCAGGCGTCTATCACACATTGTAATGATTTCCCAACGAAAGCTCCATGAACACTTTAGCCAGGGCAAGCGTGTCAGAAAGCTCAGTGGAACCATTTTGAAAAATTCTGCTTCAACCAGGTGCTTGTTTGCGGTGAAACCATGCACAAAGCTTGTGCCTTGCAGACCTATTTTGTAAAAAGTTTCGATAGTGCTTACTTGGTTTGGCCACGCATGATGAGAAGCCAGATCCATCTGCAATGGGATTGTGGGAGCAATAAATACCAATGTTCCAGTGAAGGGCAGTGGTGGCGCCATCTGGTCAGCTGTATGCATTACAGCACTCACCTTGGCGACTTCCTGCGATGGCACTTTCCTCTAGCAATGCCAGATGGCACCATCATTGCCCTTCACCAGCAATTAAGTCAGCTTTGGCGTTTATCGCTCCCTCAGTCTCGTTGCAGACAGTTCTTGGTTTCTTTTTATGTGTGGCCATGCGCAAATGTGTATGGCTTCACTGCAAACGAGCCTACGGTCAACACAAGAGAACTCTGGTAATGTTGCAGAACACTGTATTTATTATGTCAATGTGTTCTGATTCATTAAGACTTCATTTTCTAACCTGTTTCACGCAGGCTTAATTTGTGTTAATTAGGCCTAATTACCTTCACCTCGACCTTGGTAGCAGTATCCATGGAATGCGGTCACTCATAGTATAATGATGCATAGCAAAGCTAGGTTCGGTTTTTGTCATAGCAACACTTTAACAAATTAAGGAATTAGCAATTAGGCATGTAGCAAAGTCCACGAAGAATAGATCCACCAGGGTGCGCATGGCAAATGGGAGCCATAAACTAATAATGTTACCATAAACACTGTAGCAACGTATCTTTAAAGGCGGAATTTAACGGTCCACCCAAATTTTTCACTAGATGTGCACTTTCATTCTCAGCGGCAGGACCTGGAGGAAATGTTTGTGTGTAACAAGCCTGTGGCCCAGGAACATGAAGCAACTATATATTTTGCGAGCAGATTTAGGATTAGTGTTGCACTCGCACACCAGTTAATACATAGATGCTAGTTGCCATTCTTCCCATGCAGTCCGAAGATTTTTACCTGGCTCTATTGAAGTGCGCCGGGCCTGGATAAGTGCGTTGGCGATGCTTGCTGCTTTCAGATGTGGAAGTAATTGTCTAGCAGCACTCCTGGCACCTTGTTTTTGGTCATAGTGCGACGTTTACGACATTAAAAACATGGTGGCGCGAAGCCACAGGTTACACACACGTTGAGAAGAACGACTCTACTAACTACAACTGGCCTAGCCTTTATTTGGATAGTGGGATGTACAGGTGGCATTTGTGACGATAACTGTCAGTGGTGCCAGCCTTTTGGATGGCAGTTTTTTATGACTTCTGCCGTTCCAGTGGTCTGCATTCATGCCGTGTGTTCTCCTCATTCCTGAGCATCCCGAGAGTCCCTCAGGAAGCTGGACTGCACTGTTGCTGTAGGCCATGCTACGAGCATTCTTCTCCCTAGATGATGTGTGAGAAAAAGATCGAAGCTGCTGCCTGCACTTCTGGCCCAGCTGTGGACAACGAACTAAGGTCCCTTGACCACCAATACCAATAGCTCTCTAAAACAATTGTGTTAAGCTACTCAGCTCTGCCAATATTTTATATGCAAACTCCGAGTAGCAAGTGGCTTTCATTTCATTTCATTTAGAATATACTTTAATATACTTTAATTTGTGACTGCACAGATACATGCTGTCTGTGTGAGCAGTGCGTTGAATGCTGCCTTACCACAGAGTTTCTTAAGGTTGTTTAATTAGAAATTTTCCTTTTGTATAACCTATGTAAGATGCAATTTGATATATCAAATGCTTTGTTTTTGGGAGTTCGATAAATGCGTTCAGTAGTGCTATACTTTTGTATGGTATTTTCAAGGGTATTCTTTGACACCTCGTTTAACCAATAATTCGACACATGAGGGATAGACTTGTATTAAGCGATGCATGCCAGGTAATCCGCCATATTGTTGTCGCTGGCAGAAGACGACGCAGCATGGCACTGCCACGCAGCTTCATCTGCATGGTCGTGTAATGCACGCAGACGATGCTGGCATGATCAGACAGGCCGACTGCGGGTTTTTTACGATTCTAAATATACGTCTGCACGAGCACGAGGAGGGAAAGGATCCTTCTAGCGATGCCGATGCGAATGGCTTGCACGGTTCAACAGACGGAGGAACGACGCCAATTGCGGCAAGTATCAAACTACTCGCCAGAACTCGAAATCATGAATGACTGCAATCTCGACGGGCGGCCACAGGCCCAGACGCATAGTGCAATCAGTCGTCCGCGCGAAGCTTGACCGGGTCCGCGCTGCACTGCTTTGCATTTCTTGATAGGGTGCCCAATCTTTCGGGCACAGTGTCGATGCATACGTTCCTCAGGAATCTGCCGACACCCTACACACAAGTAAGGGAAGTGCACGAACAGCCGCATGTTTGCTCGGTGGACCACTGAAAACGACAAAGCACTCGGTCAATTCAGCAGCCTGGTTGCGTTATGATAGCTGTGCTGCCCGCCGTCCGCTGTTGACAACATCATGGCGGACTACCCATCATGCATCGCTTCATGCAAGCTCCCAATAAAAGATATTTTCACACACAGCTATTTTTCAAAACAGTCCATGGATGAGACCAGAACCACTGTAACACCTCCAAGGGAACGAACGACGATGAAAACAGCCATGATATGAGCACTGCAAGTTTAATATACAGACAGCAGCACGTGGCCTCAACGTCGCTTTTGTCGTTTTCCTGCCATCTTGCCGCGATTGGTATTACCAAACTTCCGTTTTCGACTCCTCCAGTCTTGGCCACGAATCCAGGCATCTCGGTCCCTCTCCCACTTAAGCTGCTTGGCGCCTGCAGCAGAAGAAAAGAAGTTTAACCGCAAAGATGAAAAAGTTATTGAAAACTGATGTTGCCCAAATCTTTTCTCGAACAATTTTGTAATTACTCAAAAACTCCATGCTCCACTCATTTATTCTGCTTAGGAAAGCATTAATAGCTCCGCTTACATTAGTTTGAGCTGTATAAAATAAAATGCCCTGCCCGCAGACAGAAGGAATCTGATTTCCTTCGTAATGGTTTGGTTTGGTTTGTGGGGTTTAGCGTCCCAAAAAGCGACTCAGGCTATGAGAGACGCCGTAGTGGAAGGCTCAGGAAATTTCGACCACCTGGGGTTCTTTAACGTGCATTGACATCGCACAGCACACGGACGCCTTGCTTTCCGCCTCCATTGAAAAGCAGTTGCCGCGACCGGGATTCGATCCTGCATCCTTGGGAACAATAGTCGAGCGCCCTAACCACTGCACCACCACGGCGGGGCCCTTCGTAATGCTTCACACATAAGTTACCACTCACATCAATGCAAGTAATGCACAACAGTTTATTGCAGCACGCTTTTTAACATGGCTTTAATTCCTGCACCTGTTGAGCCTAGAAAACAGCTACACAGTTTTGCAACGAATGCATAAAATATTACAAGGCATGCAAAACTGACTACACCGATGAAATTTAGTCATGCTAATTCATGCATTACAGCCCAGAGAACAATAAGAAAATCTGCAGTGAGCCATTTTTCTTTACTGGAACAATATACAAAACACAGCTTAAAGAATTAGTGCCCCAGATTGCAAATACGTCACGTTTACAAAGACCAGAGGTTGAAGAAATGAAGAAATTATATAAAAGACGAATAAAGCATCAAACACACAAAACACCTTACTCGCTTTGTCTCTGTTTGAAACGGCTTGCGACGTTGTTGTATCCATGCCTCCAGCAGTGTCTTCCAAGAGATGAGAAAACTGGAGAAAAAAAAAAAGAAGGAACTCTAATTACTGCTCTTAAAGGAGGCAACGAAAACATGGGAGTGGTGGTACTACTGCTCAGCTACCCTATTGGTGAACTCCACATGTTATAAGCCCAAATGCTGGCTGCAGTGACTGTTGCCTCTTTTGCGAAGCAGCAACAGAGCTGCTCCACTTGCTTGTTGCTTGACACTGGCTCGTTGCTGCTGTCAGTCTCCTGAAAAAACTTGACACAACTGCATCTGCCGCCGTAGGCAAGCTCAACACAATCGAGTGATAAGCTGCACTGCCTTGCTTAGGTCGTGAAACACAACGTACAGTCTTTGTCGAAAGTGTAAAGCCCAGGGGGGTCTGCTTCTGATCCACCTTGTGCAGCTTGTAATGCATTTCCACTGTTCCAAATTTTGGAATGGTAAGAAGATTTTCTGTCCTACCATCTCCAATGGGAAGGACCTCCCCTAATGCTAACTCAGCGTATCAGTAATACCACATGCCTCGCAAGCAGACCCTCTGGGCTCTACACTTTTGACGAAGTCTGTACCTTTAAATATCATGAAAAAAAAAAAAGAGGCAGTATGGGGATGTGACGAGCTTCTGTTTGGCACTGCCTATGCGTTTTCTTTTCAGCACATTGTTATGCAGTTAAATGTTGTGCAATGCCTATGACCGTACAGTATGTGTCATAGCAAAGTTTACTGTTTGCTGTCGGTGACATGGGATACGGCACGGCTTCATGCTGCCTTTTACCTCTACATGTCATGTACTGTGTCGGGGCATGTTGTGCTGTTAACGCTTCCCCTCAACACTTGTTCAGTTCTCTTTTATAGTGTGTATAGCTATCTTCTTGCCCTCATTCTAACCCTGGAGTAATTTTTTTTTTTTTTTGTGGTTTACTTTTACATCCTCAAACTGCCGTTGTGGAGGGCGGGAGATTGATATTGAGTTCAACAACCCAAGTTTCATTAATGTGCATTGAGATTGCATAGCACAGCAATGCTATGCAATCATGCATGCTATGCATAGCACTTTGCGTCTCCCTTCCACTGAAGTGACGTCACCTTGGTCAAAGTTTGGCCCCACAACCTCAAGCTTAGTGGCCATGTGCCAATGACGCCACACCACTGCAACGGGTAATTTTTGCAACCTTGTTATCGCCTCAAAAACAGTGGTAGTTCATAAGTGCATATCAAAAAAGAGCAAAATCTCCAGTTAGCATTCCATTAATAAGAAACTGAACATCAAGATCCCAGCGTACACACAAGCAAATCTCAGACCACACAGACAAGTGTTCCCAAATTACAACTGCTGACAGGTGTCGGGTGTAAATCAACCACTCAGTGCAGTTGCTAACATTTTTTAACCAAAATATGTGACAAAGGCTACAAAAAGCATTATGCAGGCAATATTACCTGTAGTGCAGTAGTTAAGAGTTCGAAAATGTGGCATCCAAAATTGCATGCCTTAATCTCATCATTTTACAGTCTTATTATTATTATTATTATTACATTATCATTTTTTGCAATGTGGTGTCTTATTGCTACTGTGGCAACCAAATGAAAACAAAAGCTAGCTGCTTTGCAAAGTGATAGACAGTGATACTCCCATCATTCAATAATATATATTACAAAAAATAGAAGTGCGACATTTGGGCCCGTGTAACCAATACTCCTTGGGGCACGATTGCTGTGCAACATGATGGACACATTTTCGACACTTTGCTTGACGTGTTGCTGTTTCACAGCATGTACACCACACATGCGCCACTTAAAAGTTTGAGCAATGGAAACTGAAATCAACTGTACTCTCTAATCCCCATTGCTCTTGTAACAAATAGTTAGCACACTGCACTGCAGCGAAGTCAAATATGTGACCACACTAGTAAAGGACCACTAGCGGGTGCCGATAAAGCCTACAGAAATGCCATTCACTTCAAAACTCGGAATAAACCTGAGCCGCAGTAGCCGCGACAAGGTGGCAGCACGAATGGAAATTACATGCTAATGCCAAGAATTACAACCAGTTGAAAACCGCTCCTTTTTCGGAACCTGCTGTGAGGGGGATTTCAGGGGCGCCCCTACAGGCCACAGCCGTGGCGTATTACTATAGGGGTTCATTAAAAGCATTGCCAATTCCAAACTTGGAAAACAACTACAGTTTGAGTGCCTTGAAATGAGTTTATGGCCATTAGTTACCACGAAAATTACCAGTCAGAGGCATAGACAGGTGCTTATAATGCCAGTCATGTGTTCCTTTCATTAAATGCAAAACATACTAATCGCCTAATAGAAATTTATGCCTTGTAAATACTTGAAAAGCAGAGGCCATATGAAAAATAACATGTCAAGAGCTTCAAAATCTGTATCGTGACGCACACATGCGCAAAGAGTAAGAAAAACATGCAGCTCACCTCCTCAGCAGATGCGACAAGGTTGGACAAGTCAAACCTGCAATAAAAGAAATAAAAAAATAGGTATAAAATACATGCACAACAGAAATACTGACACTGTGTTACAAACTAATGTGATGATCAATAAAATCTCTATGGAAACAGCCAGGAAAACAAACTAAATTGAGCCACAAACAACATGTGATAGTGCTTTAATAACTATGAACTCTAAAAGCCTGACCGGCAGCATTTGGTGGAAACCTACAGCCGCCGAAGAATTTCATTGAATTAAGACTTTTCCTATACTCGAACCTTCTGTTATCGCCTTGGCCTGGAGTTGTATACAAATGTTCAATTATATTCGAGACTTGCAGTTTTTTTTTACCGGACTGCATGTTTCATTCAATACAATGGTGCCTAAATTAGTTGTTTTTTGGTTTGGTTTGGTTTGAGGGCTTAATGTCCCAAACCGTGTCAGGCTGCGAGGGGTGCCGTAGTGGAAGGATCTGGAAATTTTGACCACCTGGGATTCTTTAACGTGCAATGACTGCAACGGCCAATCACACATCACCATGCAGCACCTTTTACATCTTTTTCCTTTCATTCTTTCTCAATACTCCAGTTGCAAATACCACTCTGTGCGGTCTCTTTTCATGAAAATGGAACGAGAACTGGTCAACACACTATACAGTCGAACCCTGTTATATCGAACCCGGCTATATCGAATTTTGGTTATATCGAACTCGCGGAATATCCCCTTGAAAATCCCATGTAAAAGTATAGGAAAGCCGCGTCATATATCGAACTCAATTTCACCGGCTGTTCAATATATCGAACTCCGCACCACGCACTGGAAAGTGTGCCTTCCCCAAAGACGATCGCATCACCCTTGGCCGTTTGCCACGTGACGTTTTCAAGCCACGCGCCAAAGGAATGAGGGGACAGTTCGGCGACGGCTGGTCTGGGCAGCGCCGCGCCCATTCCCCAAAGACGCGCGCGCATCTGCAGTTATCCTTTCTCGCGCGCCAGTACATGACGTTTGCAAGACATATGCGTGGGTGTGCCCATTCTTTTGCCGAGCTATCTCTTTCCTTCAGCACGCGCTTACGCATGCATCAAACCAGCTCAGCCCGTTTTCAGACAGAGGTCGGACGCTTTTTCCAGCGTGTGTTGCGAACATTCTGCGCGCGGCGGCTGACGTGGCTATGGCGCCTGCAGACGTTAAGAAGCAGCAGATCTCTCCCTCTCTCTTTGCGTTTTTTTTTTTTTTTTTTTTTTTCCCGAGAGTTATCCATTCTTATCGCTGTGCTGTACGCGGGGCGCAGCGTAAGATATGGCCGGCTGCGGACGTTAAAAAGCGTTTTTTTTTGGGGGGGGGGGGGGGCGGGGTCGTTTGTTCTTGCACCTATGAATCAAGGAAAGCACGCGGTCAGCTGCGATCATGACACCCGCCCCAAGCGCGGCGTGATAAATGGAACCAGGCTTGTGCAATCAAGCCATTCCGGGCACTCTGCCAAGTTCGCTCCCCGCCACAGCAGGAGCTATCAGAAGATAAACGCCGCCGTGACTGTGACGTTATCCCTGCGCAGCATCTTGGCACGCTGCCAAGAAATGAGCTGTGGATGAGACGACTGAAACGGAGTGCGCGCTCGCGATTTCTGCCGCGGCGACACAGATACCTTGTTCCGCTGCCGCTGCCGCGGTGGCTCGGTGGCTCGAGCAGCCAGAGGGACGCAGTTCCAACAAGTTGGAAATTTTTCGCTCTGTCGCTGCCGCCCGTGGCTGAGATCGCTCAATCGCTTGCATGTGAGCGAGCTGGCCTTACGCTTTTTTTTTTTTCGCTTTCCAAATTCTCGGGCGCAAAAGTGAAGGGTGGGTTCATTATGCGAGTGGGTTGATTACGCGACAAATACGGTATTGTTTTTTCGCATCGTAAGAGCCATCATAAGCCGATTTTTGTATATCGAATTATCGATATATCGAACTATTTCGCGATCCCCTTCGAGTTCGATATATCCGGGTTCGACTGTATTAGGGGCAGTTTTAACATCGCCGTATGGTAAACACGGTAACCCTGGCAAATATTACTGAATGGCAAATTAGCAGACAACCGTCGTGCAGGTGTTCGTCAAATAAAATTACCATGATGCAAATGGTTTTCAGCAGTCTTTCAGGCCTATTTGATTGCTCAAGCTTTCAGTTAATTCGGAAACTTTTCTGTGATCCCTTGAAGACCAAATTAACGAGAGTTGACCGTATTCAGCAGCGGCATGAGAGCTCTGCTTGGTTTCGTGCAGGTCCTTTCTGTACAAAAATATGGTACACGATATTCTGTATGAAATTTATATTCAATTTCTCTGTAAGGTATGCACTTCTGTGCAATTCTTGATTAATTTTATTTGCAAATGCCACATTGACTCTGAAAAAAAAAATCGAGCAAAACTACTAATTTTTAATTTCCCATTTTTTTTTTCCATCAATCAGGTATGATATTCAATTCAATATTGGAGGGCATTTTCCCATATTCGTATTCAATTTGTAGTAGAAAATTCCAATATTTGCATACGCCTAGAAAAACATGACTGAAAGTTACAGAGGGTCCAGTGAAAAAGCTTGGTATTATCAGTGAAAATATTTTCTTTATCATTACTTCCTACCTGCATGAAGAAGTGAACCCGGCGTTGGGGAGAAAAAGCATAGGCCTACCAATCTGCGCAAGCCTGAATGCAAGCAATGCCGTGATTTGACATGTCACGGGCTTGAGAATGGGTTGGCTCTGCAGCTTTCAGATCCGCTGCGAGTACTTTAACCAAGGTTTTTTAAAAATAATTGGATGATAGTTTCTGGCTTTGAATTTCTTTTTATATGCAAAAGAGGAATGACCAAGGCTGCTCAGACAATCAAAGTAACAAAAAAAAATTAGGAGAAAATTACCACTTTCTTTAAGTGGGCGTCCCTTCAATATGCAAATATCCACTTGCACTGAGAACACATTCAAGTGTTGTGACTTTCGCACTCACCCTTTTGCCTTGCCCTTGGCTTTGGCTGGTTTCTGTTTGGCAGGTCTGCTCTTGGCCCCGAAGTCGTCGTCTGCATAAAGTGACACACAGCTCAACATGATGCCGTCCTGCCGATATTTCCTCCTCCTCCACAGGATATCCCTCTAACTAAACTTCCCGAGTCGTCTGCATAAAGTGACACACAGCTCAACATGATGCCGTCCTGCCGATATTTCCTCCTCCTCCACAGGATATCCCTCTAACTAAACTTCCCGAGTCAATGTTCTGAGCAATGCTGTCAATGATCAAACGCAGGTTACTACAGTTACATGGATGGACAAGTTTAAGCAGAAAATAAGTTTAATAGCGTCTGTATATGTCTGTTGCAGATGCAATTCTCACCATTAAATATTACAAGATAAAGCCAAGTACGGTTTTCAAAAATACATTACTAGCGCGGAACACAAATAATTCAGCACGGTGAACCGGCCTCAGAGTGCAACCATTCCCTTTAAAATTATACACTGTCTAAGAAGACAAGTTCTGCAGTAGCCATTGATGACCACGTTTATCTATTGTGCCCCTTTCCCAAGACGGGCATGAAATACCCCAGAACCTTTGCCGAGCATAAGCAAGCACTACAAGTAGGTTCCTGTTTCGCCTAACTAGGTTAAGACAAATTCTTTGATAAGGCGGACAATAAGAACATTGGTCAGTTTGTGATAGGACTCCACATGAAGAAAAAAAAGGCTGCTTAAGCATTCTCCACATTAAATATATTAGTCATGTCATTGCAGCAACCCCCCAGCTCAATTTCATTACAATGCAGTGACCAGTTGATATAGGCCAACTTCAACTTGTCCTCACTGTCTCCTTAAAGGGCCCTGCAACGCTTGTCTGTCATGCTTTAGATGAATTATTTATGTCATGCAGATAGCGAATCAAAAACAATAACAGGAATCGGTGCATTAGAACCGGAGTTATTAAGAAATGAATTTTCAAAATACAAGCAAACCAAAAATTGCGCTCAACTCAATTCCATGTCTTTCGCCTTCCCATTTCATTTGCCCAATGACGACACATGCGGGACCAATTGAAACAGCCTACATGAGCGTGTCATTACAACGTCGCAGAAGATATCTTCTCATGGTTTCCTGGTCTCTATGATATGCTTTTGCTAAAGTTGACAAGATCTTTTCCATGGTGTCTCGCAGAAATAGAATGAGGAACCATGAGACCGGAAGCAGGCAGGGGAAGGAGACCTTCCTTTGCCACCGCACACTTTCAACTATTGTGCTTTTTCGACTATTGTGCAAAGTATTAACCACACCTCTGTTGGTGCTTTCTGAGTCACTTTGCAGTGACTTTGTGCAAAGCAAACATATTGGATTCAGTGACGTAATATATGCAGTGCATTTGCTATTTATTCAATCGTCAAACGCGCGCCTGTTGATGTCATATCTGCTGCAAAGAACCACCAATGTGCGCCGACACCGTCAGTACTATGATTTTGCTTCTCGAGCAAATATAAAATATTAAATACTGAAACATGCGCCTTACGACCAGTGGTAATAACATCGTCATGTAACAAACAAGCAAAACAATGTATTCAAATTATGTTGCAGGACCCATTTAACTTATCACAGTAGACACAGTTCTGATTATAATGTGCACCAAAGGTCAACTCACCGTCGTCGGAGAATTCGATGTCCTGCTCTCGAATGGCCGACCCATCCTTGCCCGTAGGCAAGCCTTGGAGGGCCTCCTGGTACTCCTCATCATCTTCAAGTCCTTCCAGGTCTTCATCATCATCATCCGATTCCTCTTCCTCGCCGGAATCGTCGGACTCTGCACGACCCTTCTTGCGTTTCTGCAAAATAACAGGGCAATGTCTGCCATTAAAAGTTTGCACCGTGATGTTCAAAGATCACCACATTTCTCCACTGCCTTTCACACAGTTCCTCCAAGTGCTCAATTAATCAACATGCTAGAGCTTCATTGTTAGAATTTCCAACTATTGCAATGCTTTGTGCAGAATTTTAAACATATCTGCGGAGAACTGACATTTGGCCGTTCGTGTGGCAGAACTCTCCAACTTTTTTGAGGCTTTCTGTCCAGTTGCGCAAGCCTGGTTTTCAGTATGTTCGCTTTATCATGACGTGATTGGGGCAGGCGCCGTCCACTGCTAACGTGCGATAGCAGCAAACGCGTCTTGAAGCAAATAACGCTAAAAGCTGGCACCATGATCGCGGCTGATCGTGTGCTTCCGCTGATGACAGCGATGTGGAGGGATGGACGAATCTCGCAAAGAATTTTAAAAAATGTCACGTTATTCCTGCGTAATGAATGCTCTCTCCAAACTGACACCAATTTTTCTAGAAAAAAAAAAAAAAAAAAACAGTGGGTTCATTACGCGTACAATAGAGGTTTGCAGGATGCATGCAACACAGGTTCGAGGTTGCAAAACAACTAAATGGTAGCAATGTTGCAGAAAATTTGAGTAGCTTTTGACCTATGATCGAGAGAATTAGTCCGGAAAATCGAAAGAGAAAAGTTTCTAACGTCCCAAATTTTGGTTGGTGTAATACATTGACTCTATGGAGAGTGTGACGGTGTTATGGCAGAGTGTGAATATAATCAGGCAGGTCTGTAAAATTGGGTGTCTGAAAAAAAAAACGCTCTGCAACTGTACCTCCATGTACAAAAGATTCGACTGATGTCAGCGAAAGCGCCCTCTACGATGCATTTCTTTTTTTTACTCAACACAATAACTGTCTAAAGTAGTGATGTTTTGGTACATACTGGGATGATCCCCACTGCAATGTTTGTTCATGCTCGACACCGACAGCCTTATCACACTGCTCGTGAAGCAAGAGGTGACCAGATCTTCAAGGAACAATCGTAGCTGCATCTAGCTGCTCCTGTGATGCTAGAAACTGTCGTAGGTGCCTTCTCTGATCTATCTTGAGATTATTGCATCACCTTTTATGTCAGTATAGCCCAGAACAGTGATGAGACAATTGCCGAGCAAAAACTTCCTCCAATCACTAAAACTGAGTTAAGTTTCTTTGAGCACACAAGTTCATCAGATGAACAGTTTCCACTGAAAGCCTTCAGCCCTCTTCTTGCTGCCCAAGTGTCATTACCATTGTGTGACAATATAAATGCCCCCAGTCTACCTAACTCTTGAGTGTTCTGCTTGCGTGTCCCAGGAAACAGTGCATCCCGAACCCTGGGGAGGTGTCAGCCCATATGGACTAACCTTGCTTCCGCCCGAAAACGCCGAGGCAAAATCGAGCTCTCCATCCACGCCCGGCTCGAACAGGTCGAGAACTCGCTCAACATCGTCGCTGGCCACACTCTCGACGTCAGACCCCAGCTCATCATCATCTGCCTTTTTCTTCTTCTTTTCCTCAACATAGCTCTTCTCTGCCTTGCGGCGGTCCCGTTCTTGCTTGAAGTACCTAAGAGCAGAGAGAAACAAAAAAGGTTCTTGGAAAAATTGTACAACCAAGGTCGCCATGCAAATGACGATGGACAAAGGGTCCTGTAAGCGCAATTCTGTTCTGGCAACGGCATAGAGCCAACACTTCCGGATATACCTTGCATCTTCCTAAATGATGCTTTTTGGCTGAGAGGCATCTCAGCATTTTGCCCAAGATGTACCAGTATGCCTGATGCACCAGTACTAATGTCCCTGATGTACCGGTACCCAACACGTACCTCTACTTTCAAATAAAAGGAAAAAAGAATAAATAGAGCGACATCAAGGGGGTTTGAATTGCCTTCCTCTAGAGTCAGAATGCCGACTTCTCCACACTATCACAGAACGACTTTTAACCCCCTAACAGACATTTTTCTTTATGAAATTCGAACAGGAATAGTGCTTTAGCACCCAAAACGTTATTAGTTAATTAGAGAAAATTTGCATTGGATAAGCTGTACTTGCTACAAACCGTACACACAGTGCCACAAAACACGTGAGCAGCAGCTGGCGGTCGGGTTCAAACCCGGCTACTCCTGCACTGAAGATGCCCGACTACTGTGCCGGAGTACCGGGGTTCGAACCCGATCGCCGGCGGCTGCGCTTCGATGCAGGCAAAATGGTGAAGCGTCTGTGTGCTGTGTGATGTCAGTGCACGCTGAAGATCCCCAGATTGTCAAAATTACTGCGTGGCCCTCCACTATGGCTCCCCTTTATCTCTTTCCACTTTCACTCCTGCCTTCCTCCCTTCCCTTACAGGGCAGTTCAGGTGTCCACAGAAACAAGTGTGACAGATACTGCGCCTTTCCTTCTCTGTGAACCAATTATTATTATTATTATTATTATGAACTCATCTGCAGTGAGAAATGTCAGTGAGCTTGTGATGTGCCTGGAGCTTGTCCAAGTTCGCTAAGGGGGTTAATGCATTGACATTAAAACGGCCGTTATCACAAAAAAGTGTCCAATAATGACGACACCATGTGAAGCCTTGGTAAAGAGGAGGCAAAGAGGAGAGGGAAATACCCCATTTTCTTCAGGAGATATGAGGGAAAGAGTGAAAGCGACAGGTGGTGAAAGGAAAACTGTGGCCACCAATCAGAGTTGAGGGATGGAAGACATTGGAGAAGTGGTATGGCATGTCAAAATGCAGGGTGTCTACCAAGTTGACATTTCCAAATTCCCTGAGTGACACAGTACTTTGTTTTATGCTAAAATGGGCTGACACAATGCCGCCTGATGCTATCACTCTCTAGTAAGCATGTTAAAAATAAAATAATATAATCCGTTTTGAATGGTAAGGAGTAGCGTTTATTTCATTTCAAAGCAAAACAGAAGGCAGATATTATTAAACCATAACAAATCGACATCTATGGTGTCCAAAAGTTTGCATTTTTGGACCAATTTTTGATGCCAGCAATACTGTGGAGACCATTTCTTGTCCAAAGTCTCGTTTCTGTCTCGAAGTCTCAGCATCATTGTCGCAAACAACCGGTTTCACCTGCAGCTGCGTCACAGAACATAGTGAAATAGCATGAACGTGAAGATACATGACTGGCCGAGGTATTCTAACTGGAGTGCTATAATGGTTACAGCTCAGCATTTTGGCATGATCTGCTTCTGCGGGACACCACTGCGCATACGGTGACTGCTTTGAGTGCGAGTTGCATACTTCCCAGCGGCGTGCATGCCTGCTGTGTCGGCACCGATCAACACGGGTGCACTAGCGGCTGTGCCAGTCATTATGGATCATGCTTGTGCGTGCGCATGGACGTCGCGCGGAAGCTGATCACAGTAGCAGATATAGTCAACTAGATTAGTAGATTGCACTATGCTATAATCGACATATAGGCGAACGCGAGAAGCGTCGAAGTTCTTGATTTGTATAGCTGTTTTTTCGCAGAAAAGTAATTTTTTTTCAAGTTCGTGATAAGACTCGAAACCATATTCCTCTCTTCTGAAGCTGCGCCACCTGCACCGTGTGTGTGCACCCCCGGCGGCAGAAATGGATGCTTCCATCAAAGCAGTGCGCAGGGAGGAAGAGTTCATTTGGGACTTGCATTGCTCCCATTGGAAATGGAAAGCGTCGCAAATTCTCATAACGTTTTCTGCTGCCTTGTTGGAGCTGTCTACTGGGAAAAACAAGACAAAAAGGGGAGGTGGTGGCCCTCGAACAGTCCATGTGCGATCCGTAGGAAGCACGTGCCCTGCTGCTGGCCACATCCCTGAAGCCAGGCTAAACCGCAATTCACTTCAAAAACATACAAAATCTTTCAGCTATATATATATATATATGGCGAAACACTAATGTTTTTGTGTTTTCTGTGTTTCTCTTTTCCCTTGTTACCTCGGCGAGTGCTGCTTTCTTCAAATATGACATATATAATCAGTTCAGTCGTGTCCGACTCTTCGTGACCCTATGTACCATATCACGCCACGCTTTCCGGTCGCTCACTATCTTCCTAAGATCACATAACTTCTGCAGCGCCTCGAGGATGCCATCTAACCATCGCATTCGCTGCCTTCCCCTTCTCCGGTGACCCGACATATATAATATGGTTCTACAAGTCTGAGGAGTGTCGCTGCCCACCTGTAGAGGAATGTCTCTTCGGGCGGAATGTTGGCCTCCACCTGCTGCTGGTACTGGCGGCTAAGCACGTCCATCTTGCGGACGCCGAGAGGAGTGTACTGCCGGCGCTTACCAAAGATGTTGCTGGCCAGGTCCTCCATTTTGGGCTCACCGGCACCCTGTGCCTTGGGGTTCCGATACACAAATCTTGTGACCGAGGAGAAAAAAAGTGAAAACAGAAGAGATGAGAACTTTCAGGCCAAGCTGTTAAAACAGGACATAGTGAGAACACAGGGTTCTCATGTAATACTCATGTTCGTTGTGCGAAATTGTGTGCAAAAAAAAGAGGAAAAAGATCACTCCAATCCTACCAAGAGTAAAAACGTAGCTACGACGGCTACAATGCATCGTGAGTCATGAACAACAGAAAGTTAGGTTCCTTTTTTTTTTTTTTTTTTTTTCTGGTACATGACCGTCTTCAAGTTGCACACATTACAACTGCAACACTGCTTTTACGGCAAAGCAGATGTGTTATAGTAGTGACTCATATTGGGTAGAACACAGAGCAAAGGGACGACAGACAGAGGATCGGCGCTTGTCTGTGTACGTCTTGTTCCTCTCTCCGTCGTCCCTTAGCGCTGCATTCTACCAAATATGAATTATGATGCGTTGAATATGGATGACTGTGGTGTACAAAAAAATTTTTGACGCAAAGTAGGAACGCACTAGTAAGCAACATAGTTGAAATGGTTGGCTTACCGGAATGACTATCGTAACATGTATATCATTCAGTGACAGTGCTATGAACATGTAGGCCTGTTCACAGCATTTTCTCAACCAAATACAGACTGAGCAAAACCCAGTATCAAATTTGCTTCTCGGCTATGCAAGAAAGAAAAGCGCATTGCATTGCTGGGTTTGCATGTTAGCAGCATCAGTTTGCATCGAAGGGTTAAAATAGCTCGGCAGATAGTAGGACGACCAACCGACGGAAACCAATGAGCTTGGTTGAGTGGGGAGACCCACCACGAGCCCATACGGGTCGTTGGGGCTGCCTCGCTTGCATTTGTAGCTCGCATAATCAAGTCTATAATTCTATAACAATCTATAATAATATGGCTCCCCAAATTATTACACATCCTGCACTTTGTAACTTCACACCCATGCACATTCGCACTTCAAGAGAGTTTCACACAAGAGCTCAGCAAGATTATCTCAGACCTACTCTATGTAGTACAGGTACCCCCGCATAATCGTGCAATGGGTAGGCATGCAGATTAACGGTTTCTAGCAATGCTGGCTGAGTTAATGAAGTCTGCCTGCATTGTTTCGTGGACCTCTACTGTTGCAGAATAAGTAAAATTGTTTGTTGCAAATTATAAAGTTGAACCGGAAATAGTGAACCCAGATAATTTGAATTTTGGTTGTATCAAACTTGTGGAATATCCCCTGAAAAACCCATGTAAAAGTATAGGAAAGTAGCGTCGTATATTGAACTCCGCACCACGCACTGGAAGCTGCGCCTTCCTCAAAGAAAATCGTATCAGCCTCGGCCGTTTGCTGTGGGACGTTTTCAAGCTACGTGTGGGAAGAATGAGAGAACCAGTTCGGCGACGGCTGGTCTAGAGCAGCGCAGCACCCTTTCCCCAAAGGTGCGCGCATCTGCGGTGATTGCTGCACGGCAGCATCTGACGTTTGCAAGCCATGTGCATGAAGGAACGAGAGGGAACCGGTTTTGCAATGGTCGGTATGGAGCAGACGCAGCCAATGTGGCTGTGGTGTTGGAGAGAGGGGAAACAATGTGATAGAGCGAAGCTCAAGGGTGTGCCCATTCTTTCCTCCATGGAGGATCTCTCTCCCCTTCCTACTCTTTTCCGGTCTTCCTTCGCAGCAGCACGCACTACGCATGCACCGACAAGCCAGCTTAGCACGTGACAGACAGAATATCGGGCACTTTCTCGATTGTGTGTTGTGAACCCTCTGTGCGCGGCGTGTAACGTGCATCATGTGTCGTCGTCGAAAGCACGCGGCCAGCTGTGATCATGACGCCGGCTTTTAGCATCGTTCACTTCAAACGGCATTTGCTGCTATCACACGTTCCAATGATTTTGTGACAGTGGACTACACCTGCCCCAAGCGCAGTGTGATAAATCGAACCAGTCTTCTGCGATCAAGCCATCACGTGCCCTCTGCCAAAATCGCGCCCTACCACCTCTGATGAGAAGAGAGGAGTCGCTGGAGAAAGATTTGATGTTGGGAAAGGTTGAGGGTCGCCGGAGAAGGGGTAGGCAGCGAACGCGATGGCTAGATGGCATTCTCGAGGCATTGCAGATGAAGCTATGTGATGTTAAGAAGATAGTGAGAGACCGGAAAGCGTGGCGTGACATGGTCCATAGGGTCACGAAAAGTCGGACACGACTGAACGCCTGAACTGAACTGAACCACCACAGGAGCTAAGGTCAAAAGTATAGTCAAAAGATAAATGTACCGTGACGCTATTGCTGCACAGCATCTTGGTGCGCTGTCAATAAATGAACAGTGGTCTGCGGCAGCGCGAAATGGAGGGATGCACCACCGAATAACGCTTTTCTTTCTTTAAATTTTAGGCGCCAAAAGTGGAGGACGGGTTCATTACCGATTGGGTTGATTACGCGACAAATACAGTATAGTTTTTCACGATCGCAAGTGGTGTCTTAAGCCGATTTCTGTATATATATATTGAACTATTTCACAATCCCCTTTCCGCAAGTTGCGTTTTTCTCCGCGCTCAATATTGTATTTACTCGCATAATGATCGCACTTTTTTTTTTAAAATACTGATGCAAATTTCGGGGTGCGATCATTACACGGGGTAAATTTTCTACAAAAAATTTTTTAGCACCGAAAACGCAAACAAGTTGCAGGTCAGACGTCTTAGAACATATATCTCGTTTACAACCAAAAATAAAAGCTGAGTAAGGCTTACCTTCGCAATAAACACGCACATTAAGCATCACATGGAGTGCACAATGCCCATTTATTTTTTTTCGTCAGTACTCTAATCAAAGTCTGAATCCTCGCCATCCTCGCTTTCACTGCTGCACGACTCATCGGAAACGGCAGTGTCGTCGCTGGGAGCATCTTCGCAATCCCACAGGAAGTCATCTTCCGAGGACGCTCCGAGCACCCTTCTCGTTCACAGTTGTATTCCGGGGCATGTCGAACGTCAGTGGAGTTTGATCGGCGTTTCCAATTTGCGACATGAGGTAACCGCATTTTTCGCGAAGCCTAGTGACGAAGTGATGGAAGTCTATCACTTTGCTTTCATACGCGGCTGGGAGCCGCTGGCACAACGACGTCCGCCGCCTCAGGGAAAGTCCATTCCGTCGCACAAAGCGAGTCGTCCAACCGGAGCTAGCGCGGAAATCCTTTGCGGCGATTCCCAGCTTCCTGGCAGTTGTGTGCGCCTGCGTCTGTATCATTTCTAATGACACTGCACAACCATCCTTGCGCAGGTCCCTCACGTATTCTAGGACCGCCTCCAACACGAGGGAACTTTCCCGTTTTGGGTCCACGGAAAGCCCGCCGTGTCTTGTTCGTAGCCATCAGCTTCTCGCGCTGCTTCTTCCAATAGCGTATCCTCATTTCGTCCATGCCGAAATGCCTACCAGCAGCGCGGTTGCCATGCTCCAGTGCATAGTCGACAGCCTTGAGCTTGAACGCGGCGGTGTAACTGTCATACCGCCCCATGGTGAAATGGCATAAACTCGCACAAAAACACAAAGCACGCTACGACGCTGCCGAATTGCAAAATGACGAACGCCGCAAAGCATGGAATCATGGGAACTCCAACGTTACTAGACTAGGTTGGGAACTCGTCGGAGTGCATTCGCTGCGGGATGACTGCAGATCAACCACCAGGCGGCTCCATGTTCGGGATGCGATCATTACGCGAGTGCGATCATTATGCGAGTAAATACGGTAGATGAAGCTAAGGAGCTTTCAATCAGTTGGCGTCCAGCTTTTTCTCTGTACTCTTGATCAATACGAGGTGAGGAGCATTCATAAATACTGCGCTGCTTGATCACCTAAAACTAAATCAACAGGAAAGCTCTAACAGCCAACACTGCTTGTAATTTTCAGATCCTTGTGGGGACTTGAATACCTTGATTATTAATGAGACCCCTAAACTTATCAAACCAGGCAATGCAAACCATACAATATTTGGACGACTAGCAGATTCCAATTACGGGAAACTATTGAATCACCTGCGATATACAATTAACTCCAATTTCAGGCAGCAGTGACCATTCGCACTGAAGGTATTGTCTTGCCAAATGCAGCTAATCTTCACTTCGATAAAGCCTGCCACAAAGTTAGTAGAGCAGCATACATGAAATGTGGAGGCAGCAGGTTTGGAACCCACCGGTGACACGTTGCTGTTTCTTCTACTTTTTGTTAATTCGTCTTCTATTTAAAAATGTTTGTACCTTTATTTTCCCGCTTTGGTCGACACCATTAAATAATAATAAAAAATAAAGCATTCCTATCCACGCTCTCTGGTTCCAGTGATCCTTCCTTTCATACATAGTCTAAAAAAAATGCAATCTCATAAAGTGACCAACGGACACCCCTTTCAACACCAAGATTCTTCCCTTACCTGTCGAGAAAGCGTGACAGGGTGAAATCTTGCAAGGGGTCGCCAGGATAGGCGACCGGCTGGCCGCGAAGGATTCGCTCTGCAAACAGTGCCACTGACGGGTGGTGGTGATGGCTAAGGTGGCGCAACTCCCACGCGGGGCAACCTTCGGCCCCACAGTAGAGTGGGTTCCGAGCCAAGGGGTCGTATCTGCACCAAACGCAGGGAGAAGGAAAAAGAAAAGAAGAGCAAGACACACACACAGTCATTCAAAGCAGGCCTTTCATAACCAAAGTGGAGTTTTAACATGTGCAATCGATCCTGGATATACTGAACTATTGCCTACTGTAGTACTAATAACGAAAATCCCATGAAAAGTACAAAACTACTGACAATGTTTATTAAACACCCATAAACGAAACATTCTAAATATACTGAATGGTGGTGCTGTTCTGATCCATTTTTGCATGTGGAACGGTGTCGGGCAAGATGCAGGATACCTACTTGCGATGCTTGCCAGACGAAGATGCATTTAAACTGCGTGAATGTAGCATGTGGTTAGCAGTAGCCTTCAGTCAGGCGACAACACTTCCGCAACACTGCTGGCATCCAGTACAATGTTGATTTCATTTCTTAGTGTTTCCTAGAGCTGGTATCGCCTTACACTACAGGTTATTTTACTTTTGTACTTTCTGAAGCGGAAGTCAACAGTACTCCTGTACATGAGGGGTATGGGCCTAGCCAAGCTGCAGGTAGTCAGACATTTGTCCATTTAACTATTCCAAGATTGTGCATATGTCTGGAAAAGTAAGCTAAATGGAATTGAGCATGACAGGACACACACCGATTGGATAGAAACATGGCATAAATGCAAAGCAAGAATGGATTAGGCTGCAGCTTCAGTCACACAGCTTACGCTGTTTTCATTTAAAATGAGGCATGTAATTAAATTAGGGAATCAATTAATTTCATGTAATTGCAGATATAATTAACAACATCAGACATGGAGACACACTTCTCTCCCTCTCTGTCTCTGTGGTTGAAATTTCCGGAGTCCTCCACTACGGCATCTCTCACAGCCTGAGTCGCTCTGGGACGTTAAACCCCACAACACACGCACACACTCTCTCTCCATCCACTTTGACACATGACAACTGAGGCTTCAGACAGTAGGATGGACAGGTTTTTCCAATATAACGGGTTTTAACGTTAATGCATTACAAACTAACTTCTGCTCCAACAGGTCGACCCTGAAGAAAGCAGCAAGTAATCCCAAAACAGTGGTTATCTCCTCACGAGACTTTGGTCGGGGAGTGTCAGACTCTTTTCTAATTTGTTTCCCTATCAGGTAGGCCCCTGCTAAAATCTCCGTTTATTCACTTAGCACAAGCTGCAGCTTCAATGCAGTACTTTCACCCAAATAAGCCCCGTACAAAGCTGTACACAAGCGCTCACAGAGGGATAGCAAAAGGATGAAGAGACATAGAAAATTCGACAACATTCTTGTACATAGAAGAGCACTTAGCTGTCCCACACACACTCTTACGAAAGTTTTCAACACCAGTGCAACGCACCCTGTCCTCCGTCGCTGTGTTGTCGTCATGGCTCCCGACTCGTCAACGGTGGTAATTCTGGTGTGGACCCAAGAGGCTACGCTCTGTCTAGATGTGGGATTTGACAGCCGTGGGCTTGGGGCCGGCGTCTCCTTTCCTTCGTCCTGGAAGACAAAGGGTGATCTGTTGTATGTCCAACTTGTCATCGCCATGAAGCCGCCATGACAGCAATGCAAAAGCTCTTGGACAGGATCGAGAATGAGCAGGTATGTTCACCCTTTAAAGGCCTTGGTCTGTTGCACCGAGGTCAAATAGAAGGTGGCCTGTATCAGGATGCCAAGTTCTAACCACAAAAAACCACTCCCACCGAAAAAGCGTTTACACGAGCTAGAAAGCACCGAAAAATGAAATGTGGGTGACCCCACTCATCACCAGCCGACTTTGCAAGTTAAGCCCGTGCCCGGACGCCAATTTTTGAAAAGGCCATTTACGTCAAAATGACAGCAACCTGTACTTTTCGGTAAGGATGCCGCAAGTTTTAGTAGACTCGGGGAAAGATCTTTAAATTCGATTTCCTAGCTGATAACTGTATCTCTTGCTGCCAGACAAATGCCAACATAGACAGAATGAGTCCTGAAATCCATGCTTACCAAGGACAACAGCTCAGTGGAGCTGTCCTCAGTGTCACCTTGAGAATGAAATACATAACTGAAATGGAACAACAGCATGGTGCGTGGGGTTTAATGTTCCAAATATATGACAATCGTCACAGTGGAGAGATGCAGCTTATGTTAGTTTTGTACATGGGGCGTTTTGCATTTTGCCTCCATCAAAAAGCAGCCACCATGGCTGGGATCTGATCCCGCATGCTTGGCTTCAGCAGTCCGCGAAAAAATGTATTCTGGCTTCTAGTTTCCTCCTTTTCAAAGCTATACATAATCTAAACCTTTTTAAAACTATACTCTAAAGAGAATCATACTGCACAAGAAGTTCGATACTGGAAAAGATGCAGATAAGAAAGTGCTTTCAGAAATTAAGTAAGCTAGAAAAATCAATGTTTAAGAAATGTTTTTCCACCGTCTGTTTAAAAAAGTGCTTACAGGAGGTTTATTTGGTTATACTACTTTTTTTTTTATTTCGCAACAAGACTAGGTGCCTACAGTTGGCATGCAGACATGCAAAAAAAAGCCTTCATTGCCACTTACGCTGTCATCAGAAGCGTCGTCATAGTGCTCGCCGTCACTGTCATCGTCGTCCTGGAGCTCAAACTCCTCCTGCAGCTTCGGGGCTTCATCTACTGCAGCAATGTCATCAAACATTCGAGTTTCAAGAAGCGTTGGCCGCAGCTTCAGCACTTCGGACACGAGGAAGAGGATGCCGCAGGCCAGGTGTGGAGATCGATACAGGCAGGCCTGCAATCCAGAAAGCAGAGGGATGCCCCTGATCATAAGGAAAAAAAAAAGCGACAAGGAATAGCTTCCTAGGCAAGATAAAGCCGCCCACAAAACAGACAGAACAGCACCAATGTGAGCATAAAAGCTAGTGGAACCACCCCTTTCACACTCACTCACAACGGCCGAAGACATAGCGGCAGTCGTGAAAGGCTGCCAGAAACGCACAACTCCACCTCGTCTCTATGTATCGGTTTGTGTAAGGGTCGCTTGCTAATCACGTTCACAGCCACTTATTGACTGCAACATGGCTAGACACATTGACGCGTTCTCTGACACTAGAGCACGCAGGGGTTGAGTGGTGGCAGCTCTCAATGGCCGTCAACGCATCACCGCGCGCGGGATTTTGCTACGTGCTGCTAGTAGCTTCTACGAGGATTGAGCAGCTTAGATCGCTTGACATGTCCAATACTGCTGTTTGGAAACACCACAATGTTCTGTCGCCAATTTATACAAATCAGAAATATGCGATTTCTGAACATTCAAGAAGTTGGAATAGTTAGAATAGTGAAAGTGCGACAAGCAGTGAGTTGAACAGTAAATAGCATTTAAAAACTATATGACATTTCCAGTATTTGCACACCCCAATTTTTTGTGCCTCTATGACCCTTTCACTGGAAAGGTTAGCCCATCATCCTGTCCATGCTGAGTGGACTTTGAAGCGAAAGCTTCACTATGCTAAATTGAGCCGCGTTTTGCATGTCTAATAATTTGAGCTTTATCGAACCAGAGGCAATGCTTGGCTATAAGTCTCACCACAGCTAAGCCCTTTAGCCTAACCTTGTGGATCACCTTGTCGCAACACAAGGTCATGACTTTGACCCTTTGACCTTGTATGACCTTTGAGTGACCTTTCAAATGTGGTCTGCAAGAGTGATTAATGGGGCAGAGCTTTGTGAATGGTCGCGAGACTGACGTCCTACCGCGCCACTGCGGCTAGGGTATATAAGCACGGAGCAATCGCACCTTGACTCGGAGCCAGCCATGGGAGACCATGGAGACGGCAGTGAGTTCTGCTCTGCAACAATGTCATTTAGCGCTTGCTACGTCTGATCATCCGCTGATGTAATCAATCGCACCTTGACTCGGAGCCAGCCATGGGAGACCATGGAGACGGCAGTGAGTTCTGCTCTGCAACAATGTCATTTAGCGCTTGCTACGTCTGATCATCCGCTGATGTAATTTGCCACGCGAAGATAAAGGCGAAAGATAGTGAGGACAAACGAGCTAAACGGGCTGCTTTTCGTTGAATATCATGTTTAACTATGCTAAACCACTGCTAATTTTTTCTGTAACTATGTTGTTAGTCCATAATGGTACTTAGCAAACTGTGCAGCCAGCATACCTGCAGAAGCCGCTTCAGGAATGCCTTGACCCGGTTGTTCTCGTTGTCTCGCTTTAGCGACTTGTATAAGAGGTTGAGGAACATAGTCTGGTGGGTGGAGTGCTCCAGAGCTGGGTCCAGTGACTTCCGGTAAAGCGCTCCATAGAAGCGGTCCGACAGTGAGCTCTTGGCATCCAGGATCTAGCCCCCAATCAAACCAAAGCCAGTGAAGAAGACCAAGCAAATAAAGAACGGGGCAACAACAACAACAGAAATGCAGAACACACAGCACACACTCAAAGCTATGCTGAAACGATTGTTAACAACAAAAAGTGAGAATGAATGCAGAAAAGCATTTGGTTGCTGAAGTTCACTAGAAGAGAGCACAGCACATTGAAAGAATTCCAGTAAGGGAAATAAGAAGGAAGACCGAACTCAGCTGGAAAGGATCATTTTTCTCTCCCATTTTTTTTCAACCTTCTCAGTTTTGCCAAAATCTTCATTATACGTTCTCTGCAGCTTTCTGGTCCTTTGTGCCAGATTTCGAAGCTGATTTGGGGTTTACTTCAGAGCACACAAGTTGTAACATTTCCCATTCTGTAGCCTCAACAGGGGAGATGTATATATGCAACCTTGCGTGCGCGACATCACTGGATGCACGGCCATTGACATACCCTCTGCTTTTGCTAAAGAACCAAATTTTGAGCTTGTTTTGAAATTTTGAGAACTGATGAAATATCAGTATCAAGCAAGGTGAGGTATTATAGCACAAGTAAAGGTATGAGCACCAGTGCTCAGAAATATATAGGCACCAGCACACCGTAACAGTAGTGTAAAGCCCTGTTAATTACACCTCAATTAAGTCATAACTTCAAATCATTCAGACTGTTGCTGGACCCCCATCTAATGCCCATGTAAGCCTATGGTGTAGGAAGGTCATTTATTCGGAAGCCCCGGGACTGGCATCAATTAATTTGGCAGAGCTGCAGATGGGCACCATGATCAGGTATAACCTCCTTAACAAACGATCATCCAAATATTTATCCTTGGGCATGAACTGCATGTTGGCAAAATCCTTCCTGCATCGTTGGCGTGTGTGTGATAGCAGCCACGTTGACAAAAGACAGGTCTCCATTGAGACAGGCCAATAGTACGCCTGGCTGCATAGTTTCGCTACTGGGGCTTCACCGCCAGCAGCAGTCTTCATGACGTTCCCATTCTTCCAGCGTGCAGGAACATCGTGCCTGGCACGTGCTCTCTACTGGTTTGTGTAGTGAAGCCTTTACATATGCGATGTCACGCCACAAAGCTTCAGCGCTGCCATGTCACACACTGAAAGAAGCAGTGGGGACCTTTGCTATTATGAAGCAGCCCTGCTCCTTAAAAATGAAGCATCTAGTACAAAATACAATCAAAGCATTTGAAAAATTGCGAAAAATCGCCAATGTGGCGGAATTTTCATCTTAACTGGGGATGAACACTACCCATGGTTTCCCCAAATATATTTTACTTTCACGTGAACGGCTTCTGGCAGTGTTGGCAGGAAGTCATTTGATAATTCTACACTGGATAACTCAGACATTTTTTTCCACTCCCTTGAAGCCTGCAATACCAAGGTTTTACTTTGCTTTAAATGGCACGCAAAAACGCTTTGAAGACTAGCGAAATTTTCAGACCTGGAAGAGCAGGGTGAGAGCCTGCACGGCAATGTTGAAGTCGGTGAGATGAACGAGACGGAACATGAGGTTCACTTGGTCTTCGGGCAAGCCCTCAGTATCCGAAGTGCGGGCATAGGGAAACGCACGGTTCACGCCAGTCAGAAGAACCTTCATAGTCCGCGCATCTGCCACTTTGGAGCGCTGCACACACTTCTTGAAGAAGGTGAAGTAGAAAGACACCAGGGACCGTGCCAGTGACACCTCATCATCAGAGAGCAGGAGCTGTAAAGATGAAAAGTAGAAGAGGGGAAAAAAAAAAAAAACGATGAATGTTGCCCAGCGAAGAAACATTTTAATAACTTTCATGTAGCAATAAACAATGCAAACTTTATCATAAACAAGCCAAAACTATTCCTAGCCTCCCCCACCCCCCCATCTTTTTTCCTTCTGGTGACTGCCAATGTGGCCAGCTGAGTGCAAGGGAATGGTGACATGGTGGTCACAGATGAGAACTGATTGTGAAAAATAACAAAAAATATTAACTGAAAATCTTTTGCTGCATGCATCGTTTTGAATGTTTCTCAAGACACCTGATCTGCAGCAAGCAGAAAAAGCTTGAAGATCACAGCATAAAGTGCATTGGGAAAATGTGAAAGCATTGCGTTGGCACGATGCTGGCAGCTCCTAGTCAACGCTTTTCTACTTCTACTTACCCACTCCGTTAAGATCAGACTGTCACTAAACACAATGTGACTAACCAGTTTTTGTCTTAAGACCCATGACTCACATGACTACTGAATTACATGAGTCGACACTTTCATGGCTCATGACTTGTTGATGATGCAGCACATTTTTATACCATGAATTACAATTCTCATCTGGTCACTGACTGATGGTCACCAATTGATGCCGTCTTGAGGAAAGCAACTTCCAGTGCCCACATAGCCTACTAATGCTTTCAGATTAATAGATAGGATAGCAAAGGTAAAATCTATGACTACGTAAAGGCAGCATGGCGAGTAATAAAAGTTAGTAGAGAAAAATACATCTAGAAGCACGTAAAAGCTCTGCATTCCGATACACACCCACAAATGTAACAAAACAGCACCAAACAGAACAACTGCTGCCATCTTGTATCAACTGCTGCAACTATAAACTGACATTGAATAGCGTTGTATCACACTGAACCACCCACAGCAATGTTCCCCTTTCAGAACTCCAGATGGCGTCAGGCTAGCAGTTGCCGAGTTTTGCATGCCTAAACTTGATGCCAGCAATAAGACCAACGTGGTGTCATTCCCACCCACCTGGCTGAGGAAGCAGAGGGCGTAATACTGGGCCCTCGGGGCCACATTGGGTCGGTAGACAAATCGTTCCACCTCAGTGAGCATCTTGGGCTTCATGAGCGGATGGTGGTTAGTCAGCTGGGTGAGATGGTGGGCTACGCGCGAGGCAACTGCATTCGTGCGGTCACCCAGCTTGTTGATGAGGCGCTCCAGCAGCAACTTTTTAAGGGCAAGAGGAGAGAGCAGTGAATTCCACAATAGCACCAGAGGCTAGAATATTCAGCAATAAATAGGGGTGCACAAATATTGAAATTTTTTAATAACAATTGAATACGAATATGGGAACAAAGTGCCTCATACAGCTGATGAGTGAAAGAAAGAAATATGATAATAAAATATTAAAATATAGCAAACAATGTTCGTCTTGTTTATTTCGGAATTCACACGGTATTTGCAAATAAAATTAAACTACAGCTGCACGGAAGTGCATAGAATACTGAAATATCCAGTATAAAATTTATACAGGATTTTGTTTACCAGTTGTCTTTGCGTTAACGTGAGAAGTTGGCCAAGTTGGTAAGTATTCATGGTAAATGAGCGCTAAAGGGCAAATACAGAAGAGAAGACAACACGTTGTCCTTTCACGCTCATTTACCATCAGTGACCAGTTTTATGTTCTTTTTTCTTTTTTTGTACAGGAAACAGCGTCATGAAATCGAGTGAAGCTGTCATATCACTGCTGAATACAGTAAACTCTCGCTATTTGGCCTTCAAGGGACTAGAAAAAGTGCCCAAATTAGAATAAAGCTTGAATTGATCGAATGGGCATGAAAAACTGCTGAAGAACTGCTGAAAACCATTTGCGTTATAGTAATTTTATATGATGAACACCTTTACAATGGATGTCTGCATTTGCGGTGAGATAAAAGTAAGAACAACAATTTTTTCCCCCGTTTTGTAAAATGCTTCACTTTGCACATAGTTGGGAAGGCAATCTTCACAAAACGGTCCCTTCGCGTTTTGAGGATGCTTCACTGCACAATCTACAAGACCAAGCATTGCGGTGAAGCGTGCAGAGCAGGGAAACAACGGTGAATTTTCGCCATATTCAGTCATTTTCAAATATTCCGAAATCCGAACGTCAGTTTTTCGAACACGAATATTTGCACACCCCTTGTCATGAAAAATCAACCAGTGAAAAGTGAATTTTCAAATGTTTCAAATTTTTATAATAAACATGCCTTGACTGCATAGAAAAAGATACCACTTGATCTGGTGATTAATTCTAAGACATTTATTGGGTCCTCACATGCCTGCTTTTGTCTCAACAACTGTTCCGTTGGCCCATTTCTATCATTAAGAGTGCTTACACAAATGATCTACCTTATATTAAAGGACTGTAAGTGCAAAAATTTTGTGCGCATGATTTTTTGTTTAAATAGCCTGCCAGGAAATAGTGCATATAAATGACAACATGGAATTAGCCCCATCTAGTTGAATATTTCATAATTAAATTGACAACATGACACCGGCAAGTCTAGGGCACAGGCACAGTAAAACTGCTATACAATTTTTTGCTATTCAATCTAAGTCTTGTGTAAGAGCTTATGGGAATTGAAATGAACAAAGCAGCAGCCATACTTCACTTTTCTTATGCCTCACATGAAAAAATGAACTTGCCTGTGATGTCACAGCATTTGTTTGGCAGTTGAAACTGAAACCAAAACTGCATATAACAAAGAACTCAATTACCAATTGTTTACCACTTTTCTGCGCAATCTACGTGGCTCCTCATGATTTGTAATGTGCTGTGCATCATTCCAAAGACAGAACGCACAAATAAAATCTGGTGTGTTTAATTCTTTCAGCCTCGTAACAGCTCTGATGCATGCAAATGAAAACGCACGCAGTCTCCGGGGCACCCAACCTAAAAGCAGTTTTCTGTATTCCTTTTACAGGCCTTTACATATTACATATTATTTCCTTTTATGTATTCCTTTTATGGCTGTATGTAGCTTTTCACGAATTATAAGAAAAAAATGCCCCTGCTGTAATCAAAAACCCTACAGGCCACATAGAGCACAATATCTCAATCCTCCTAGCAACTGGCTATATAGTGAAGCTCAAGGGAGAACTTGGCCCCAGCAAAGTTCCTAGGATGCATGAATTAACACATAAAGTGGCACAATACCAATAATGCATGAGTGGAGTCTGGCAGCTGATTCTGCAGCACCCTTAAGCATGATGTGCCTTTTGGTATGCTATTTACCACCGCAAGGTCCCCAATTAACAATACAAGCAAAGGCAACAAGGTTGCCGTGTGTAATGCACCACAACAGCAACTCCAATGCTGCTCTGCAATGACAGCTTGCTGCATAATAACCGAATACTGTTGTTGCTTTCACTGTAACAAGCAATCACTGTGCCCTGTCAGTGCAGACCACAGCAAGTGAGGTAAGAATCCTAGCCTCGGTTTCTTCGCAATGCAAGCCACGGAATGATTCCGCTCACGCCGCCAGCCTTCTACAAAAATTTAGCGCAACATACTTTGGTAGTATAGATCTCATGGGCTCTCAAACTGGGTTCTGCAGAACCCCTCAGTTTTCTCCCGGGTTTCCCGTCTGAATCCTTATCTTTCCCTTTACCATTTATAGTTCTGATGCTAATTGTACTGTTATCGCCTATAGCAGACTGTTCCAATACACAAGTATTCATTAGTTACTAATTATTATTATGCATAATCTGGTTGATGACGATTCTTTGCGAATTCACCCTTGTTGGTATTATCTTTTCTATATTCCCTGTATATTTCCGTGTTCTGTGTTATCTTTCTGTGTATCGATATTGATAATTGCACACTCGTCCGCTGATTTTGCCGGCCGTAGTCCCTCAAGCCACTGGTGGCTTTGACAAGCCCACTTCTGGAAATGCGTATTATTTTTGAGCAATAAAACATTTATTTCTTCTTCTTCTTCTTCTTCTTCTTCTTCTTCTTCTTCTTCTTCTTCTTCTTCTTATTATTATTACTATTATTATTACTATTATTATTATTATTATTATTATTATTATTATTATTATTATTATTATTATTATTATTATTATTATTATTATTACATACTTGGATATTTTTCTGGAGGTCACACATCTCCGTGCTCTTGCCCCGTCAGGCAGCAAGGGACAGAAGCTAAGATATGTGGTTTCTCAGCTTCCCATGAGAGCAATTAAAGATATGCGGGGGTTAATGGGGTTCAGCAACTCTGTTCTAGGTACAATTTAGCCGTCGCCACCGCTTGTCTCGCCGCGAAAGATCACCACTGCCTCACCACTTCTCGCTCCGGGTGGTAGGTGAGCATGTGGAACATGCAAGTGACAGCCCGCAGCTTGAGCTTTTCCACTTGGTCGAAGGAGGCCGTCTCCAAGGCCTGTAGGAATGACGCATACCGCTGCTTCAGCAGGTCCTCAAAGAGCCACAACAGCAGCTTGCGGGACTCCACCATACCGCTGCCACCGAGGTCTGCCAGAGGTCGCTGCAAGCGTTTGCAGATAAAAGCAGAAGGTAAGTGAGAGGACTGACAGGTTCACCGATGAATAAACTATTACGCGCCACAAAAACATACACTGAGTCCCCAGGAATCATTTTCGTTAAGAGCACGGGATGGTCACTCTGTTGGACAAATAAAAGTTCTCTCTCTCTCTCGTTTGGTTTGATTTATGGGATTTAACATCCCAAAGCGACTCAGGTTATGAGAGACGCCATAGTGGAAGTCTCCGGAAATGTAGACCTCCTGGGGTTCTTGAACTTGCACTGACATCGCATAACACATGGGCACACTGCTTTCCACCTCCATCGAAAAGCAGCCGTCGTGGCAGGGATTCGATCTCACATCCTTGGGTACAGCGGTCGACTGCCGTAATCACTGCACCACCGCGGTGGATAATTTTGAGAATCTGAGGATCATGTGCCTTAAAGCCTTTGTATACCAGTGTCCTCGCATAAGGTATATACACGGGAGGAGATTACAGAATCAGTAGCGGAGAATATGATACTTAGCTGATTCAGAAAACCGAGGAAATCAGGATACAATACGTTTGTAAGGTGCAGAATGACAAGGAAAATAGAAAAGTGACAACAAAGGCGCTATCTTAAAACTAGCATAAGGAGCTTAACAAATTATAAGTGTACATAAGTGTACATACAACATGCAAACCTTATTCAAAATCGTAGGGCATATTTTTATCATAATTATCATCTGTCGTAGTTTGCAATAAACCACCAGCTGGAAGAAAATGTATCATAAGCCCTTTTCTGCTACTGCTATGTACAAACATAACAGCAGACCTAGTCAGGCACAGACGAAAGCCAACAAAATGGACTGGAAAAAAAAAAAGCACAAAAAATACAGTTACTGGCAGGCCAAGAACTGCTGCTGCCATGATTTAAGAGAATGATGCCAAATACCTTATACCCCTCGCAAGAAATGGACCAAAAATAATGTTTCTCAAGATTATGCCGAGTGAAATTAATTACTGCAAAAGAAACAAGAACATCATATATTTCATGACTCTTGCAAAAAGCATCCGTAAAAAAAAAAAAAACGATCCGCTTTAAACGAAAAAAAAAAAGAAGCGCACATTTTGAGTAAAATAGCCTTTGCAACCTAATGCGTATATTTCATTCCAGTAAAGCAAAGATTTAAGACTGTTTCACATTAAATCAACGAAGTCAGGCAAATTATGCTCTATTTAACAGTCACACACATTACCTGTTAAACCAGAAATGCAGTTGGCATGACCATTTCGAATTAAACCACAGCTTGCAAATCAAACTTATGAGACAAAGTCTGCAAGCAGACATGAAGCCACATACAACAATACAGCAAGGTAGCAATTCAGGCATGAGAAACATGGCTACGTAGTTTAAAATACTAATATTCCACAAGACTGCACCTGAGAAAAAAAGGCACACACACCTGGCAGAAGGGAATCAGCTTCTTGTCAGGAACCAGGAGGTCAGAAAGAAATAGGTCTCTCAGTGCGTCTGCAAGCATCAACAAAAAGCATCTTTACAAATGCATCTAGTGCTTTAAGCGGTGAACTCATGAAATCATAATAACCATAAGGAACAGTAATTAACAGCAACAACAACAATAACAACAATCAGCCAAGTAGCTCCCCTGCTGGACAAAGATTTCTCCCTATAACTTGCAAAACATATTGTCTCCACATTGCATTTGAAGAAAGCACAGCTAAGGTTATGTTAGCTTAGATTAGACAGCCTTCTTACACAAGTGATATATAATACAGCTTACATAGCCAAAGATTCTCCAAGCAATCTCCCAACTGAAACATTCCTATGCTGACTGGCATTTGAAAAAAGCACAGTAAAGGCTCATTTAGATTAGCTCAGCCTAGGTTAGGTTAGTCGTCCCTGGTCTGTGCCACCTGGGCCCACCCTAATCCAGCAAATTTGCTCATCTCACCTTTCCATCTGGGCCTGTACAACTCCAGATCACCTATTACCTTGTCTTGCTATCAGTGCATAGTACGACACTCTAAATGACCATAGGTTATTTGTGCTACGTATCATATGTCCTCGTCTGATGATTTCGTTCAGTTTACTTCCACACCAAAGGCATCCATAGTACCTTTCTCAAGTGTGTGTGCATGTGCGTGTGTGTAGGGGGAGCAAAAGGAAGAAACCAAAGCAAAACAGAACTATGAGCAATCTAAACAACAGAAATCAAACCGAAGTTCAAGTTTTGGTTCCATTTAGCTGGGACGGGAATAACCATCGGGTGCTAGTACCTTAATCCAATCGAAATGGCTCGCATAATACAGATGCTACTAGCCTCTGCTTGTCTTTTAATGTAGTGCAAGTCTGCAAGCTTTTTGAGGGGCAGATTCATAGGTGGTTAAGATTTTCTGTTATAAATGCATCAAAGCAATTCATAGAAAAACTCGACTTCCTGCTATAGGACAACATAAATCTCTTTGCATTCACAAAAAATGGCCAATTTTTATTTTGTTCACTATCTTCAAAAGCTAGCATAGCCAGTCTTTCCCTGCAGTCACATGACTGCCCAGATCACACAAAGCGTGTAAAGTGTAAAATTGGCCCACAATCCTAAAGAGTGTTTCATACGAATATGCGAGACTTGGTTCTAGCAGAAAAAAAAATATTAAATTCTATGAAAGAGGGGAGGTGCACCTCCCCCTCAGAACACCAATGCACTCAGATACCAGCCGTTCATCATACAATTAATGCCACTGTCTTCCTGCCTCTATTAGGTATATTCTTTTGAATTTGCACAGTAAAAAATTGCTGTGAGAAGCTGAAGGGTTACTTCCTTTTCATAGGTGTACTATTGCACATTCTATTCTGCAAAAACATTGTTAATTTTGCAGACCTTTCCCAAATCTCTTGAATTAAGCTGGCAAGCTGTGGACACATTATTACTGCAAACTTCCAACTCTCCTCCATCAACCTGACATCCTGCTGTTCCCTGCTATGCTTGCTTTCTCTTGGCATCCACTTTGTTACCTCAACGACCACTAGTTTCCTTTCCTTTAGCTTGCAGGCCTTGCCGAGAACCACTTCCGTTTTGACCTCAACTAGGACGTCAACGACTAATGTTTGCGACATACTCTGCTCTCTCCCCGTCTCAAATTGCACATCATTTTTCTTTCCACAGTTCAATGCACTGTCTGCAGCTAAATCCTCAATAACCCCATATTTATGCCATATAGATAAGTACTAGTAAGTAGTAAGCAAGTACCAGTAAATAAGCACTAGTAAAATACAGCTGTTGCATAGCTTTCTTTTGGGGAATAGTCGTAAAGTGACATTCATGATCACACAAACGTAATAGGTTACAAATGGTGCAGTACAATATATGGACACTCTACGAGGACTATAATGAGCATAGAGTACCTTTGACCAAAGTAGACAGCTTTACACAAAATAAGATACTGAAATGGTCAAAAATTTACAATGCCCATCAAGTACAAACTGTACCCTGCATACGACCAGGAATGGTTTGTATTGTAGGGTTTAGCATCCCAAAACGACTCAGGCTATGAGAGACGCCGTAGTGAGGGGCTCCAGAAATTTGGACCAGTTGGGGTTCTTTAACATGCACTGACATCGCACAGCACACGGGTGCCTTGCTTTTTGCCTTCATCGAAAAGCGGCCGCCGCGGCCGGGATTCGATCCCGCATCCTTGGGCACAGTAGTCGAGCGCCCTAACTACTGCACCACAACGGCAGGGCACGACCAGGAATAACCAATGCATACTGACCCATGGCAAGAAGGCATTCCTTTTTTCCCTTGGGTGTAACCATGGCGATTAGAGCATCCAGGCTTGCCAGGTTGTGCACGGGGCTCTCTTGAATGAGCAGCGTGTGTGCTGCTACTTTGTCTGCGAGTACGCCTTTTGCCAGCACCGCCTTCACCCAGCGCATCTCAGAAGCTCGTGACCGTGACTCTGTCTCTGCAAAAGAACCGATGATAAATCATGCTGTACTTTGCCCAGTGTCCCTTTTCCCTCTACTTAAACCATGAACTCAAACTAATGCGCCCAGACCTAGTCATCTTCCACCACATTTCTACTGAATCGGGCTTTTCTGTATTTTGGCTGTGTTCGTTTCCCATACCTTATAGTATGGCATAAGCCAAAAAAAATAACATGCACATATCTTTCACACACATAGCACTGACGCATATATTTCTTAGAGACCAGCAGTGAAGGAATGAAAAAAAAGAAAAAGAAAAACTTTTTCCTTTAAAGAGCTGTAGGCATGCCAGTCCTCTCTGCCTATGCCCTCTCTTGTCCGAAGCTGTTCCGGTGCTACAGTGAAAGTTATTGAATAAAGGCTGTTTGACAAAACTAACTTATTTATAATAAAAAGGGTAAATAATGTGACGTGTCCTTACCACAAAAAAGAAAAAAAAAAAGACGGGTGAGAAAAGAAAAGAACAGGCGGAGCTCACGCTTCTTGTACAGGGCCTTGTCATGCTCAAATAGATTTTCCGCCAGCTTTCGCTTGGCCGAGACCAGCTCAGGCGGGTTGTCCAAGATCGGCGCAGAGTCATCCTCCGGCAGCTACATGAGCAGGTAATAGGAATGGTCATGCCACTAACGTAGTAAAACTAGAAAAGCACAGAAGAGGGTTTCTCACTTGTGTTTCGTAAAAGACATGAATGCCGAATCAAACACGTTTAGCAAGACCAAGAAATACTGCCCAGTGATGAGAAGTTGCGTTTCACTGATGGGCGATTTTCAGTGATTGCCCGTTTTAGTTTCGGTAGAAGTGTTGTAGTGCAAACTGTATTCGTTTTCCAAGTCTGCTTTGAAGTATGAAATAATAACACTGTAGTAATCCAAAGAACGACAGACATCGGCAGAATACATTCACAACAACGGCATATAAACATTTTGAAACCATGCCATGTTCTTGGAACAGAAAACAAAGCATCACTGAATGATTATTTACTAGCAACAAGCACGAGAGCGATTGCACGACCGAGAACCCCGCTTACCTGCTCGTACCACTTCTTGTTTGGCTTTACGAGCATCTGGTTAAACTTCGTGGCCTCTGCAGCCTCGTCTTCAATTGTCGGCTGCGACGCATCGTTGCGTAACTTGTTACTGGCCTTTTTAAAGACTTTTGGAATCGGCAAGGCTTCTTTTTGACGTTTTTTACGCAAAGCGTTGTCACCTTGCACATCGTCAGCCATCGTGCTAAACTGACATGGGCGCCGCCATTGCTTCACGTGGTTGCCGGACGAAGGAAGCGTCTTGCGGTTGAAGCGTTGAAGTGGTTGAAGTTGCCGCGTCTGCCTCTTCCACGGCAAAGCAGCGCGACGTTTCGAACAAAGCAAGGCAAAGAGACAAGAAAGACTAGTGCATACCCTATGCGCCGGTTGCCATTGTCTGTCTGAATAACAACAACAACGACAATACCACACGCGGTTTTCTGTGCGGGCGCACCGAGAGGGAGGTAGGGGATCGGGATATGATATAGGCTGTGGCTAAAGGTACGTCGGACGGACCCGATCGATCGTCTTAAAGGTACGTCCGACGGACCCGGTGCGTTTTTCTTCGGGATACGACGGACGGATCCGGGAAATATTTTTCAGAGGTACGGCGGACGGACCCGATCGGTAGGGTTCTTCCGACGGACTCAACGCATTTTGAGTTGGGATCCGACGGATCCGAGATCTAGCAACAACATGGTAGCCATATGTAGCCAAATCGAAGTTGGTATATAAAGGAGGCTATGGTATGGTATGAGGTGTACGTGCGTGGTGCAAGAAGTATGTACTACATACTGCATGCGTGAAATGTGAAATTACAAAGAATAGTACAGTGGCAAGAATAGTGCCTAGAATGGGTGATATACTACATGATGGCATGATGATAGATTTACGTGAGTTGGACCGCGGCAGAGTGGCAAGCACGACAAGCGCATGTAATCGCGGTGTTGACGGCCAGCCCGCGGCCCGCACGCCCGCTCATTTGGTCCTCGTTATCATGTGGATTAACGTCTACGACGGTCGTTATGTAGTTATGTAGTTTTGATTCTTCAAAGTTTCGTCACTTCCATCTGTGATGAGATGCGTCACGTAACGCATCGCTTTCTGCTCGCATTGAGGTTCGGTGCTACAAGTTCTACGTAGTACATATACAAGCGGCGCTGAAAAAGCTGGGTGCCGCCGGCGTGTCTCTAGCCCAAGCATCGCGTCATTCGTGTTTGTTGGAGGTGTGGTTTGTGCTTACCGTGAGATGCTGTGATGTACGGATTACGTCCTACTAGAGTGCTGTGTGAGACTACGAAGAGTGCTGTGATGAGTGCGCCGATGTCCGGACGGACATCAGTGTGTCCGTTTATGATCGGCGATGTTGCACGTGCATGTCAGTGTTTATTAGGTGCAGTGACTTTATTTACACGCGCTGTGCAACAATCAGACGAAAATAAGTCATCGACAATTTGTTAGCCTGCACTACAGAGCTCAAAACTCGGAAAATGGGAATGCACATGGTGCAGTTTTCGCATGTTGGAGTGGACCGAAAAATAAGTGCCCAGCCCACACCGCCGGGATGCGCATTACTACAGTTGAAATGGTTCAGGTTTCTGTAAAATAGCTGCCTGGCACAGCACCTTCCTAAATGTTCAGGCTTTGTACTATTGTTGAAGGCCACTTTATCATTAATAAAGGAACGAATATACTTTGTGTTATTAGTGCTTTTTCAACATATGTTCATTTTTTTTTTTTCGTTTTTCCTTAGTTTCCTTTGTTTTTCATGCTTGACAAACACAAATAGTACACTTTTAAACTTGTCAGTCCAAAGCTGAACATGAATATCTGCCATGCATGTGGCAGCTTTAATGCTAGAAAGGTTGACATGTATATATAGCATGTATGTAGACGCTGCGACATCTTAGTGGCACGTTCGGCTACTTGCCCCAAGGTCGTGATGTTTAATGCTAGTGATGGCAGTCGCACTTTGGTGCAGGTGAAATGCAAATGCTTCTGTTTCCTGCAAGATGTCAACGCAAAGTACAAAGCCCGGGCAGTCAAATTAGTCTGGAGCTCTCCACTACGGTATTTTTCATAGCTACATATGTCACTTTAGGATGTGAAACCCTACATTCCACAGGTAGGTTGCATTGTTTTTTAGATTTTGTAACCTCTCATCTATGTTTTGCAACATTTGGCTAATTTTAGTTCTCAAACAGTTGTTAAAGATGAAACCGAAGCAGTTCTTGGCATGGTTTCCTGCTTGGATTAATTTGCTAATTGCAGTTCTTTGAAACTTGCATCAATGCTGGACAGTTCAAATAGCAGGCAGTTGAATTACAGAAATGATGTGGATCGTGCATTTCAGTTCTAACAAATGGAAAGTAACGGTCCCCTCCTTGCATGCATAGGTGCCCTTAGACAAATGCATAATCGGGTGTGTGATTGTGACGCATATCAAGGGTCAACAGAAGGCCATGTGGAGCCAGTGTGATATTCTTCATGAAGGCTAAAGTAAAATTGTACAACAGCTGCTGTACCATGCAGAAAAAAATTGATCATTTAGTGTATGATTAACTGACCATGAATAGCATCTTACTCAGAGTATGATGTGATATATATCTGGTTTAGCATCCCAAAAAACTACGGCTATGAGGAACACAATAGTTGAGGGCTTCGGTATAATTTCGACCACCTGGGGTTCTTTTACATGCATTGACACCGCACGGTGCATGACGGCCTATTGTTTCACCTCTATTCAAATGCCCCTGCTGTGGCTGGAACCAAATCTGCATCTTTCGGTTCAGCAGCCAAGCACTCTAACTACTGAGCCAGCACAACTGGGCCAAGTATCAAAATACATGCCATTACATTTCCTTCTAGCCGGTGATTTTGTTCACAGAACTAATGTTTACAAGGAAAAGTAAATAGCAAGAAAACACTAGTTTTATTGCACATTATATTCACATTTCAGCAAACATTCTTTAGGAAAAAATTTCTCATAATGTTTGCATGGAAACCATGAACATCTTACAAAAACAAAACAGTGCACTATGCTACTACACTGCACTTATCACAAAACCACAAGCCCCATCTGCTTTGGCCAATCACTTGATGAAACTAACGGAGACAGATGTCGCACACCACAGACTGGTCGTCTCGCAACATATCCTTGCATATGTTGCGTTTCAATTTCATGCCTTTCCACTTAGCTTCAACTGTTGCCAGCATTACTAGTCACCCATCTTTTCTGAAGTTCCTTTTTACGCTGTTGGGATCAGCATCCTTGTTAACGATGGTCTCTGGAATTTTCGATGCTATCATTTTCACATCTTCCTCATCTGGAAGAACGAAGGAAATGACAAGCTTCGAGCAGAAAAAAAATTAGGGAGACTCCTAATCTCCACCTGTAAGGGTATGGAGTGCCAGTGTTAATGGTTCTTGTCTGCAGATCCCACTGTGGATTCCCGTTAATTTACATGCCCTTTGCTACAAACATAATTACTAATTCCTTAATTCATGTCTCTGTTATCTCAGATATACTCATTAGCATACGGTCGTAGGCTGCCCTGTTAGGTGACAGACAACCTGGCATAGACCTCTGTAAGCCTCAACCTTTCTTAATTGGAGCTGAAACCTCCCCAGAACATATTTCAAATATAACTTTGTAAGCTTGACTTAACAGCTCCTGCCATGTCATGTGGCCTCGTGACATTTGGCTCGTGGCACGTTTGGCTTGTGCACAGGGGTCATCTGTTAAATACTGGTTAACATGCATGAAAAATACATTTTCACACAAACTGGTGGCAAATGGTCAAGTGGTGCACTGCAGATTCTGAAATGTATACCTATATGCATGCAAGGATCGCATCATCACATAACATGATCAAGAGTTCTATCAGTACCTGTAGTTACATAGCATTTCAATGCCCATTAAATGACCACCTCAGACAATGGTTGTTGTTACCACAAGACCTGTTCTAACAGCGTACTGACACCATTCCACTGAGCGATGGACATGTATATGCATACCCTAGATAGCTCATGATTGTGGATCTCATTTATTTCTATGACTTCCAAGGAGTTCCTGTCGTCAGAAACCCTACACTTTATGAAATCGAAACAGTTGTCTTGAAAGGTGATGAAAAAAATATCCAGGTTACCTTGATGCAATGCTAAATTACAGAAGGTGAATATGCTGCATGAAGATACCAAGAAGCTTGTACAAAGAAAAGTGAGAGTGAAATGGCAGGATTTTTGAAACATTGAAATAAACTACAAACTATACTTGTCAAACCTGTCATTAAGGAATGGAAATCATGAAGTAATCAAAAACACAACATGGAGGCCATTTAAGGTCATCTTCACAAAACGCATACCCACACCTCACACACAGCTTCATACTTATGAAAGAGGACAAACCAATATGCAAGGAGTGTGGAGATGAACTAACAATAAACCATATCTTACACGTGCGCCAGAGTCGAGAAAATAAGAGGAAATATTTTGTACAATTTTGCAACAGATCCCTTTCCATCCCAGCATGATCCTAGGAGAGACGTGCAAATTTCCTGCATTTTTGGTTTCCTAAAATGTTCCTAAACAAGCTACATC
Source organism: Amblyomma maculatum (assembly GCF_055883805.1). Lineage (NCBI taxonomy): Eukaryota > Metazoa > Arthropoda > Arachnida > Ixodida > Ixodidae > Amblyomma > Amblyomma maculatum. The sequence continues at coordinate 18,690,934 of NC_139354.1, forward strand.
CTAAAGAACATTTTAGTCATACAGAAAATAAATACATTAAACCTTGTTCTTGGTGCATGCCAGCATTAGTCGCTTATGCACCATAAAAATCAACACAATGCTGTAAGGTATACCTTGGTTAGCTATGTTATATGAGACAAGCTTTCGGTCTGGTGTGGTCCTTATTCACGTGACAGTGCTTTCATGAGGGTCTATGTCCCAGCGATCGGAAAGTGACCTATTCCAATAATTTTACAAACTGAAGGCGATTCTTACAGATTTCTAAAGACTGGAGTGCTCAAATGTTTTATCAATGTCCGCCTGCTTTGACAGCCTGGAGTGAAACTGTTGAAGAGAATACATTTTTGAACATTTAACGCGTTTCTGAAGGCGTTGCTTACAATTACGGGGCCCACAAAAAGCAGCTGAATGTCAAACGCCGTCTAGGTAGGCTTTCTAGCAAGACAGCGGTGTAGCGTGGAGAATCGCTCCGCCAGTCCATCGCTGGCGCCGCTGACTTGACAGGCGAACTGTTCAAACTGCTACTGACCACACCTGAAACACTGAATTGCGCATGATCAAGGCAGAATTTCTCTAACACTGAGCACTGGTAGCTATCGATTTCGCGCCCAATATTGTGAAAATCTGTCCTCTCTTTGATCATTGATACGTCCACGGTAGAACATTTATGCGCCTCGGGGGTAGGCCAGCCGTTGGAACATGGATGTGTGGTTGTAGCAACGATCACTTGCATGGCACACTCTGCAAAATTCCAAGAGTCAGCTTCTGCAACGAAATGTGCAGCGCACATTTTCTACCGCGTACCTAAGCCCGGCGATGCATGCATATCGACCGCGATCGTTTCAAAGCTGCGCGGCCGTTCAGTCGGGTCACGCTAACCTCGAACATGCGGGGGTTTAAACTACATGTACGGAAAATTCAACGACAAGAAAAAGATGCAGGCTAAGCACTTTAGTCTAGTCTTCCCCTAAATACCAAAGAACATTGCTGTTTACAGGGAATTCGGATTATTCGCGCTTCCGGCTTTCCGGTTGTGCACTCTTGCGGTGCGGTGCAGTAGGTCTTCGCCTCGACAAGTCGATGTGCAGCTCGCCGCAGTAGCAGCGCAGGCCTCTAGTAGATTCCGCATGTCTTCTGCCACGGCTCTGAGGTAGAATTTAAACGAAGAATTTAGCTAGAAAGATTCTGTTTCCTCGGTCTGCATGTGAGGAACGAGCATAATGCCATTTCATACATAAATTTGGACTGCCCAATGTTCTGCACGGCGAGGTGTGTGTGTGTTGTGCCGGCGCTAGATCTTCGGAGGTCGATGCAGCACCTAAGACAGCGTAAATGCTAGGAATAGCTCGCTCGCATTACGGGCAGATCGAGGTGATAGTTTAGTGCGAAGCGAAAGCTGCTCGTGAATGTGCGTATCGCGATGCCAGCTGGTGGAGCTGGTGCAGTACGTAGCATCGCCTGCAGCTATATGCATGACAGCGATACTTGCCGTACACATCCCTAAAGACCGTGATATATGTTAGAACGGATGCACTCTTCGTAGCACCTCATCGAGAGTCGCGGCTAGCTGATATCATAGAGGATAAGATTCATTCACGCGTAGCAAGCGGAATGTGGCCGCGTTCGACGTGCATATAGCCATGAGCCTGTATATCGACGTCCGCCGTATCTTTACGAGAATCGAATGGATACGTCGGACGTACCTTTAGACACTTCGTATGATATATGATCGACCAGAATTATACTGCAATCTAATGAAAAAGCAAAAAGAGTCTACCAAGCGTTCTAATGCGCGGTTCCAACATATGTCCGCCTATTGCTCATCACAGGCGTCCATGCGGCACGTCACGCATATGTACGTGTTCGAATCTGGAGCGTCTGGAGCACACAAGGAGAGAGAGAGAGAGAGAGAGAGAGAGAGAGAGAGAGAGAGAGAGAGAGAGAGAGAGACAAACAGAGAGATAAACTTTTATTTGGGATAGTTGTGAAATATTCGCCCCCACGTGGGCAGCCTCCTCTGTCCAGGAAGTCGGGACCCGTGGCATCTCCCTAACCAGGCTAAGCATGCCGTTAGGGCAGTTACAGGGCTAGGGTACGATCAACCCGCTTCTCTTTGGTTAGGTCTTAGGTCGTTATATAATTATATGTTCACATATGGGTGTTTAGCACGTTACATAATTTGAATTCATATCTAGCTGTATGTGGTGGGCGAGGTAAGGCGTGACTTTATGAAGGTGATTGATTATGCACGAGGCCAATAAGTATCACAGTTTCGGGTGTGGCAGCCAAGAAAAGCTCTGTCAAGTCTGCAATGCAGAAATCCTTCTGGCAGCGGTTCCCGGTCGGCGTTACAGGCCGAGACATTGGGAACTCGTTTCCTCAAGGGCGTGTGTGTGTGTCACGAAGTCCATGTGATGCAGGCGTCTGGGAGGAGGCGTGCTGAGGAGACACGATTTGAAATATGCTATGCTGGAAACTCTTCCTTTTCTGTAATTTCTGCATGCAGACTGTGGATATCGATGAGGATGATGGCATATGTATGTTCTTCCACGTCGAGCGGACTAGGTGGTTGCTGGCTGTGTCACTGCAGTCATAATAGTGCAGAAAAAGTCGTTTCTGTACATGTGGAACCTGGCCATAGCTTATCTTCTCAGATATCCTGCTGCATATCGATGTATCTAGCTGGTTTCCAGATTTGTTCCGCGAACTTTGCCAAGAACTCGAACTCATGCTAGGCGCCTGATATGTATGCACATTTCGCTAGGGGGACAGCAGTTGTGAGCAGATTTCCTCCAGAATGCGCTACTCGGTGCATTTTGGTTCTACGCGTTCGCAGTTTATTTTCTGGCGGGAAACGTCGGACGGATCCGACCGCTGTTTTTTTTTCTTTTTGATGCTGTAGCTAAATATATACGCCTGACGGACCCGGTACATTTTCTCCTGGTACCTCAGTTTTTAAAGCTCGATGAATCCCGCGAGGCATTCATAGTTTCGGTACCACAGATAAAACGTTGCCCCAGACAAACACACCACTAGCTCCCAGAGAAATGCCGTTTTAGTCCTCTCCTCCCACATCGATGCTAACAGGGTCATCCACAGGATGTTCCCGTGAGCTCCTTAAAGGACTATAGGCACCAAATTTTGGTGGCATTTTTTTCCTGTTAATGATGCGTGAATCATTACTGTATATCGATCCGCACGCAGTTTTCGTTTACGACCGCAAAATAATTTATAACTGAATTTTCTTTTCTCACCAGTTTCGGTTTCGTTATCCGATTGATTGATTGATTGATTAAAACTTTAATTTCCACCGATTTAGGAGGCCCCCTACTCCCCGCTCCTGGCACGCAGGCCTGAGGAACGGGGGCTGGAACCTCCGCGACTAAGGACTGGCGAATATACATTGGTTATTCGCGGCCTGAGATGGCTGTGACGTAATAATCATGTCTTCATGCGTCACATGAAAAAACAGCGATATAATCGCTGATTCTTCACTTTAATGATTTCTGTTCTTGAGGCAGGCTGGCTTTATCATTGTAGTGAATTCAAATGACATAGCAAGGATTATATCGCTGTATTTTCGATCATCCCTCACGTGACCTAATCTTGACTGCGACGTCACAGCCATCGCTCGGCTGTTGAAACCGAAACTGATACAGGCGAGGAAAGAAATTCGATTATAAATTATGCAGCAGTCGTAGGCGAATGTGATGTGGGGATCCGTGTACAGAAATGTCCTAAACATCATTATAAATGATAAAACACGAACCCAAAAATGAGGTGTCTACAGTCCTTTAATTTCTAAGATGTGTTTTAACCTGCAAAGAAGGATCTCCGTGGGATGTTATAGCATGTCATGTCATAAAGATTACAAAATACAGAAGGGCGTTCTGCAAGGCGATTTACTTGGGTCGGCGCTCGATCTTCAGAGATCGCTGCAGGATCTCAGACAGTGCAGATGCTAGGAATAGCTAGGTTACATTACGAGCACCTAACTAATCTTAACAGTCTAGTTCGAAACAAAAACCGCTCGATCGTGAAATAGCATGCGTTATCTGTATGCTGGTGTACGTCGCGACGCCTGCCGCCGCCATTTGCTTGCAACCTGAGCGCGTGACAAGGTGTCCTCGCCTCACATAACCCTTGGTGAAGACATGCAATTATTCGTAAGAATGGGCGAACCATTCTTAGCCCCCCGCGAGAATCGCGACGGCTGAGCTTCATCGCGAGCAAGTGGAATACAGACGTAAGTTAGATGTGACAGCCAAGGGCTATATCTACGTCCGCTGTACCTGTACCGAGAATTGAATGGATACGTCGGACGTATTCTCACAAGAAGGTTATATAGAACATCGATCCTCCTACGTAGGATACGGGCACCCTGACACGTATCACACAACCAGCCAGCAATGACTGAATTGAAAGCATGCAGCAGATGACCAGTAATTAAAGATTGTCTGGCTAGATAATGCATAGGCTTCTTCAATAGAAATGTCCGAGCTTATGCGCGCGAGAACCAGAAAAAAAAGTTTAAAGGGATTCAACGCGGTCAAGCCTATAGTTCGTCGAGCGCGTAAGCTGTTTTGCGTGATTTCGCTATGGCTAAGCAATAATACAACTCTAATGTACTCCTGAAAAGCAATCCAATGTTGTACTGCACTATATGCACCTTATATTAATGTAAATTAGTTGCGTTAATTAATGTTGCTAATTCATGAACTAAGATACCGACTGCTGGGTAATCGAGTAAGACAAGCTTTCCCATGTGGTTCGCGAGGCGGAAGGAAAGTTCCTAACTATGGGCAATGGCACGCGGCGTTTGTATTATACCTCTGAACAGTACATGAGATCAGTTTTATATATATATATATATATATATATATATATATATATATATATATATATATATATATATATATATATATATAAAACTGATCTCATGTACTGTTCAGAGGTATAATACAAACGCCGCGCGCCATTGCCCATAGTTAGGAACTTTCTTTATATATATAAAACTGATATATATATATATATATATATATATATATATATATATATATATATATATATATATTACTACACCAAACAAGTCAGACGCGTCGAAATGCCTGTGTCAGAACATGGTCTGATGGTCTGATGAGAAAAGCTTTAACAGTGGACTACTTTCCGTCGAGGAAGAATTGCGTGTGGCGGTTATTGCAGGCTTATATTGTACATCCGACTGACTATACTAGTTCATATTTCAGCGAAAAGGGCGCCGTGGAAATGTATACGTGTAACGTGTTCACTGCGCCCCCGTTTACCCAGACAGGTCCATCGCCCTATACTCTAGATTAGCACCCCGACTCGACAGAGCATACGTACCCCGGAGGTGTCACGTTTTTGTGCGCGTCAGGTGAGAGATAACAAAGAGATAGGTACCTCGACGTCGCATGGAAAAGCCCCTCGGGATGTTGCCGCGTCCTGCGGCCCTGAAATGTATTACGTAACAATTGTTCCCAGCCCACCAGTCGGACCTCCTAAGCGGAGCCAGTGTTACCGCTTGGATTATTTTTTTTTTTTTTTTGCGCTTTTCTTAGTTCATGAGCTGAATTTAAAATGTCGCTCTGCGCAAGAACCGGTCGGTCTCTTCTTTCCGTGATGAGTGAAGCGTTTCCAAGCAAGAACCGTCGGCGCCGTGGCTTAGTTGGTTAAAGCGCCTGTCTAGTAAACAGGAGATCGTGAGTTCGAATCTCACCGGTGCCTGACGTTGCTTTTTTGCACTGCATGCCTAACGGGCCCTTTAAATAAAACTGATGTGTTAATTGAGGGGTCCTTTCGAGGAGCGAGTTTCCGCTGGGAATAATTGGCGCAGTGGATTGAAACCGTGATTTTAAATTTCGCGGTTTCTGATTCTTGTTTTGTTCTTCAATGGATATTTGTGCACCTAAAGGCTTTTAGGGCCTTTCAATGAAGGAGTTTCAGCTTGCGGTCCGTCGGCGCCGTGGCTTAGTTGGTTAAAGCGCCTGTCTAGTAAACAGGAGATCGTGAGTTCGAATCTCACCGGTGCCTGACGTCGCTTTTTTGCACTGCATGCCTAATGGACCCTTTAAATAAAAGCGATGGGTCAATTGAGGGGTCCTTTCGAGGAGCGAGTTTCCTCTGGGAATGCGTTGGCGCAGTGGATTGAAATCGTGATTTTGAATTTCGCGGTTTCTGATTCTTGTTTTGTTCTTCAATGGATATTTGTGCACCTAAAGGCCTTTAGAGCCTTTCAATGAAGGATTTTCAGCCTGCGGTCCGTCGGCGCCGTGGCTTAGTTGGTTAAAGCGCCTGTCTAGTAAACAGGAGATCGTGAGTTCGAATCTCACCGATGCCTGACGTTGCTTTTTTGCACTGCATGCCTAACGGACCCTTTAAATAAAACTGATGTGTTAACTGAGGGGTCCTTTCGAGGAGCGAGTTTCCGCTGGGAATACGTTGGCGCAGTGAATTGAAATCGTGAGTTTGAATTTCGCGGTCTCTGATTCTTGTTTTGTTCTTCAATGGATGTTTGTGCACCTGCCATATTTGTGAATTTGTTTTTAGTATTTTGTTATAGGAGGTCCTCCTGACAGCTTTGCTTTAGGACCTCCTTCTGTACCAAATAAGTCATACTAATTTGTGTAATACATTTCTGAAAATAAAAAAACCTGAAACCTGAAAGGCCTTCAGGGCTTTTCAATGAAGGAGTTTCAACTCGCGGTCCGTCGGCGCCGTGTTTTTGTTTCTTTATTGACTAATTCATTATCAGATTTTACACATAAAGAACATTACTCCGCACGCACGCACGCACACACGCACGCACGCACACGCACACGCACACGCACACGCACACACACACACACACACACACACACACACACGCACACGCACACGCACACGCACACGCACACGCACACACACACACACACACACACACACACACACACACACACACACACACACACACACACAGAATATCGAGCTCTGCTAAGCTATCAAGCTCGATTACCTTTGTGATTGTGGGTTGGCCCAGAGTTTGCTTCATGTATGTCTTTTCATGGTTTAGTATCTTTCTTGCTGATTTCGGAAATATAATGTTTAAGTGTTTATCTTGTGTTCACGTGGACGGCAAATGATTTTGCACGTCGCAGACAACGCTTAAGTACGCCTTGCATTTCCTCGAAGAATAAAGTTGACAGTCTGCGCTTCTAAGTGCCGTATGTGTTTCTTCCTGTTGACCTACTTTTTTCGCGCAGTTAACACAGTTTCATTATGAACCAACTAGCCCGGCAAATGTTGTTGCTTAGAAATAACCTGTTGATAAAAACGTCTACATGAATTTGTGCCTAACTTTTCGCGCACGTCTGGTAGTCGCCTGCGGTTGAAAAATTGGTCTGATCCGTGCTACGCCTAGATTATGATACTGCAGGAATGCGCCTTTTTCTATCTGCAAGTTTATGACATGGTCCATTTAATTTGTTTCTTTCTCTTATTGACGCCCATCTCTGTCATATATTTTCCTACCGGCTCTTATATGACACCTCGGACGAACTTTAGTCACCCTATGACTAAGGGCTGGTTCTGTATAAGGGCTCATGCCGCAAAAATTAAGATGCTGATGCACATTCTCTAGTGTGAGCACACACGGTAGTACGAGATAGAAGCCTACATCGGATGCTGACAGATGGCAGCACGCCATCAGATTGTCCTGCCACACCACAAGTTGAAACTCTTGTTCTGGTTCGATGCGTGACAAATAAGCAAATGTGAGCCCAGTGTCAGCCCTGTGCGTGTCGCCATTTGATCGCTGTGATTGTACCGTTATTATGCTTTATCAAACTGCATGTCACGACCGCCTCCAAGCCTTCACCCAGCCCGGAGCCTCACACTATATATGGTTTCAGTTTCCGCTAACATGATTTCGGACTCCACTCACCAACAGAGCTTACACCTTGTTTTGCACATACCTGACATTTTGCGCATATGTCCTGGAGTCGGCTGCGGTAAAAAGATTTGAAAGATGGTTTTTCAAACCCTTACACTGAATTAGGACATCTTATAAGTTTTGCCAATGTTGTACAATAAAAGCAATAAAAACCCAAGTTATCTTCGGGGACGCTTTATTTCTCCTCTCGACGTCTTTTACAAGCAAACTGCAGTCCGCCGGCGCCAGGACTGTATCGAAGAAGCCAGAGGAACGGATTATTGCTCATCTGCTTCAACAAGCAGTGCTGCAAAAAAATATTTCTTCCCGCCAAACCAAGAGAGGAAAAACTGGTATGGGTTCTGGCGGCAATCCATATTCCTCAGTGTCATCCGAGACCTCACTGTCAGTCTGCCATCCAGAATCTTCGTCACTTTGTTCGTCCAAACGGAGACGCTTACTGAGCTTATACTACGGCCGTCGCGCACTGACCTGGTAAGCCTACGCTTTCGCTTTCCATAAAGAGGTGCACGGTCCTCAAGTTCAGCGCTTGAGTTGTCCTCGATACCAGATTCAGTGTCCGAGCTCATAGTTTCGGTTTCTTCCAAGCTACCGGTCTCAGTGTGGCTAGATGCGGCCTCGTCTTCCATAAAGATGAGTTCGATGGCTCCAGGAAACGTGAATGCGTTCGCGGCATCGGTATCTTGTTCGGAATTTGGAGTAAAGGCTAAACCGTCCACTGAAACAGAATTCGCGCCAGGGCTCATCTCCGCATACTGCAACGGCACAACCCCGTCCTGGACCACCTCGAAGACAAGGTCTGAGACATCGACGAACGAGGGGAGATTGATGCTCATGGTGGCGTCGTCGGAGTTCGCTTCCCTGGACATCACCTCGAAGGATTCTTCGCTGGCACATAGGATGATAGGTGCAGCCTCCAGCTCTTCTTCTGGTCACGAGGGGATATCCATGCCTCTGTTGACGCCTTCGTGCGGTGGTGTGACAATAATTCAGCACAAGCAGGTGACCCGGTAGACTGTTCGGTTGGGTCAGGTTTGCCGAACGTGGCGTTTGTCTGCCTTTGCGACGCTGCAGCTGATGATGATGATGATGACCTCGCACGCACGAGGGGGCTGTTGTTCCATGCTTCTTTTTCCGCAACCTGTAGCTATAATTTCACGGATGAAAATACGTTAGGGAAATACAAAAAAAAAGAAAGAAAGGGATGATGTATGGTAAGTATTCCGATAGCTGCGTGACAAGAATAATATTTACCAGGTAGGCACGAAAAATATCCCATAAAGCGTATTTCCGAACTTTAAACGATTACGTTGGACTAATGTCCTAGGTAGTCTGGAAGTGTTGCAAAAGGCGATTCCTTTCTTGAATGCATGTAAGAATGCAACCTGAAAGGTAAGAATTAACCATGGAAATTGCTAATTATTTGCTAGGCGGTGGTTGTTTCTGAAAGACCAAAAAAGAGTAAGAAACTAATTACTGACTGCAACTTTCGCTTTAAAAAATTTCAAGGACGATTACGATGCTTCCTAACGCTAAACTTGAGCTATTTAAGTGCCTTTGCGATATATTGAGGAGAAGAATTGCTTACGTGTGCATGCGTGTGTATGCGTGTGTGTGTGTTTGCTTATCATATCGTTCATTTTATTCTTCGTCTGAGCTATGGCAAGATGTTTTCAAATGCATTCTGAGAACTCCTGGTGTGTTACTGTTGAATTTTGAATGTAACTGACGCTGTCAGATGATCGCACAGAGAGGGGCCTATTGAAATCTTTCTCTTTTGTTCCACGTATTCGCGACTTCCCGATACAGGAGTTGCCCCAAGAACCTCGATTTTACCGAGATTTCAAATAACAGAAAAAAAGGCATATAATTAAAAAGCATGCTCGTTGACGTGGCACTTGTGCAGCAGAGCTCTTCAGTATTACCACTTGGGGAAATGTTTAGAGCCCATGTATAAAAAAAATCGTTTGAGATCACTGCGGCACCCGCATTGGCGGAATGCGTAAGCATATCTCCACAGTAATCCCCATGTGGCCTAACTGTAGCGTAACTATGCCACCGGGACGCGTATCGCCAAACCATATCCTGTAGGAGCACTCAAGCAGATGACGCTCTGGTACGTGATTCCTCTGAAGAGCGTCACCTGGCGACAAATAGTAGAAAGGTTCACAAAATGAATATTACTGCATTTAAGGGCCGCTAGTCCCGTCGTTTTGTAGCGCCACGGAATAACACTGGACGCCACCGGGACGTTTTTTGTACCGGCGCGCCTCCTCTCCCAACGTAGCACCGCCGGCTGTCCATGATGTTACCGTTGATAGGGGTGCGCCATGGCGGCATGCTGTTGCTAGGTGCGTCATGGTGGCGCTGGCGGTGGTCACCACGGCAACGTCGCCGAGGTGAGGTCCCCACATGCCCGTTTCCATTTATGTTTTTTGCTTGCTACGTCCGACTATTGTGCCGGAGTATCCGGGTTCGATCCCGACCGCCGGTGGCTGCGTTTCGATGGAAGCGAAACGAAGTGGTGTCCGTGTGCTGTGCGATGCCAGTGTTATTGTTGTCGTGGCTGTAGGAAGAAGGAAAAGAAAATGCACGGGCCTGCTACGGGCTCTTTAGCTGAGACACCTCCGCTGCCTTGTGCCAACATCTACTCGTGCGGACAGAGGAGAAAATAGGCAACCTGCAATGGAGTTTGCTGAGACATGTGGCGCCACCTGGCGGCCGACGGGAGCTAATACTGAGGCGGCGCAGAAGCTGACGCCGTATATGTTGCGCGGCCGCTGTGTTCCTTCTGCGTTCGCGTTTTGTTATCCCAGTGAGTGTGATTTACTCATTTAGTGACTTCAGTGGTCTCGTGCGATGCTTCAACTACTACGGATGTGAACAAGAATAGAAATAAGCGCAAGGGCGGCGAGAAAGACTGCCACAATCACGAAGGAAACCTAAGCGTACCGCTTGCTGGGAGAACCTGGGGAGAATGATGAGAGAAGGAGATATTGGCTGCGAGAGAGTAATGTAACTGAAATTCGTTTTGTTATGGGGCCATTGGCGTACAGGCGCCAAGAAGCTAAAATAAGACGATTGCCCGTGAGTGGAGGAAACTGTATAAACTTCTGACTCGGGGAGTCGCACGCTGGTTGGGGCACACTACTCAGTACGCGCTGGAAAATTTGGCGTGTACTGGTATATGCTGTGCAAGATCGAGTGGCATACGTCCAGAAAAGCAGTAAAGCCGCGCAGCCGCAGCATTGTATTCCAGCCGCATTTCAACGGAGGCGAAATAAAAAAGAAAATGTTCGTGGATCTGTGAACCGGATTTCTAATGCGGTGTCTATTCGGAACCACAAAGCCAAAATATCTTCAAAACTTCCAATTACAGATTTCAATAAGCTTATTTATCTGTAAATTAGTTCTGAAGGTACTGAAAAAGTCGATGTGGCGGAGTGTAGAGGCCCGTGATACTATGTACGCTGAGAATGGAACTTCGTTCTATCGTACCGCGCCAAATATTTCTTTCACCGACAGCTCAAGCTACTCAAGAGACTCTTGTCCCAGACGATAGACTATTTCATCATTAGTAGCAACAGTAAAAAATTATAAGACTTCCTTTGCGAAAGCTTTGCCGTTGAGTGCCAGCATTACCCGCCGGCTTTCCCCAAGATTGAGGTACGGAGGTACAAATTCCATTCCAGTTGTTGTTGTTAAGAGCTTTATTTTTCCACCGGTGTAGGAGGTCCCCTACTCCCCGCCCCCGGCACGCACAGTTTTCGTTGATGACGCACGCTACAACCGCACAGTGCTTGCAATCGCCACGACATCCGTAGCGGGCACCGCACCATGCCTCCTGTAACTTCCGCGGCACTGTCCAAAGGTGCACCACGAACAAAGGTGTTCGTCATGGTATTAAACTGTAAAGCCAAACCGCGAGAAAATTATGCTGCTGTAATCAAACAGCAAGAACAAAAAAAGAAGAAACGGCGATTAATCTCTTCTCAGGTTCTCTCTGCACTTTCAATGTTTGGGTATGAGGTGTGAACGCAATAGGTAAATGAAAAGCTACGTTTACAACATTTTTCATTCATTTAATTATTTCTTAATTCATTATCACATATCCGACTAATGCCCTGAGAGAATAAATTTCGTAAAAAAAAAAATTCCGTCTACTCACACGAAATTCAAAGCTGTGTGCGCGGGTGTTCCGTCGCGAGCGGCGCGCGCTTCGCCGTGACTTCGACACCGTCCACGTTTTAAACGTGAGCATTCTCGCACAGGCGGTGTCCTTTCGTCAGTATTGGTTTTCGGAAGTAGCTCTGAGGACATTCGATTGCCTTAAAACCACAGAAAATGAGAGGCGAGATGCTTCCAGCCGTACAACGCGAACGCAACCCGACCGCGCCGGCCTACTCAGATTACTCGGCACCGCCGTTGGCGGCGCTGAACGCTGCGCTCCACTTTACGCTCCACTAGCGCCGCCTGGCCACTGCAGGTTGCCTATAGAGAAGAAAGAAAAAAGAAGAGAGAAAGAAAGAGGCGTGCCGCAACAACAGCCGTCGTCCACCACCGAAGCAGTGGCGGGTGCAATGACGGCCTACAACGGATAAAATTCGGTAGCTGGCTAGCCCCCGCCGCAAGCGGCGTTGACCTACCGTCCCAGCCCCGAGGCCAGGAACTGCCAGTTTTTACCACCTACCAACGTGGAAGATCCCCAGTGGTCGAAATTACTCCGGAGCCCTCCACTACGGCACCCTTTTCTCTTTCTGCTTTTACTCCCACCTTCCTTCCCTTATGCCGCGGTCAGGTGTCCACAGGACAAGTGTGACATATTATGGTCCCGATACTGCGCCTTTCCTTTCCTCTGAATCAATTATTATAATAATGCTCCTCGCCCTCTTTTCCCCTAATTATATTCTTTTATGTGACACTCATTAGTCACTTTTTGATCGATCTCGATCATTTATTATCACTTTTTCGCACTGACGCCAAAACATTCGTCGCTTTCTGGTTGCTTGACGACACGTCTGTTTGAACGTCAACATAGCTCGCCTCGCTATTTCTACATATGGTTGGTGTTTTTGGCTATAATTAATTAAATAATGGCTCCACTTTGACCTCACAAATTCCCTGCCGAAATTATTTGGTCCTCTTTCGCAAACAATTGTTCTTTTTCGTATATTTCTTTTCTTTCTTTTATTACGCAAGCTTGCCATAAGGCATATTACAAAAACCCATGTAAATTATTTCCGTAAGGAACCGGAGAAGGCTCCTGCTCTTATCGTTGTCGGTGAGCCATTTGGAGAAGTCCGCTTCCCTTGTTGCGGTTAGTCCCACTTCCTGCAGATTCTGTGTCCTTGATGACCTTGTCACAGCAGGTGGCGAATATCTACTTCTGCAGCTGGTGTGGAAGACTTTGGGCATGTGATGGGTCCGATGTCTTCTTGAGATTCCCATTGCATGTTAACGACGGGGTAAGGGCCGCCCCAGCTCTTATCCTTTTAAATGCCCACTGTCCACCCTCCAGTCGAAAATATTTTCTTCCCCGATGACTGTGAGACTTCGCCCCTAGAACGCAAGGCCGCAAAATGTTTTTGAAAAGAGTAACTAATAACGCAGTTACAGCCACCGCAATCACCCGATTCTGTCATGCTTCTCTCCTTCCGCTCCCTCCCAAAGGTTTTTCACTCTCCTGCCCGGGGTCGTCTAGCCTCCGCAAGACAAGTTCCCCTTCCTCCTCCGCGTTTGGCGGCAGGTGGGGCGTGGCACTCCGCGAGCGCGAAAAAAAAAAGAAAAGACGGCCGAGGGAGCGCGCGCCGCTGGATTCAGTCTGGCCGTGGCGAGGAAAAAGCGCGCAGCGAGCGGTAGACACCCATCCTTCTCCCGTCAGTCAGCGAGACGGACCAATGGACGTCGTTCACGGTACGTATGTCATTACTGGGGCCCGTCGGGCCAGCGCAGGAAACGGGGAAGCTGGCTTTCCAAAGGAGAGCATGAGAAAGCTTTGAATTGTATTGTCGATGCTTTGCGGCGCGCGTGTCACTCTAGCATTTTGCACAGACTATCTCCGGTACCTGATCGAAACACTGGGCTCCTTTGCTTAAAAGGGCCTTCCCTGGACAGTGGCCCTTTAAGGGAAACCTCCTCCAATCTTGTTAAGCTATGAGGGAGGGTGAAAGTACACGGGGGAATGAGGGCACATGTACTTTTCCTTATAGAGGATGATAAGATGGGGAACAGCGGAGCGGGCATCAAAAGGGAGCCTGGGGAGGGGGGGGGGGGGGCGGGTGCCTTAGTGTTTGGAACTTCGTGCATGATGTGGTCAACTTTTCTCTGTTCAGCGTTCTCAGCATCGTCTTGTGTCCAATGTATCTGGATGCGTATCTTTGTTTTTTTTTTTTATTGAGTGCGTCCATTTCCTGGGTTACACATAGTGTGTCTGTCACTTTCTTCAGTTGTTTCATGGCGGCTAAGGAGTCTGTATAGATGTGGGCTTCTGTTACGGAATCTATTTTATTTATGGCCTCCACAGCATCGCGGTTTGCGTATAGTTCCATCACAGCCGGGTCCTGGTATTCTGAAACGTATTCATTATGTACCTTTAGTTCACTGTGTGTTGTGCTAGTAGCAGCTGTTCAACCGCCATTTTCTATAATTGATGCGTCCGTATATGCAATAGAGGTAGGTACCTGGAAGTACATTAACCAGAGGTCGAGATGCCAGCTTTTCTTTACGACGAAGCCGAGCAGTCTTGTTTGTCGTAATAGTCGTGAATATTTACGGAGGGGAATCAGCCATTGATGATGTTTGCACTGTCACTTCGTTATACAAGGATGCTATCGGCATAACATACTTTCGCTTCATATTTCTTGCTGCTTCTCGCTGTTCGATTCTGTCAACTTATTCAGCTGTGCAAATTCTTGGAAAATAAGGATAGGGGTAAGTTTTGGTAAGGCCGTAATTGTGCGCATTGCGTTTCTATTTTTTGTTTCCAATTCCGCCCACTGCCGCCTTGTGAGTATGAAATTGGGCCCGGTATAGTACCCTCGGCTGTAACACCGATTGTACAAGACGTCTTGCCATGTCCGTTCGAGCTAGACGAAATGCGTTTTATCAAGTTTAAGGAAGTCGCAGCTACTTTTTTCACCTTATGGAGTCATTGTGTTCATTTGCCTGCTTTTGTGGTTTGTGAATTCCTAGGCCAAGAACTCTCAACTCGTCCAACTCTTGCAGTGCCTGATTTCCAATCTTTAGGCTGACTATTTGCGTTTCCAATCGTTTTCTTCCGTTCTTGTTCGCAACATGAATGCAGCTGGACTTTTGAGGTGACAATTCCAGACCTGCATCTTGGACGTACTCATCTGTGGCATTTAAAGCCTCTTGCAGATACTGATTCTATCTCTCAAGTTGTTTATGAGCAGACCAAATCGTGACATCATCTGCCTATATCATGAACCGCTCGTCTGGTATTTCAGTTAATTTCCCCGCCAATGGGATCTGTGCGATATTAAATAGCAAAGGTACTAACACTGACTCTTGTGGCGCACCTCTGTTCGAGGTGTAATTGCCCATTTGTTTCCCGTTTATCCGGATAGAAAACGTCCTGTCCTTAAGCAGATTATGTACTGTTTTTATGACTTGCAAGGGAATGCCCATACCTTCCATGTATGGCCAATCCGGAGCTAGCATTTGGCGGTTGCCCAAGAGGCCCAATAGCGAGCGTACCGGTCTCCCGCTTCGAATCTGCCGCGGTACGACGGGGAAGAGGAGAGGTGCCACTCAGTCTAGACCGCGTTCAGCCTTGTCCAACGCCGAGATTTCATTTCAGTGCGTCGCTTCCAAACGGCACAGCACGGGGCTGGTCAAGGGATGTAGCCGGAGATGTCCGACGACCGCCGGCACTCGCTCGGCTCCTGCCTTCATCCGCTGCAGGAGCCCCGCCAACTTAATCTGGAACCTCAGTCATAAGAGTGTCTATCCCCTTTTCAAGACCTGATGTAGCGAGTAGGCTTCGAACACTGGCGCATGAGATTACGATTGAATCGTGGAATTCAAACCATTTTGGAATCAGCTCCTATAATCCCTGACCTGATGCCCCGACTTCCGCATGGCCTACCACATGGCATATTCACTTTAAAGTTATATTTTTTGCGAATTGGCTAATCCTTAATGCACAATTTTTATATTTCTGTTCTCTCTTCTTTTGCAGTTTCTGGCTACCCACGGACATTTTCTTCTCTGCTTCCTTCTTTCCTGGACTTTATCTTTTGTGCTTTTCTTTCGCTTTTTCTTTTTCTTTATCCTTTTTCCATTTCATATATCTATCTATTGTAACTAGGCAGTTATGATCTTTGTTTCCTTTTGTATCTTTAATGTACATTTTTTTACATTTTTATGTCCATGTTTTCTTTTTTTTTTTTTCATCTAAATTATTTTTTTATTTTGGGCGTTTAGCTCCTTTTATCTTAAATTGGATTAAGCCTGGCAAAGCTTTGCTGGTTCGGGCTCCCTCTCTCTTTCTTTTACATTTTTTTTCCGTCATATTCTGAGAGGAATAATAAAAGGTAAAAGGCCTACCACAACATGAAACAACTTTAGCGTGTCGCTTGTGACTAAGTGTTCCTTTTACAAACCAGTACTCCTTTATTATCTGCTTGGCTGGTAGCCCTTCATGCGATATTTGTGGCAATGAGGAAACTGTTGGACATATTCTTTGCGAATGTCCTAAATACAGTGTCAAAAGACCATCTTTACTTTGTGCCCTGGAAAATCTTGACCCTAGCCTTATAGTTGCGGAGATTAAGATTATCGGGCGGTGGCTGCGGCGATAAACTGCGGTGAAATCCTGCCAGACATTCTTGTGCTTCCTGAAAGCACCGCGTCTTCGCGACATGTTGTGCCTTTCAGTGCGTTTTTCGCCTACTGGTTCCTTTTGCCCCATTAATTTTTCTATCCGCTCATCTTTTTTTTCCCAGTGCAGGGTAACAAGCCATCTTCTTCTTCATGTTAACCTCCATGCCTTTCTCCTTCTCGGCCTCCTTCAAATGAAATACTCTTTCATTTCCGAGCTGCAGCCTAGACACAAAGTTTAAAGCGAGATCAGGAGCGCGAGGGACACAAAGTCCAGGCGGCACTCATGTCAGCGATAACATACTAACAGAGCCCGACGCAGCTCCGGCAGCGATGGAGTAAGAGCAATATAGATGGAAAGCCTCGGTGACAGTTATTTTAATTTCGTTTCTTATGCGACATATGTTTGCCATTATATAGGCAGCATATAGTGCGCTTGGCTGCTATGCATTTCACGGTCAAAAGCTTAGACTTTATAGCATTTAATCGTTTCTTTGTTTTTTTGACCGTCAAGAAGTACCCTCATCAACTAAATTGGTTTTAATCTCTTCGCTGAGCAGTAGCAAAGAAAGCGAAAATTTGGATGCATGCAGAAAGCACAAATGCAGCAAGGGCACGCCAACTGGACACAGTGGTCAGACGTTTTGACGGAAGAATATTTGTCACTAACCTGAGTAAACAACATGTTTGGGTTGGTCATAGATCCGATGGACGACCAGCTGACGTGCCCACTGAAATAATTCCGGGACAGGAGGCGCTTAAGTAGTCAGGCGGGAAGAAAGTTATGTGCGGTGGTTTCCGGTCAGGTCTTGTCGAAAGATCGAAGTGCGGAAGAGGCCTGCTTGCGCAGTCTCCACAAGGGTAGAAAGGGATGAGTGCCAGGGTGACGATGCTGGTCGTATCTTGCTAGAAAAGAATACTTATGCCGCACATGCACCATTTGCAAGTTTCAGGTTAACTAACAATATTAATTGACCTTAATTAAGCAAAGGAGTCTGCATTGACCCGCGCACCTTCCCTCATTCGAGTTCCTACGGAAACTGAATAAATCAAAGCAGATTACAGGGTCCTCTCCTTTTAAAGCAACTGTCATTTATTGCCTGGCTGCATCAAGATGACCGCATTCAGGGTGTTCGCTACCTATGAGTCTGGGATATGGATTTCCGTCGATGAACAGATGGAGGTGCATCACTGTCAAATGCCCGTCGAGAAGAAGACCGATTAAGGCGTAGCATGTCCAGAAACTGTGCTGTCTTATTCAAGTTCAAAACTCTTTGCCTGCTGGGATCTTCTTCCGAGAGCAAATCACTCAAAATGCTGTACTCTTCGTCGTCGTTAGCTTCGTCGTTCAGAGCAGCGTCAGTCGAGGAGGTTCCGACACTCAGGCCTACTCCTAACAGCGAATGCGATATCGTCTCGCCGCTTTCCTTTGGTAGCGTTTGAGGGGATGAGGACAGCCCTTTCTCTTTAATGACATCGCCGTTGGTTGCACTACCTTGCATGCCACCGATTGCTGAAGCACTGCGATTTCCTCTCGGTCGCAACTCCATTCTGGGAAGACTTATTTCACTGTCTTCAGACGGCTTCCTCAATGAATGTGCATCATTGTTGTGCTGTTCGTGTTCGGTAGGGACGCTTGCAGAAGGCCACTTTATGGACGCAGTAGAAGCATTCCATTTCCACTTTTCTTGACCTTTGTGTAGATGTAAGCTGCGAGTGTCCTGAACAACGTAGGACGTGGGCACCCTAGAGTCATCTGCAAATCAAGGAAATGTTTACGTAAGCCCCCAACTGGCGCCCGAGCGACTATTGAAGTGTGCATGTGTTAGTTTAATTGGAGCTTAGTAATGTGGCAATGCGGACAAAGAACAGTAACTATGTCTTAATAGAAACCGCTTATGGGAGCTATTAAGTTATGACGCCATACCCTTAACACGGAGCTTAAATGTTCCTGTAAGTTCCGCATTACTGATGTCGCTGCCTCAAACACAAGCGACGACGAATTCGCCTTTTATATCCATTGGGACTGTGCATCTTCTACGTGTGTCGTACAGTCGTGGTCATAATGCATATCACGCTTAGGAAGTCGGAGCCTCAAAGTGTTTGCCAACGAATTGAATATTCTTGGGTATTCTATCAAGTAAATAGCCATTTGCGCTAGAGCATCTAGTGCCAACAATTTCTATTTCCTTTACACAAGTAGAGAGATGAATTCGAACACCCATGTGTGGTCTATAATGCTTTGTTCGCGACTGTGCTATTGTATCTGATGTTGGGCTCTTGTCAGCAAGCTCATTCTGGATTAGAGATTAAAGCAGACTTTTATATCAAGTGACTCTTGAAACGCGTGAATGTAATTGAGATTGCAGATGTTATAATAGCCAACCTCTCACCTGGAATTAAGATGTGGTGGTCGAAGAAACTCAAAGGGAAGCTGCCCGGGTCGGCACTAGTGCGTGTTGTCCTTTCTCCCATTGGCCCTTGGTAGGTTCCTGCACTGATCAAGCACCATTATGCACTTCGAATGAAGCAGTAGGCGTGCTAAATATGGTAGAATGTTTTGCTGTAAACACCTCTTTATTGGTATAACTAGTTATCACCGAACATTGGTAACTTGTTAACAAGGCAGGTCAGAGGGGTAATTCCTTAGAGCCCCCCCCCCCCCCCCCCGTCTCTCGCTTAAAAGAAAAATTTTGACAGGCACTGCCATGAAGATAAAAATGGTACACTACAGTGCAAAAAAAAATGACTGTAGGAATGCACGCATTGTGACAGGGCATGAGCGATGCTTTAGAGAAAGCTTCAAACATGACGCGAAAAAAAAAAAAAAAAAAAAGGTGCGTTGATGAGATTGATGAAACTTTTGTTATGTGGACAGGATTGCTTTTCGCCTTTTCAGACGAAAATCGCTCCTGAAATTTGGATCCAAATTTACATATCTGCCATGCTATAACTGTTCCTCATAAGCCCCCGACAATGCGATGAAGCGTTTCATTTTGAAATATTAAGAGCGCGAAATAAGCCTGTGCTCTGTACAAGGACATCACAGTAAAGTTTTGAGCAAAACTACACTCTAAATCAGACTACTTAAGTGTGGTGTTTCATTTGTTTATTATTCATTATTGTCGGATTGTTAATAGTTGCAAGATCTAAACCGGAGCAGGCCAGTACCTTTTGAGGCTGTTGAAGTCGCCACTTTGCCAGGCGAAGTTTCTCT
This sequence comes from Amblyomma maculatum, assembly GCF_055883805.1. Lineage (NCBI taxonomy): Eukaryota > Metazoa > Arthropoda > Arachnida > Ixodida > Ixodidae > Amblyomma > Amblyomma maculatum. Next base: position 18,710,940 of record NC_139354.1, read on the forward strand.
CGACTTCCAGGATGTTTTAGCAATGCTTTCTGGAGAAGTAAAAATAAGGAAATATCAAGGTATGACATCTTTTCCATACATTTCTAAAGTGGGGCATGCAACCAGATGTGCGTTTTCCATAGCACTAAATCCAATATTGAAAACTCATCTACGCAATATTAACGTGGTTACGGTGGCTAATTAGAATATAAAAAGCAGCAAAATCTCATGGTTATAGACCTTTGCAACGAGGGCCTCCTGGGCGCCACCATATTGCTCACTCGGCTGTTGTGTGCGCCTGACGTCAACACGGTGGAGGCGGCAGCAGAACCGGTTTGCAACAGTCCAGAGAGGAGGCGTTTCGACAACCTCCTCGCCCGATGCAAAGGTCTATACATTTGGACAGCACATGATGCGCACAACTGTACTGTCGCAAAAATTAGCCGAGGTTTAGCACCGCTTAAATCAATTAAGATGAGCGAAAGCACCATTTGCCATGATGTTGCTTGGTGGCTCAGTGTTAAGATACTGCAGCAGAGAGTTTGGCAAATTGTTAAACGTCTTTAGCTGGTTTGGCTTTTGGCGAAAAGAAATGCGCAGCATCTGCCTCACTTCTCGGTGAACACCTACAATGACGGCATGCATACAATCGAAGATACATACGTCTTCGGTTCGAGATGGGGGCTAATTGAGAAGCGAAATGTGGAAGTCACGAGAGCACTCGTCATGGCCAAATATCAGGAGCTGCCACCTCGGGCAGCGCTTTTGAGATGGCAGTCGAACCCGCGCCGGGACCCTCGAATCCCGACTCAGACGTGCTACTCCTAGACAATTCATGCACTTCTGTATGCGATTGGATCAAGACGGGACTTTACACCTATGTCGGGCGGTCTTTCACATAACATCGCAGATTATGGCCGGCTGCATATGTGGGATCTGAAACTGAAGTGAAAACCGAAGTTATAGTGCATCTAATTTGCATTTCGCCTAGCTAAGCTAAATAATCAGCCGTCATTTTTCGCTTCCACTGTTCAGACCTTTCCAGAGCTGAGGTTCTACTCAACACTCCCAGTATACTCCTTTTGAACTATCAGTGCCATATCAAGTGGTGTCTCTGTACAATCTATATAATCAGTTCTCCTTGCTTTCTATCTTCCGTGCGGTGCAATATGTACCCTTTTCTCTCTTTAGCACGTGTTGTTGTTATCAGTTACACCTCTACCTTTAATTTTCGTAGTCTTCACCTTTCATGCTATGCATTCCATTCTCCTAATTTAATAGGAGCACCTCTTTATGTTGCCCCTTTTACTGTGGCTTGCTTGATCTCCATTTTCTGACTGGGTCTTATAACTGCGAAAGTACCGCGGAAGAAACATCCGTCTGAGAAAGAAGCAGTTCTTATTCACTGTTCGGCTAGAGATACTAACTTAGCTCAGCTGCGACTGTGTTTTCCATTAATCCTATTCTTGACCAAGTGTAACAGCAAATCGTGAAACATTTGACAAATTATTTTTCAACCACCCCAAGAAGGCGGCTCTTGTAATATATTTAATGAAGTATAGCCACTAAATAAAGGATATATCAGCACACTTAGAACAGTTTAAGGTGTGATACGTCTATATCCTGAGACATCGCAACTCTAAAGCATTCTAACTTTCTGTGATAAACAGTATACGACTCCAGAGCAGTTGTAATTAAACGCTTCTAACTCTTTCTTTAATGCGAAAGCATATCTTGGCTCACGAGTGATGTGGAAAGGAGTTGTGGACAGAGCGTACTGCACAAACTGTCAAAAATTAGTACTAGGTTTCGAACCTCCGCCAGAACGAATTGAGAAGCTTACTTGGCCCAGGCGAGAGGGCGCTATACTATCGCCTTAGACGATCACGCCTCGTGTAAAACTGCAACAGACTCACGCATGGTATCGTAAACATGCCTTCATCAAGTTCCAGCTGCAACGCACTCTCGTGCTATGCAGTGAACATATTTGTCTTCATGAAGTCCCATTTGAACCGCTCCATTTAACCTATATACACCATACTCATACGTCAACTGACCAAGTGCGCGAGGCCGAGGTCCGCTAGAATAGTGTCGGGTGAATCCACCGGGTGGCCTGAGAGAATGCCCAATGCTTTCGCATCAGTGCACCTGAGCAGACTTCAGTGAACTTATGGAATTTTTGCTGCCGGCATACGCCGCTGTGACCACGGAGAGCGAAATATTGCAATGATGCTGCATGTGAATCTGGCGAGGACCACTGGCAGCAATGATAACTCCCAACAGGCTCTCCTTATAGTTATTTTTGGCTAGTCAACCGCGAGGAAGCTCTTGTGGACGGTGCGGTGGCATGGACAACAATCCATATCAGAAGTCGTCAGCTGCACCTTCCAGCAACAATTTTATGACCGACAGAAAGCTGGCTACATTTTGTGTATCCTTCCTCTTGCAAAACGCCACATCTTACCATGATAAAGTGTCTAGTCAACGTATACATCAGCGCCAAGTATTGCTTCCGACACGAAGGTGTAATTGTAACTATTTAAAAAAAAAGGTGGAAATCTTTTGAACATATAGTGTTATGCAGATGACTGTTAGTCTAATTTAGAGTGGGCGTTTGGCGTGCCTAGCTGTCATGCTGGATTCACTTAATACATAATGCCATTCATCATACATAACTCCTGGCCAGCGGGTTGTAGGTCGCACTGGACGTGGACCCTCCTCTACTATCGGAAGCTATGCTGCCGATAGTATAAGAGGCTATTCTCTCAGTAACGGACTATCAAAGAAACCCGAGCAAGTGTTGAGGGGGAGCCTCGGTTCGCAAGCCAACGTTTCTACAAGAGTTGTCTTCGTCTGAGCCCAGGCGAAGAAAAGTCCTAGTGCTAAAGCGTTGGCTTGCGAACTGCGGTTCTCCCTCAACCTTTGTTCGGTTTTCTTCGACACTGTGTAGCCTTCTTTCTCTCATTCCACCCTGGATTCTCAGTAACGAAGTGGTTCCTTATTCATTATAATATATCCGAAGCGATGCCCCTTGAAGTGAGCTGCAATGCTTCAGAACAAAGGAAGATTTCAAGGGGTACCTTCTGAGAAATATTTCTCTCGTCTAGGGATATCCATACGAAATGTTTTCAGGTTTGATTCCACCGCAAGTATAATTTATTTTTAACAGTAAGTCAATTATTTTTATGTACTTTTTCTTGATACCTGCTGCAATAAAATACTCGCACTGTCAAACACCTGCGCACGGCTTAGTACATATGAACGTTTTAGGTATTATTTTTAGCCGTCCCCACATGCTATCTGTCCAATATATGTTGAGTTTACCACATGCCTTGAAGCTGGATTACAAATTGCTTTCTGAGCTTACATGATGCGTACGTACACATGTCCCTATAAGTGAAGCGTTGAGGTAGGCGTTGTATTTTCCAGCATAATAGCGGTGAAAATGCGCAGGATGAGGAGGCCATGCACGGAACCTCAAGCATTCACCTCCCCTCTCCATTTGTTTTCGGCTCCTAAACCTGCAACGGTGTGATTTCGCCTTTTGAAGCACGTTACGCATTCGCTCTCTTACCGCATGCACATCCGGAAATAAAGCAGCCTTCGAAGTCCTTGGGCGATCCTCGCTTGCATTGCTGACCCGGAGGACAATGATGTGGGCAATCCAGCTCTGAACGCAGACAAAAACATTTACGGGTTGACTCAAGAACAAGAGCTTGTAGCATAAGCATAACACGATGACGTATTACGCAATCTCATGCCCAGGATTTAAAAGGCTGAAAGAATTACTTTCGGCACAAGTTCCTAATGCAAATGCACGGCCTCTCGGTGGAAAAGCACTGGGAGTTCAGTCAGAAACGCTGACTTAGACTGCAGAGAATGTCCAGGCTGGCAGAATTCGTAGGTCGTGAAGTATACATCTGGCGCAGAAACGTTAACAAATGCACGACTAATTAAAAATAATGTTCAGGATGCTGATGACAGTTATTAGCAAATGTCTTGAAAAACCAGGGAATGGTGGAAACTTTCATACACCGCACAAGTTACCTATGCAAGAACACTCTGTGTGCTTAGAAGGTAAGGACCAGACCTACAAGAAGCAAGGTCATTATTTCTATCAAAACAAGATCTAAGGAAGGACTAAGTGCTGCCAATTTCTAGATCCGGTTCGAGCTTACCGCAAGTGCAGCCACGCAGAAAACAGCCATGCTCATCTTTGGTTGAGTTTTCCACACATCGCTTCCCCAGGGGACACGGCGACAGGCACACTGCAGGCAGAAAACAATGGCTACTTCGAACAACGTGCTCAACACAGATGCGCCATACTTGAGATCATATCTGGCACGTGCATACTTCTTAATGAAACCTACCTCTGTTCGGTTAACTAGGAAGTCTCATAACACAACTTTGTGCCACCCTTTGATAAAGTGAAAACGTGTCTTATATGCAAAATCAGATTTATACGCATGGAAATGCTAAGGCACGTTCTATTGTGGCTAGTCATGACACAAGGATATTGTTTTATAAATAATACAACAAAACTCAAGCATTCCAAAACATACTATTATTTTATAGATACATATTCTATTAGCGAACATTTCAGTAAAAGCAAAGAACAAGAGCAATGAGATTAATGACAGTGCAACTAAAGCATAAGCATGAGCCTAAGTGCTTACACCGGAGACATGCGAGCAGGCATCAAAAATCCGCTTTAATCAATGATAACATGCCATTGTGTAATCACATTTAGACGTGTTGAAACTCTGATCACTAATTCTCTCGCTAATACCGAAGAGGGGGGAACCTGAGAAAAGCAAAAGCCGTAATAAGTTAACTAAATGTCCAAAACTGTTAAAAAGATAAGTAAATCAGCTGCGTTTACTAATAACTATTCACTGGTAATTTATAGCATTAAAGTTTTTAGTCGTGAGAGAAATGAATGACATGATGTCAATGACTCAAACTCTTTTGCTTCCACTTTAATTTTAAAGAGGCACGCAGCTATCCTTCCAATCATAGTTTGCTGAACACTTAGTGAAAGGTTACAAATAAATCTGCTGCTTGTCTTTACTTCAACACACTGCACACATTAGGAGGAGAAAACTCGCGATGTATTGGTGCCGAAAGCATGCAATATCGCTCGTGCGACCAGTACGATGACCTAATGCTACAGAACCAAAAAGAGCGCAATGCGTCCAACCACAGCCGAGAAGTCACGAGGTAACCTTTTCGGGCCTTCCCTGGGACGTAAATATTTTGGGGAGCTGCTGGTTGTGGGAACGTATTTTGGTTATGTTTTGAAAACTTAGGACGTCGTGGGTAGATACATAGAGAATATCCCAATGGGTAATTTTTTGGGACAATTTGAGATTTCGTGTTTATTGGGAACGGCCACCTATGCAGCTTGCAGAGCAGTACAGGTGGCAAGTTTTTATAGCGAGGTCAATATGATTCATACTTCACTATCACTCACTATGGTTCAATACTATGATTCACTATGATCACTATGCATATTGAAGAGAACAGCACTCGCCGATGTCTCAGAGGAAAAGAAAAACATACAAAACATAAACACATTGACGTTTCGGCACATGTTTTCAGACTTTTCTTCAGTATGCTGAATTTCCCTCGCCGGACGGGTTTCCGTCAAATCCTAAACTATATGATCACATGAATTGATATTGCCGTGAACCATTCAAATCTTTATTTTTTTTTCTTTGTTATTTTAACAGCCGCCCCGGCCTGCGCCCTTATCACTGTGGTTGTAGCGCAGGGATCGATTATGTACTCTTTGTTCATGTTCTTTGTCGCGAGACGCGGCTTTATCATTTTCTTTGTCACGGAAGATGCACCGAGATGTATCTCGAAGAATTTCAGCCACGTGCGTGGGCTTCTACAATGTTCCAGGGTATGCTATGGTCAAAGTTTGCGGTTTTATCTACGTCTTTCTTCGCGGCCTTTAAATTGAGCGCTGGTGAGTGAAACATACAATTATTTGTTCGACGACCTACGAGCACATTAACTGCCATCGCCGCCGCTGCATCGCTTAGTTCTTTTGTGGGCGCAAGTCAGCCCAAGAGAGTTTATTGAGTGCACTCCAAGATTCTTCACTGCTTGTCATCGGCCTTGTCACCTCACCGTAGCAATATCTTAAACCACCTCACTGTGACAATATCTTAAACCAATCTTTCGCTTAAACGTACGCTAAAGGTAGAAATGGCAAAGTTGCGATAGTCAGTGACAGAATATAGCAGAGCGAAAGAGACGCACAATTGAAACCTGCGTGCCTCCTAACTGAATATAGGCTGACAGAGGTGGTTCATCAATGTCTAGTCCCTATCGCACAGGAGCCACAAGTGGCGAGGAGCTTACATCATATAGGCATATCTGTCAAAAGTATGAAATCGTTATTAAATTTAAAATTTATGGGAAGTTAGAGTGCTAAGTGTTGCCCTGATGCATATGTGAAAATAAGTATAGTAAGAGTTAAGCAGTTAATGCAGATGATAACTACAAAACGAACTTACAATGTTTCTTGGCGGTGTATGGCGTAGACATCCTCAGCAGTTCTGAAATAAAAATGATTATAATCTTTCGTTTTACGCAAAATGCGCACACACGACTTAAAGGGTGAAAAAAAAAAGACTATTTTTACCGCAAGTGCAGCCAGCAAGGTAGCAGCCGTGCAGGTCCCGCGGTGAGTGGGGGTCGCAGTCTAAACCGTCTGGGCATCTAGACGGGCAGTCAGGTTCTAGATTTATAGATTGCAAGGAAGGTTAGGAATCAGAAACAAGCAAATGAATATTTTTGAAGGACCCCTGAAACACTACATTCGGTAATACTCTATATAATGCAAGAGATCCAGAGGTGATCTTTGTGAACATCCGAGTCAAATTTAAAAGCTTCGCGTGGAGCCTATAATTTACCACTAATATTAAAAAAATAGTCCACTCGCAACCGCTTAGAGCGATACGTTCCTGCGCACAAACATTCCCTGATAACGTCATCGGGGCTTGCTGGGTGCGCCCTCTCATTGGACGCTCCCAAGTGACGCGATCGGAACGAGGCGTGGTGGGACGACGTCGCGGTTTGTTCTCTTCATCTTTTTTCTTGCGCGCCGGCGAACGCTGAGTTGGAGAGGAGCGCCATTTTCTATCGGAATCTATTCGGTGTCAGTGACGCTAGCTTAAAATTTTATCGTTCCAGAGAGGGCTGATGGGATACCTATTGCTCGTGCACGTTTTCTGGTTTTACTAAATAACTTTGACAAAGCAACTAAATGCGACCTGCTTCCAACTTCATCGAAGCGCTACTCGGTAACTGGTGTTTTCTAACGACGCAACAGGCGCGCCGGGCTATTCGATGCTTTTGCAGCGAGTTGGGCATATGCATCTGTAATATTGTGCTGTCACTGCTGTCGACGTCAGTCATGTTAGAGACTTTAGGTTTAGCGCTGCCACTTACCGGGGCCGTCTACCGCTACCGCGCACCGTCAACACAGCATGCGCTGATTGGTCCCCGCGTGCGGCGTCCGCCGAAATTTGACAAGAACGTGGCGCCATCTGTCGCCATCGGGGTGATCTGCGCATGCGTGCTGACGCTCGCGCGGTAGCGGTAAGCGATAACGCTAAACTAAAAGTCTCTATTAAGTCGGCAATAAAAACTCAAACTTGGAAGCATTTTTTAAGGTGAAAGTTCTCCTAGGTTACACCGGGCACAAACCAATTTTGGGGTGCTTAAGCGTTTAGTGAGAGAAACCAAAATGTGTGCATTTCGGAATGAGAAGATACTAATGAAAGAGTGACTGTCAGGAAGAAGTGTACGAACAACGCCAACGTTTTTTGCCAACTACCAAGATACATAGAGAAAAAAAGAAGAGCAGGAACAAAATCGCGTATTGCAACAAATATCAAAAAGCATAGGCATCACTGTTATTTTTTTCTTCGTTGGAATGATTTCGAATTACACCTGCTTGAAGCTTCGCTAACTCACCACATGTACAGCCAGCCTTGAAGCAACCCTTGTAGTCGAGGGGCGATTTCGGATTGCACCTCTTCCCGGGAGGGCACGGAGACAAGCAGTCAGGAACTGCGGGAAGTATATGCAGGCAATGCATGCGAGTCTGCGTTTAAACATAGTTTACCTGACATGTGTGGCGCATATACACGCATTATACCAACGAAGTTCAAACGTGTAGACAAACTGCGACTTCCTTGTCGTCCGCAGCGCCCCGTATCGGTTTTCCACGCCACTTGCACATGCGTAAGCTTGCGTGCTCTGTCGAGGCCACATGGTGTGTGGGCTAGATCGAGAGCGTCTAGGCAAGAAATATTATCAGCAAAATGCGCGCCTCTAACCGTTAACCACGTGATATCACGTTTGAAGCGGCTCATTCGGCTGGTGGGAACCATTTTTAGAAGCGCAGTGGAACAATTGCATCGCTGTCTAGACAGTGCATGGGTAGTTTTATATAATGATACGTTACTCACTATCTATTTCGGATCTGTTTGCTCCTCTGACATTGGTCACTATTATTCGGTGACGCAGCTGAGGATTCCAAGCTTCCGTTGTAAAAGACAGGCTTTTTGCTCATTAGCGATAGCACCTCGCCATCACTACGATTTATAGAAAGTCCGGATACACTTCCTTGCGAGATGAAAAAGAAAACAGAACAATGTGGGGTGGCACGGAGCGTGATATCATATGCAACGTCACCTGGTAGTTGTAGTCCATAGAGTGAAGTCGACAGCGGCGCTTCGACGTGTTCTGGTGTACAAAGGCACACAAAAAAGGCTTTAATTGTGCCATTCATTGCCGCAAGTAATGATACTGAAATGTCCTCTAAGTTTTTGTGTATATTTAGTGTTAGCTTGGCTACTAATGACTTCCACCGTGCGTCCGGCGCAGTACTCGTGACGTCACTGCGTGCCGGCTTACCACAAATGCAACCGGGAAGGGGGCAACCATGGGCATCTACAGCGGCGTATGAGAGGCACTTTTCGCCCGGAGGGCAGGGGCTGCTGCAGTTCTTGAGCGAAGAAGCGGGGCTGATGGAAGCTGTAAAAGGAAAGACAGGACCCAGAAAACGATACAAGCGGGGCTAAAATAAAAGATAAAATGCTATCTTTAAAAACGTCCACAACCGTCCATGCCTAAATTCGATGCGTGCGAACGAGAATGAAGTCCCAGTAATTCGGCGCTCCGCACCGCCACCCAGGGCTAAAAGAATCGCATGATTAAACTGATGATAATGGTGATTATTATCATCATCATGAGATTCCTTTTGCAGCTAAGAAAGAGAATAGGAAAAGCCAGAACTTTGTGGCGGCGATACTCTATACTAGTGCAAGAAAAGACTCCCATCTATTTCATATTTAGTACTTTTTACCGGAATACCTAGGGGCCAGTCATATTGCAGCATAAAGGCGTTATGTCACTTCAGAATGATCCGCCGCATTTACGGACAATTTATTAAGAGGTGATAAATCAAAAACAGAAGCGCAGTAAGTCTAGTGCAGAAATTACCGGCGATAATTTCGCTACCATCGACAATTTCGCCAACAGGTGGGAATTGTGTGCCTTGGCGAATCACTCGCAAATTGTGACTTCAAAAGAAGAAGCATAGCCTTATTTTCGTACTCAAGCCCACAAGCCTCGCATCCGCGATAAATTTTGGAAATCTCCATCAACGCGACATAACGTTAAAGGTATCCTGAAAATTGGGCTATATAGTGCCAATCACATGGTTGCATTGTGTAGCGTAAATTCCCCAAATCGTTCATGCCGTAAACACGTCTTCAGATGTTAACCGATGCTTTGCATTTTTTAAAAACTCTCCCTGCCTCGCGGCGACTACGACCGTTAGTCATTAGCGCTAATCGCGCCTCTGAGCATCATAATGCCCACGTGACGGCACCAGGAAGGGCTCGCCTAAAAGCTCTGCGAGGAAGGCGGAGTGCCCGCCGCGGGTAGGAGAAAGGATAACGCGGCGCCTCTGCTACCCTTTCCCCTTACTACTCTGCACAAGTCCTAACAACAAGAGGCATTACAAAAAAAGGCACAAATACGCGCAGCGCCCTGCTCCACTACGCTTAGTAACTCGCCGCTTTTGAAGATTTCTGCACTGAGGTAAAAGTTCGGTTCGAGAGCGCCGAAAGGTGAACTGAAGAAACCTCTCAAGGACGTCTAACAATCTTACAGTGAGCCGTCAAAGCAATCCCGCCATACTCCCCATACTAAGTCTCCTCCACTAGAGTTCACTTTCGAGACTCTCTCTGACTGACAGCTCAGGGGACTTCGTCTGCGAAGGGGGAAATGGCAGGCAGCGCTGAAGAGAGGAAAAGGAAGTGTGAGGAAGAGAAAGAAGCTCGCAATCTTATCTCACCAGGCTAAGGTTGAGTCGCACCCTGTAAATAAACCTTAACAATATCATTGGAAGCTGCCGATGCTTTTAAATCCTGTCTTCTACCATTTTTGTTTTCAAAGTTCTGCTAGCTGATCCATAAATGTCTGCCTGCACATAACCAGACACCTTTTCGGAGGATCAGCAAAGTGGTTATATACTTCCTCCCAGCTGTCTAGATATGGAGCCATGGTCGCAGTGAAGATGCGTCGAAACAATTAGATTTCACTTCCGTTCTGGTGACGTCACTTCTTTTCAGCCAATGAACAAATGGACCAGTGACACATTTTTCTCCCAATGAGGCTTATAATTATGACGCATTAAAACGCATCCTTGCGGGTGTTTTTTTTTTCGTTTGCGTAGCGTATGCATTATTTTGATGCGGTTAATCTGGGGTATGGATATTTAAACATTCCATCACTTGTTTGTTGATACTCGAATAACACAGCCTGTTTCCGCATGCATGCATCTAAGTGGACAGCATTGGAGTATTTTATGGGCGCTGTATTATCATTATGCATTTAGCTGGAATGAGTGCAATCTTTCGCGTGAAGCCTAGTTGGTTTGCGTCATAATTAAACAAATTTTTGTCACAAATTAAACAAAAAAAAAAAACAGACAAAACACATACAGGGTGTTGCACAATTAGACCCGCGCTGTAGAATGCTTCTCCCAGCTAAACCGCGGAATCCTTGCAGTTCAGATTTCGCACAGAAATCGCATTTTGTCGCTAGTATTTTTTAATACTAAATTTGTTTGTGGTACTTGCCTGATTCGATCAGAAGAAGTAAAATATTCCCATCGCCTGCGGCGGCGGCGACGCCAGACGAACCGCTGCCCCAGCAATGGGACTGGTGGCGCCACCTCATGCTGCTAACAACAACTCAAACCTTCTACCAGAAACGCTCGCCCCCTCTTTTCCTGCTACAGAGTTGTTGTTAGCAGCATGAGGTGGCGCCACCAGTCCCATCGCTGGGGCAGCGGTTCGTCTGGCGTCGCCGCCGCCGCAGGCGATGGGAATATTTTACTTCTTCTGATCGAATCAGGCAAGTACCACAAACAAATTTAGTATTAAAAAATACTAGCGACAAAATGCGATTTCTGTGCGAAATCTGAACTGCAAGGATTCCGCGGTTTAGCTGGGAGAAGCATTCTACAGCGCGGGTCTAATTGTGCAACACCCTGTAGGGAGACGACGAGACTTATGGCGATTTCCACTGGTCGCTACGGAGCACGTTTTCTTGCTCCGGGACGACGATTTCGATTTCCACTGGTCGACCAAGATAGGTTGCGCGTATTCCGCTGGTCGTTTGGGGCAGCTCGGGGCGCTCCAGCTCGATCCGCCGACCGAAGTCGGATCTCGCCGGAAGTCCTAGTCGCTGACGCGGTCACTTCCGGATGCTGCTGGATTCTTTTGGCTGTTTTTGACCGTTTCAGCGACATCGGCAGGGCGCCGTCTGCTGCGACCCGGTTGCAGCAACGAAATGCTTCCTGCAACCGGGTTGCAGGAGCAAAATGCTTGCTGCAACCCATGACGTCTTATCCGGTTTAAGAAAAACGTCACGTCCGGCTATTGTTTGGTGGGTAGGTGGTTGTTTTTAGTAGCAGAATGGCTGGTCGTCGGAGCCGTGGGAGCTGCGTCGCCGTGCCAGCCGTGCGCTCTCGTGTTGTACGGTACGTAAGCAATTTTTTCAATTTTTTAGATATTTCAGTATGCATGTATTGAGTCATTGCCCGCTGTCTGGAACTCTACATTTAGTTTTCAACTTCCCTGCGCCCAAATGTTCTGTTGACGACCATTGAGCCTGCTTGGCCGGCAGTGGGCCCGAACGGCCCAAAGGTGTATTATAGAAAGTTTCAATCGAAAGCTCAACGTAGTTCTACACCAAGGAACATGCGGTTAAATACCGTTTATTAGGCCAACCGCACGAAAGTCTCAGTCATGTAAAACACGCCTGACTACCAGTCTTGCGTGCGCCTAAAAAGGGCGGGAAACTTGGGTGAGCTTTCCTCAGCGGTCTGAATGAATATTTATTGATTGTAACGTCTTTGAGCTGATGGAGGGACTTGAGGAGATACTAGGACATGACAAAACAACGCGTAGAAGCAGGAAAGGCGAGGATCACACAGGCCTGTGTGGGAAGCTTTTGTTTCGGTGCACCACGACGTGACCATTTGTGCGACGTGACCCTTTGTGTGATCCGCATTGTAATGACGCGGTGTAGAATAATGATTTCATACCTCATTTTATGACTGCGCACTGTCAAGTGTATGCAGGGCCACTTTCTAATTACGGTGAGGTAAGGGATTTCGCCTTGTACTTGTCTTAATTTCTTTTGTGTGTGTAAACATCGCTTATAAGCTGACGTCTAATATTTGTACGCAGGGACCTTCCTGATATGTGTTTTGGAGTCTAGCATGGGCTTGCTGGTTGCTGAGGCTGAACAAATGGGACTATGAAAGGCGGAGGCAGCATATGCTCCAACGCCACAAGGTGAGCCCTGTACTTAATTTCAAAACAATTGCTGTGCCACTGGGACTGGTCATTTGTTTTAATTTTTACATGGGGAACATGGCACAGGTCACCAGTTTGCATAGAGTGCATGAAGGATTCGAATAAGCAAGCATCCCTGCAGCTTCCTGCAGTTGCGGTGTCCAGCTTGTAGTTCGCAGCCTTTCTTTCTCAGCTGCAATTAATGCATCGCAAACAGTGTGCAATGTAACAGTTGATTCAGACTAAGAAAACCAGACTAGCTCCAAAAACAAACAAATGTTTGCACGAGATGGAAGATCAAACCACGCTATATTGTCTTCTCAATTCGCTGTGAGAAACTAGCAAAGCTGCCTTCTTTAACGAATGGTATTCCTGCACAGATTGGTCGTGTCGCTTTTTTGTGCGTGACAAAGTTGCTGCAAGAACTTTATTTATTTATTTATTTGGTTACTATCAGGGCCGTTGAGCAGCTAAAAACAGTGACAGCTTCTCCGGGCACCGATATGCCTACCAGCCGATTGTGGCAGGGTTGCTTCACATTAATCAAAGCAGCCTAGCAAATGAGGCTCACTGTAGCAGCAAGAATTGTGAGCACGCCCTTGCACTCACTTGCTTTGTCATCTCCTGCATCTTCTGGCGCAGCAGCGCCGGGCAGTCTCTTTCCGCTCATCAGAGATGATCCTTTTATGCCAGGGGTCTTGGAGCACGGCCAGCGAAGCTGCGTGATGCAGTCTGCCCAGCTCAATTTTCAGCTAACGTTTTGAAAGCATTACCACCAGCCCTAATTTCAAACTAAAATAAGCTCAGACTTAGTACCCAGTTAGTACGCATTCATTTTTAATAAGGCGTTGACCACTTAATCTGCATGAACTTTCATTTGACATCACTATGCCTTCAAAAGCAAGGAGCCAGACATCCTGTCTTTTCTTTTATTTTCAAGTGTGCTTTTTTTTTTTTTTTTTTTTTTCTTGCTGAGGATTATAAGTGTGGTATTTATTAACAGGTATGTCATTTCAGTACCTCTCTCCAAGTGATCCTGAAACTGCTTTTGTCCGGCATTCAAGCGGAAAGGAGCACACGTTGCTTTTCTTTTGCAATAATGGAAGGGCTTGGTCTGGAAAAAAGAAGTTTTGCTTCTTTTTGTTCATTTTATCGTTATTTATTGTACTTTGTTTTCTGTTATTTTGTTATTTTCTGGCTCCTGGATCATGAGAGATAAGGCTTTGTCAATGCGGCCCACGTAGCAATATGAGTTTGAGACCGCTGCTCTATGCCCATAATGGCGTGGCTATCAATGGATTTCATAATGAGTTTGAGGTAATTGTCAAGCAAAAAACTACCATATGCCACTGGTCGGCCCGGACACACAACCTCCGCATCATGGTGTTAGAATAGAAATGCGTGAGCGGGCTGCTCCACACCAAGCAGTAAGTGGCGATACCGATGCGCTGATTTCTGTAGGCTGCCGAGAGACTGCGTTGACTGTTGGTGGCCGCGGGTTCGCTGGTTGCCGCAAGGAATGGCAGTCAGTTTTCAACTTTCGCTGACGCCCCCGCTCCACGCCTTTCTTCGATCATGGTATATTCTAAGTTGTAATGTAATGTGGAAAAAACGTGCATTGTTCTCCACTGCGATACAGGCTACGTATTCTGCAATGAAAAATGTCAGCTTTTTTCGGTGCGAAAAGATGTCGAACAGCTTCAGCTATGGCGGCCGGCATACCAAGATAGGACCGAGCTATACAGTCACTGTTTGTGAGGGGCATTTGAAGCCCAGGTTTGTGTCCAAAACATGGATGACAGAGTTAAATGGGCATGTGCTACAAAGCGTTGCTCGTTGCTAGCAAAGGAAGCGGTCCCCACGATATTCTCTGCCGGCCTTGCCTACCTTTCAGACTTCGAAAAGTAGAAAGCGACCCACTGAAAGGCAGCCCCAGGAACCGAAAAAATAGAAGATCGTCAAACCTTGTGTAGAAGTGTCAGGTGAAGGTAGCACGTGCTTCACACGACACTGCGTGGGCATGGGCCGGCCCAAAAGCCGGCTGCGGCTCAGCCCACGGGTCGTCTGGGCCGACTCGTGAACATTTTTGCTGGACCCGGGGTGGACTTAAACGTGCGGGCCCGAGCCGGATTCGGGCTTGTACACAGAGAGCCGATGTCCGATTTATAGTCACTTTGTCAGAGTAAAAATCCGCAGCGTCGCAGCAACGAAACGGATGAAATAACTGGTACGCTCAGAGAAAAAGGTTTAGTCTTCATAGCTTATTTATTTACTTATTACGGCACCGCGGTGGCTTAGTCATTAAAGCTCTCGAGTACTGAGCTGGGATACCCTAGTCTGATCCTAATTGGGAGACAGCATTTCGGTCGGAGCTGAAAGCATGGCAGGCATATGCTATAGATGACAGTTTCATTGAAGAACCCCATGTGGCCGAAGTGATCCGAACGCCTGTGCTACAGCATCCTCATACCTTGAGCCGGTTGGGGACCATTACTCCAGACATAGCACTTTTGTTTTTTGTTTTTGATGTCATGTACACTTTTTTTTTTTTTTTTTTTTTCGTTGTGAGAAAATTCAAAACCAAACGTAGGTATGGTTTTCATTTTTAGCTGTTGATTGGAACGTCTCATAACAGAAATAGCCGCAAAGGCTTGGTAGAGTTTAGAAATCTCCTTGACGTTGAAATAAGATAAATCTTGAATGAGCAATGTTTAAATTAGTCAATTAATGTCGTAAGCAATTAGACGTGCGCGGCCCATTGAACGATTCAAACGAATATATGAAATTACTCCCCTCTGTGACTGAAGAGTAGCAGTCAGACACCACTCTTGCATGTTTTAAAGCTTAAAATGCCATGTGTGGGTTACTCTAGTGTGGTGCAGCGTGGCATTCGCCTAATAAATTAGAGTAGCGCTGGATGAGGCTGTTTAAGCTATCAGCGAGCACAGACAGTCTGGTCTGCGATAAGGTGCTTCCGCATATGATCAGTTTTGTATACCACTGGAGACTAGGAACTGGCAACCTCATACAAACCACTGGGAAGGGCCAACGTCTGAACGCTTTATGAGGTTTGGCCTTTTCCAAGGTTGCTGTTCAACACTCGGGACGCCTCAGCCACAGATACAGTCTTGCTGCCGCAACGGCGCCATCTTTCTCGAAAGGGGAAATTGGAGGCGGGGGGGACCTTCTACATGCAGAATCAACGAAGAGCATTGCAGCCAGAACACATGCCGGCCCTTGCAGCGGTGCGATAAATATAGCTATGATATAACAGCGCCTCTCGCACACCACAGGGCGGGCACGCCGCCTGAGCTTCTTGTCTTTCTTCTACCACCGTCGCCTCCAGTTCACAGATACATTAAATTGGGAAGAGTATTGGTTTTCTCTTTCTTTGACGGAGGTGATACCTACGCTTAACTAACGGCCGTTTTGGCATGGCGTGAAGACTACATACACATGCAATTGGCTGCCTTGCGTTTCCTCGAGATTTTAATGTTATATTTTGCTGCACGCGGTGTCTAAATATTAAAGCCTCCTCACAAGAAATCCGATTACTTTCTCTCTCTCTCTCTCTCTTTTTTATTTCGGGGCCCCCTCGAAAGTTTAGACTTGGTGGGGAAGGAGGAAGCCGCTGTGGCAGTGTAAAGGGCAGCACACGAGGAGCTCACTGACTGCCGGCGTCTCACAGTCTGGCACACACCTGCGTCGATCGGCGTCTGTCTGCGTCCCATTGTCGGGGGCACTCCCATGTCGAACGCGCCACTGCGCGCTGTCGGCAAGACGAATTGGAGAAGCGTAGTGTAGATGGCTAGCGAGGACTTGGTCTGGGCCACACCGTCTGCGTCGCAAGGGCCGTTGCGCGCTGTCGGCCAGACGAAGGGGATGACCGCGTGGCCGGCTTGAGGGTACTGACCCAGGCGGGAAGACGCCGGGATTCACTTGAACCTTTTTGTTTCCCGATGGCCCGACTTGGGTTGCTGTCGCCGTCTGGCCAAACACCCCGCGTTCCTTTCCGGTGGGGAATTCTTGTCACAATAGTTGAAAGCGGCAGCTCTCGCGTTAGTCTCGTTGTCGCCATCCTTAACAGGCGACATGGCTCTTAAAGCTTTTTTTCCTACGTTTTTCAACAAATTTGATAAAACCTGGTATTCTGATTTAGTTTCTTGCACTGATTTCAAATATATAATTATGTTTCCAATTGGCCAATTAGTTCAGAAGATAAAATGAAATTGTTCATAATTTGCGGGAACAATAAAAAAATAACCGCACTACAAAAAATTCACGTGAACACTTTGCTAGGTACTAGAAAGCATAACAAATACAATGTTACATGCACTTTTGTATAACAAATATTAGCGATGTTATAGCAGTTTAAAATTCACTGCTCCAAATGTGAGTGCCTTCCTGTCTGATTTAGAGCAAAATTGAAAACTTTGAACTGCTATAACATCGCTAATATTTGTTAAAAAAAAAAGAAATGCTCCTAACATTGTATTCATTATGCTTTCTAGTACCTAGCAAAGTGTCCATGTGAATTTTTTTGTAGTGCTGTTATTTTTTCATTGTTTCTGCAAATTATGAACAATTAATTTCATTATCTCTTGAACTAATTGGCCAGTTGGAAAAATGGTTCCATGTTTGAAATCAGTGCAAAAAACTGAATCAGAATGCCAGGTTTTATCAGATTTGGTCAAAAATTGGAAAATAATTTTAAGAGCCATGTCCCCCTTTAAGCAGAAGCGAAATGCAATACAGCTGACATATTTCGTGGTGTGTTTGGAGACTGTAAACGGCCTAAACTAATACATTCGTTTTCAGCTAATTTCTAAGTCTAGAGTTAGGGAAGACGAAAGAGTCACACTGGCCGTACTGCCCGAATCCGTGGGTCTCGCTGCCTGTCGGAGGTTGGGCACACTACGAGCAGTGGCGTGCCACGCCGGCGCGGCTCGTTCATACACAACCCTTCAGACACCACGCTCCACATCATGTTCTACTTGGCACTTGCTCTATTTCATTTTAAACCAGCCAAAAGACGAGACAGAGAATAGAAGCGAACGAGATGAGGCTGGCTTCTGTGTCTCGTCTTTTGGCTGGTTTTAAGTGAATGATTACCAACTCGCCCAGTCGTTAACCTTGTTGCTGTATTTACAGGGCATTCCCACGTCTGCTGCTGTGGTTTAGTTTAGCACTGATGAACGCTGTCTATGTTGGGATACATGCAACATAAATAGCTTGAAAGTAAAAGATTGCACAGCCATTATTGTAGCTAGTTTGTAAAGCATGTGGAGGTCACGGACCTCAACAGTGGCATGTTTCTTGTTTTTGTTTTGTTTTCCTAGTTTGCAATGAGTTATTTCTCATTTGAGAGTAGATACACTGCTAATTGCCATTCATCACCAATGCATATTTTGTTTTTATTAGTTAATTATATGCTTTCCTCAATTTCATTCTGTTCGTTTGCATACCTGTGTCGTAACAGGGCCTTTATATATTTTTCCTTTTCTGCTAAATAGAAGAGCATGAGCCTCTCATAGCCTGTGTTGCTTTGGGACATTAAATCCCATAAGCCAGACCAGCATGAGCCTCGTTTCTGGCAGTCGTAGATCTATTTCATTGAACCTCTTTGTTAATAATAAGCTTGTCAAACATACGTCAGACAAAAACATACAGTATTATGGGTGTGACACCATGAAGATGTCAATCATTAGAAATGTCACAAGTGTTGGGCAGGCATGGAGGGCCCATCATTAACATGTTAAAATTAAGGAAGCTCCGGTGCCACTCAAGCGAAAACATGAGAAGCCACTGACAGAAAGCCGTGGAGTAGGGCATCTGGAGGAGGAAAGGGCTATCCTTGAGTGCAGTCTATCCTCACTGAAGTTATTACTGATCAGTGCCTTGGAAATTTTATCAGAACAGGCATGGATAAAAAAAAATATATGCACAAGATAGAGAGTGGAAATGTGCTGCTTATTGATGTGAACTCCGAACTAGTCTAGTGGTGCTTGAGCACATTATAGTGGTATAGTCCACATTTCTCAAGCTAAAAGAGTCATGTTTTTAGTCAAACTTATCGTTCGGGCATCAAGTATAGAAACAAGCATTGCATTTTCTACTAGTTTGTTCCAAATTGTTGCTAAGGTCATTTGTGTTATTTTAAACATCTATACATGTTTTGGCTGTTAGTCTTGCATTTTCAGCAATGCATTGATCTTTGAATAAAAAGGAATCAAATAGGTTATTTTGGTATGTCAGGTATAAAAAAAATCAGCTAATAAAATCTTTTGACTTTAGAAACGTGCTTCAAAACAATTTGAATGCTTCAAAACTCCCGTTTTATAGCTTCAAAGTGCTCGAGCCTGCTTCCACCTCTCCAAGTTGGTTTGTGGTTCTGGTCATTATTGACAATTCTGCATGACTGAATTGATGTCTTCAATTTGGAGTTTTGGGGAGGGTTGCATCCATTGGGAAGAGTGAAAAATGCTGGCCGAAGATAAGGAACACTGCATTATGAAAATTCCGATTGCTATTGGGCAACCATCTCATGGATGATGGCACTTGAAAGCGTTTTGACTGGAGGTACTCTCACTGCTTGGGCTAGGCCAGTGCAGCACTTCATCTTACAGGAGCATATGCACCTAATTTTGGTCGCATTTTGCTTGTTAACGACATGCAAAACATTACTCTGTACAGATCACCACCTGGTTTTTATCTTCAACCGCTAAATAATTTATAATTGAATTTTTGTCATCTGTTTCAGGGTGTCTATACTCCATTAACACACTGAATGTTAGTAGTGCTGCTACTGCACTTAAAATCAAGTGTTGGTCTCTGTTTGCAATATTTTTTAGCTGCTTTGAGAAGTATGATGCTCATGGACAGCCTCCTTAACAACATGAACTGGTGTATTTGTGATGAGGACCATATATCAGACAGCCAGAGGTTTTATGATGCTAGCATTGTAGCAACTGTTGTGGTCCTGTAGTTCGGTGAGGGATTTGCCCATCTTGTCGTTGTTGCCCGTTTGCTGTGGCCACCCTCAAAGTAAATAGCTATGGTCCTGTCACATAGTTTGAGAACTTTTTGTTACTTGTATGGAAACTACTGTTTGGCACAAAATGACTTATGGCTGCCATCGTGTGCGTTATAGAGGGCGAGCAACTACATTTCGGTGGAACAGTTCTTCATTCTTTTTCACAGCCCATAGGAAGGATTTCGCAAGTTTAGAAAAATGAAATGTTCACAGCTGAGTCAGTCGCAATTCTGGAATCATGCTGTGTAGTCGACAAACGCTACAATCCGAGAGCAACGCATGTCGTCTAATGAACAGTGCAAGCGAAACTTCTTGGATGCAGCAGCAAATGAAAATGTGCACACATGGTTTTCAAGATGTCTTAACGTTTATTTATATGCTTCACAACCTACCAAAGCCCGCACGCTTGCGTTATACCAAAGCACAATCAGCTGTCTGTTCTGATGTCTGCGGCCAGTGTTGGTAAAGTTCTTTACCACCCATGGTGTCCATTTCTGCTGTGCATGTGCACTGCAGTGATACATTGTCACACGCATGCAGAGAGCACTAGTACTGGCCTTACTTAGGGTAACCTTTTCGCTGTTTTGGCTTTTCTCATTCTTGAGCTATGCTACAGGGTGCACACTTTTCTTCTTGTCTGGTTCCTTTGACGAGTCATGAATTCAGCATTTGTGCTTCTTTCCTTTTTGAGGGCGTAGTGACCATATGCAAATCCACTATTAGAATATATGAGCTGCTGCATTAGCTGCAGTCCTGCTATCTTTTTATTTAAATTTGGTACATCTCTGAGTTTCTCTGGGTGTTTTGTTATTGTTCTGAGCTTGCATTCTTTTGTTTTTTCTCCCCGTGACAGCCGATCCTGCACGTGACTGATACTAGTCGAGAGATCACAACAGCTGCCCACCTTTCAAAGCATGGCATTCCCTGGCCCAAGTTGACTGCTCCCTGTGCTACTGGCTCAACAGTGTACTCACAAGTCTGCACTTCACTTACAAGCGTAATGGCAACACACACACGTTGGCCATAGCTTCTGTGTCAAAATAAAGTATTCCTACTTATGTGCCTTTTCATTCATTATTAACGCACATGATTGGAGTAATAAACACTCCAGTGCCAAAACACCATGTTGACACACTCATTTATGTTTAGACTGCCTACCTTCTGCATTACTTCCCTTTTTGTAACCTACCTAGAAAGGTAAGTATTTACTGTATGTGTCATAGAACCACATGTATTTGTTATTCCTTTTGAGACGGGAAATAATCCGCAAAACCAGTGAAGTAAGAAAAGTTCACAGATATATTTCGTAGACAATTTTTAGAGGTAAGCCCAATGAAGATGTTTCGAACTGCAGACAGGGACTGATGATAAAATGGCAAAGTGGGCGGTGTTTGTTGAATTGCATAAGATTTGTTTAATTCAGTATTTTGCAGATGAGCAGCAACTTTCTTAATTGCAATGCTTACTTACACCCATACTGTCACCTCATGTAATGCTCAAACATTTGGCAGTGCTAATCACTTTACTAAAATATTGAACTCTTGGCCCTTCAAAGCGAGGTGACATGCTTGTAGCAATGAGATTAGATCTAACCTTGGATGCCCGCTTAATACACTATTGCTGTGCCTCTATGCTACTGGGATGGTGAGGCAGCATACTAAAAGGGCATAAAAAGCGTGTGCAGTAATTCTTAACATGTAACAATAGTTGAAGCCCTCTCCTAATTTAATGTGACTGCATTAAAAGGCCATATTTACCAAAAAAGGCAATTTGAGAGACAAGGATGAGTGGCAGATAGTATGACCGGATGGATTGGTCTGTGTGATGCGAGGACCATGGTATGGTCCAGCTGCCTACCCAGCAGCTCCTTTGACATGAGAAAAACTCATTGCCTTTCAGAATCCCGTCAGATGTGTGAGTTGGGAGTTCATTTACATAATGTGGTAATTAGTAATTTTACAAATTGGTATGTGTGGTAGAAGTGCAAACTAAGATTGGTGAGTCAACAAGTAGCCAACTAAATGTACAGGGATGAGGATACAGGAGTCGTAAATGCTGTGGCATGTTTTCCTTAACAGCGGTGCTGAAGTGCCCCCGAAATATTTGTTGCATTTGCTCAATTTATGTGTATTTCAGTTTCTGGTATAACCTTTCCCACACCTTTAACCTTTAGGCACAGTAATTATAAGTAAAATCGGCAGTTAAAAAAATAGCATTGTCAAGATGACAGCGCTCCAAAAATTGAAAAATAGTAATTAAGGTACGTATAGCAACAAAAGTTGCTACACTGTGCCATCAGCATACACGTGTGATCCCAGCCATTTTTGGAACCATAAATGCAGTATTAACATCAGTAGTTTATCAATTCAGTTTCGGACTATCCTCATGTTTGACAATATTTTAATGATGAAACTTTCAGCTTAATGCCTCCAGTAGCCTGAGTATTCTGAAGCATAGCATTGTTGCCTTACTTAATTACTTGGCACACTTTCCAATTTTGCAGTGAGAAATTTTCTTAGCTTAAAACTGAAAAATTTGGCAGTACTCTGTCAGGGACGAAGCAAGCTTTTGGAAAAGGAAAATAGAGTAAATTTCTCCGAGTAGACACCTCATATGTTCACTGTGAATGAAACTAATGAGCAAAAAAAAAAAAGCATATGCCTTCAAGCAAAGTATTGCAATGCTTAATATTACATAGAATTCCTCCTGGCACATATAGATTTCATATTTCAAGCTGCCAGTTTCCATCATGCAAGGACGACATCTGCTAGTTTCTATACAGCACCTTCGTGCTTTCGCACTGGCAAGCCATGCTTTGCGAGAGGGTACCTTTCTAAGTGGACTCAGCTAGGCTTAACTTGATTTCCATGAAATATATATGGAAGGGTGCTTAAACCAGATGCTATCAGGCTTTAAGTATACCTGCAGGTAAGGGCCCTGCCAACTACTATTTTTAATAAAGAAAATTTGGTATATCTAGTCGTCACTTAGTGTTTGTCGTATATACTCCCTCAAGCACAATTAATGTGGTCTAATCGAGCTGCTTGGTTGATACTAAAAATGAAAACGCAGCACTGACACCAAACATGGACGGGCTACTGCTCAATTAAAACGCCTGGAGAGAGTGCAACGTAAATCAACTTAATCGCTTTCACTTCTTTCTTGTCGACTGCGACGTAAAGTATCGGCAGCACTTGAGCAGTGGTCACCTTTACAAACCAAGCATGCTATGCGTCTGGTCATCGACTGGCAGCTGTCGGCCGGCGCATCGTCGCCGTCGATTCTCCTAGCGACACCACGCCCTCCGTGGCACAGATTCAACCCTCTTTCCAGTTTGGTTGCTAATGGCCATCAATTTTCGCTGATTATTGCACTATAAGCAGGTAAGCCATCTCTACTAATTGAGCACATAAATAAAATATTTTATCGAGTTTAGTTTACAGCGCAGCCCTATGGCAGTCGCGTAATCGGCGAAGCGAATAAAGAGCATATCAGAGGATGAAAGTTCGGCGATTCACTCTGATGCATATCTTACGCACTGGATTTGTTAGAGACCAACATGGAATAATTTGAACAAATTGTTCGATATAAATGGTCATTTGGCTGCTGGATATACCATTGCTTGTAAATCCGGCCGCGCAAAATATATAGTAAAAAAAAAATTACTTCTTTTTCCATATTTTATGTTCACAACAAACATATGCATAACCACGCACTGAGATCAAGTGCCACATGAAAATTCGCGCTTCCACTTCAGTTCGAATAATAGCCCTCGAGGTCAAATGTTCGAATGAGTCGCGTTACATATGCTGTGTATGCAAGGTGGGTACGTGGGGGACGAATTAAACTGCACTGCAAAAGATGGTTTGGTTTGGTTTATGCGGTCCCGAAGCAACTCGATCAGGCTATGAGATACGCCGTATATAGTGGAAGGCTCCGAGAATTTCGACCATAGCTGGGTTTTTACCGTACCGCGCAGTACACACGGGCGCCTTGTTAGTATTCGCTCCCATCGAAAAGCAGTCACCCCAGTCAGGATTGAATCCCACACCCTTGGACACAGAAGTCGAGTACGCCAACTGCACCAGCACAGCGGGGGAGGGGGGGGGGGGGGGGGGGGGGGGACTGCAGAAGACACTGTTGCGTTGTTGGGTGCTTGGTTTTGCCCGCTGCTGCTACATTTTTGTGACATGGCCATGCAGTCCCGTTCCACCTAGCTTCCACTGGGCCATCGCAATTCAATCTCGACTTCCTATAAAATCGCAACCATGCAATTCCTGGCACGAAGTCGCCCCCTGGTCGAATTAGCATGGCTTACCCTGCTCGAGTCGCTCGTTTGTACACGCTGGCCAACAAAGACGTACGGGATCTGTTGGCTCTTAAATGATCACAACGGTGCACTGCAATGCCGATCGACGCCACGTACACGCTTACGGGCGGCATGCAATTCGTTGCAGCCTCCGCTGCTGCGGGTGCGAGTCGTGAAAAAAGAAACTATGCCGGGACTGCGGGCATTGCAGAATTAACATGCAGTTTCACGGGTTGGTTCGGCTGGAGGCTTTTAATTGTGCCCGTGTATGCGGTGCGATTTCTGCGGTGGTGTGGAGCAGGCAATAGGTAACACGTGGTAACAATTAATTAAGCAGGCGCTGGTATATAACTGATAATACTTTTTAACTAGTCATGCGCACTAGCGCCTCATTTACTAACAGCTATAGGTTTGCTGAGGTCGCAATTATAATATCTATATCAGTTTTTTTAATTTTTGGAAACACCATTATCGTCCCCGCTTTTACCACATGAGTTTAGGCCGCGCATGGCAGAAAATGAAACCTCTCGGTTGAGGATAATTTAGTACGAGCGGCATATATATGTACGGTTGTACGTTGTACGATCGCTTCGCTAGCCATTCCTCCCGGGCGCTCCCGAACATTATGAAAGGAGTGACACCTGCGGCGGTGCGTGGCGCGTATTGAATCGTAAAGATCAGCATGCATGACTAGCATGGCGATTTGCGCTCATCCGCTGTGTAGTTTCGATTTCGCCTGTGTACGGCCGAAACTACCCGAGCAGGTAGTGTAGATGGCAGCGTACTGCTCCGAAGTTGTCACTTGCTCCTTCGTAGCGCCCAAGAGGGACGGCAAGCTTCGAGAGCAAGGTATACCCGCACATATGAAGCGGGCTCATAAGAGAGCCAGGTCATATAGCCTCCTCTATTTTTTCGAAAAAATAGAGGAGGCTATGGCCAGGTACGCGCTCGATCATCACAGTGGTTTCAATTTAGCCCGCGCATCAAAATTTCTTTCGTTAAATACGCCAACAGAATTATGTTTTGGGAAAGTTTACACTGATATAGATACTGACATGGGCGTCGGCATGACCCCCTGCATGGTGCCAACAGATTCTTATTCACTGAAACTGCATTGTCAGAACACTTAGTGACATAATTTGTTCATTCTAGAAGGACAAACTCGTGGAAGCTTAAATTTTGGGGCTTGTGTTATTAAATTAAGGAAAAAAGTATGGGAGATGGAATAAACCCCACCCTTTACAACCCCCTTTACTGATACATTATCACCAGGTTTGATTTGGTTGTTTAATCTGATGCAAAAATTCATAATAGCAATAAATGGACAGCAGAAGACAATTAAGTAGTTCAGTTTGGTAGTTAAAATCTTAATGGTCACTGTATCAAATGCTTTTTGAAGATTAAGAAAAGGTAGCTAATTTTATTTGAGTTGAACATGCCCATGCTTCTCATTTAGTGAATCAGTATATACAAAGCATTCCTCATCACCTGATGGGCTAGCTCATCAAGACACTTACAGTAATTGCTTAACTGTGGCTGCTTCCTCTTTGTATGAAATAAAAAACTAACTTGAATTTGAGGCGAAAGTTTCTAAGAAAGGAAAAGGCGCGAGTACTGAGTCATCAAAAGTGCCTTAAAATTGAGATACTCGCTTAAAATCAAGAGACTTAGCTGCAGTATATGCAGCCAAAGAAGAAATAGAAAAATGCTTTTGAAATGTCAAAACAAATGATTTTAATAGCACCCCCAAAATTTAGCAACAGTACTGGGCAATTTTAGTGTGTATGGTTAAAGCAGAATTCAGTTTACCCAAATTTAATACTCAACTTGGCTGTTCTGCCAATGCCAAATTTTTCTAAAAAATTGCAACACTTAGAAGCACAAAAAAAGCCTAGCCCTGAAGGCTTTTGCTTTCTTTTCTAGAATGCATTCATACCTTCAGTTAGAAATGTTACCGGTATAGAAGCACGATCAAAAGCGACCATTCAGAGCTTCATTGTAACTATCAAAAATATAAGTTATGAACTGCAAAATAAAACGACCCAAGTTTAAGGTCTAATTGTGTTTTTTAAGTTTCGCTCTCAGCTATGCTGGTCCCTGTAGACCTTTCCTCAACTCTTTAAACTGTACTTCAAGACCTAGTAGAAGTAGTAGTAATAAACTTTATTTGGCTACAAAAATGAGTGCCAAAGAGGTTTGCAACTTGTAGAACCAGGGCCATCTGTCACTTCGAAATGGAGGACTCCAGCCAGGTACACCAATTAAAAGGAGGAGAGTCAAGATAAATGGGGGACTGAATGGCAATGGTGCAAAGGAAAAGCAGTGTTCTAGGTTAATGCAAATGAGAGATATAGTTGGGACAACATGCTTTAGGTGGAAACGGTAAAGAAAGAAATGCACTGGGAGAAGGAGGAAGAAACTTTAATGACACGGAGTATTAGGCACCGAGAATATCCTGAGTACGGGTCACCAAGGCCAACCAGTCCGTCAGCTGATGCAAGACTAGCCAAGCCCACCAGGTCGGGAAACAAAAGTGCGGAAAATGAAATGTGCCGGGATGGTGAGAAAATTTGTTCCCATTTTACGTTTGACATGAGATTTAGTGACAGAAGAAAGGAAGAGGTGTCAAAAGAAGAATGAGATAATCTCGAAAATGCCTGGAAAGCAGCTTCATTCATCAAATTGACAGGTTGAAAGAAGCCGGCTATCCGGAACGTGGTGTCATTTCAGTTGCTGAAGGAACCTATAAAAAAATGAAAACAAACAGCAAGGAAGCTATGCCTAACACAGTGGACAGAATACAACAACAAAATCTGGTTGCAATACCCTATCTGCACAGCATATCGCATGATTTGAAACGAATAGGCAAAAAAGTAAATATCGAAGTAGTTTTTACAGCTTCGGAAAAGTTATTGAAGCTTTGTAGGATCACTCAAACTTGTGGTGTGCAGCGACGCGCATGTAGCATAAAACACCCGACTTTATTTGTACCCTGCAGCACAGATGTGGTGTATGAGATCCCATTAAGCTTTGGGAAACGTTGCATTGGACAAACGGGTAGATGCCTCAATGAACGGCTCTGAGAACACAATTATACCTATGAAAAACTTGCAAAAAAGAAACATCTGCGAAGGAAACGTTGCTTTGCACTGCAGCAGGTGCACAGGTTGTATGCCTTGGCTTCTACAGGGCTTAAAGCCAGGGGGTGTGTCAGAGACCCCCCCGTAATATTTAAGAGGGGTCCGAGATCCCCACAAGCTTGAATTCAAGCACGAGGACTGTAAGAATACAAACCAGGTAACCATTGTTTTGTTCTTGTCAGTGGTGTAATTGAAAGATTTCTTCTCTATCGTTTCAACAGTGCGTTTCACATTGAGTATTAATAAAAACCAGAGATGGAGAAAAATAATGATTTCTCCCCTTTGTATAAAACGATTTGCAAAACAGGCAACCAGCCACTTTCTCTCTTTATTTCCCTTTCCACCAATGCTTGAACACTACAGACCCCCTCCGATTGAGCCAGACTTTAAATATTAAGCACTGGGCTTCACAAAACAAGGATTATTGGTAGAAGCAACAAGCAGATTACAAGAGACATTCTGGAGGCAAGAGTCATCAAATAGAAAAAGGGCTTGTGCGTCAGTGCACCTTCGATAATGCTCAGTGAAAAAGAACTTGAGATCCTGTAAGTAGCGTAGGTTTACTCAAAACACTTAGTATGTTATACCTTTTCTTGTATGGCAGTTTTCGGTTCTATATCTGGTGGTTTTTAAGGCTAACGACACGACTTAATCCTGCTCATTCATACTTTACATTTTGACAATGGAAGCCCATATACAGCTCAACCTGGCTTTCATTTGTCTACATCGAATGTTTAGCGGTGAGGCATGTGCTTGCTCATGGTGTATACTACTT
Source organism: Amblyomma maculatum (assembly GCF_055883805.1). Classification (NCBI taxonomy): domain Eukaryota; kingdom Metazoa; phylum Arthropoda; class Arachnida; order Ixodida; family Ixodidae; genus Amblyomma; species Amblyomma maculatum. The sequence continues at coordinate 18,739,072 of NC_139354.1, forward strand.
CACTTGCGTTTTGGATTTTTGTGATTTCTTGTTTATTGTTACTTTTTTTTTTGTCAATGCTTTGTTAGGAGAGAAAACTGGTATACATGTATATGACGTTTTGACTTCGGCTGAGTCACATGTTCTGAAAATGTGCATAAATTCCTCCGTTTTCCAGTAAACCTCAGTTGACAGTTGGTGCTGTGTTCATCTCCCTACCTCTGACCACATCTATCTCAATCTCAAAGACCTCATTCCAATAGTAACATGCACAAGTATTGATACAGTCATAAATTTATTACAATGAATAAGACTTTGCTGTCAACCATGATGAACTTGACTTTCTGCAACATCTAATGTCAAAGTGAAAGTGATCGCTCCTTCTGCTTATATGCTTCACTTATTATTAAGGAGATTATTAAGTTGGTTAAGACCTCAAGGCAGAATATTAGTTTAAATAGCTTAGTCACACAAACAAAAAAACACGGGAAAGAAATTATAACAGAGTTTTTTCTTGGTTGAAGCGCCGTACAGGGGAAGAAAGTAATCATATTTACACAGGTGGAAGCAGGCTCAAGCATTTTAGAGCAGCTCAGGGAGCAGTAATAAAGTAACTTCGGAGCAGCTTTGAAGCAATAAAGCGAGAGTTTTGGAGCAATCACATTATGTCTTGGAGCAAGATTCTAGACTCGCTTTTAATAATAGAATTCTAGCTTCCTCACTTAACTCTTCGACTGTCGAATATTCCGAAAAAAAAAAAAAAAAAAATCACCTCCAGTGTTGAACTGTTTCAAACGCTATACGTTTAGTGCAATACCCGTACTGCAAAAACGCCGCGGGACGGCATGCGGCCGCAGCACCTGTACGGCAAAACCAGTCAAAGGGTTAAATAGCAGAAAATGGAATGCTGCCTTCTACACTTCATAATTGAAGATCGTTTAACTAAGAGATTTATACTGTTTTGTAAGATTCAAAGGTGGACTTCACCACTTCGATGCATTCAAGTATTGCCACTAGTTCGAAGTTCACATCAATGAACAGTACATTTCTGCTTTCTATCTTGTGCATATTCTTTTTGATCCTGCGCCTGTGCCGATAAATTTCTGGGTACTGGCCAGTAACGCCTTCAGGGAAGATAGGTGGCACTTTAAGTATAGCCTTTTTCCCCTTCAAATTCATTGCTTTATGGCCCTCTGTGGCTGCTCAAATTATTGCTTGAGCTATCTTAGTTTCAACACACTGGCGATAGGCCCTGTATGACTTTCCAACACTTTTGAAAACACATTTAGTGACTGGCACCTAAGTGGCATCACTTCCATAAGAGTTCCAAGTGTGCTTTTGTCTGTCGTAGGCATGACAGACTAGATGGTGAAGCACCTGCTTGTATTCACAGCAGAATCGCTAGAAACAAACTGTGTAGTTCGTTGCAGCTGGACAAGTTTCCAATGGCTCGTAGTCATCATCATTAGCCAGACTATACCAACTGCAGGGTGAAGGCCTCTCCCATACTCCTCTACCTGTGCTAGCTGCATCCACTTTACTCCTGCAAACTTTTTTAGCCTCATCCGCTCACTTAACTTTCTGCTGTCCCCTGCGACGATTTGCTTCCCTTGGAATCGTTTATTACCCTAAGCGAACATCGGTTGTCCTCTCTACGCATTACATGCCCTGCCCATGCCCATTTCATCTTCTTGATTTCCACTAGAATGTAATTAACTCAAGTTATTTCTCTAACTCACTTTATGTGCTTCCTATTTTTTAAAGTTACATCTACCATTTTTCATTCCATAGTCATCTGCGTTGTCCTCAACTTAAATAGAACCCTTTTCGTTAGCCTCCACGTTTCAGCTCCATAGGTGAGTAAGTGTAAGATGCAACTGCTGTATACCTTCCTCTTGAGCAATAGCGGTAAGATACTAGTCATAATCTGAGAATACTTACCAAATGCACTCCATCCCAATCTTATTCTTCTAGTTATTTCCCTTTCATGATCTAGATCTGCGGTTACTACCTGTCCTAAGTAAGCATATTCGCCTACCACTTCCAGTGCCTCGCTACCTCGTAGTAGTTTGGTGCGCCTGCTTCACTCACTGATCTCATTTCCCTCACCACAGGCGATTCAAAAGGCTGGGAGTAGGTGCTATATCAAGTGCACAGAACATTTTCTGTAACGAATTCCTCAAATTTGCTTATAAGCAAACATTATGCTGCATACTTTTCTAGTATATTAAAATTTTATACGTATTAGGCTCGGGTGAGATGCATTATACCTCTGCTACCGGTGTGCTGCCATCGTTTTGACTACACTAGCCACATACCCTGTATACAGAACTCATAACAGACCATTGCCCAGCTGCGCTTCTCATAGTCGCTTAACTTAATCGTCTCGGATTGCGGTTCTTGCTGTCAATACCAGTAATGGCCCACTGTGCGGCAAAACCGTGCTCCACTAAATTTAATGTCAGAACATTGATGCAGTCGAGTTGGAGCAATTTTTGAGCAGGGAAAGCAGGCTGGAGCAGAATGAAGCAAATGGAGCAGCACTTCCACCCCTGCATTTAGGATGAATGCAAAGAAAGGAATACTGCAATAAAATTCTAAGTTCATTCTAAGTTCAAAAGGCAAGCCACCATGTCAGTGTTATCACTCAGTATCCTAATTTCTAAGTTCAATATCACAGGAAAGACAATTGTGCCAAGCTCAAGCTTAACACCGTTCAACATGATCCAGTTACATATATATATATTCCTGCCGAACATAATCACAGTTCCCATATTGTAAGGAATCTTTATCAACCATGCTTTTATTTATGTGTTTATTGATACCTCAGAGGTCCTAATGCGAGACTTTACAGAAGGAATGGGCTTGTGCACAGTGATAAATGGCAACAGGCTAGTGGTATACATGGCTATGATTAGACAGGTTCTTCGATGGCAGTATTGAAGCTTACAGGATCACTGATGAGGGATGATTCCAGTTGTGAACAGTGCTTGCGAAGAATGACTCATGAAATGTAGCTGTGCGGGCATGCGGTGAAACGCCACTTTTACGATGACCTGTGCGAGGTGTTCTATACACAGGTTAGCCGAGACGACTGCCATGAGGTCTTGTATGAAAAGCTTGTGATAAAGGCAGGGGCATGAAGTACAGTGACGAGAACAGAGACTGTAACAGATTTCATGGCAGAGATGCTGAAGGAGTATTCGAGGGAATGAAACTGGTGGCATGGTTTTGAACAGGCTCATAAGGTTCAGTAAAGTTACAGCAGTGTGGATCAACTATATGACTGGTATATTAAAATTGTAATCACACAAGGGTTTTGCAATCTAGTAATTTTACACAAGAAGGTGCCAGCCATGGGTAGGTTACGATAGAGGTATCCAACAGTTCTATTAGAGTAATTAGTTACATGGCTTACAAGGCAAGACAATGTTAAGCCATTAGTGAGGTGAACACCAAGGTACTTAAACAAATTCTTTGAAAAAGTAGTACTAGTGTTAATTTTGTAAGTAGGATGTGTTGTTTTGGCAGTGGTGAGAAGAAATCAACAGTCTAAAGCTTCTCAGGGACGGAGGCCACATAGCACATCACTATTGTATGCGAATTAGATATAGATATAAGGCAGAAGCGTCGGACGAGTTGGTTACAGAGCAGCGAAGTACACAGTCATCAACTAAAATGTGGATGGTAGAAGTTACTGAAGGGAGATTGTTAAGAGTAAGGGACAGTGCTTTGTGGAACACATAGCTGAAAGAAAACTTTGAAAAAGAGGACTGGGTATTAGCAGTAACAAACCGCGCGCGGTCGGTCAGAAAGCCTTGGATCAAACTAGTGGATAGAGGTTTGTTCAATTCAGGCAGCTTCAGCAGAATGCGGGCAACGTGAAAAATGCGTGCAGACAGGCGACGCAACTTGGAAAAAGCGGTAAAAGAAAATCGAGTACCGAACCTGCTGGATATTTTTTTAGAAGTTAATATTGGGATATATTAAGGGCGAAAGGCACCATTTCGGTTCCATCTTAGTGCCTATACCCTGTGCGATTCAGGGAGCGTAGGAACGGGAGAATGCTAAATATTTTTTACACACTCTTGCACACTACGCGAACGTGCACACCTCGTGAATAACGCGAAATAGAAGTGTCCTTTCGCTAAGGCAGTTTTGGGAAAACTGCTCGCAGCTTCGAAAAGACCCGTTTTATCTGAGTGCCCGACATTGCAAAAGAAAGAGCACATAAACGCCCTTCCAGAATCAGCCAAGCGATCACATACGGTGATTACATAAACACCGCAAACTTCAAAACGAAAGCCAAGACCACCTACACGTTGAGAATATTCTTCTTCCATGGCAGCACAAACCAAATCACGATCCCCATACACAGGCCTTTTACATACGCTCTTGGTTTCTAGTATGCCACACTGTGCACCATTCATGCTTCAAAAATAAATCCAAGACGCCCTGTTTGTGAAGCAACACGCAAATATGATTTGTTGCAGAATGAACGGAGAGACCGACGGGGTCCGCAGGTAGGAGCACTCTCTCAACTTCCGTGGATGCACGAAGCCTCTACTGCGTCTATCGCCTCTGTCGTTACTAACGTAATCCATGAAGAAACTGCAAGATGAGCACTGAGGCACGAAATGTGCACGGCACAAAAATCGCGATTCACACGACCGCACATTCCAAACGTCGTTTACAAACACACGACACGTGATCTGCCTTGGGCTTTCCTGCAAAAAGCCCAATCCGAAAATAATAAACAAAGCCAAGCCAATCCATGGGTTGCACTAACGGTTTGCTTATTTTCACCCGGTTGCACCAAGCTTCTAGCTTATTCCAACCGGGTCGCAGCAACGTCGGCCCATCGGCAGAGGACGCTGGATGTCTCCGTTTTTTGCGCGAATACGTCGAAGTGCGTCTATCGAAAAACGTCTGCAGCGTTAAAAAAATGAGAAAGCAAGTTGTTGAGGGCCGCAATCCTGCCTATTTATCAACCGCAAACATTTTGGCGCTGGGATGCGGCTACAACTTTCGAAACCGGCTCAGCTTTACTTCCGCCGCGCGCTGCGTTCCGCTGGTCGACCAAGGCTGATTCGCTCTGTAGCGCTTTAGGTCGGCTCGGGCGCCCAGCTCCGATCGACCAGTGGAAATCGCCATTAAATGAGGCTTCGTCTCGCCGTCTCCCTATGTGTTTTGTTGGTTTTTTTGCACCGTTAAATTTATTTAATAATTAACTTTCGCGTGAAGTCAGACTGTACATAATTCTGCCAGTATGTTAAACGATGATGGCTTTTTAGATAGTGAGCTACGATAATAGGATTTGAAAAGGGGCGGCTGGAATGTACAGAAAACAATGTGCAGATGTAATGCTGAAGGTGAAGCAATAAGGGAATGCAATGAATCGATTGGGTGTGTTCGCCCTGGAAGCAGTCTTCATTTCTGTTCGTCGCTCAGCACGTGTGTTTTCTTCAACCACCATGACGGATTCATAGGTCACTCTAAAGTGGGCAGTATTGTTTGAACCTTGACTGCTTCGGTAAAAGTAAAAGGTTTCAGCTAGGTTTCCACGAGGAAAAATGTTTCGATTGTGAGGAAATACTGGACACCACTTAGATCCGCACCAACATGAAATGAATATTTGCGGCGTCTATAGTTTGCAAGTTTATTTGTAGAAAATAAAATCCGATAAATAATTTTCATGTGTAGTATCCTCCTTACTATGGCATCGCAGTTTTCAAAAGGCTGTGGCTAAAGGTACGTCGGACGGACCCGATCAATGGTCTTAAAGGTACGTCCGACGGACCCGGTGCGTTTTTCTTCGGGATACGACGGACGGATCCGGGAAATATTTTTCAGAGGTACGGCGGACGGACCCGATCGGTAGGGTTCTTCCGACGGACCCAACGCATTTTTCTCCGATATGGGCCTTGGGATCCGTCGGGAAAGCCGGACGGATCCGAGATCCCCAGATGTGGTTGTAGCAACAACATGGTAGCCATATGTAGCCAAATCGAAGTTTGTATGAGGTGTACGTGCGAGGTGCAAGAAGTATGTACTACGGTACTACATACTGCATGCGTGAAATGTGAAATTACAAAGAGTAGTACAGTGGCAAGAATAGTGCCTAGAATGGGTGATATACTACGTGATGGCATGATGATAGGTTTACGTGAGTTGGACTGGTTGGACCGCGGCAGGGTGGCAAGCACGACCAGAGCGCAAGCGCATGTAATCGCAGTGTTGACGGCCAGCCTGCGGCCCGCTCATTTGGTCCTCGTTATCATGTGGATTAACGTCTACGACGGTCGTTATGTAGTTTTGATTCTTCAAAGTTTGCTCACTTTCATCTGTGATGAGATGCGTCACGTAACGCATCGCTTTCTGCTCGCATTGAAGTTTGGTGCTGCAGGTTCCACGTAGTACATAGCGGCGCTGAAAAAGCTAGGTGCCGCCGGCGTGTCTCTAGCCCAAGCATCGCGTCATTCGTGTTTGTTGTAGGTGTGGTTTGTGCTTACCGTGAGATGCTGTGATGTACGGATTACGTCCTACTAGAGTGCTGTGTGAGACTACGAAGAGTGCTGTGATGAGTGCGCCGATGTCCAGACGGACATCAGTGTGTCCGTTTATGATCGGCGATGTTGCACGTGCATGTCAGTGTTTATTAGGTGCAGTGGTAATTTATTTACACGCGCTGTGCAAGAATCAGACGAAAAAAAGTCATCGGCAATTTGTTAGCCTGCACTACAGAGCTCAAAACTCGGAAAATGGGAATGCACATGATACAGTTTTCGCATGTTGGAGTGGACCGAAAAATAAGTGCCTAGCCCACACCGCCGATGCGCATTACTACAGGTGAAATGGTTCAGGTTTCTGTAAAATAGCTGCCTGGCACAGCACCTTCCTAAATGTTCAGGCTTTGTACTATTGTTGAAGGCCACTTTATCATTAATAAAGGAACGAATATGCTTTATGTGTCAATGACTAGTGCTTTTTCAACATATGTTCATTTTTTTTTTCGTTTTTCCTTAGTTTCCTTTGTTTTTCATGCTAGAAAAAAAACAAATAGTACACTTTTAAACTTGTCAGTCCAAAGCTGAACATGAATATCTGCCATGCATGTGACAGCTTTAATACTAGAAAGGTTGATGTGTATAGCATATGTACGTAGACGCTGCGACATCTTAGTGGCACGTTCGGCTACTTGCCCCAAGGTCGTGATGTTTAATGCCAGTGATGGCAGCCGCACTTTGGTGCAGGTGAAATGCAAATGCTTCTGTTTCCTGCAAGATGTCAACGCAAAGTACAAAGCCGGGCAGTCAAATTAGTCTAGAGCTCTCCACTACGGTATTTTTCATAGCTACATATGTCACTTTAGGATGTGAAACTCTACATGCCACAGGTAGGTTGCATTGTTTTTTAGATTTTGTTACCTCTCGTCTATGTTTTGCAACATTTGGCTAATTTTAGTTCTCAAACAGTTGTTAAAGATGAAACCGAAGCAGTTCTTGGCATGGTTTCCTGCTTGGATTAATTTGCTAATTGCAGTTCTTTGAAACTTGCATCAGTGCTGGACAGTTCAAATAGCAGGCAGTTGAATTACAGAAATGATGTGGATCGTGCATTTCAGTTCTGACAAATGGAAAGTAACGGTCCCCTCCTTGCATGCATAGGTGCCCTTAGACAAATACATACTCGGGTGTGTGATTGTGACGCATATCAAGGGTCAACAGAAGGCCATGCGGAGCCAGTGTGATATTCTTCATGAAGGCTAAAGTAAAATTGTACAACAGCTGTTGTACCATGCAGAAAAAAACTGATCATTTAGTGTATGATTAATTGACCTTGAATAGCATCTTACTCAGAGTATGATGTGATATATACCTGGTTTAGCATCCCAAAATAACTACGGCTGTGAGGAACACGATAGTTGAGGGCTCCGGTATAATTTCGATCACCTGGGGTTCTTTCACATGCACTGACACCGCACGGTGCATGACGGCCTATTGTTTCGCCTCTATTGAAATGCTCCTGCTCTGGCTGGAACCAAATCTGCATCTTTGGGTTCAGCAGCCAAGCACTCTAACTACTGATCCAGCACAACGGGACCAAGTATCAAAATGCATGCCATTACATTGTTTCTAGCCTGTGGTTTTCTTCACAGAACTAATGTATACAAGGAAAAGTAAATAGCAAGAAAACACTAGTTTTATTGCACATTATATTCACATTTCAGCAAATATTCTCTAGGAAAAAAATTCTCATAATGTTTGCATGGAAACCGTGAACATCTTACAAAAACAAAACAATGCACTTACTCCACTCCAACTATTAATGGGCAAGGTTGCATCTATGCTACTACACTGCACTTATCACAAAACCACAAGCCCCATCTGCTTCGGCCAATCACTTGATGAAACTAACTGAGACAGATGTCGCCACACCACAGACTGGTCGTCTCGCAACATATGTCTGCATATGTTGCATTTCAATTTCATGCCTTTCCACTTAGCTTCAACTGTTGCCAGCATTACTAGTCACCCATCTTTTCTGAAATTCCTTTTTACGCTGTTGGGATCAGCATCCTTGTTAACGATGGTCTCTGGAATTTTCGATGCTATCATTTTCACATCTTCCTCATCTGGAAGAATGAAGGAAATGACAAGCTTTGAGCAGAAAAAAAATTAGGGGGACTCCTAATCTCCACCTGTAAGGGTATGGTGTGCCAGCGTTAATGGTTTTTGTCTGCAGATCCCACTGTGGATTCCCGTTAATTTACATGCCCTTTGCTACAAACATAATTACTAATTCCTTAATTCATGTCTCTGTTATCTCAGATATACTCATTAGCATACGGTCGTAGGCTGCCTTGTAAGGTGATAGACAACCTGGCATAGACCTCTGTAAGCCTCAACCTTTCTTAATTGGAGCTGAAATATCCCAGAACATATTTCAAATATAACTTTGTAAGCTTGACTTAACAGCTCCTGCCATGTCGTGTGGCCTCGTGAGATTTGGCTCATGGCACTTTTGGCTTGTGCACAGGGGTCATCTGTTAAATACTGGTTAACATGCATGAAAAATACATTTTCACACAAACTGGTGGCAAATGGTCAAGTGGTGCACTGCAGATTCTGAAATGTATACCCATATGCATGCAAGGATCGCATCATCACATAACATGATCAAGAGTTTTATCAGTACCTGTAGTTACATAGCATTTCAATGCCCATTAAAGGACCACCTCAGACAATGGTTGTTGTTACCACAAGACCTGTTCTGACAGCGTACTGACACCATTCCACTGAGCGATGGACATATGCATACCCTAGATAGCTCATGATTGTGGATCTCATTTATTTCTATGACTTCCAAGGATTAAAAGGTGATGAAAAGAAATAACCAGGTTACCTTGACACAATGCTAAATTACAGAGGGTGAATATGCTGCATGAAGATACCAAGAAACTTGTACAAAGAAAAGTTAAAGTGAAATGGCAGGATTTTTGAAACATTGAAATAAACTACAAACTATACTTGTCAAACCTGTCATTAAAAAATGGAAATCATGCAGTAAACAAAAACACAACATGGAGGCCATTTTAGGTCATCTTCACAAAACACATACCCACACCTCACACACAGCTTCATACTTATGGAAGAGGACAAACCAATATGCAAGGAGTGTGGAGATGAACTAACAATAAACCATATCTTACACGTGCGCAAGAGTCGAGAAAATAAGAGGAAACATTTTGTACAATTTTGCAACAGATCCCTTTCCATCCCAGCATGATCCTAGGAGAGACGTGCAAATTTCCTGCATTTTTGGTTTCCTAAAATGTTCCTAAACAAGCTACATCCTAAAAAACATTTTAGTCATTACACACAAAATAAGTACATTAAACCTTGTTCTTGGTGCATGGCAGCATTAGTCGCTTATGCACCATAAAAATCAACACAATGCTGTAAGGTATAGTTAGCTATGTTATATGAGACAAGCTTTCGGTCTGGTGTGGTCCTTATTCACGTGAAAGCGCTGTCATGAGGGTCTATGTCCCAGCGATCGGAAAGTGACCTATTCCAATACTTTTACAAACTGAAGGCGATTCTACAGATTTCTAAAGACTGGAGTGCTCAACTGTTTTATCAACGTCCGCCTGCTTTGACAGCCTGAAGTGAAACTGTTGAAGAGAATACATTTTTGAGCATTTAACGCATTTCTGAAGGCGTTGCTTTCAATTACGGGGCCCAAAAACAGCTGCTGAATGTCAAACGCCGCCTAGGTAGGCTTTCTAGCAAGACAGCGGTGTAGCGTGGAAAATCGCTTCGCCGGTCCATCGCTGGCGCCGCTGACTTGACAGGCGAACTGTTCAAACTTATAGCTACTGACCACACCTGAAACACTGAATTGCGCATGATCAAGGCAGAATTTCTCTAACACTGAGCACTGGTAGCTATCGATTTCGCGCCCAATATTGTGAAAATCTGTCCTCTCTTCGATCATTGATACGTCCACGGTTGAACATTTATGCGCCTCGGGGTAGGCCAGCCTTTGGAACATAGATGCGTGGTTGTAGCAACGATCACTTGCATGGCGCACTCTGCAAAATTCCAAGAGTCAGCTTCGGCAACGAAATGTGCAGCGCACATTTTCTACCGCGTACCTAAGTCCGGCGATGCATGCATATCGATCCCGATCGTTTCAAAGCTGCGCGGCCGTTCAGTCGGGTCAGGCTAACTTCGAGCATGCGGGGGTTTAAACTACATGTACGCAAAATTCAACGACAAGAAAAAGATGCAGGCTAAGCACTTTAGTCTAGTCTTCCCCTAAATAGCAAAGAACATTGCTGTTCACAGGGAATTCGGATCACTCGCGCTTCCGGCTTTCCGGTTGTGCACTCTTGCGGTGCGGTGCAGTAGGTCTTCGCCTCGACGAGTCGATGTGCAGCTCGCCGCAGTAGCAGCGCAGGCCTCATAGTAGATTCGGCATGTCTTCTGCCACGGCTCTGAGGTAGAATTTAAACGAATAATTTAGCTAGAAACATCCTTTTTCCTCGGTCTGCTAAGAGGAACGAGCATAATGCCATTTCACATACATACTTTGGACTGCCGAATGTTCTGCACGGCGAGGTGTGTGTGTGTTGTGCCGGCGCTAGATCTTCGGTGGTCGATGCAGGACCTAAGACAGCGTAAATGCTAGGAATAGCTCGCTCGCATTACGGGCAGATCGAGGTGATAGTTTAGTGCGAAGCGAAAGCTGCTCGTGAATGTGCGTATCTCGATGCCAGCTGGTAGAGCTGGTGCAGTACGTAGCATCGCCTGCAGCTATGTGCGAGACAGCGATGCTTGCCGTACACAACCCTGAGAGAAGACCGAACGGATGCACTCTTCGTAGCACCTCATCGAGAGTCGCGGATAGCTGATATCCATTCACGCGTAGCGAGCGGAATGTGGCCGGGTGGCCGCGCGCTCGACGTGCATACAGCCATGAGCCATGTATATCGACGTCCGCCGTATCTTTACGAGAATCGAATGGATACGTCGGACGTACCTTTAGACACTTCGTTTTCAAAATGCAATCCTGTGCTATTTGGAGTGACGACCCATTTATCACTTCGTGTTAGCCTTGTGTCACTCCCCCTACAGCTGCTCCATGCATGTAGAACGCCTGTAGACTATGACGTGCAGTGTACGTACACCAGCAATTGTGCTTACCGCATTTGCAGTTGGGCTTAAAGCAACCCCGCGCGTCGACTTTGGATTCCACAATGCATTCTTGGTGTAGGGGGCACCGCTTGGGACAGTGCTCTGGGACTGTCGAATAAAGAAGAGATTAGATTACCTTGATTGTGAGCGATGCCACAGTAGAATGAACGTTATTCTAATGCAGTTAAGAATATCAATACTCCACATTGTCACATTTAGGTGTGAAGAGGTTTGAGAACCGAGAGAGGCATTTCTCAATAACATTCGTTAACGGTCTAAGCTACAGTCTGCTGTGCGGACACCACACCAGTCTTCTAACTGCTGCACATAGATAGGGTATGGAGTAGTGCATACGACAATGCCCTCTAGCGTTCTTTATTTCAAATGAGGCACCTCGGCGACACAACAAAGAAGAGTTAGCGTTAATTCTTCTTCCAGCTGCTTCTATTTGACAGCGTCACGCAGTTAACTTTCTCCTCCTATACCTATTTAACTACAATATAGCTTTTGTGTGTGTAATATAGTATAGTATAGTATAATATAATATGACAGTATAGCATAACTGGCTGCTTCCTGTGCCACTGCCAATGTCCAGGTTTGAGTTCTCCCTCGTTTTCCGAGTGCTTACGTCATAAGCACAACATGAGACCCGGTGCGCAAAAAGATGCAAGCAGCGGTACTTCTATCGAACTTCGGGACCAACGTAAAGTTTTGTTCGTTCTGCATGCTTCTTATTTAACTTTCCAGTCAGCGTCGTTGACAGAATGCCCCTGGTATCAGTTCCTCTGACATGGTGACGTCAGCAATCCCGGCTCCTCATTAAACAGCGTTACCTCTGTTTCAGTGCAGTCTGTGCATTCGCTCACTTACAGCAAGTGCATCCGGCCTCGAAGCAGCCCCTGTCATCCCGGTCTGAGCTCGGGTGGCAAACGAAGCTCGGCTGGAGGCAGGGATTTGCGCATATCATGGCGTGCAGCTCAGTCCCTGCCCCGGGACCTGCACGAACAGGCTCAATGTACGCACACAAGATGGTTTGTGGAACTTGATTGAGGCAAACATAATGAACAATTTTTCACAAACAGAGACGGCTAGCTGCGAGACGACCTCACACGCTGAGCCAACTTTTCAGACACGAGACTGCCGCGCCGGACCAAGTTCCACCCAGAATGAGTGGACGAGAAAGAAGCGCCGATTTGTTTGCCCATAATAACATCTCCTACCAGCCAATAATAACCGAGTCAACGGTCTCCACCCTTCCCCACTCCCCCTGGCAGTGATGCCTGGCCGAGAAACATTTTAGCTGGCTCGTTCCTCCTCGGTTCAGCAGGGCCACTATAGAGTGTGCATCCCAATTGGCCGCGTGATAAGAGCCCACCTACAGGTAGGGATGTCTCAAATGTCGACGCGACGATTTTACAGTACTCGCTATGAAATCGTTACAACGACAGTTTGGCTTTATACATCTATTCCAGATTGCGTGCAAAGACGGTGGTAAAGTCATGTAGCCCTTTTGCCCTGAAACTTTTGACGGTGGCTGCACAATATATAAAAAAAAAAAGAAATGTTTTTTCGGGCCTGCTCACCAACTGTACGTTCAGTGGTACAGGCAATGGCGCGTGCTTGGTTTAAGACACAGACTATTATACATCTGATGATGACGCAGGGTATTATCCGAGAAAGTTAGGAATAACACTTTTCTTGGGCATAGTAGGCCAATGAAAAATGCTCTAATAACTTCTGCCTTTACAACGGCTCGAAACGAAATGGGCTGCGGCAAAGTACCGTAGCCTTTCTCTCGTTCTTCATCGTCCAGTTAACAGCACTAATTGCCAGGCTCACCGTCACCTATGCCACATTCCGAGGTGAGACTGATCCAAATAGCGAGACACGACGGCAAGCACAAGGAGCAAGAAACATACCTTATCGCTCGTTCCCTAATCATCACTCAGAAGCTCGCGACTATAGGCTGCATGGATGTTCTGCTCCGATATATTCTTATCTCTATGCCCGATGCTCATTGTCAGTGCACATAACAAGTGCAGAGCTTTGTTCATTGCATATGTGCCGCTATGATCGGTTATATGAGAGCTTACGTGTACTACAAGCGCAACGGCGTGGTCGTACGCGCACTAGCCGCAACTTGCTATGTGCGAAGGGCGTGCCGGTGACGCGGCGTTGAAAGAGATTCACGGGTTTACACACCACGGTGTGAATGTGCACGTGATAGAACGTTCCACACACTGACTGTCCATGTGCCCAGCTCCGACATAAGGATCTACATGTACAGCTACAGCGACTCGCTGACAACTGTACACAACATGCGTCTGGCACTGCAGGGACGGTGTAATCATGAGGGACTCGTGACGCGGACAGATAGTATGGCGTGGGCTCATGATGTGAGATGTCTTGCGCGGACGTTCTTGTAAACACGTCTCTGCTTGCGCTTCTCAACTTCGTGCACTCTGCGTAAATGCAAATTCGTTTCATCTCTGCGCCTCCTAAGAAGGCATGGGATAGTTCGATCCTTCGACGTCGAGCTCTGGCTCTGGCCTCAACATCAATCGGGAACCTCTACAGCCGACCTCCCTCTCCGGGAGTTACAAGCAGCCGCTGAGTACCCATCACTGGCTTGCTGCCGTTGTTCCGGAAGGCCAGCAGAAACAGCACCGCGACGAGCACGACAGAGGCCAGGCAGGCGAAGATGAAAGCCTTCTTGCTTCGCTTAGCCCCGCCAACGCCCCTGCCGCCGCTGTACTGGACGATCTCACTGGCGCTGTGTGAAAACCATAGAAAACACAGCCGCGCACTTAGCCGCCTATCATGAGTATACCATTTTTCGGGCCACTACAAGCAGATGTATGAAAACACAGGTTGGCAGTAGTGCTGGCTCTGAGAGGATGTAGGCGAGAACAAGTACAACGTAAAAGAGTACATGTCCCATCTTATCACTTCTCTCAATCAGTGTTTCCTTAAATGCTTGCAAAGCGAAGCAAACACGCGTAGAATTTTCATCCCTGTTTAACGCCACCGTTGCTATTAAGTCAGAACTTTTATTAGCTAGGAAGGCAATATCATTTACCAACGAGTGCCCCGACAAGGTGATGCAGCGGTTAGGGTGCTCGACTTCTGTGCCCAAGAATTCGGGATCGTATTCTGGCCGCGGCGGCCGAATTTCGATGGAGGCGAAAAGTAAGGTGTCCGTGTACTGTGCGATGTCAGAGCAGGTTAAAGAACCCCATATTATCGAAATTTCTGGAGCCCTCAATTACGACGTCTGTCATAGCCTGAGTCTCTTCGGGATGTTAGGCCCCCAAAACCAAGCCAAGCCATTTAACAATGAGGGAATGAGACGGCGAAATTGTGTTTGGCTTCAGCGGACGGCTTTACCTTCGCACCCTTTACCGGTAACGCTGTATATTAGTACGATATTATTAAAAGCCTTATCGGGGATAAAAGATGTGGTGACAGTCGATGTCGTTTGATTTCCATTGATGAGAAGTGTATGACGTCAATAAACGCTTGTGCTCTGTATTAATTACGCCTTCCTTCCTTCTGAGTGAGAGCACAGGCGCGCGGTGAATGCTGGCTGTAGCAACGCCTCCTAAAATAGATGAGGCGTTGGCTGTACCCTGAGCTTGATCTAGGGCGAGCTATTCGGCAACACCACAAACTTCATAGACTACTTGGAAGATTAGACCATTAATTATATCGGTGCTTCCTACATTTTAAAGGATACAAGCATTATTCATTACAAGGAATACCTTTCAATAATGCCTTGTGCAAGCGATAGCAATAAAAACAACCATTGGCAAGTCAGTGCCGCTCTTTCATTATGTATTGTATACCTCTTTATTCTTCATATTTGCGAGCACGTATCGTACGTCCATTCAGACGCGCTGACCGTCGGGTGGGGCACGTTACAGTGCATTTACAAGGTCTGTTGAACCATGCAAACTTTTTAAGCACCTTTCTTTAAGCATCGGTAACGGCATGAAAAAAAGAAGCGCGAAAAAAGAAGCACGAAGAAAATCCAGCTGTCGCAGTTGATTTCTCGAAGTATGGAACGGATACGTCGATTATTTAAATATTGGTTGGTTGGTTCACAGGAAGGGAAAGGCGCAGTATCTGTCACACTTGCTCTGTGGACACCTGAACCGCGCCGTAAGGGAAGGGAGGAAGGTGGGAGTGAAAGTGGAAAGAGAGAAAGGGGAGCCATAGTGGAGGGCTACGGAGTAATTTCGACCACCTGGGGATCTTTAACTTGCGCTGACATCGCACAGCACACGGACGCCACTTCGTTTCGCCTCCATCTCAGTTCGGATAAAATCCGAAATATCTGTTACATTATTCCCGATTTCTAATTTGAAAGTGGCGCTAAGGCGATGCTTGTAAAGATTATATGCTTTAATCATTCCGGGATGGCTAAAGAAAGTTGCGCTTGGATAGATCTCCACTTGGAAAATTTTGGCAAATGAGGACACCTTGGCACATTTGCATGTTGAAATATCAAATTCATGCACCAAAAACAATCTTTCCTCCCCCATAATTTGAAATAGAAATAACAAAATGACTTTTCTGCTTACTCGGGCCGCTCATCTGAAAGTGAAACGAAAATATAAAACCAATAAATTCACAGTGCAAAGATAAGTTTGAAGAGTTTGCGCAGTGCTGCACTTTGTCTCAGGACTAGTGTGGTATGGCAAGGTATTCACACACCAGGATGAGAGTTTCCAGATATTTGTGCTAGCGATAATACAATCATGAGTATTTGAAGGTGATGAATGTTGAGGGTTTCATTACACTGCAATATAAGGGACTATCCCAGACAGAAAAAAGGACGCAGGATTTAAGAGCCAGAACAGCGGACACAAGAATAGCGTTAGTCCCGTGTCCTTCTTTCCCTCTGTGATCGTCTCTTAAATTCCGCTAAAACGAATCCGGAGAAAGCATACCACATAGCCCATCTTCGAGTCATTTTAAAAGGTAGAGAGATACAGGTAGGAGGAAGTCTCGCTCCAGGGACGTATTGAACAGCTGGATTGTCCCATTCCGTTTCTGTAAATAAAACTACATAGAGACACGGAGAGTTGTCCGGAGTTCATATCACGGCTCAGGAAGTATTAAGGCTAAAGCCTTAATAGGCTCATGGAACGAAATCACGTGCGCGAGATTTGTCATATTCCGCGAGATTCTGAGAGATGTGTTCTTGTCTAGCGTCCCTGCCGTCTGCAATCCCACACTTGAACGCACGCCAAAGGAACGCCACGCGACAGGAGCGATGGTGTACCGTCGAAACTCACACTTGCCCGAAAAATAGTAGCATATACTGCGCCTTTCCTTTCCTGTAAACCAATTATAATTATATGTAGCACTGCAACGGACACTGATAAGCGGGAAACGATGAGAAGCAAGTGATAGGAGAGAAAGGGCAGGCTTTCGAGACCCTCTAAATTTTAACGTGTGGCTCGCCCCCGACGCCATACTGATCCACTCAAAGCAATGAGTGAGTACCAGAGAGTATAAATATTTCTCGTCCGAAAAAGAATGCAAAAAAATATGCAGTGCGGCCGAGTCAGCACACGAGAGACACGGACAAGCACCGGATTTGAAGCGAACGTTTATTTCACAGAAGGAGGGATGGAATTGAGGAGGATGACAAACGGAGTGGCTATACACGGGGTGAAAAAGAACAGAGCAGCAACAAGCAAAGGAAGAAAACAAAACATCGAAAAACAAAAACCACACCAAAAGCGCGCCTCTCATATGGTACTAATAATAATAATAATAATAATAATAATAATAATAATAATAATAATAATTGGTTCACAGGAAGGGAAAGGCGCAGTATCTGTCACACAATTGTGTCTGTGGACACCTGAACCGCGCCGTAAGGGAAGGGAGGAAGGTAGGAGTTAAAGTGGAAAGGGAGAAAGAGAAGCCGTAGTGGAGGACTACGGAATAATTTCGACCACCTGGGGATCTTTAACGTGCGTTGACATCGCACAGCACACGGACGCCTCTTCGTTTCACCTCCATCGAAACGCAGCCGCCGAGGTCGGGTTCGAACCCGGGTATTCCGGACAGTGGTCGGGCGTCTTGCCACTGCTCCACCACCCCGGCGGGGCCCATATGGCACTCCCCTGATTGGGCTGGGACAGGTAGGTCACCGCCGCTTGCTGCGGGGGCTAGCCTGCCACAGAATTTTTGGTACTCCCCTGATGGGGCTGGGACAGGTAGGTCACCGCCGCTTGCGGCGGGGGCTAGCCTGCCACATAATTTTTATTGATTGATTGAATGTCCTTTATTGAATGGGAAGGCTCATGGCCATGGATGGGGATAAATTTTATCTGTTGTAGGCCGTCATCGCACCCACCACCGCTTCGGTGGGGGACGACGGCTGTTGCTGCGGCGCACGTCTTTCTCTCCCTCTTCTTTTTCCTTTCTACTCTATTTTATCTCCTGTCCGCACGAGGCAGCAGAGGTGGCTCAGCTACAGAGCCAGTAGCAGGCCCGTGCATTTTCTTTTCCTTCTTCCTACAGCCACAACAATAACAACAACAACAAAGGCCTGTCTCGAACAAATTCCTGGTGAATTAACACCGCAGAGTCGGTCCACAAGCAAAGTCGCACATGAAGGCAGAGTGTAATCGGGGCCAGGAAGCGGAATGGGCAAAGCAAAGGTTTGTAGGAAACTTGTTTCAGCTGTTTATTGCAAACTCTGCCATGATGGGAAAGAAGGTGACAGAGGAGGCGAGAAGATATCTGAAAACATCTTAAACTATATAAAGGGGAAGGAGAAGGAAGAGGGACGACCCCGAAAGAACGCAATCCTCGTCAAGGCAAGAACAGGCGACGACATAGAAGTTGGGAACCCACGGGACGTTTATCAGTGTGCCACCCGTACGTTTGAGCGCGCGACTTTTTTTTAAAGCAAAACTGTACAGCCAGGGTGGATTCGGAGGAGAAGGAGAAAATGTTTATTCAGGCCCTGAAATGATTTTGAAAAGGGAAGTGGAGATGGTTGTGGGGCGCTGGGTCGAAGTCCCTATTCCGGGACACGACTGACCATGGCCGCTGCCCGAGCATTCTGTACGGTGCAGAGCTCGCTGGGCCTCCAAGTCCGAGATGGACAAGGCCGCCTCCCAACCCTCCCTAGTTGGATGAGGTCGATCTCACTTTCGCTTGACAGATGTGATAATCTGAAGTTAATTCTTCAGAAAAATCCCTGACAATAGTGTCAGTTAACTTGTACAGCTGCAGCAAGAGTTGAAGGAAGATCTGGTTTGGTTTGGTTTTGGGTTTTAACGTCCCAAAGCGACTCAGGCTATGAGAGACGCATTAGTGAAGGACTCCGGAAATTTTGACTATCTCGGGTAGCTGAAGGAAGAGCGTGCGTTAACAGTGGTCGAGCTATCAATGATACAATTGAATTCTTTTCAGCGTTGAGTCGGATCTAACCATTATGAATTTTGTGTACAGGCGAATGCCGACTTCATTCTGCCGCCTTTATTTTTTACCTTCTTTCAACTGTGACTACAATGCCAGTATAAAGGGGATATGCCGTCTGCGACCCGCACCCTGTCATGCATGTAAGAAGGACAACGGTAAGAATTTCGCCAATAGTAAAACCTTCTCACCCACGTGTCCCGGCCATCTCAACATTGGAGACACGCGCCAGCATCGCTCTTCGCTTCTCTGGGCGTCTCCCGTGAAGTCGGTTTGCGAAAGCCCGAGAGTGGTCGCCGAACCCTCCACTGAGTCACTGCAGTCGGCATTTACTCTCTAGCAGAGGTGGGCAACCTCATGAGGTTTCGACATCATGAGGTCAACCTCAACCTCAAAATGACCTCAACCTCACGGAGTGAGGTGAGGTTGAGGTTAGGTCGGCAACACCTGAGATATTTTTGAGTGAGGTCAGCAAATGAGACCTCAACCTCATGCGTGAGTTTGAGGTTGAGTGAGGTCGTAACTTAGTGAGGTCGGCTTGTGAGGTCGAAATTATTGTTTCCCACAGCGATAAAATAGCTGGCAAAACACCTTTCATAATGCCTGTCGTGTACACTCTTTTGGCTACCAACGCGCACGTAACGAACAGTTTGCGTTTGTGCATTTGCGTTCGACACGAAAAAAAGAAGGAGGGGGGGGGGGGGGGGCGTAAAGTGCAGCGCGGCAAACAAGTGGGGTCGGACGACGGCTGCAGACACGAAAGAAGGTGAAACAAGATCCCGCCACCATTCCGAGCGAGTTTGGGAAGTAAAGAAAGTCTGCGCAAACTCGAAGGGTTTCCAGACCTACGTGGGTGTGTCGGCTTCTCGGGGAAAAAAAAAAAAGAAAAGCTAGAATAGTAGAAAAGAGGGAAGCGCAAGATCCAGCAACCAAGGAATTGCTTGGGGAGGATGGCACGAGAGAGGAGGTTTCAGAGAGGCATATGGAAAGAACAAGGATGCAGAAGAGACGAGAGATAAATGACTTGACGAGAAGTCACCCCACGAAGACTGTATTTTAGTAAATAAAATCTGCTTCTGCTATTGTATATGGTACGAGTTAAAGCGAAAGAAAGCAATAGGACGGTAGTTCGTAGTTGTATCAGTGCAATCCACTCTTTTATTATTATTATTATTATTATTATTATTATTATTATTATTATTATTATTATTATTATTATTATTATTATTATTATTATTATTATTATTATTATTATTAGTCACTAGACATTAAATTAACCCTTACATAAAAAGATAAATTTAATGTGCCCTTCTCGAAGAATCATTGAAAGACAGGTGACTTTGCAGTCATTCCTTTCTCATACCCTACATGAGCTTGCGCCTTTTTCATTTACATGTTTGTTTATCGAGGGCCTCCCCTCCGTTTTACAGCTTGCAGCCAAAGTGGTGGGTGCGCCTTTTGTTCGTAAGCTGGCTTCTGCGCTTTCGGCTCCGCAGCCGGTGTCCGATCTCAACAAGCGGACAAAGCGCGGACCCGGGAACCCCTCGGCATTTCTTGGAAAGTAAGCCACTGCACATACGCGCGCTTCTGGGAGTTTGTGAGTTTAGGTATTTTTAAGTGCGCTTCTGTCAACGGGGCCGAGAGTTACAAGGACAGTGGAAGTGTGGGTGAGAGAGCGAGATGTGTGCGCGGTGCTCGAGCGTGTGAATGCGCGAGTGAAGATCTGCGTCTCCTCTTCTCTTTAGTTTTTCAGTACACTTGCACCACCCCTATTTTTCCCTCACTTCTTATTTTCGTTTTGTGTGGTCACTTACCAGTTCCCCCTCTCGCGTTTGTGCACCCCCGTTGACTCACAACCGGCCGCTTTTCTGCGGTACGGCCAATCGTCACCCTTCCCCCCCCCCCCCTCCGCCTAAGAAAAAAAAAAAGACAAAAAAATCAGAGAAGACAATTCTCAGATTCTTCCTCTCGCAACATTCTTTTTTTTTTTCCTTCTTTAGCTTTTGCTTGTGTGCTATACTTCCGACTGGCGTATTCCTGTTGGTCTAAAGAAATATAAAGACAGGCCCTTCTCGCTTCTCGGAACACCGCGGCGGCTGCGCGGACTTCTGTCGCTTGTCGACCATGCAGGCATCTCATCGTTTCGCAAGAGGGACACGCTAGTCAGTGTTCAAACTCTGCTCTTCCTCCGTGTAGACGCGTTGCCACCCTGCTCATCCCCCGCTAGTCTTCCTCTCTTGACGGATATTGTGCAGTCGAAGAAAAACGAAACAACTCCCGTAGCATGGGTTAAGTGTTCGCGCTTCATTCTCCCAGTGGGCGTGGTTCTCTCGTCGCGACTAGAAGCTGGTGTCTCAGCCCCACGTTCTCATCGACACCAATCGTTCCTGGAACGTCTGCTTGGAAGTCGCCCTTAAACGGCGTCGGTGAGCCGCCCGAAATCGGCAAAAAAAAAAAAAGGCAGCATCTAAACAGCATGCTGTGTTCTTCGCCATTTACCGTGGCCGTCTTTTTCAAGCGAAGACACGCAGCCATGCCGTGGTCGGCGACTTGCTGTAATTTATGACGGAAGTTTCCGCCCTTTCCAGCTGAGGTCCGCCCTTCTTCTTAGAGGTCTATCGCATTGTTGCGTTCGGCGTCGAGGGTGCATGACATGGTTGCGGTTATGGCAGGTCTGGTTATGGCAGATATAGCGAAAAAATCTAAATATACCGACGATGATGTGCGCGCGCGCAGTTGTCGAATTGACAAAGACATCGAAGGCCATTTCCGTTACAAAAGCCACGCAAAAGAAACGAAAAGCATTGTAAACTTGGAATGCATTCACTGCGACAAGAAACTGTGTGACAAGGAAACCAGCTTTTGAGCTTCTCTCGGCATCTCAAGGTAATGTGCGAATTATCCCTAATCCAACGTATTATTTCTTTAACTTACATCAATGATAAAATTAATGTTTTGGGGCTGCAAATTCACCGTTAGTTATTATAAGTAGAAGGGAGGGTAACCTTTCCAATAATTTGTCACGGCGTTTGTTCTATACAGCACAACCCACTCGTCAGGATTATCGAAAGTAGCACAATGTTAAAAGTCAAGCACGCTTTACCTTTTTGTAACTAAGCGTCTCTGCATATCGCAACATTTTGTTCTGTCCGCCTCTTGTGATAAGTCCCACGTCAGAAGTCAATTTAATAAAAGAATGTTATGGTACTGCAACTTCCATATATACGTAAGTGGTCGATCTACTTCTTTTTTTTTGTAACAGAGACGTAACACTGAAGAAACATTAGATTGCTTGTGATTTTCTCATCCGATTCGATTTCAAATCGCAGGAAAATGTCTTCATCAAGAAATTATGACTTTCTTGTCATGAGGAAACACTATTTGACGGTCACAGATATGTGCGACGTTTCACTGCAGACCTTCGGGGGTTCGCATCCAGCAGTGCCAAGGACACACAAGCATTACAGCGGGAATTAGGTCAAAAGTCACCATATCAAAACAAATAAAAATAAAATTTGAAGAGTTGAAACTGACCAATTTGAACTGCCGTTATTAGGTCAGCTTGCTATGAATCAGTAGCCACGCTGGCAAATGTTTATTTCAATTTTTTTTACTTTACAAGTAAGCCTCATCATATTCAATGTTTAAAATTTATGTCGTCATTCTGGCGTGTCACCGCACAGGACTTGTGCCATGACGTTTTATAGTTAGTGTTCTCAAGTGAAAAACCTTTTCTCTTTTTTTTTTTTTTTTGAGGTCGAGCGACCGGCCTCAAACTCACAGTTTGAGTTTGAGGTGAGGTTGAGTGAGGTCGGTGGTGGCATCAGAAAAATTGAGGTGAGGTCACCTGGTCAAACCTCAACCTCAAAGCCTGAGGTTGAGGTTGAGTGAGGTCAGGAAATTTTTATTGAGGTTGAGGTGAGGTTGCACTTTTTGAGGTCAAATGCCCACCTCTGCTCTCTAGCACATGTCAACATCGGGGTCCCTAATGTCGTCTAGGTCACGACGGTGCAACAATTTTGGGGAACACTTGGGCCACGCGAAAGTTTTAAAGCTCTTCGTTCGAGTACAGGCACTCAGTCATTTGCTTTCACTAATCCCTTCATATATGTCTCTATTATTCTGCACGCCCATTAGCACGGAGTCGAAAGCTATAATACCATGGGAAATACCACCTAACATGATTGTCGCTCCCTAACGTCGACATAAGGAAAAATGGTTGGAGGTTAGTGGGGGGGGGGGGGGGGGGGGGAGGAAGTCTCACTTTCAACTTTTGTGGATGACTGCATGGTTCGCTGTGACATACCAAAGAAGGTTTACGTCACCTGGAATAAGGTTAATGCACAGGAGCTCTCAGAAAGAATGCGACTAGAGCCAATACGCAATGCAGTAGCTTTTGCCCAGAAGAAGTCGCGTCCTAAAAGAAACGTCCGAGTGCACTTTGTGGGTAATTCGACCCCCTCATTCGCCAGCCTGTTTCCACTGGCACAGGCCGCATTGAACTTTGCGTAATGCAGCCAGAAGGCAAAGTTTTTCGCCAGCTCCTGCTTCAAAGGCACGGTTCACTGATTAAGACAGCTGACTACAGCGGGAGAGGAAACCATAGAAACGTTAGGGAGGGAATTTAAGACTGCTTTCGAGTTGTGAAGGCGAAATCATGAATGTCTCATGAGCTTTTTCCTTTTCACTCATTTCTGTGACTTTTTATTTTTTAACAAGGCACGCACGTTCTTATTATGCCGTGCTTCCCTCTGACACTCCACAGCGGTTCTCTGGCTCTGAAGAGTAATCCTTTTCCAGCCCGCGACGTGGATTGTCGGAACACACGGAGAAACCCCACAGAGATTGTGATGAGCTCTTCACGAGGGCAAAGAGCGTCTCCTGTTGCTGATTGGCCAACGGGGTGACCACATCACAGTCCTGCTTGACCAATCTGAGGCTCTCAGACTACTTTTCCTAGACAATGCAGATTTTGTTGCTAATGTGGCATGTATAAGGCTTCCTCCTCAACATACGGTCATCAGTGCAAGTGTGAAGGAGCCTTCAATTTTGTTTCTATTCTCATTTTTGTTTTGCTTTCATACTTCATTTCTTGTACGCTGGTGTTACTAAGAAACTCAAGTTTTTTTTTTTTTGTTGTTGTTTTTGTGTTAAGCACTGAAACTCACTTCTTCATCGACTAACCAGACATGTGCACCCGTGAGCAAAATTAGACTACGCGAACGGCTACGATTGTTTTCTTCTTTTCTGTTAAAAAGATGTGCCAAACAAAATCGCTTGCACAAGATGACAATTATATTTAGGAGGGTACCCTAGGCTGATATCTCAGAAATAATCGCTTCAGCATCAGAAAAAATCTGGCGTGCAGTTTTGTAATGCGCGTGGTCTCTCCACGTTTGCTCACTTATGAATCTACTTTCATTTTTTTTTTTTTGGGTGCAATAGTGTTTGTAAACAAATTTAAACTTATAACGAGTGCGCAGCAAAATTGAGATTATATGCATAAGGCTGACTTTTAATACCTTTTTGTATTACGTATGTGCACTGCTGTGTAGCCAAAACGCGCAGTAGCGTACTCTTGTCAAACTATTTTTACTTATTTTGTACCCCTCCCCCTCCTTCCTTACAAGAAAAATAAAACTTGAATTATCACAACAGTGTTTATGCGAAATTTATGTATACAGCGGTCGTTGATCGCTGCCTCCCGATTAAGCAGGTTGGCACTGAGGCACTCTACGGCGCCTGTTGACAATAGCAGGCTTTGTCACTTATACCCTGGTCGTCACTTATAAAAAGACGTTCTTTTTCCTCCGTCACCCTTACAACACATGCGTATGTCCTCAAAGGACCGATGGCACATACCGACTGAAAGGGCAGCTAATAAGGTTTGTGCAGACTTATGATTAGAGATGGAATAGCAGCGCTCAGTTAAAGCCAACACAGCCGGAAAAATAGCTTAGGAAGATGGAAAGGATTTCAATAGAAGTATCAGAGATAGTAAAGTATCGAAAAAGAGAATTGGGAAAATTAAACTCAGTCCAAATCTACACTTACCGGTGCCGTCGTGTTGGTGCGAGGACATTTTCTTCTTCTACACTCTCTGGCCTTGCGTCACTTTTGGCACCTGAAGTGGGCCCAAAAACTCGAGCGCTCACAAGCTGAGCGCTAGTTGCGTGAATAAAGTATTTTGCACCATCTCCTCTTTAGGCACTTGTGTACAGGAAACAGCTTGATATCTTCTTTTTTCTTTGTCTGCACATCTGACGTATCAAGGTGAATTGAATGAAGTCGAGAAATTAAAGCGCAGGTGTTGTTCAAAAATAACTTCCAGAGGCAGTAGTCCAGTTGATGAGCTAGTGAAGCGGGCTACGAACTGGGGACGAAAATATATATCGTGCGTGGTTGCATTGGTCAATGGTTCAGAGAAAGCTTTCAGAATGAAGACTTCGCATTTTGTATGATTATCTTGATGTATTCATCTAATAGTTTTGAGCAGTGGACAGCGCTTCGTTAGCCTAAACGAAACCATAACAATTGTGACCTCTCCATTCTGGTGGTTAAGCTGAATCTAGCAGGACATTTAAAAATGATGGCTCGTCCTAGCACCAGTTGAACCAAGCAAGAGCATAATCTAACCTGCAGTGCTTTTTCTTCATTCTCCAAAGTTAATTAATCAGCGACTACTATGTTGGCAACTTTTCTTTAAATCTATGGCTCTAGTAACAGTTTCAGTTCAGAAGAAGTAGTATCTTGAAAAATTGCTGATTCAAGGTTTTGCAAAGGGGTACCATTTACGTAGTTTAATTTACCGGCCTTAAACGATAGCTACCACGCGACCAGCTGCTAGCGCATACACCTCTTCGCCTTGGTGCACACTCAAAGTTACATTGGAAACAACACCCCACAGAAAAGCGGACTCTTTTATTTGTTACTTGTTTTGGGACGCTGGGGCTTTTTACTTCGTGTGTTATCTTTTAAGAAGTATAGACATCTAATTTTTGGGGTTCGTGTTTTATACTTTGTAATGATGACTAAGTCATTACTGTACACGGATTACCCCATCATATTCGCCTACGACTGCTGAAAAATTTATAATCGAATTTCTTTTCTCACCTGTTTCGTTTTCAAAGGCCTAGTGATAGCTATGAGGTCAAAATAAAGTCTAGGTCAAGGTGAGGGATAGAAAAAAAAATAAACAGAGATATGATCGTTCATGTGTCGTTTTAATTCAACATTATATAATCACGACAATTGTGAAGGGTCAGCGATTATATCGCTGTTTTTTCACGCCGCGCGTGACCTAGACTTGATTGTGACGTCTCAGCCATCTCTCGGCTGCTGAAGCCGAAACAGGCGAGTAAAGAAAATTCGAATAAAAATTTTTAGCGACCGTAGGCGGAAACCCTGTAGTGATCCATATACAGAAATGTCCTACGCATCATTAACGAGAAGAAAAATACGAGAACCTATTTACGTACAAGCTCTCTTAGTGCAGCCATCAGTCAACCGTTTTCAAAACAATCTACAATTTCTCCATTTCGCTTTATTCCTGGAGCCAATCATTAAAAATTGTTGTTGTATATATAATGTGTAAATATATTTTCCCTCTTCGTTCAAAATCAAGAGTGCCTGACTTGTCATATTATTCCTTCGTCTGCCGAATCACCCTTCTGAACCTTCGGGATGCGACACCTATATTCATGACTGTGTCCCTTACAAGAATTAGGGCTGGGGCGGCCCTTATCCCGTTGATGGCTTGCCGATGGGCTCTGAGAAGGTACAGTGCCGAGCATATGCCCTAAGAGCCCAAAACCGGCAGCCGAGGTGGATCTTCGCCACCTTTTATGGACATGCCCAGGGATGCAGCCATCAAGAATAAGACGACTACAACAGGTTGGACTGTCGGCTGCTAGGGAAGAAGACCTGCGCTTGTGGCTAACGAACAACATTAAGCCGGAGCTTGCTCCGGTTTCTTGAAGACAATATACTCCATGATTATTTTAATTTAAAAACAGCCTCATTGTATGCCACATGGCATGTCTTCGAATAAAATTAGGGCTACGCTAGGGCTACCTCGTCGGAAGTGGTATCGAAGTCGGTCAGTTTCCACGGCACTGATCAACTTTTATGTTCACACCAGAGTGTTTACAGCGATATTTCAAACGGTAAACAACATCGACTAATCATGCGAGTATGCAAGACGAAATAAATCGCAACGAGTACTGGAAATGATTTCTGATATCACTTGATTTAAATTGAGAACACATATATATTTTTTTTAATATTGGTACAACTTAGCTTCGCACGCACGCACGCACGCACGCACGCACGCACGCACGCACGCACACACACACACACACACACACACACACACACACACACACACACACACACACACACACACACACACACACACACACACACACACACACACACACACACACACACACACACACACACACACACACACACACACACACACACACACACACACACACACACACACACACACACACACACACACACACACACACACACACACACACATCCGGTGTCGTTTAAGTGTCCAGGCTATAGAGTAAGTAGACCCTATAGTCGTGATACATTTTTACAGCAGCTTCAGAAATAACTTTTTCCACTGTTTTCTACGGGCTATAATTGTCATGTGGTGATGGTAATACCACGGGCACATAAGAACCGACAGGTGTAGTAGCACTGAAAGGAACTCTTTATTTGGACTTCAGCGGCGGCGGTGATAGCAGCAAACGTGCTCGCTGGTCGCTGAACTACCAATGCCGGTTGCACTCACCAGCGCTCAATTTAAAGTCGGCGAAGAAAAATTTAAATAACTCAGCAAAATAATAAGATCAAGTAGTCCTTTTTTCTGCGTTCCAAAGGAATTCCGAGAATTAATTATGTACAAAAAAAAAAACCGTGGCGGGGTGCTTGCGCACAACTGTTCTGCAGTTCTCAAGCGTGGGAATTTTGAACAAGGTCGCTTGCAACGACATTGTGGCCACGAGGAAACGACTGGGCGTTACGTCTGATACCTTAGGAGGACCCTATCGGTTAGGAGGATAGGGGAATGACAAGACGCGAGTGAGCATGTCCAGAATTTAAGCCGCACTCCTTGCCCTCTTAGCTCAGCTAGCATTCTGCGCGTGTGCATTGTCGCCCCTCAATTACCCTATCCCTCTAACCGATAAAGGCCCCCAGCTATTGTAAATCTCGCTCGAATGAGATCCTATATTACTGAAGCGCGACAAAGCGTCAAAGACTGCGAAAAAAAAAATAAATCACGGACGATCAGTGAGACTCATGCGACATACATGCGAGAGTGTTACTTTTCTACTGTTTATGTTATCGCCGATAATAAATGACAGACATTATCGGTTGTTTCCGAATATTTTTCTTTTTTTGTGCGAGGACAATTTAAATTTAGGCTACCAAGGCCGCACGCGATGTACTGCGGCCGCCCCTTTCTAGTGAAAGTTTCCAGCTCAGTTTTATCGTGGTATCATCATAGCCTCGTGATCACAGTAGTGGAAATTCCTATGCCGAGTCCCAAAGGCGCGTGCTAACGATTATTTGAGGCGGCGAGGCTTCAAACTGTGGGGAGGGGTAAGTGCATGCAAGGTTACCGTGTGAAGCATGAAATTTCTCCAACCATCACTTTTTTTATTTTACAAAACACGACATTTCGGAACCGGCTCGGCTCCTTCTTCAAGGGTGCATGACGCGGGGCAAGGATCGAGAGCGAGAAGAAGGGGGGAGGGGAGGGGGAGGTGAGATGGGTGTGAAAGAAATGAGAAGCAAGGAGGGGGGGGAGGGGGGCATTCCACGGGTTCCTTCCTTCTCTTTTTTTTTTTTCACACCCATCTCACCTCCTCCCCCTATTCTTCTCCCTCTCGATCCTTCCTTTACTTATAGCTGCACGAAGCCTAGCGCCATGCACCCTTGAAGAAGTTGGGTTTTATAAAATACAAAAGCGATGGTTGGAGAAATTTCATGTTTCGCACAGTAATCTTATGCACTTACCCCTCCCCACAGTTTGAAGCCTCGCCGCCTCAAATAATCGTTAGCACGCCTTTGGGACTCGGCATAGGAATGTCACGGTGCCGCAGGTGCAGGGGTGCTCGCTGGCGTTTTTCTTATTTTCTTCTGTGAAGTGGCCAAGGAGCGAAGATCTTGTAAGTATGCAGCAGGAAGGTTGCCCATTTTCTGATTGATATTATTTGCGCTCGACTGTATATGCCATGACTCGAGAAGGCGTCTTTTCCGGTAATTGGTCTCGGTCTCCAGGATGAACGTTTCTCCGAAATTTATTCTGTGGTCGGAATCTTTTGAATGTTCAGCTACGCGGTTGCATTCGCTTGAAAAAATTCGTACATCATTCTTGTGTTGCCGAATTCTTTCTTTTAGGTTTTTTGTTTCGCCAATGTAGCTAGCATCACAGACGGCGCAGGGAATTCTGCGGGCAATGTCTTGGGCTCTTTCTCTTGGCGGTCGATCTTTGGTAAAGGGTAGCACGCTCCCCAAAGTGTTTGAAGGCTTGTGCGCTACTCGAACTCCTTATTTTCCTAGTATAGGCAACCTGCACTGCCTGGGTGGCGCTGCAATTGTTCCTCAGCGCGCCTCGAAAATGCTGCTGTTAGCCACTTGGTTCGCGATAAACGACCGAGCATATTCAGCACTATTATAGATGCACGTGAGACAGATAACGTCCTTGCTCAGGCGCTCTCGATGTAGCCCAGTTATTTGACACGCGCCGTGCAAAGCTTCGACAGAGTGTGCAATCTGATCCCACTAAGTCAACGCACGTGGCGTAAAAACGGCCTGCGAGAGCGCCTTAAAAGTATTTGCTCTTCTCGCTAGGATATGCGTTACGGCGCGTCGATCGACACATCAAACTTCATTGCTGGCGCCTCGGACACAGGGAATAGTGACTTACTTTTGAGATGCAGTTGCTTGCTGTTGGTTATTTTCTTTCTGGGGCCTATCATTGCGTTTTTGGAGGCGAATGATTTTCCGGATAAAATGTTTTTGAATAGCCGTTCCTTGAATATCAGGCGTTTTTGTTTTGCTTTGTCAGGTTCTGTGGTGCAATGTGTTTCCATTCTTTGTAATAAGGTCTTTACAACTGGCGTTTCCGTGAGTGTATCCGTGAGATGGGTCGGTTGCAGCCGCGCACAATGCAAAATCAGGTGTTCAGTGCCGACATCCAGTATGCGGCGCCATCTATCGGCTTCAAGGGGGGCCGGGTACGCGCAGTCAACGCGCGGTGGCGGATCGCGGATCACGGTAAACTACGTCTACCATATCTTGAGAGAACGAAGGTCAAACTTCACATCCAAAGGTATGGTCGGAAACTGCTGGCTGATGTGAAATTTATATGCTTTGGTTGCCGTTTTAGTATGTTGTCGTTGTTGTTGTGGCTGTAGGAAGAAGGAAACGAAAATGCACGGGCCTGCTACTGGCTCTGTAGCTGAGCCACCTCCGCAGCCTCGTGCAGACAGAAGAGAAAATAGAGAAGAAAGAAAAGGAAGAGGGAGAGAAAGACGCGCGCCGCAACAACAGCCATCGTCTACCACCGAAGCGGTGGTGGGTGCAATGACGGCCTACAACAGATAAAAAATCGGTGGCAGGCTAGATCCCGCCGCAAGTGGCGGTGACCTACCTGTCCCAGCCCCATCATAGAGAAACATACATACGTAAGTATGTTTCTCTATGGCCCCATCAGGGGACGCTATAGTGCTCTATATCTACGCGCTGCAGTGGCTCAGTGGCTAAAACGGTCGTCTACGGTACAGGCGTGGCTTGGTTCGAACCTGACCTCGGTGGCCGCGTTATGATGGAGAAGAAACGCAAAAGCGTCTGTTTGCTAGGCGACGTCAGTATTATCCCTTGCTCGTATGTTGTTGTGGCTGCAGGAAGAAGGAAAAGAAAATGCACGGGCCTGCTACTGGCCCTGTAGCTCAGCCACCTCTGCTGCCTCGTGCGGACATAAGAGAAAATAGAGAAGAAAGGAAAAGAAGAGGGAGAGAAAGACGCCCACCGCAACAACAGCCGTCGTCCACCACCAAAGCAGTGGCGGGTGCAATGACGGCCTACAACAGATAAAATTCGGTGGCTGGCTAGCCTCCGCCGCAAGCGGCGTTGACCTACCGTCCCAGCCCCGTATGGCCAGGAACTGCCACCCTTCACCACCTCTCCTCCCTTGCTCATATAAATAATTCCGGAGTCCTCTATTACGGCACCTCTTCCTTCTTTCAATTCCACCTTCCCCTTCCCTTACGACGCGGTTCTCGTGGCAATCGAGATGAATTTGCATTTACATACTTTTCACTTAGAAGCCAATCATCAGCGTAATTTCTTGGCATATTCGCTATCTATAGATCTTTCCATGGGACGCTTATAGTTCTTCTGCAATTTATTGTCATATACGCAACCCACCGGTTTTCTGCGAAGCAAAGGATGCAAATACACATACAAATAATAGACACGGCACTGTATTTCTTGGGCTTTCTTTTCCAGCATGTAAAGCTATCGAGATTAAAACTCAAATTCAATGCGTGTAAGGCTCTTTTGTAGAACCGGGCCATCCGCCTAACAAGATTCACCGACAGAGACAACTTATCCTGCGATATCAAGTTGCAGGGAAAAAAATGTGTAGCCTCTTCAGGGGTTCGTATACTTTTCTTGTCGTTCCAATCCGCGGGTTATGCGGAAATGACATTAATGATAGCAATTCAAGAAGAAAAAATTCTGTGCGTACAGCAGAATCAACAGCAAACAGCATCACAGCATGCAAACACGTGAAGCACTTGCGTCAATGCACAGCCTATCTAAGAGCTTAGATACGTATGGTGTTCATACGCTGCATTGCCTTATTCTTTCCAACGCATACACTGAGGCTGTGTTCAGTTCTCTTCGCTGTGAAACGTGGCAAAGTTAGCGACAATACAACTCCTCTTGAAAAATAACGCGTAACAAAATATCAAGCAAGACTCAGTAGTTGATTGCCGTTTATTGCGAAAGCAGTCATCCAGGTATGCCTCTTCTCAAGGTCACCTTGTGTGCAATCGGCAGGGTCTCACCTAGCGACAGAAGGCGCGCAACTCTGACGTCAGTAGTCGCCATAGCAACTGTGATGCCAGCCTTGTCGATCCAGCGAAGCGCCGAGTGAGATGACGGCATGCGCAGCAGGTAGTACCTCTGTGGCAGGTACTGTACGTCCTCCTTCACTTCTTTCTCGTGCGCAATTTGATCACACTGAATCACTAATGTACTTTCACGTGGAGCCAGGCTTCCCCTCAAAATTGTGGGGCAACGACGTGTGTACTTTCAACTGTACGACAGCCAGCAAAATCTATTGACCCAATATTGGTACTATACCAGCAATATTGACAATATGGCAATATCGGTACTGTGCCCGCGCCAGTGCATTGTCAATGCAGTACCATGCATGCCGATGGTTCGTATCGCCTGGCCAAACTCTGTGCCAGTCCCTCAATGCTAAACCAACAAGACAAACCGTCAAGCGGAGTCCTTGGATCGTGAAGATGTGGCTAAGCGACAAGAGAAAACGTGGGAGACAGAAGATAGTACTGCGAGGTGCTGAAACACAAGAATAATGGGCTGCGATACTGGTACAGCTTTCGCACTACCATTAATTTAACCATGCTTAAATCAGCCTGACATTTTTGTTAAGACAATGCGAGTTGGAAATAACAATGACAAATTACTTTTCTGATAAGTCACATTTCAGGGGCTGTAAGTGACCGCTGCAATCAGGTACAGTAAAAACTCGTTAATTCGAACTTCACGGAATCGGGGAAAAAGTTCGGATTATCAAATGGTCTCGAAAAAAGACGAACTATTTGCATTAACGGTGAATGTACCGTGTTTAATAGCGTAATAAACCCGCCCAACCCCGACTTTTGCTTAAGAATTGCAAAAAACAAACATCCCATGCTGTCACATCAGTCGTTAGCGCTTCCCGCCTTTTCGCGCCGTCACTGTCCACGGCGCATTTCTTGGCAGTGTGCCAAGTGCTGCGCAGCGATAACGCCATGGTGTGTTTACCTTTTGCCTTTAGCTCTAGCAAGGGGGGAAGCGAACTTTACGGTAGAGCGCCAGTGCATTGTCCTGTTGTGCAAGCCTCGTTTTCAGTATGTTAGCCTTATCATGTCGACTGCTAGTGCGATAGCAGCAAACGCCTGTTGAAGCGAACGATGCTAAAAAGCCGGCGTCATGATCGCGGCTGACCGCGTGCTGCCGTTGACCACTGATGAGGGGAAGGATGGACGATTCTCGCAAAAAGAACAAAAAAAAAGTTTCCCTTTTTTCGCGTAATTCGTTGCGCCCGTCCGAAGTCATAGCCTTTCATGGGCGTTCGCTGGGACGGAGCCAACAGAACTTATCCGTATTTCTGAATGAACAGGGCTCGAATTAACTATTTAGTGGCGAGTTTAGGGGGTTGCGCTGAAGCTGCCACCGCTAAAGAGCCACCCCGGCTGACAACCTAGCTCTGCCCTCCGGCGCCGCCACCGCGGATGTGGTTTTTTCTTTTTTTTTTTTTTTAAGGGGGGGGGGGGGGGGGGGGGGGGGGGCTCGTGCTGTGTGCCAAGCCGCCCAGTCTCGGCTGTGCGTAGTTCGAATTATCCGCAGCGGAACCGACCCGCGTTAGAATTATCGGGCTTTTTTATACGCCATGTACTGAATAGGGCTTGGCCGGACCAAGTAGAGTAATTCGAAGTTCAAATTAACGAGTTTTCACTGTATACATTTCAATTGGAGTAATTGTAACTGCAGTCGGTTACTTAC
This sequence comes from Amblyomma maculatum, assembly GCF_055883805.1. NCBI lineage: Eukaryota > Metazoa > Arthropoda > Arachnida > Ixodida > Ixodidae > Amblyomma > Amblyomma maculatum. The sequence goes on from NC_139354.1 coordinate 18,773,025, forward strand.
TTTCTTTAGCGTGTACAAGGCAGTTTTCAGGAGCAAGGCAGGATCACGCGCACTACCACAGCCTCCTGGCACTACAATAGGCAATTGTGCTTCTACGCGCCTCTCGCCCCCCAAATTGGCGGGCGTGACAATAGTGCGCGGGGGCGAGAGGCACTTAGGAGCACAATTGCAAGGGCTCCTCTGGAAAGTGAAAGTTGGTCCCGAAACGTCTGGTTCTAAAAAATAATTTGGTTGGTGATAAGTGTTTCTCAACTTTTGGTATTGAGTTGACAAATGCAGTCCAGGATTCTGAGAAGTCCGCCCCTGACAAGGGCCACTTCCACACTGGTTTTAGTTCTTGGGATGTCATGAGCACTTCTGTTCGACGAAAAGCTGCACTCTTTTGCGTTCGTCAACAATAGGGACAATTTCCTTGTGGTCACCCCGGCGAGCGTCAGGCAGGTAATTAGGTAGTCGTTTCCCGGGCTTCCGACCCGGCGAGGTGAATGACCGTCGCAGCACGTGGCGACGATGTAGCCTGGCGATGTTGCCGTAGCACGTGGTAGCGATGGCACAAAAGAAGTGTGTTCGTTTCCAACGGCGCGAACGCTTGTAAGTATTTTTTTAATTGGTTCGCAGAAAAGGAAAGGCGCAGTATCTGCCACGCTTGTTCCGCTGCTACAAAATGCACCAATTTATGGCAAGATCGAGCGACGTCAATGCGTGCATGCGTACCTAGAACTGGTAGTACAGTGTTACAGAGGGAAGGCGGGAGTGAAAGAAATAGAAAAAGGGGGCTGTAGAGGAAGGCTACGGAATAACTTGAAAATCCTGAGGATCTACAGTGTGCACTTTCATCGTGCAGCACACACGGACTCCTTTGCGTTCCAGCCCCCATCGAAACGCGGCTGTCGTAACTCACTTCCAACTGGACATTTGGCTGAGCATGTTGTAAGAAGTCTCAGTCACAGAGCACGATATCATTCTGCGTCGCCCAACAGCGATATCAAGATGCGACGTCGCTTATTAAGCCGGTGACTAAGACCGGTGCGTCATCGCACTGCCGCGCGCTCAAAAATCGTCCCGTCCAAGAAACTAGCCTTATCTTGGCGCTCGTCACTTTCTGCCACAACCACATGGCGTTGCTTCGCGCACTAGTAGAGCTCGATTGACAACCAATGCGCATCCCAGTGGTTCGCTCAGGAAAAGTGCGGTGAAAGCAGAGGGCGTTACTGGGCGTCATTTTTATTAGTCAAGCGCACGGTGATCGCGCAGATCACTTTGAACTGATCTGCAGAGGGAAAACGACGCTCCTTCTGCGGTCCGCACAGCTGTGAGCTTGCATCGCGCGCACAGCCTTGCTCGGCACCGCAGTATCGTTTACATTGTGTGCGAGGGATGCAGCGAAGTCTACAGTGCTGCATGCCGAGTGGTCGACGCCGTGCTCTGAAAGAAGACAACGTTGGCGCTACGCGGTATTGAACGCAGCCACCCGCTAGCAAGCGCCCGGTGCTCTACGTTCAGACGCCATCGTCGGTCCCGCCGCATGAGAGGATTGCTGCAAACGGCGTGATTGGGACAACCGGAAACGACGCCGCAAACTCGCCGAGCCTCGACAGCGCCGTGAAAAACACTGCGTTTAGCCGCAGTCAATGACCAGTCATCTAGCACTGGTCGACGCAGAATACCTCTTCGTGCTTTATGTCGACCACCATGAAACGTAAGAGGCCTCAGAAGGATCAGGTCGACCAGGAGATGAGGACGCCGACTAACGAGCGCAGTCTGAAGACATACTTCAGGCACTTCGACCTGGACGTGAGGAAGCCGTGCACTCACACTAACTTCTCCGAGACCGTGAACGGTGCAGGGCCGTCGAAAAGACAACACGGCTGCTGGCTTATCAGGAGAGTCGACATCTGGAACCACTTTTTCGAGAACATCGGCATTGAGCTCCGCCAAAGCCAGCCAGGTAAACTGTCAGTCTCCACGTTCGCCCCTCAGAGTGACCCGAGCCTCACTGACTATGGACTGGTATGTGCCACACTTCTGGGAGAGCTGCTCGCGATCCATCGGTGCATCTATTACGTGCACTGCGGCTACTCGGGGCACCTGTTCGCGCTCAAGCGGAGGATGGTAGACCACCTGGTCCCCAACGCCGCACTCGAGCAGTTTCACTTGGATGGACAGATGATGGCAAGGGATGAGGCATACGGCCTTATTAGGACCATGGTGCGCGGAAACCTGCTCGGCATCCAGATTTCCAACCTTCAGCTGCGCCACTGTGACCTGCCGATGCTGTCGGATTACGTCGAGTCGACCGCGTCGCTGAAGGAAGTGGTTCTGGTTCATGTCGGCCTCAAAGTGGTCGACATCGTCGCGCTGTTCAAATCGCTCGAGTGCAGCAAGACTGTGGAACTTATAAGGCTGGAGAGCAACACGGTGGGCATACGCGGTGCGCAGCAGTTCGCGAAGCTTCTGAAGCGGAACAAGGTCCTGAGGTCGGCGACTCTACAGAGGGCGAGACTCCAGTCCAAAGGGGCAATGGCCATAGCGTCTGCACTCACGGAGAACACCACACTGACTGCGTTGCGGATTGCAAGCAACGGCATTGGAGCCACCGGGACTCGGGCGTTGGCCGACGCATTGAAGCTTAACAACTCGCTCACGGTCCTGGACTTGCGTGACAACGCCATAGGCGCGGAAGGAGCTCACGCGGTTGCTGAGATGCTCACCGTGAGCACCAAGCTCGAAGAGCTGCACGTGTGTGGCAATGCTATCTCCGACTCTGGAATCGTTGCAGTAGCAGAGTCCCTGATGCACAACAAAACGCTCAAAATCCTGTCAGTATTTGCGAACGGTTTTGGCGAGAATGGAGTAGCCGCATTGGCTAGGCTGCTGGCTAGCAACGAGACTCTACAACGGCTCAACGCCACCCTGGAGTCCACCTTCGGCGGCAGGAGGCCCCTGGACGCCTTCGCAGATGCCCTAGCATCCAACAAGACCCTCCGCGGAATGCAACTCTTCGTCTGGGGCTCTCACGCGATGAGGCAACTGTCGCACACGATCCGGTTGACCGAAACCCTCCAGTACCTGTGCGTCTGTACGTCCGGCCCGGAAATCGAGCAGCTGTGCTGTGCGCTTGAAAAAAACCAGTCCATCCAGGAGGTCGAGATCAACTGCTACCTCAACATCGAGGGTGGTGTCGCGTTGGCGCGTCTTTTCGAGGCGACCACGACTATCAGGGCGGTGACTATCACCAAGAGGGTGACCACTACATGCCTCATCCGCATGTTCCAGGGTCTCGCAAAGAACAAGAGCATCTGGTGGTTCAGTGTCCAATGTGGATTCCTCAGGATGAGCGCCTGTACGGCCATCGCCGCCGCTCTGGAGGTGAACAGGACTCTCTACTACGTGACCTTTGGCAGACCGTCAGTCGACGAGGCGAGCATGAAAGTCCTCTGTGCGGGCATTGCGAATAACCCTGTGGTTCAGATGGTGGGGCTGGGTTATACGACTTCCAGTAGGGCGGCGTTCAAGATCAGGGAACGCCTCCGCCGCAACACGCACTTGATGATGCAAGCCATCGAGTTTGTGTTGGCTCACACGATTAGCAAGCTTGGAGCCGCAGCGTTCGAAATGCACAAGGAGAGCACCTTCTTTCGCCAAGAACTGGGCAAGGCTGGAGAAAGCAGGGGTCGTGAGTCGTCTGCACTGGCCTTGATAAGGGAAGCCGAGCTTTTCATTGAGGATAATTACTTCCTGATTACGGGGGTAGTGAAGGAAGAAATCGTGTGCGTTCGGCCAAAACGCAAAAGGAAGAAAGTAGCAATGTTCGATGTTCTCAACAGGGACTGCTTAAAGGAAGTGCTGTCATATCTACGGGTTTCTGATGTTATCTGATGTGCGTTCGTGAACCCCCTAGCGACCAAGCCGCCTACCTCGAGGAATCTTGAGTTTTTTGTGAACTGTGCCATATTTTGTGTTTTGCTTTTGTTACATAAATATAAAAACTTTCTTCCTTTGGACGAGTTTCATTTTCATGTAGCGCCATTAAAGGAATGAAACGCTCGAATCTTTTGTTCTGAAATTTGGCCTCTTTTCTTAGTCTTTGCACTATTTGGTTGTCATTCAATAGCTGCATTGTTGAGCGCGGCTTCGCGGGCCTCGATGAATCTTGAGTATCATGTGAACCTCGCCAGTTTTTGTCTATTGCTTTTACTGTTTTTTTTTCTTAAAGTTTATACGTAAGGACTTTGTTCATTTGGACGAATTTCATTTTAATGTAGAGCCATTAAAGGGATGAATCGCTCGTTGCAGCTTCTATTCTGAAACGTGGCCACTTTGCACTACGTTGTCATTATCATAAATAGCTGCACTGTTAAGTGCGGCTTCGCGAGCAAAATATCAAACACGTGACGACTATAGCGAGCGTGGCGGATCCGAGAGCACCGAAAGCGCCATACAAGAACCAAAACATACGGCGTCACTATCATCGCCATTTATGCGTTGCGCGGTCGTATACGGTCAGGCCAAGCCAATGCGTAGCAGGGGACAGGCAGGGCAGGCACGAACTGTAGCGCGCGTTGTGCTGCTTTGCTCGCTTTATAAGTTGTAAGCGTAATGATTTTGTCATGTCATCGGTAACATTTGGCCAGAAAGTCTTCACTCCTAAGCCGCCCGACAAAGGGAGTTTCCCACTGGATCACGAAGGTGAGAAACTCTTCCGATTCGTTTGCGCAGGTGAACAGGTATGGAACTGCGCCGACATGCGAACCGATCTCGAAATGATTTTGAATGACCATGTTCTCTGTGGATTCGTTCATTCTAGGCGAGTGCAAGAAGGGAGTCCTACAGTACCTTCTCTGCTTGAGGGACAACAACGGCAACGCGGAACCTTGCAGGCACCTCGCCCAGGACTATTTGAAATGCAGGATGGACAGGTGAGTGTTGCCGAGTCACTTGAGAAGATTCGGTTAAACGAACTCCGAATAACATAATGCGGAAAACATTTTGCTGGAGGTGCCAGAATTTTCTGGGGAGTGTGTGACGTAGGGGGGGGGGGGGGGGGGGGTGCTGGTGTGGCAAAAAGAAATGACAGTAAGAAGGAATAATAATAGGCATCAGGTAAGTGGCGTCGAAAAAGTTTTACAAAGCTTAGTGAAATGCAGGAAGTAAAAAAAAAGGAAAATGAGCACATGAGAAAACGCAGAGTAAAAGGCGTGACATCAAATAAAAAAAAAAAATAGCAAGGCCAATTCGCTTTGTAAAGTAAAACATGACATTTCATTTATTTTTCCCTGGCACTAGTTCCAAGGTAAATTCACCATGCTAGTTCCATTCTGGCGCGCGTACGAAGCGCTGGCTGAAAACTTTCCATTTCGCTTATATGAGATTGGGTTCTTGAAGCAAGGTGCGCGAATGCAGATTCGTAAACTACTTGCAGTAATAATGCGAGATTTGCGTCCTCCAGAATAATACCGGCGGCGAGCTTTGCTGGGCAGGGCATACAACAATGTACTACTAACAATACTGCCATTTCGCAGTGTACAGTCGTGAGCAAAAGTGGTATACAACACGCAGCCAATGGCGGAGCTCGGGAAAACTGCATTGCAACGCCATCAAGGAACAACTATCTGGGATTGAGACAATCTCGGCAGCGCCCATTTTATTGACATGCATGTGTTGCTGGCTTTGTCACTAGCAGAATGGCGTTTCGATGCAGTTTTCCCGAGCTCTGCCACCAGCTGCGTGTTCTATACCACGTTTGCTCACAACCGTGCCTTCAAATGCATGGGACATGATAATGTGAGCAGATTCAAGTGCATTTCACATTCTATAAAACACCACAACAGCTGTCAGCACTTCTAACGTCGTAACCATTACTCTGAAATACCCATTCTAGCAATGAAAGGTCTTAAAGGACTAAAGACACCAAATTTTTGGGCTCGTGTTTTAGCATTTGTAATGATGCCTAGGATATTACTTTACACGGATCACCATGTCACATTCACCTACTACTGCTGAATAATTTATAATCGAATTTCATTCCTCACCTGTTTTGGTTTCGGTTCAACAGCCAAGCTATGGCTCTGACGTCACATTCAAGTCTAGGTCAAGCGAGGGTTGAAAATACAGCAATATAATCATTGCTATGTCATTTGAATTCACTACAATGGTAAAGCCAGCCTGCCCTAAGAACAGGAATCACAAGTGAAGAATGAGCGATTATATCGCTGTTTTTTCATGCTGCGCATCAAGACATTATTGTGATGTCACAGCCATCTCTCGGCTGTCGAAACCGAAACTGCTGAGAAAAGAAAATTTAATTATAAATTATTTAGCGGTAGTAAGCAAAAACTGCGTGCAGATTGATATACAGTAATGACTTACGCATTATTAACAAGAAGAAAAATGCCACCAAAATTTGGTGTCTATAGTCCTTTAACTGTCCTGTGTGCTTCAGAAATTTCAGTCATTATTTGCTATCTCGGTATATTTCAGCCATATTTTAGGACTCCACCTATCATATCTTGGGCATTAGAAAAAAATTGGTGACAGAATTTAGACCTCAGTTATCAGGTAGTTACTGCACATAACTGTGAGGGTTGTGGTGTAGTGTGGAATACTTTGATAGTACTAGCTGTGTTGGCCTCTTTTTATTTGAAGGACAATGCCATGCTGAACCATGGATGCACGGTTGAACTCTGGCTGTGGCAGCCGCAATTGGATGGAAATGAATATCCATTTGCTGTATGATTTCAGTGCATACTAAAGAACCTTATATGGTCTAATTTAATCCAGATCTCTGTAATATTCCTTGTAGTCATATGCGGTTCTGGGGACGGCAAACCCCACGTAGCATTGTGTATGCTTCCCGAGTGAAATGAGCAGTAGAGATGCTTCATGCTGAACAAGATTCAAGTACTGCTAAGTGGCTGGAGTCAAAACCCAGCTTGCAAAGTTGAGCATTCATGAAACAAGCTTATATTTTTGTTTGATTTCAGGAACCTGATGGCTAAGGAGGAGTGGTCGAAGCTGGGTTTCAAAGAGTCAGCTGAGGGGAAGTCAAACTAAACCATGTGCGACGCAGAGGGAGAGGCAAAGGTGGAGTCGGGGTTTGACGAGCCAGAGAACAGCGACATTCCACTTCCCGACGATGGGGCGGATAAAGTGCTGTCATTTCAGGAAGCTATGGCCATCGCTGACAAAAAAATACATGCCCTGATCAGGTGAGGCAGTTGTTTGGGGTTTTCGTATTTTTATTTCTGTACATGTTTTATTTTAGTCCCCCTTCAGACACACACATGCACATGTTACAATTGTCGTCCTACTGTCAGTAATCTGCATTAGTGATTGTGCTTACCAGTAGTGTACAGCGATTCATGTTTGAAAAAGGGGCACTAAAATTTTAGAACATGATAGCCAAACAGGTCCGAAAAAGCAAACTGATAATTTGTTGGAAGTTTTTGAAAATTCCTCCTTTTGCACTACACATTCGCTCGAGTTGCATCCTCTCATTGCATCCTCTCGCGCATGTGATTTCAGCCGTGGAGACTGCTGCAGACTACTGTTATGCGTTCGCCAGCAGCCCCGCCGCAATGGCGCAGTGGCTAAGATGCCCGACTACTGTTCCTGTTTTTCTCACTTGAGTTGTTGTGTGAGTGGAGAGGGAAAATGCAGAGGCTACATCAGCGAGATCGAAAACTTTTGTGGGAGGATGATAGACGATTCAGTATTTACCAGTTTCATTGGCTTCTTTGCCCTCGCTGGATCCCTTTTAGTGCCCTTTTGAAGTTAATAATCCAACAAAAGCAGGGTGGTTGTCATGGTGGTAGTGCCTACATGTGCATTCTTTATCTGCCTGAACAACGTCCTGAACAACGTCCTGCTCAAAGTAATGTTATCTATAAAATGTGGCATGGCTAATCAGTGGATTCTCCGCATTTTTTCAACGATTGGGAAGAAGATCCTTGGCTGCTTTGTGCACGCTTGCCATGGCCTCGCTGGAGAGGGCTGAAATGCCTTGATGCGGAGCGTTTGGCTATGTGCAAAGAGGTGGTTGAAACTGTCATTGTAAAATGGGTGAATGGGGAAAATTTATTTTGACAATGTCAAAGCTGTTGGCTTGTTGCTTTCTAATCTCCCTGTCCACACTGTTCTCAGAAACCGCAGTTGCTATGTTCAACTGAGTGCCATCCAACATGAGACGTTAGCTATCTTGAGAAACTCAATGCAACTAGGTTCCTGGTGCGTCTGTACCCTCATCAAGTGTTCTGTCAATTGAATCATTATGCCTTGACTTGCTTATACAACTGAGCAATGCCTGACGGCATGTTCTTATCCTTAGTGGGTGCAATGGTTCTTTTCAGTCCCTTTGTATCTTTATCCAGCAATGTTGTTTTTTACTTGGCGCATAGCAGCGCTGACTTGACAGCTGATTTGGTGAAGAAAAAAAAGTGACTCTTCGTAATTATGGCAGTCTATGTATTCAGAGAGTATAAATGGTTTGTGCAACATTTGGTCTTTTGCGAGAGGTGTGGTCCTTGCTGTTACATTTAAGCTAGAGATGATTAAAGCTCTCAAGAGTTCATATAAGCATTGTTTGCGGTTGGCTGTGGGATGGAAAGATTGATAGACTGTCAGCAGTCCGGACTATCCCAAGAGAGCCTCAAAGAGAAAATAGTTCAAACACCCTTGTCAAAAAAGACCCCGCGCAATGCCAAACTCTTCATTGTTGAGGAAATGAAAGCAGTAAAATTTTAAGACATAAAAAATGGTCAAGCCATATGAAAGAATGCCTTTGGCTGCTTTTCAGAACCTTGGTGCTTTATAAAAGAGCTACTCCAGCTAGACCAAAGTCAACAGTATGAGAGTCTAGTTAAAATGTTTAACGTCCACTTTCCATTTACTGTTCGAAGAAATAGTGCCATAAATGTGAACAAAATATGCCCTAGGGATATCTTGGAAGAGTGTTCCAGTTGCTTGTTAATATCTCTGCCGCGTTGTATCACTTGCAGTAGTGACCCCCTACTCAACAACCTCCACCCTGAGGTGACCACCGATGAGCTCAAGTCCTACCTGGCACTCGAGCACGGCCAGGCCATGTCCCTGGTGGTGCACAAGGCTGACAACGACTACTACACGGTTGTGGTCGAGCAGAAAGCGACGGTGCTGGACTTGAAGAAGGCCCTGCGGCGTCACGTCACGCTGCGCATGGTACGTTCGCGGCTGCTCTCCTACTTTGCGCCCCTTCCTTAGCTGGGTACATCACGGAAAAGCAATGGTGAATACCCCTCAGAGGAGGTGTTCACCCATTGGCATGAAGACGCTGTTAAGCATGTCGTCTGCCTACGATGCCATACTAGCAGTGTTAAGCATGTCGTCTGCCTGCGATGCCATACTAGCAGTGTGAAGCATGTCGTCTGCCTGCGATGCCATACTAGCAGTGTGAAGCATGTCGTCTGCCTGCGATGCCATACTAGCAGTGTGAAGCATGTCGTCTGCCTGTGATGCCATATTAGCAGTGTGCAGCATGTTGTCTGCCTGCTATGCCATAGTAGCAGTGTGAATGATGTCGTCTGCTTGCGATGCCTTACTAGCAGCTGCAGTAGAGGCTGATGGCCGCGATGCCTGGAGGGCCTCCTCGGATGGGCATTTACCATGTCACTCTTCAGCCATGTCTGTCTATATAGTGTGTTTTTATTTCATTTTAAGCTTTTAAGAGCGTATAGACATCAAATTTTTGGGTCCGTGTTTTATCCTCTGTAATGATGTTTAAGACATTACCATACCTGCCAACCTGAACATTTCAAAGTTCGTAAAACCTCCGCGACCGGGAAAGGGGAGGGGGGGAGGGGGGGGGGCTGTGTGTTTTTTTTTCTTTTTTTTTTACTTTGCAAGAATTCATCTTTAGCGATACCCTTGCTCACTCACCCACAAGCAAAATACGTGTCCCGTAGAGTAATGAGCGAAAACTCCATTGTGTCACGATTTATATTTGCAACGCTTTTGCAGTTGCTGACTTCGCCTCCTTCAAAAACTTCTCTGTGAAGGCTTGCTCAAAGCAGGTGCCACTCTGGTGTCCTTTCACCATCAGCAGACTTTCTAGAGTTTTCTCGGAAACAGATGAGCGAAACTCCGTTCGAGTTTTGTTGACAGAGCTGAATATTCTCTCACATTCAGTGTTACTGTGGGGAATGGAGAGTATGCCCAGCACAACCATTGAGATTCTGCGGAATCTGGGCGAACCATCGACACCTCGAATGCTCTCGATCACTGACTTGAATGCGAATGAATGCTCTCGATCACTCTCGACATCTCCATCACTGACACTGAACGGTATGTTGTGTTCAACTAAGAACGCCGTGAAATGGCATTCTGCACGAATCACACCGAGGTCGCTGTCACTGCGATCAAAACTTGTCAGGCTCGGCTGGCTCTTTGCGGCTCGCACGTATCCTTGGTGCTTTTTCGAAGCGATGTGGATCTTTATGTCGGACTTGCCACCATGTGAAATGTTATCACAGGCACCACGTGGTGCAAAATCCGAACTTCTCTCCTTTCTTAGACGGCACGAAGCACGGAAATTCTGCCGCGTACGACTTCAAAAACACTTGAAAGTACTGTCGCGGCTTTGAGCCCGCCATTGCACTGCGAAACCGCTACTACTAAAACTTCAGAGTCGCACTGAGTCGGACGTGGCCGCAGATCACGCAAAAACAGAGGCCAACACCAAAGTTGTCCAAACACGTGACCAAAGGAACAGCCACTAGCCTGGCGGAGGCGGTATCGAGTTTTGAATATGGATTCGTGTTCCCCCGAGTAGACGATAGAAGTCACTACAACGTTTGCAGCTGCTGATGATGATATCACAAATATGTGTTGCCCTCTCATGGCCGCCAAACGTACCTTAATAGTGTTAACATGGCCTCCGAAATTACCTTTCCGCGCGTGTGGTGTTATCTCGGAGGCCATGATGTTAATAGATGTCCGCACTTTTTTTTTTTCCGAAAATAAAACATTTTCCGTAAAATTTCCCGCAGGATTCGTAAAATTGTAAGACTGGTCAAAATTCGTACATTTTACGGAAAATTCGGAAGAGTTGGCAGGTATGACATTACTGTACATGGATCACCACGTGATATTCGCCTACGACCGCTGAATAATTTATAATCGAATTTTATTTCTCATCTGTTTTAGTTTCGACATGCGAGCCATAGCTGTCATGTTAGGGATGCTATTCTCATACTTGCTTTGTTTATTGCCTCGGTATGCTTTTACATTCGATCTGATAAATGTGACATGACAACCGATAGTCTCTGACCTTCCAGACACTACAAATATGCCATTTTTCGATATATTTTTTTGCGGTGGAGACGAAGACAGCTTGAGAGTTACAGAAAAAAAAAAAAAAAGAGAGAAATAAAAATTATTGCCCAAATTGGTCGTTTTATTTTCTGCATCCCTCCTTGAACTTATCATTTTCCATTGTATCATTTTCTTTTTGTCCCCCCAGTTTAGGTTGAGTCTATTTCATTAGCCTTTAAGGTGGTGGACAGTATGTTGCTACAACGCTGTTTTCACTGTCAGGTGTTTTTTAGCTTGAGTGCTGGCATTAAGTGTGACAGTTTTATGAATGCATTCTCATGTTAATACTTATTTCTATCACCTATTATTCATATTTGTTGCTTCTCATTTATAAAACTGCTGAAGATTTTCCAGATGTGCAGTGCAGAACTTTGGCAGCCTTCTTTTTTTTTGCTTTGCAGCCATTAAATTTGCTTGCACAGAATGAAACAAAGCCTGCCAGCAGAGTTCCATTCAAGAAAGTTTTCAGGATTGCTCCCCAGTAGTCGGAAGTATTGGAATCCAACCAGTAGGCTTAGGAACATGCATCTTAGAGCATGATAGGTAGCTGAGCCAGAAGCGATGGCAAACTGAGCGGTGGAAGTTGACACCATGTGAACCACTATTCTTATTTGCCGATCTTTTTTGAGCAAAAACGTTACTTCACGACCAAAGCTGCAAAAGCCGGGTGAGGTGTGAAGCCTGACCTTGAATTTACCTTTCGAGCAGCGAGAGCTAACATGGAAGTGTAGTGGTTTGTATTTTGTACCATGCCCACCCATGAGCCAGCATAGTGACCATTGTCCACCATGGTGGACTAGACTGTTGATCCGCGCAACTCCTAAAATTTGACCCGGGTCTCCGGAAATTGACCTCGGCTAAGTTGTACCGAAACTGGTATGCGGATATAATGAACCGGATATAATGAATTTGGCCTGGGGTAACCGATAATTGACCAACATAAATGCACTGAGTGTACCGTGCTTTCCTATGAGTTACCACTGTAACCACGTTAAACCTCTGTTTTGTTTTTTTCCATTTGTCTAGGCTCGCAAGGGAGTGAAACGTGTGCTGAGCTGGAAGTATGTGTGGAAAACCTACTGGCTTTCCTTTGAAGGTGAATTACTTAGGGACGACAAGGCGCTTCTGCGGGACTTTGGAATCCGCAACAATTCTCAGCTGTCGTTTGTCAAACGACTGCGTGAGAGATAGGCATAGGATGAACTGTGACCCCATTTTAGTAGCTTGTGAATCTGCACGAGAATAAAGAAGCGTTCATGATCTCTGGTTTTGATAATGCTGGCCTGCTTTTGACGAACCTTTGTGTATGGTCCTGAAAAAGGCTGTTGCCAGTGACATATCATAGCGTATCAATCAGTGAAGGGACTCTAGGGACCCTCCCTTGGGAATAGCTCCCTAGAGACTCTAGGAGTTAGGGACTCCCACCTATTACTCCCTTCATGCTGTATAGCTTGCCCATTGAGAAGAAAATTACCACCTCGCATGCTGACGATACTCAGTAGTTGCTTACTCATAATGGTGCTTACAAGCATGCCAGCTGTGATGTCGCAGCTATCACAGTTATGTCAGCTCTAAAGTCTTCCTTCACGCAAGCCTTGTGTTTCGTGACTATTTTGGGCCAATGCTTTGGCCCATGTAGGAAAGGTGGCGAGAAATTCCCACCAGAGTCAGTTTCATGCACTTGATTTCATTACTTATTAAGTTTCCATGTAATTGGCATTGTTCTGTAAATCTGTTGGCATTATGGCTATCATTTGCCTTTTGCTTTGGCCCATGTAGGAAAGGTGGCGAGAAATTCCCACCAGAGTCAGTTTCATGCACTTGATGTCATTACTTATTAAGTTTCCATGTAATTGGCATTGTTCTGTACATCTGTTGGCATTATGGCTATCATTTGCCTTTTCATTGTCCAAAATACACTGGGTTCCGGACAGGCGAGTTCAGTGTTCGAACAGACCCTTGAAATTCTCTAACATCCTTGATTTTAGAAAAACTTTCAAGGGCATTTGAAACTTATTAAATTCCTTGAGAAATTTAGATTGACTGATTGACCTTTGCTCTGGCCGATTTTTAAAAAGTGTATTTGAAACTTATTGAATTCCTTGAGAAATTTAGATTGACTGATTGACCTTTGCTCTGGCCTATTTTTAAAAAGTGTGGTTCCGTACGCTTATCGGGAATGCCGCTTGGGGGAGCATGGGGGCTGATTGAGGATGGGGCATACACCAATGTGACTGCGTGGCACTTAGCGAGCCCTAGCTCAAGAGTTGCCAGCTTTTTTTCATCCCCCTTTGTGAAAAAAATTTTGAATAAATCAACCTGGAAGCAGAGCCTATCCTGTGCATCATTTCCTTGACTATTTTTTTTTTTTTTAAGAAGAATTTTGGGTGCCGGGGGTGCTTGGTTTTCCTAGTCCTCTCTCAGTCTTCCACTGTTCCCTCTAAGGGACACTCTCAACAGCAGTGACTCTGATTTTGAAGTCGTCGGGTGCAGTCAACATCACTGTACAGTTTTACCTTTTTGCAATGTGATGTATATTAGAATGCCATGCCAAGTTAAAAATGCAAATTTCAGGCTGCCGCCACCCGTGGGAAAATGTATCGTGTTTTAACGATACTGCTAATCTCACAGATGATTATTGCAGGATGGACACACAAGTAATGCATACAAATTGAAACAGAGTGAACAAAAATGGGTAATACCAGATACAAAGCAATGTTAATTGAAGCATTCAAATGTGAGCAAGGGGTGCGGTTAAATGCCAAAACTTTGGGAGTTACTAAGAACAATAACTTTCGTCATCAAGGCCCACAGTTCGTCAAAAGGTGAGGGAAAAGGATGCAGAGATGGTCATTGTGGAGAGGTAAATCGGTGCTACCAGATTCACCAACTATTTAAGGTTGTGCAGCGCCAAAGTACTCTGTATGGTCAGCTACGGCTTAGTTGCACAAGCACTGAACGTACTGCCTTCGCAAGATTAAGGTTTGAAACTAGCCCACTCATTCTTTACATTCTCAACTAATATGGAAGAAGCTGTCAAAAGATGACTGGACTCTTGTCATGCTGTCGCATCGATGCATGACAGCCCAGCAGGCAATATGGCAATGGCCAAAGGTGGCCCGATTGGAAAGTGTCGATAAATATGTGGCAATAACTGTTTTATTGTAACAATACATTACCTTACATACGGCACAAGCACAAAGGATTTCTACACCTGGATGTATGCAGGTTGCTGTCAACCCCACTTGCTAGGATGGATCGACAAAAATGGGTTCTTTATTAATGCATTGGTAGCATCTCCTGGATCATGACAAGGCCTGTCATTTGCACATTTCCTAGAAGTATACGCATTTCAGCCGAGTTCAGAATAGCTTTGCTAGATTTTCACATTTCAATGAGCGTGTAAAATCCTCTGGCAAGTAGCAGGACTCCGCAGAGGTATTCCCTGTTGATAGACGTCTCTTTGAAGTAGGCGCTCCTCAACTTGCCCTGGAGGTTCAGCGTCCCTTCATCAACCAGCTTCCTCAGGGTCTCCTGTCCAGATACTCGCTCGTTGCCAACGTTGAGGTCGAAAAGGTTTGTTATTGCAGACGACTTTACGGAAACCACCTGCGAGGATGAAAGATAGTTGGAGGGATGTCCAAGTATGACCCGAACTTTAGCATAGGCTGCTTTTACACAAGGGATGCAGAAAAATGCATTTAGGGAGTTCTCGGTCACATGGTGCAGTCAAATAATGAGTCTTGTGGATTACATTACGTGACCTTGCTACATTATGCTACTTCATGCAAATGACAACTACAAAAAATCTCGAGAAAGGGGGAATGCTTGCTTGCGGTATCCGACACTATAAAAGGAAAAGACTATTTATTTATTAATAATGCTTTTTAGAATGTATCAGCTGGCCTAGCTATTCCTCATCCTCGAAAAAAAAAAAAAAACTTGCTCAATCACGTGACTGAGACTATGAGTGGGCATGATATGACCAGGCAGTTAGGAGATCAGCACTGCAGACTTCGCAAACAGGCTTAAACTATCATTATAACGGATTTTGCAACTTGCATTAACCATTACACAAGAAAAGGTCTTCCATTGGCTAACTGTGTAAGGCATACAATGTGTTTTCAGGGTGCTATATTTAGACGTTACAACCCAAGACCTGGCGTTAACATTGCTGGGAATCGGCCAACGATTGGCATGTTTGAAACCCCGCGACAAACCTTACAGGACTTTTCTTAAACCGACTTGTAGCAACTGCCAAATAGAGTTACAGCAAAACTCTCACTCCAAATGAACATCAAGAGACTCAAGGAAATAGTTCATTAAAGTGAAAGTTTGCTAACCTGAATATTTGCTGAAATATGGAGCAGCACGGGGCATGATATGCATTAAGTCAACATTGTGAAATGCAGCTTAACGAATTATGTACATTAATTCATGTACTATGTGCATTATTAGAGCTACAGTTTTTACAGTGTAAGGAGTTGTGTACATTGATGCATAACAGTGGCGTTCCTTCTCATTTCGCAAAAAAAAAATAATTTTCGTTTCCACCTTTAAAGTGCAAAAATTAAGAAAGTGTCAAGCTTAGTCAGTTTTTTTCACACTTCCTCTGGCACAACTTGTTGCTAAGACATGGAATCTCTCAACTTTCCAAGGCATCCTATAGCCTCTGTTAAGAGTTACAGGGTCTGTTGCATTGTTCTCCATGCCCACTTTCACCGTACAAAGGGGAAAGGCCAGATTTGGGCCAGCAATTCCTAACTGTAGCTGGTGTTACCATGCCAGCGCTCTAGAGTACAAAATGTTAAACTGATGACAAAAGTAAGCCTGGGTCTACCGATCGAGTTAATTAAAACTGAAATTTTGCTGTTCAGAAGTTCATTTAACTGAAACATTTTGGGTAGAATTCATAAGAAAATTGCCAAGGATTTTTTCAAATTTCTTATTATGAAACATTCATCCAACTGCGAGTTTACTATACCATGTTTAAAAGGCCGCACTTTTACGTGAAAGCACAGTAGTCATGCAATGAATCATTTCAAAGGACATTTCACTGCATAGCTTAAGAACCTGGCATCAGTGTAGTGCATAAGACGGAGACTGAACAGTAGAGCCACAGGCATAAAGTACCTTATTTCACAGTGCCCTTTGGAGTAAAGTATTGAAACAGTCGCTCAAGTCGAAGAGGCTAGACTGTAAAATAGGCTGCCAGTGCAATGAAGCAGGTCAACTGGTGTTAAAGTTGTAGAACGCTTGCAAACATCCAGACTGACCAAAAGTAGGCAAGTTCTCTACTAACATAATCTGCCAGCTAGGTAAAGAACATTCAGAGAGGTAGGAAAGTGAAGGGATGGGGCCCAGACTAGATAGCCTGACCAATTCGCAACCTCTTCGTTTTCAAGAGCGCAGCTTCAAACTTGACTCACGTGAAAGTATGCCTACATGGGTCAGATCGCGAATCAAACGAGCATGCTTTCCCACTGCAGTCCGAAGTACACGAAAGCGATATCCTGTACTAAAACGACAAAATGTGGTGCCGACCAACTAGCACCAACATCTCGGTACTGAAAGTGGTAAAAAAAGTAACTTCAGCACCGGGCTGGTATTACAAGGACGGTAGAGCTAATTACAAGAATATTCGACTTTAAGTCCCTTGGACCAACTCATCCGCATGACAGTCGATAGTGGTGACTTGCCTGTGGCTGCACAAGCTTGCCGTGGCTGAGCAGTGCTACTAGCATGGCCTGCACGGTCAGCTGGCTCTGGCTGTGCGCCACCTCGCCGCTCTTGGGCCGCTGCAACTTCTGTTCTACTACGTACAGGCTTGCCGTCGGCAGCAGCTTCAGCACCTGCTGCACCTGAACAGCGTGCAGGCAGAGAACAATAACAAGGAAGCGTGAAACGCTTGCACAGTTGTGCTAGGATAAAAAGTAGGGTGATTAGGCGGCAATCATGTTCAAAGAAGCATGAAACGTAACTGCACTGTAGGAGAGACGATGTGGCGACCACAAGCTACGCCAACAAACTACACCTGGTCAAGCCTCTATCATTCAAGAATGAAAGTCATCCAGTCGTGAAGAGAGCTTTTTTTTTTTTTTTAAGTAATCCTATGTCATCTCCACATTGGACATCACACGCACACCTTCATACTTCTCGGACAAGAAAAACATACATGTGAGGCATGCGGTGAACAGCTGACAATAAACTACATTTTAATATTGCGTACGAAATTTGAGGAAATCTGGAAGAAACATTTTACGTGTCTCTATAATGAACATATCCAATTTCATCCAAGCCTCATGCTAGGAAAAAACGCCATTGCTAAAATTTCTTTCGCTTTCGATTTTTGAAAAGTAAGCCGCCTAAACTCTTATTTATAAGAAGGAACTGTTTTACCCCGAGTTTGGTGCATGATGGCCTTAGTTGCCTATGTGCCATAAAACCCAATACAACACAAGATCTCGGGAATAACCTGGTTAGGTCAACTGATGCTGCAAGAAAGAGAACTGTTTTTTACAGGATGAAGAACACATACCAGCACTCGTGCAACTATGCTTCAGTCCTAAACGCTGTCTTGTGCACTTTGATACCTCTTCCTTGACATATGATGTTACTTTATGTGGATGATGTTGATATATAGTTGATATATGACGCCACGATTTGACCTAGATGGAGGCATTTGCACGCTATTCCCTATACATCATTGCTTGTGGTAAACTCGACATCCTATTGATTACTGCAGTTGACTCCTAATTGAATCAAATGCCTCTCCACACACAATCTGAGGCACACCTATGGAAGTGTCCCTAGCTATGACAACCATTCCGCCCCAGAAAACACTAAAAACTGACAATGTGAAACATGGCCACACTAAACTATGCCATTAAAATCACCCTTAGATGAAAGAAATGCATATTGCGGTAAAGGCTTACCGCATCGTAGTAAGCGTACAGGTGAGGCCGTGCTTTGTCTTCTAGGAATTTGACCCTTTCAAGGGCAAGCACACAGTTGTCCCTGGTCACGTGCGTCCACGTCAAGTATGGAGGGCTCACGTCTATGGCCACTATGTCGCTGACGCCCTGAAAGTTGAGAAGTAAGAGTGGCCGCTGGTTATATCATCTGCAATGTTCTCTTTCGAATCATATTTAACTGGCTGCGACAGCATTAGTCGTGCTCCACATACGCTCGCTGACGCGCTAAATGTTGAGAAGCAAGAGTGGGCGCTAGTTATATCATCCGCAATATTCTCTTTCGAATCATATGTAACTGGCTGCGGCAGCATTAGTCGTGCTCCACATACGCTTTACAAACTTTAAGGCTTTTTTTTCAGGCCTCCAAAACTCTCGCACTTTACTTTCCTGGCTGAATGACGAAACGCAATAAAATCGCAAGCACTTTTTTTTTATCACGTTAAATAAGTATCAAGCGATACTTTCCCAATGATCTGCATTCAAGAGTGACTCTTTTAAAGTCCAATGTTTTTATGTGGCGGAAGACTGCGGAAATGAACTAGTGGAAAAAAGTGGTGCAATATCCTAAGCTTGTTTTAAGCACTAGGACAACAACAACTTAACAGACTAGTAAACAAATATCAACTAGCCATTGACAATACTGACAAATAAGTTTTTGGCTCTCATCTTCCTTTGTTAAGACAGAATGGACAAACTATGGTGGCTGTATGTGGGGTTTATTTAATATCTTAAAGCCATGCATGAGCTATCAGTGACACTATAGAGGAGGGTTCGAGAATAATCCTGAGCATCTGGTTTAATTTACCATGCACCAATGCCGTAGGTTGCACTGACGTGTTTTGCATTTCATCACCATCACAGTGCATTTATTTTGCTTCTGGGGGATATTCAACCCTTGGACATTTCAGCTCTTCAAGCATAGTTGAGCAATTGGACTGCTTCTTGGATCTGCATTCCGTGTTCGCGTCATTGTCGAAAGTGTCACTATCTCCCCGACCACAAGTCAGCTGATTGGTGGAAACGCCGGAACCGGATGTTGGTACCAATTCTGGTTCTGGCGTCTCCACCAATTAGACGACTTGAGGCCAGAGAGATAGCGACACTTTCGATAACGCTAACTCGGAATACCGACCTTGTCTGTTTAGGACAAGAAGCCTTATTGTTTCTAAGCCCACGAACTCACTGCCATATAAAAATTGGCATTTTACATTACAGCATTCGATTTCGATTTCAGCATGGCCACGCTTGCCCTGCAAGATATGCACATCAAGAGGAAATATGATAAGGCTTTGTCCTCACTGTTTTTTATGCTTTTCATAGATGATCCTTTATTTTGCACACTAAAGAAAAACTTTTGAAACACTGCAGAAAAAATGTTGCTTTATATAAGTCTCAGTGCTGTTATATTACCCAGAAACAATAAATAATAATATCACTTATTTACCATAAAACCCCATATAACTAATTAACCAATAAATATACGTAAAGCGTAACTAACCAACCTGCTCATTACAAAACTGTTATTAGTTGCAATGCAGAAAAAGGTGCAGTGAGGGTGACAGGCAGGGTGACTTAGTAACTGGATGCAATTAATAACATGCAATGCAATACTAGACAATATCTAAAGAACAAACCATTCAGGGACAGCCAGCAAGGCAACGGAAGCCAGCACTCATGACAGCAAATCTAGTAGTGGTTTCAACTTTACCTCATAAAGCACATAAATCACGTTTTCATTATGTCTGACAGCAATGATGCCATGTGTGCTTTGCCCTGCACTTCGGCTATCTGCTGCAGAGCTTATCAAGCCAGAAGATCCCGATTCAAACCCAGTCATAGCCAACAAGTTTCAACACTGGTTAAATGCATAAGGTACCTGAGCGCTGTGCAGTGCCAGTGCATGTTAAAGAACCCCGAGTGGTCTAAATCGATCAGGAGCGCTCCACTATGGTGTCCCTCATAGCCCATGTGAAGCTCTGGAACGTGAAACCACACAACTCACAATTTTTATGCCCTGGTCTTTATCAAGCTTGAAAAATACTTGTTAATTTTAAAACCGCTTCATATTATTTCGCTTAAAAAAAATACAAACAAGAAACTTAGTTTCAGTTGAAATCTATAGCATAATACGGCAAGTGGAGTTCAGTGTTCCAAAGCTGTATGTGGGCCGAAATGAATACCACAGGGCAGTGGATTTCAACCGCCTCTGCTTCTTTACCGTCCATTAACATTGCACAGCAAACAGAGTTTTCAGCTTTTCTCTATCAAAATGCAGCTTTCATGGTTGGAATTTAATCCCGTGACCACTAAAGCCGCTAAGTCACCATGGTGGGGTGCGCAGGGGTGCATCATTTTTTTTTTTTTCTTCCTGCTTACTTTTAAATCAATGTTTTCGTTTTTGTTTTGTTATTACACCGCGCTCACTTCTGGGCGCACAGGAGTGCAACAGCTGCGCCAACTGCGCCATTTTGATACAGCTGCATATTTCTGCGTCAAGCTGCACCATAATTGGTTAAATTTGCGCCTCGCCACGCCAAAATGCCCCGACTAGACGCAAAAGTTTGCCATTTTCAAGGGCAGCGTTCTGCAGCCATGATATGGACAATTATACATTTCAGACACTGCAGCATGCGTCACTGGCATTTTAGTTTTGTTTTGAGATGGCGTCATGCTGTTTTATCGCTTACTCATAGTTTTCTCTCTTGCATCCATGTGCTTCCTCCAATCTCCAAGCACGCTGAAACGCTGCTAATTAAGAATGCTTCACCGCACGGGTCACAGTACGTACAGTGAAGCATCCCCATAATGCAAAGGGGTCATTTGTAACGAGACGCCACTGCTACTGTGTCGCACTGCGAAAAGGGCCGTGGTGGTACTTGTGATTTTGAGGCAATACTTAAGCACAGTGTTTTAAGCGCCGCATGCTTCAATTGGATGTATTTCTAGTTTCTCTTTTTTTCTGCATTTTGCTGGGCTATTCATGTACAGTAAGGCTGCTTTTATGCTGTCTCGCTGATAGATTGATAGACTGACTTTCCCGTCGTCACATAGTATAGGAGGTGCATCAGTTATGGCTTCTATGGTTGTGCTAATATAACTTGAGGTGGTACATTTGAAATTTATTTCAGGTGTTTGCAGGCTGGGAAACATGCAGCAGCCTTTGATATTGAATTCCATAACGCCGCAGTGGAGCCCAAGATTGCCAAAATTAACATTCGGATGATCGAACATCGTAATACTATAAAGTCTGCTCTGTGCACGAAACATATAACCTAATATCCCCAGTCATCTCCAGAAAGGATAAATGACGCACCAACTAGCCCGGCAATACGCTCTTCTCAACGCACCAAAGACGCGCTCGCTCGTGTGTTTTCCTTGCTTACGACTTGCTTTCTTATCTGTCTTCAGCATTTGCCCTTTCACCTTTTGGTCGCTGCTTTTTTTCTATGCTTACCTTTGAATCAACATTTTGTTTTTGTTTTGTTTTTATACTACACTCGCTTTTGGGCACAGGCTGATCACAGTCACGGCTTCGAATTGGGCTCTTTTCTGGAACTGCCTTCACACGACACAAGCAGTGGATTTTGCAGACAGTAATACATTGTTTTATGAGTCTTGGGAGTAAGTCAAGATCTCGTGACTAAGATTGTCAAACCGCGCAAGATGCAAAAAAAAAAAAAATGCATATCCTCTAGCTTTTTTTCATATTTGTTCGGTCCCCTAAGTTTGAAAAAGTTTTATGGCTCGCATTCTTTCCTTTTATTGTGATAGCATGGCTTGCAGTACAAGAGAGAGAGAGAGAGATGGCAGAGAGGTTAACCAGGAAAGCTTCCGGTTTGCTACCCTGCACTGGGGAAGGGGAATGAGGAGTTTAAAGGAGAAAGATAGAAGAGAATGATAGGAAAGGTAAGGCGGCGAGGAGCACAGTCACAGTTTCTCAATCAAGTTTGTGTCTCTCATAAAATACATAAGTGCTTTGAAGGCTTTGCCGTTAGACGCCTTCTGTGGCCATGGGCCGAGGATTTTCTCCTCTGTGAAAGAAGTACAAGATGCTTATTTACAAGAATAGGTATATGCCAAGGTGGCCCTTGCTAGATTTCCTTTGGATCCCATTGATACGGTCCGATATACCCATTTCTTCATTTTTTTTGTACCGAAAGTAAGATTTCCTCCCATTTTAACAGCTCCAAAATTTTAATTCGTGCTGCAAAGTGATTTTTTTCCTGTGAGCTGCTCCAAATATGGATTTTACTGTTCCAAAACTAAGATCTTGCAGCTCCAAAAATTGCTACATATGCTATTTCAGCTTTTGCACCCCTGGGTGTGAGAAATCTAACAATGCTCCGTATCTCTCAAAATGCAATTTTTTTTCCAGACACATGCACAATTGTGGGACTGTTATTAGCTACGGTTAGACTAGGCCCAGCCCAGGCGTTCGATTTAATGCGAAGGTGCACTAACAAAATACAGAAGGGACGACACAAGGCGACACCCCTACGTTATGACGCATGACCAACTAAGCGTTGCTCTCCACTTACAGCAGCAGTCCTGATATCCAGTTCATTAAGTGCAATCACGAAAGGCGATGTGAAGCGGCACCATCTACTGCTTCTATTTAGAGTTTACGGTCATTTCCGCATCTGGCAGGAGGGCGCCCTTGCATCAGAGGCTTACCTGCATCCTCTCCAGTGTCAAGGGCGGGATGATGCTACTACCACGGTCAGGTAGCCTCTTCTCCTGTGGCTTTTTCCCATAAAGGATAGCCTCGCAGATGCGTGCTAGTCCCCGTGCTTGAATACCACTGATGGAGCCAACGTGGTCCATGCTGTTGAAGCCACAGTTCTCTTCCCGGTGGTGCAGGATGCGCATGACATTTGACGGGCCAATGGCAAGCTTGCGGAGCTCCTTTTCTGATGAGTTGTTGAGGACCTTCAGGATTTGGTCCTGCTGCTCCCGTGTGTACTGTTGACCGAAGGAGATCCACCGGACACTCTGCACATAGTGGTCTGACATTGAGCCACAGGTATACCAACCATTAAGCTGCAACATTGGCATGCAATAAATGCTAATTTAGCATCCTGTGTCTAGACAGTTGGCCAGATTGGCCGGTGTGTAGTTCATGGATGTGATGGATGTGCCTGACAGAGAGCCTGCCCCATCTATGCAATGAGAGTTGCTGCATCAAGAATGCTTAATATGTGCTCTCATAATAAAGACTTTGCATGAAATGAGATCCAGTAAGTGATACAAGTGACAAGAAGGATAGTATGAGAATAACAGCTTTGTACACGTTCAGGTTCTAGTAACAAGGATTTTGGGCGGTTTTATCAGTTTCGTTTCTTCAAGAAAGGCTACCTGTGAAAAAAGAAAATAAAGATTACAGGATAATGGCCGAAATGCAAAATTATTTTGTTTGCGCTCACTTCTCACAGCGCACTTGTATCAACACTTTCCCATGCCTGCGGAGCAGGTGTCTGGATAGAAGATGAACATATTGCCTAGCGCAGGAGCTTATACTCTTGAGCATTTATACGGGCAACGACAAAGAAAGTTATGCTGTGTAATTGGTGGATGAAAGGGGAACGAATTGTAGAAATAACTACGTCAACGCTTGACACAAAGCGCTAAAGAAAAGGCATCGCCCACGTCAAACTCTGCAACACGGAGGAAGGAATGGTCTGCAGTCTAGTTGTCAACACTCTTGCTAAAGACAGTGGTGCCAAGAAATGAAGCGAGATAATTCCACCTCTAGACAACCAGTGCCACATCACAGTTAGTGCACGATTACTCAGTCTTTCATATGTGAGATGAGAGCGCATTAGAAGTTTTACATCAAAAGCCCCATTAAGATTCCAACCCGTTCCAAGACAAGCACTTGTATAATGTCAGCTGCACTATCACCTCAGTTCCGCGTGACAAACTATGTAGTGAGAAACATTTGTACAGACCAGCATAAAGTCTTCAAGGTGATGTCACGGAACAGAACGTGAAGCAATCTAGTTCTCACAAAAGAAATAAGCTCCAGCAGAGCTATTTCTGAGAGCAGCCAGACATACTACCGAAGCATTTTCGCGGCAATTGATGTTCGCCGGCGATAACTGCATACGAACGCTGCTGTAATTGTCGATCACTCTCATGGGCCTTAAGTGTCCACGTAGCGGCATGTAGTTCAACGCTGACAATCAGAATTTTTAAACAGTTCAAAACAAATTATCACCCATTTTCAATTCATTCACACTCGCAAGGTCGTGAAGCACCGTTGACGACAACCTAAACTAGGTGCATTAATAAACGAACAATATGGTTTCCTTGAGAAAAGAATGGAATTTCGTAACGATCACTTACAACTTGAAAGATGCCGGCATCCTGAACTAATCTGGTCGTTTTCAGCCGGTTTAAGCGGTTAAAATACTGCGCTGGACATCGCAAGCTCTGCAAATACATGGTACCATGTTATTTTGATGAAAAAAAAGAAAGAAAGTTCTACTTCCGCCATGAGAAAGTGAGTGAGTGTGTTAACAATGTGGATAAATGCAACAATTTGCCTATATGAGTATGTAGTACTGTGCTGACATCTGTGTGCAAGAGGTCATACGTCCAGTTAAACCTACCACGTTTTTTTTCTATTGGTGCGTGTTTACAATGCACGCCTTCCTATTGGTTTTTCCCCAGACACGTGAATCGTTGCGTCATCAGGCGCGTGATGCGCACAGGCAACTGATCGTTGTTGCTGCACTTCGCAACCTAACAGCTGTTTCGCGGCCTTCAACGCTGGCTGAAAGGCGATGATCACCGCAATTTGAAGTTTCAGTGTTTGACACGCTATTACTCGGCGACGTTCAGTGGCCTCGGCGGACATGTGGGTCTTTGGCTACGGTTCGCTCATGTGGAAAGCGGATTTCCCATACAACCGAAAACTCGTCGGCTACGTCAAGGGATACGTGCGTCGGTTTTGGCAAGCCAGCGAAGACCACCGCGGTGTCCCTGGCAAGGTGAGCTTAACGATGTTTACTTTCACACCTAGAAGGTCGTGTGAGCTATCCGAGAGATTCTGGGTCAAGGTCAGTGATGGCTTGCAAACATAGTAGATGCAGTCATGCATGTGCACTGCAGCAATTATGTTTAAGCAGGCAACTTCAGTGATTTTATAACGAACCGTACACATGCTGAATATGTAGCTAAGCTCAATGCAGATTGAGGGTGAGGCGGTAATGTCTGTGATTATTTCAATGTGCTTGTGAACTGCGGCGGGAAAATGCGTGGCTTCGTGCCAGCTTTGCTAGTTTAGTTTTCTTGTGGATTTTCTTATCTGTAGCAGCAAAATTATAGGCAAGTTTCCTTCATGTGGGTCGTGTTAACGGTTTAAATATACATCACCCTTCCAGCCCGGGCGAGTGGTGACCTTGGTGCCATCGTCAGACCAAAATGTGAGCTATCTTTTATCCTTCGCTTAGCTAGCTGCAGTCTATTCCTGGCGTGTTATACACGCCTGCTTGTTGACAGAGCACTTGGCCAACGGTTTATTTTCTTTCTCGGCACATTCTGTATTTTCTTCTTCTTTCAGGACTGCGTTTGGGGCATTGCTTACGAAATACCCGAGGCCGAGAAGGACGAGGTGATAGGTCGCCTCGACTTTCGAGAGAAAGACGGCTACGACAGGGTACGAATATATTAATAGTAGGCCTTCATTCAGACATGACATGTGCAGAATGTACGGACAAGCGTACCATACACTCACTTCTTTCGACATGTCCTCTCACAGCGGTGGTTATGCATGGACAGTTGCTCTGAATGTGTCAGTTTAAAAATAGCCAACTACATGGGTGATAGAAGACTGCTATGGCAGGGTACAAGTGTATTATGAGTAGGTCTCTATTTCGACAGGTGCTGTGGCCTGCCCACTGGTTTGACCTTTATGTCAAACCAATCGTAGATCGGATAAGAAGTTTCTCACCAGACTTGAGCTGGTTGGCAGCACATTACCGAAAACTGATTAGCTTGCATTTTGGTATGACTCGGCAGTTTATTTCTATTTAAGCTAGCAACCTTTAACTGAACTTTGGTTGCTGCACAATACGGAAATACAATGCTACTGATAAAGCGAGGAAAGAGATGCACTAACTGTGTTGCTATGGAAGTTAGTAACCAAAATGCAGAATCGGCCCGCTCATCACAACAATGCTTCTATATCACCATTTCCACCTGAAAACAATAGCAGAATTTATCTTTTTTTTTTTTTTGGCATACAAGGCACAGCATTGACCCAAAAAAGAAAGCCAAACCTGGTGTTTGATGCAGAATGAGGAATGGTTGCTTTATAGAGAGGTCACCAGGTGATTAACGTAACACAGTAATGATGATGAATAAATACAGTAGGGACAAGCCAGATCCATGGTGCAAAACCAACACTTGAATCTAGAGAATACAACAAAATTCTTTGATTTCAAGATAAATTTTGCATACAAAGAAATAAATTCCTATTCATGTTATCCATAGCTTATTATGTGCATAAGATGTAAGCTGCTTGATGTCTTTAAAATAAAGTGCTTCATTTTTATGCTGCACATACCAGGCCATGTCATAGCACAAGCGTGTCAGACATTGGCTTTCTATGGCTAGTGCCTGTGTGTTTTGAGTGTCACTTATATAGTGCCTTTCTGTCCTTCCCTTTTTTAAAATGAACTCCCAAGACCCTTGCTGTGTCACCAATCAGTACATATTTCTATCAAGTGGGAAGATTCCTAAAACTTTCATGCTGCCAGTGCTGCCAAATAAGGGCCGCATTTTACCATCATGCCAAATCTCGTTTTCGGTCTTACTACCACTATGATCATTTTCTTAATCAAGCAATAATAGTCGGAAGCAGCCCAATCAGCTGTGTACCATGAAAGGACAGCTACGCTGCCACTGTCTTGATCATATATGAGAAACAATAAGTTATGAAACATTATGTGTGACAGGAATATTAGATAGCAACTGCGAGCTGGATATATACATAGACGGAACATGTAGTGAGCAAAACACAATGAGTGGTCTGTCAGTAAGGCAGTGTGAGCACCAAGGTAAGAAACGTAGCTGATAGCAACCGTGACTAATGTGGCCGCAGCTGGCACAATACTTGTTCGCCTGACGAAGAGCCAGAGTGTGTGTTTCTATTCCAGGGCTCACACTAACACCGTGACAATGTGTGTTCTTTCAAAAATGCCAAGGTAGGAGTAACTTAAAATCCCAACATTAGCAATAACAACATTTTGCACCACAAAAGAATGTCTGCACTGAAGTTGAATATGTTGTTTGGATATTACTGTTCACTGGAAAAGTATTTGAAACAAAGGAAAATGCATGCTTTCGCTCAGTCATACTGAGGAGATAATAACAAAAAGTGAACTGTGTTTTACTTTCATACTGTCACTGCCAGTGTACAGTTGACGCTAAAAGTTAACAGAAGAATGCAACCATGACCAGAATGATGCAGTGGGCTTGGAGGCATCCTTACAGCCACAATGTAACAATATTAGCAAGAGTAACCACGAGAAGAGAAGGAAGCCTCCTGGGGGGCCTATTGCAACCTCAGTACTGACTAGCACCTCCGCTCATCAGCACTCTCCCTCACGGCCATGGTAAAGATGGACTACGAACATCTCAAAATGTCTGTACACTTATACTGGTCTCAAACTTACGCTTACTGAACCATCATTTGTACAAACCAAGGCAATTGCCATTTTGAATTTCAGGTGGAGGTCATGTTCAACCCGGCCAAAGATGATGAAAAGCCATTCCTGCTCACCATCTATGTGGCACAGAAGGAGAACCCCTTCTACCTGGGCCCCGCGAGCGCACTGGACATCGCCCGTCAGATACACGATGCCGCGGGCCCAAGCGGCTCCAACCGTGAATATCTGTTGTCGCTCATCGAGTGCATGCGAAACATTGCTCCGCATGTGCGCGACCAGCACCTGCTCGATATCGAGCGAAACTTGCTCAACCTGGAGACCTCAGAAAAAAAAAAAAAGTCACCCCACCCGCAGGCACAGCAGTCCGACGACTATCAAAGGCTTCAGTGTGATGGCAACCGGCAGCGGACAAAGGTTGCGTGATGTCCCCCGTGCACGACAAAATTGCGGCAAGGTTGCGTCCTCTTGGAGCTGCCTTCTCTGGGTCCCTGCAAAGGCTGCTGCGGTGCATCTCCTCGAGGACCGTGGTGATTTCATCAGAGAAATTTAAAGGTCATTAAGAAACTGGTGTGAAACTCCGGTGCGAGGAGGAGTTATGCAAAACTTTGTGGTCTTTTAACGTGCAAATGTGCAATTCATTGACATCGCCCCTGGCAACTTTAACCGTGGAGTGGCTAGCATACACCTTCGAAATTAAACTGAGCTTACTAGGGCACGTCTACAAGGACTTGAAAGATTGAGTCTTGTCTGTAGTGAACCTGCTCTTGATGCACTGTCAAATTTTTTAATTAGTGAACTGCACTACACTTGCTTATTTGTAGTTCATTGAAAGGGTTCTTGTCCACTGCCTTTAACCAAACTGAATGGCATACCGAAAAATCATCACACTTGCTACGTCTCACTGCAGTAATCAAATGTTGCCTTTGGTTAAGTTGTCCATAGGCAGGGTATTTCAAAGAAACTAGCATAAAAAAAATTGCGGCCAGTTTAGCTTAGAGTTCACCAAATATGAAGTATGTGCGAAAATGTTGCAATTCATCTAACTCCCGGTCTGGTGCTAAGGTTTCATTGTCAGGCTTCAGGCAAAGATCGGTGACTGGGTATTTTAATGGCAGTGACCATAAAATCCTGAGACTGTTTAACGCACCTTAAGAGGGCAATGAGATATCTGTGTTTGGTTCCATTGTGCAAAAAAAAAAAAAGACAACATGCAATGCACGGAAATTCCTATGTTCGAGTTCCCTGTGACAGATATTTTTTAAAATTTCTGCGAAGGTCAAAGGCCACGGCTTCCCAGACACCTCACAGTTCTTTTTGTTTACACCATGAATAGCACTCTTTCACTAAAGGGCAGAAAGTGAACGGAATAAAAGTATACTGTAATAATGCTTTTTGTATGCAGCACTCAATGGAGTAGAGAAGATTCTTTGCAGATTTGAGGAAGAATAACAGCAAAAAAAAAAAAAAAAAGGCAGCATTTACCCACATGAAAATTTATGGCAAATACTGCATAGCGCTATGCTGTTGTGGAGCACTGAGGTGGGCCGCGGTTACGACCGATTAAGTTTAGAAAATGTGCAAAATTTGAGAACGCCAAACAAAAAATATAGCTCGCAAGCCCTTTTTTCTACATGCGAACAAATTGCACATTCTTCTTGCCTTGAAGTCAGTGTGCAAGTTATGCCTTTAGCTATGCAAGTAATAGCCAAACAGTGTATGCTTCCACTTATTACTGCCATTTGAAATGAAAGCATAGAAAATACGCTTGGTGACACAGCAGGTGCTTCTTGTGCAAGAACACAGAAGAAACAACAAAACGTAATGTAGATAGGTCAACAGTGTTATTCGGAGGTTGATGAAAGGTGCTTTTACTTTGTGGTAGACATAGTTACAGTGATGAGTGAACACACACTAGTGTTTGACGTTGCGTAGTCCTTGTTCACCTAGCGATGAACGCAGAATTGGCATAAAACAACTTGACGGTATGAGTCATGCTCAGACTATACATCATCTTTGCAGTCTAAGCAGTTTCATGGGTGCACTTAGGCTGATACTGCCAAACAGCAACATAAAAATAATGAATATGGCCGACTGACTTTTTTCTTTTTTTGCATCACAAAAAGAAAGGGGGGGTAACAGTTCTCCAAACAAGGCATCTAACAGGAGTGAAAATTACTTGAGCTACCAAATCGGATGCCCTTTCATATAAAAGTCAGACAACAGCTCCAATAATAATAATTGGTTCACAGGAAGGGAAGGCACAGTATCTGTCACACTTCTTTCTGTGAACACCTGAACCGCGCCGTAAGGGAAGGGGGGAGGGTGGAAATGAAAGTGGAAAGGAAGAAAGATGAGTCCTAGTGGAGGGCTACGCAGTAATTTCGACCACCAAGGGATCTTTAACGTGCGCTGACATCGCACAGCACACGGACGCCTCTTCATTTCGCTTCCATCGAAACGCAGCCGCCGCGGTCGTGTTTGAACCCGCGTACTCGGGCACAGTGGTCAGTCACACTATTGAATTACGAAACAGTGTTTCTGGACCCCTTTCAAAAATTGCCGCAGACAACATATGCTCTCTCAATCAATCCACTGAGAACAACTGAAGCACCCTTTGGCAAGTGTTCCAGCATGTACACAATTAAACCAAGGTAACACAGAGCCTTTACAACGAAGAACAAAATTCTTGCACACTTTTCATTGGAAGGCAGCCAAAGTGACAATTTAAAGTGCAGATTGTCTAGGCTACTCCTCCATACAAGCAGCATGTCAAGATGGACGAGGCAAGAGCTGGCCAGCACCCACGACAGTAGTGACCAAGCACAGTCTCCACACTGCCACAGGCGTTAAAGTTTAATTTTCGTCGTACAGTATGTTGAGCACACTGCAATGCGTCGGGTTACTGGTGCTCATTATTAGCATGTGCTGTGGCAAGTGTTCCAGCATGTACACAATTAAACCAAGGTAGCACAGAGCCTTTACAACGAAGAACAAAATCCTTGCACACTTTTCATTGGAAGGCAGCCAAAGTGACAATTTAAAGTGCAGATTGTCTAGGCTACTCCTCCATACAAGCAGCATGTCAAGATGGACGAGGCAAGAGCTGGCCAGCACCCACGACAGTAGTGACCAAGCACAGTCTCCACACTGCCACAGGCGTTAAAGTTTAATTTTCGTCGTACAGTATGTTGAGCACACTGCAATGCGTCGGGTTACTGGTGCTCATTAGCATGTGCTGTAAGATGCCGACTGCGCTGTGAAAAACGGCAAGAAAGATGCTTTGAATGAAAATCTAGCTTCTGTAAGTTAGAAGGCAAGAAATGAACTGGCGGTGTCACTGCCACCAGCCAGTTTCGAAAGTAAAATGTGACATGTTCATACATTTGTTTCTTTTTCTTTTTGTTGCAGATCCCATCACACATCACAGGGTCATTTTTGGTGTATTCAACAAATGTTTAAACTCATTGTGTGGTGAAAAAATGATTATATGCAATTTTCTCACCAAGAAATGCATCACAAACAACATAAACATACTCAGAAAGAGCCAGAGTCAGTCTTTGCTACAAAAAAAAAAAAAAAAAAAATTGTACGGCACAACACCCTCAGTATCTCTTTCAGCCGAAGTTCGGCCTACGTTCAGCATGCTCCTTACATGTACTACAAGCCCTTTTATTGCAGCATCTAGCTGACCTGTTCCTGCCTGCCAGCAAGAACCCCCTCCCCTTCCTTCATTCCCTCCGAATGTCATTGTTTGCGTGACATGATGGTACTATTATGAAAAAGCTAGGCCACACTGCAGGTACACCCGACCCGGTGGTTATCGTGCTTGTGCGCACGATAACCACCTTTCCCATGCTCTTGCGCCTTAGGTAGGAGTGAGCTTGCTGGGAGGTCAAGATTAAGCAAGGGCTTGGCCAGCTCTTGCATATTCCTGGAATTTTCACAGATTAGCTCCTCTGTAACGCTCAAAATCACAGAAAATGCGGTCGTCGCTTGCGCCAAGATTCGGACGGCTGTACATCTGACAGGTCAGGTAATGCATACAGCCTCTTTGTGGCTCTGCAAGTAGCTCTCACATTGACCTATGGCAGCTATAGGCTACTTGAATGCCCCTCCAATTATTAAACTTTACTCACTCTTCCAATGCATCACAACTGTTTCATCATCCACACTTGCGTTAGTGTCGAGCTGACTTGCAGCGGAGGTAATGGGGGCGGCGGAGGAGGTGGAGGTAGCTGATTTGCATTCTTTACGTGTGTTTCTGTTGGTGAGCAGCCATGGGTAAGTGACTTGCTGTCTTGTGGAGACGATTCACTAGCTTTGACATCAAAGAGTCTGAGGAACCTCTCCATGTGATCCATCGTGCCCGACACCTGAGAAAAACAAACGCACACTGCTGCAATTTTTGTTCAATGAAACTGATGGAAAGATCCTTTTTCTCCTTTTCCTTTTGTAGTAAAAGCTACACTGCGCTAGGTTTTCAAGCCGTCGACGTGGCACCTTTGCCTCTACCAACTACCGAGTTATCTGTCTTCTTTTTCTTCCTCCTCTTCTTCTCTCCCTCTTTCCTCCTCCAACTCCTGGTCCAGCTCTCGGTATATACCACATGACAGTTGCTAGGAAACGATCACGTGGCACGGTGCCACGTGACCATTTCCTAGCAACTGTCATGTGGTATGCCACGTGATCGTTTCCTAGCAACTGTCATGTGGTATATACCGAGAGCTGGACCAGGAGTTGGAGGAGGAAAGAGGGAGAGAAGAAGAGGAGGAAGAAAAAGAAGACAGATAACTCGGTAGTTGGTAGAGGCGAACGACAACAGCGAGTTGCTAGGACAGAAGGTTCGTTCGAACATTGTGATGTCGACACATTAAATCTAGGTGTCCTCAGAAAAATTAGTTGCAACACTCGCAGCTATCACCAAGTCCAAGCCATGCTTAAACCCCCATAATTTTTTTTTATAAAGTTGCTTCACTACAATTTAAACAATAATCTGGCAATATTCTCTGCAATTTCCCCTACATCAAGAGAAGCATTTTTCAGAAAGCATTTGTGAAGAACAACCTATCACAGAAACCTCATTATGGAAAGATGCCGGGCCAGTTGGTACATGACAATGCAAATACCACACCACAAATAAAATAATACAAAAACCTGTTTCTAGCAATATTATATAACAGCTGGCATCCTCATAATTAAAGTGAGAAGAACTGCAATGCTTGCAGAAAAAATGAAAAGGTTTGGAAAAGAAACCACAGCGCCTATTAGGGTAATAAACATAACTATCAAAGTTAATAGTTGAAAAACAAACCAATATCATTAACACTGCTCCATTTTGTCTACCAGCATCCAAGCAGCTTACGTTTTACATACAAACATGTGCATTGGTGAAAAAGAAGTGCTAAATAAAATTCTTACCCCACAGACAGGAGGACAAACTGTGTAACCAATACCCCTGTAGAACTGTTCCTTGTCATGAGTTGACAGGTAACACCTTGTGAAGCCTTTCCTTGAGAAAATACAATCAGTGACAAGTGTATGTAGGAAGGGACAAAGGCATGAAATTTAGACAGTTTGTAATTAAAAATCCACTCACTTGCGAGCATAATCTTCAGTCAGCTTCATGACTAGCTTGCCAAAACCTTTTCCCCTCTCCTCAGGTATGACTATAACTGACAGAAAACACTTGTCATTAATGCACAGTTTTCACAAAGACCTATTGTGTTGCTAAAAGTCTGCCATACTCTGGTCCATGAATATGTTATATGTCTCAGAACTGCAGTTAGATACAAGGGTGTGAACAATATAAAGGGAAATTCTCTATAATCAAGAACCAAATTTACTCTTGCTGAAACATCAAGCTTACAAGGCATTTTCTTTTTTTAAGCTCATCCTCGCAGAAAAAAAATTCAATCGAAAAAGCTAAAAAATTAAGGCTTGGTTTCATTTGGCTTGTGGGGTTTAAAGTCTCAAAGCGACTCAGGCTATGAGACGCCGTAGTGGATGGCTCCGGAAATTTCGACCACCTGATGTTCTTTAACCTGACTGACATCGCACAGCCCACGGGTGCCTGGCTTTTCTCATCCAGTGAAAAGCAACCACCGAGGCTAGGATTCAATCCCGCATCCTTGGGGACAGTAGTCGAGCGCCCTAACTACTGCGCCACCCCAGCGGGGTCAAAAATTGTGTTCACTTAAAGTCGGGAAGTCACTTCTTTTATCAGTTTAAGCAATCAAGAGTCACGTTCCACAATTCTGCCATTGTGGCAATAGAATTCATATTTTTTAATGTATCTGTGATTGCAAGAGTTTTTATGATTACGTGATTCACTTGAATGGTGTATACTCATATGATGCTCATAAGCCATCACACATCTAGCACTTATGGCCACTACATGAGATTCAGTGTCAATGAATTATCCTGAAATTCCAGCTTGGAATGAAATGGATAAAACAGAGCTTACAAAAAGAGGCTGTTTATAATATGCAATAGGGTCAACAGTCAGAGCTAAACCTGCATAAAATAAGTTGCATAAAATAAGTTCTCACTCTGTCTGTCGTCGTCCCTTCTTGTGATTCGCGCTGCAATACAAGTTAGATAAAATAAGTTTTATAAAATTTTTCACACTGCCATGTTGGTGTTCAGCACAAAACAACAAAGTTGCCGTGTTCACCCATGTTGAAGCTCAGCACTATTCCTGTTTTCCGCTGCGAGCGCTAGCTGTGTCTTCTATTGTCCTCATCTTGTGGCTACCGCAAGGAAAGGCGTTACTATAAACCTATCCCAACCAATTCAGAGTAACCTAAAATAAACTGCCAAGGGCTCTTATCAATGTGCATGTGCCCGTTTGCCTTTGGTTTGAAATATCAGGGCCAACCTGATCAATTTTACGGTTAAGCTCCGGCAAGCCACCTGCTCACCAGATTCAATGAAGCAGGCCTTGTCATCGTGCAGCACACGACAGAGCTTCGCATGGCCAATCACTTGGCTCTCTCGGTCATCTTGGTGCTTTATTAGCGCCAGCGAAGCCGGCAAGTTGCTGCTGGACTTGCTCAGGCTGTGAAATCTGCAATAAGATTGTCCGACACAGTTTAGTTAAATACTATATTTACCTCACCAGTCCTGCTACTATACGTTGCAAATCTATTACGTGGTTTTTAATCTCATAGCGGGGGGGGCTTATATATATATATAGGGGTGAGACGGGAAGAAGCGGTAGTCATATTAGTCACCCGCTCACCAGCCAGGAGTGTGGCTGCCCCTACGCTAAAGCCGCCCTGACGCCCAAAACATGGTGCTTGATGTGTGCATGCTAGAGGGGTGATTTTCCCTCGTGTTAACAGTGCTATCATCATCAGCAGCCTGACTATACCCACTGCAGGGCGAAGGCCCCTCCCATATTTCTCCAATTAACCCAGTTCTATGCTAGCTGCATCCACTTGACCCCTGCGAACTTCTTAACCTCATTCGTCCACCTAACTTTCTGCCGCCCCCTGCTACACTTTCCTTCCCTTGGAATCTAGTTTGTTACCCTAAGCGACCATCATTTATCCTCTCTTCGCACTACATGTCCTGCTCACGCCCATTTCTTCTTCTTGATTTCCACTAGAATGCCAGTAACTTGAGTTATTTCTCTGACCCACTCTGCACGCTTCTTATCTCTTAATGTTACCCCTACCATTTTTCGTTCCATAGCCCTCTGCGTTGTCCTCAACTTAAGTAGAACCCTCTTGGTTAGCCTCCATGTTTCAGCCCCATAGGTGAGTACAGGTAAGATGCAACTGTCGTATACTTTCCTCTTGAGCGATACCGGTAAGCTGCTAGTCATAATCTGAGACTGCTTGCCAAATGCGCTCCATCCCAATCTTATTCTTGTTATTTCCTTTTCATGGTCCGGATCTGCGGTTACTACCTGTCCTAAGTAGACATATTCGCCTACTACTTCCAGTTCTTCGCTACCTAACGTAAACTGCTGTTCCTTCCCGAGGCTGTTGAACATTACCTTAGTCTTCTGCATATTGATTTTCAAGCCTACCTTTCTACTTTTCCTGCCTAGGTCACCAATCATTCTTTGCAGTTCTTCTCCTGAGTTACTTAGCAAGGCAATGTCATCAGCAAATCGCAGATTACTGAGCTATTCTCCATCTACCCTTATCTCTAACTGCTCCCATTTCAAATCTCTGAATACTTCCTCTAAGCAAGCTGTGAATAGTACTGGGGAGATCGTGTCTCCTTGCCTAACACCTTTCTTTATGGGAATTTTGTTACTTTCTTTATGCAGAACTATGGTTGCTGTGCAGCCACTATATATATCTTCCAGCACATTCATGTACGGCTCGTCTACTCCCTGATTTCGCAATGCCTGCATCACGGCCGAGGTTTCTACTGAGTCAAATGCTTTTTCGTAATCAATGAATGCTATATATAAGGGCTGGTTATATTCCGAACATTTTTCTATCACCTGGTTGATGGTATGGATATGATCGAAAGTAGAGTACCATTTCCTAAGTCCTGCTTGATCCTTTGCTTGATTGCAGTTTAAGATTGTCCTGATTCTATTAGTGCTACAGCGCTATAGGAGGTCCATAAGGAACTATCATCCCTGACAATTTTTTCAGCAACCCCTAGCTGCGCTGCAGCAAAAAGAATGATATAGGCAATTTAATTCGGAATGCAACATGGATCAACTGATCACGGGTAGCAACCAAATGGGAGGTAAAGCGTTTCGAGTCCAATACCTGCTTCCTGAACAGTGACACCGGGACATGCCGAAACGTTAATAAGGTAAACTTACATTGTACTCGACTAATGACGCGGGTTCACTATTAAAAACAGCATGCCACATTGACGGTGCAAAGCTGCGATATCATGCTAAAATGGCGTACGTTTAGGTGGCCGTATTACTCCACAGTTACTGTAGTGATTACATCAAATACCTTCGAGCGATCATCTGTGAGAGAAAGTGTCGATGCGTACCGCTGCGAAATATATTGTACAAAAAATAGTGGCCGGCCATTTACTTTTCTTCTTTCTTCACAAGAGGACACAGGGTTTAATTAATTTAACCGCCTGCAGTTACTCAAGCTCAAATAAACAGATAATTTCAATATGCCAAAATCGGCCCTTTGACTGAGCAAACGCTTACAGAATATGTAAGATATTTTCAATTTTCTAATTGTTCGTACGAGCTCAATCCCGTTATTGTCAGCATTGCCAGGTTATAGCAATATTACTAAATCAGCGCCAAACATTTCGTACTCTGACAGGCACTGAACATGCAGAGTTGTTCATTTTCTTCAATGACATGAATTTAATTTCGGAGAATTGGCAACGGTAAAGTTTAAATCCGCCGACTTTCGTGACGTTCACGTACCGAGCTGCGTGGCTTCGTTTCCATTCGTTGTTTAAAATGTTACAGCAGGCGTTCATGTATTCAGGATGATCATGAAGTTCAACGAGTTCCATTCTCAATTCTCAAAGTGACTCGCGAATATGTCGCGTTTTAAAACTGCACGGCATAACCAGTGTCAACAGAGCCGAGTTCATACAACCTAAAAAGAGGCAGACGACGTAGCTAACGTAGCTCGTGTTTCTTTTAGAATGGGATTGACTTGACTTGACTTGAGTTGACATTTAGTCTAAATTTACTAAAAAAAACAACAATAACCAAAAAAAGTGCAGTAATTTTACTTTAAAACTTGTTTTTGCATAAAAAAATTAACTAACAGCGTTAATTGTCACAAGCCACGCAGACGTATGATGGTCATAGCAGACGTCAACGCTATGTTGGCTAGATTTGGTCATTGCCGAGTGCCTCCGCCTGGTTCCGTTTCACGAACCTCCGTTCATCTCCGTTTCACGAATCATTCATCTTGCAACGTTGTATTTATTTGTCTGCCACTAGAAACCTCGAAAAGCCGAAAGGGCTGATTGATAAAATGTCTCGTGAAAACAGCGCAACTTTGGAACAGAATGATATTGCCGCGAAACATTCAAATCTTTATTTGTTCTTTTTCGACAGCCGCTGGCATGCAATCATATTGGTCTTTTCATTGTGAATTTAGCGCGCGGATCAATTCTGTATTCTATTTGTTTGTTCATGCTCATTGTCGCGAGACGCAGCTGCATCATTTCCTTTGTTGCGGCATATGATCCGAGATGTATCTCGAAGGATTCCAGTCACGCGCTCAATTGTATTTGTACAATGTTACAGCTAGGCTATACTAGTCACTGTTCGCTGTTTTATATGGATGTTCCTTCGCCAAACGGGCATTCTTTGTTCGACGACCGATGAGCACATTTGCTGCTATCGCCGCTGCCGATTGCTCCTCAAACAACACACCAACTCACAGGGGCGTCCGGTTTAAATCCCTATCTCCCACATCCTAACAGGGTAATCCGCAGGACGTTCTGCAGATTACCCTATTAGGATGTGGTCGTACGTCCCTGCGAGCTCCCTTCTGGGCTATGTTCGAACCTCCAAAGCTTGATCTCCGTGGGAGGTTCCATTTGTCATTTTATAAGACCATGCTAAATACATTCCAGGGAAGTTGTAAGGGATCAGGCACCTTGTCACACGAAAGCGAGTGAACAAGTACCACACAAATTAGCTTGAAATGTCAAACAAAAGGCATACTAGTCGTCACTATAACTAAAAATTGGCGCCGTCCCTGCTACGATACTCAACAGTTGCTAAATTTCATTTGCATTTTTCCAAGAGTCTATGTTGGGGGTTGCAACTGATTGTTCATTGTGGTTTTTCAGAGCATACCAAGACAACACACATATATCCCAAGGACATCCCAGGGATTCTGATTATGGGGGATTCGGATGTCCTAGGGAAGTCCGGAGAAGTCCCACAAAAATCCCCAAAACATCCCAAATGAAACAAGAAATGACTTCCTCAGGACGTCCCAAACAATACCGAGGTGGGACATGTTTGGGGTATTTTAGGAGCTTATTGGGACACTGTTTAGGAGATTTTCTTCTGCTTGTTATTCTAGGCGGCCCTGTCTTGCAGAGGCCTCGTAAGAAGCATGCAATTATATGTTGTCTTCCAAAAATTGTTTCCAGTTCTCAAAATAAATCTCAGCTCATGTTGGTGTTATGAACAGACTCAAGTTGCCATCTTTAATTTGTATTGGGACAATTAGGGCAAGGATGATTTGGGAAGAATCGGAGACAGTTGAATTTCAATAGGAAAGGCAACTATATGCTGTAGTTCACCATTCTCAAGATTTCTAGTCATAATTATTTTGTTTAACTAACGATTCAAAACATATATAATATTTGGCTAAAAAACATTTTACGTACTCGATGAATGCCCATGTGCAAAGCAATACTCGGGGCGTTGAACACTGCATGCTGCAGCCTTACTATGCACGTTTTCTGCATATGCCTGGAAATATGGAAAAATATTTCCTGAAATAGAAACGAACATCACGCATAAGCGCATGCTTTCTTTTTCAGTACAGTTAAATAAACAATGGCTGCTACAAATGTATCAAGCACGCCGAAAGGTAGACGTTTAAGGTTTCAGCCTTTGTGTAAACGCCGCGGCACTATGCATTGTGCAAGTAAGCGTATGACCACATCTATTGTTTTCATTTTGCTCAGGGTTACCTACGAGGGTCTCACTGGTTTCACTGTGGTTACAATAGATACCGACTGCTGGGTAATCGAGTAAGACAAGCTTTCCCATGTGGTCCGCGAGGCGGAAGGAGTGTCGAACACCTATAGTAGGGTAAAAATTAAAAAAAAAGCAGGAGTTCCTAACTATGGGTTATGGTACGCGGCGTTTGTATTATACCTCTGAACACTACATAAGGTCAGTTTTTTTATATTTTACTACACGAAACAAGTCAGACGCGTCGAAATGCCTGTGTCAGAATATGGTCTGATAAATAGTAATAATAATAATAATAATAATAATAATAATAATAATAATAATAATAATAATAATAATAATAATAATTGGTTCACAGGGAAGGAAAAGCGCACTATCTGTCACACTTGTTTCTGTAGACACCTGAACCGCGCCGTAAGGGAGGAGAGGAAGGTGGGAGTGAAAGTGGAAAGAGAGAGAAATAGGAGCCGTGGAGGACTACGGAGCAATTTCGACCACCTGGGGATCTTCAACGTGCGCTGAAATCTCACAACACACGGACGCCTCTTCGTTTCGCCTCCATCGAAACGCAGCCGCGCCGAGGTCGGGTCTGATGAGAAAAGCTTTAACAGTGGACTACTTTCTGTCGAGGAAGAATTGCGTGTGGCGGTTATTGCGGACTTAAATTGTACATCCGACTGACTATAGTACTTGTTTATATTTCAACGTGTTCACTGCGCCCCCGTTTACACAAACGAGTCCATCGCCCTATACTCTAGATTAGCAGCCCGACTCGACAGAGCATACGTACCCCGGAGGTGTCACGTTTTTGTGCACGTCAGGTGAGAGATAACAAAGAGATAGGTACCTCGACGTCGCATGGAAAAGCCCCTCGGGATGTTGCCGCGTCCTGTGGCCCTGAAATGTATTACGTAACAATTGTTACCAGCCCACCCGTCGGACTTCCTAAGCGGAGCCAGTGTTACCGCTTGGATTATTATTATTTTTTTTTGCGCTTTTCTTAGTTCATGAGCTGAATTTAAAATGTCGTTCTGCGTAAGAACCGGTCGGTCTCTTCTTTCCGTGATGAGTGAAGCGTTTCCAAGCAAGAACCGTCGGCGCCGTGGCTTAGTTGGTTAAAGCGCCTGTCTAGTAAACAGGAGATCGTGAGTTCGAATCTCACCGGTGCCTGACGTTGCTTTTTTGCACTGCATACCTAACGGACCCTTTAAATAAAAGCTATGGGTCAATTGAGGGGTCCTTTCGAGGAGCGAGTTTCCGCTGGGAATACGTTGGCGCAGTGGATTGAAATCGTGATTTTGAATTTCGCGGTTTCTTATTCTTGTTTTGTTCTTCAATGGATATTTGTGCACCGAAAGGCCTTCAGGGCTTTTCAATAAAGGAGTTTCAGCTTGCGGTCCGTCGGCGCCGTGGCTTAGTTGGTTAAAGCGCCTGTCTAGTAAACAGGAGATCGTGAGTTCGAATCTCACCGGTGCCTGCTGTTATATGTTTTACACTGGGGACTTCATAGCGGTGTTCCTTGAAGGGTCCATCCCGCGAAGGACCCTTTCTGCGAGGAAACTTCGGTGCTGTAGCATACAACAGCTCAACTCAACAATTAAGTAAGATCATGAGGCTGAATTTGCGCTGCTTTATTTTTTTATTTTTATTTTTTACTGTACCACCAGGAAAACTTCTTTGTGCAAGATTGGTGAATTGTTTTAAATTTATGTGTTCAAACTTTCTGGTACTCAAGAATTCTGAAAATGGCCAAATTTGACTGGGATGAAAATATACCATTGTCGCCGGTATCATTTATATTTTCCTGAAAGGAATTTATAGCACCTGTAGTAACTCCAGTACAACAGTAAACCTACCTGATGTCTTGTTTTCTTTTTTTTTTCTTTTTTGCGCCTATGTACCATTGCATTCCGGTATGTACAAAAATGTCAAATGTATTTATCATTATCAAATGCTTTTCTAAAATAAAAAGAAATCCCACCTGATTGTTCGAGCATATCAAACACACGTGCAAATCCATAGACAGCCAATACAGTCTAAACAACACAAGACAAACGCTGTCTAAACACAAGCCGATTTTCAGGCAAAGTTTCACAATTACAAATATTGCAATCGGCTGCCACAGCATGCTCCAACATTTTTGCATAAGATAATACGTAGACTCGGGTAAGTATGTCAGCTGTCAATAGATCGTCGCTTTCAGGCATATGAGCTATGCGGCCTTTTTTCATTCAGAAGCTATTATTGAACTTTTATTATATCTACGTATATGTATGATGCCCAGTCTCGCAATGCGCATGACAAGTTTCACGCAAATAACTGGGTGTACGTTCCACTGCATTCTAATGAGTGGGTTCACAGCTTCCTTTATACTTGTCTTAATCTGATGCGGGTTATATTACCACCCACCAGTACCGATGTTGGTACTATAATACGTAGAATTCAGCAGAATACAGCACTGTCTAGTTACAATCGCTACTGCCGCTGGGGTCACCTGGTGAGCGAGCCGCCAAACTCGCGACATATCGATCGATGGACGGCGGTTCGATAATGGCGCGCTGACTCGGTAACCCGGAGAACGGGACAGAGCCCGGCCCGACAGAGTGGCGCCTGCGGGCACCTGCTGCCACCGTCGGCGCAAGCAACGAACCCGGGGCTCCGACGCGGGAGGCCTAAGCTTGCCACCGCCCCGCCCGGAGAAACCCCGCTGGAAATATTCGAGGTGGGTGCGCTTTTTGTAATGCATCTTGCGCTGAGAATCTTCTCTCATCGGTTTACTCGGAGAAAGTGGTCAAATCTTATCGAGAAAGTATACATGCGCCGATGCGCATTTACGCCTTTCTAGTACGACGCCAACGGCAGGTCAGACCGTTGGGTTAGGCTTAACAGCAGGCTTGTTTGTCTCATAGCAGACGACAGTTCGCGATGCTCCCAGATTCTGGGGGGAAATGACCTTGAAAGCACACAGGCACAGAGATCGTCTGCTATGCAAGCGTGCAGACGAGGAGCGAATAAATGCCTCGTATTAATTTTTTTTCTCGTTATATGTAGCGTGACGTTTGTTATGCGGTGTAGGAAAAACTGGAGTGAGCTGCGGCGCAGTTTAGCATTCGTGCTGCGTCGCGCAATGCCACTCCAAGAGTAATAAGTGCATGGGTGCGGTCATCGCTGCTTCTCTTTGCTCCCCGATTTCCTCTGAGCGTTTGAATATTTAGTTTCTGTGAACGTCGACAAATTATCACTGTTGACAGGACGTGAGAGGTCTTGAAAATGCAATTTCGGGGATGGTTTTTTTTTCACCCGAAACGCATTGTGTACAGGCGCGCCAGATAAGGAACAGTCGAGCGGAGCTATTGTCTTCGTGTCTCCGGTATAACCGGCCTTGAACCTGCAATTAGCGTTGTGCAATGTTGAGTCTGGGCGCCGTTCTGGCGCAGGTAAAAAAAAAAAAAAAGGCTAGTGTACAATGGCGCTAATTCGTCACTGCAATGGCCGGCCGCCATTTTTTTTTTCTTTTTTTTTTTTTTTTTACAGCAGAGTCTGAGTATTGGTCGACTGTACAGCAGCGATATTTAGGAATAAATTTTGGCCTAAACTGCAAAAGTTTATCGTTGTCTTAGCGTTTCGCCACCACCAACGGCCGCACCTCTGACAGCACTTTCCAA
Source organism: Amblyomma maculatum (assembly GCF_055883805.1). NCBI lineage: Eukaryota > Metazoa > Arthropoda > Arachnida > Ixodida > Ixodidae > Amblyomma > Amblyomma maculatum. Next base: position 18,816,310 of record NC_139354.1, read on the forward strand.
CGCGAAATCTCTTAAATGTTCACCGTGGGTTTAAAGTGAAGTCACTGAACGGTATAGCTGATATAGCGCACGCATGATCCTCAATTACGCAGACTGGAACGATCAAACTCTAACAATAATCATTTTTTTCCCTCCCTACTTCAATCGTTTACCGTTTCTTTTTAAACAAATTTTTGACTTGAATACCATGAAAAATGCCGTGCGTCCTACAACGGCGCTGAGAAGTGCAACTTCATCTTGCATATGCACTAAGTATATGCACTAACATGATTACGTAGGAATCGCGTAACAGCTGATGAATGATAATTTCAAGCATCCACGTTTTCGATTGTGCTTATCCATTTCGTTCTGTAGTTGCCGACACGAGCAGACAATACAATAATTTATTGTTTTTCCGTTCATTATAAATTTCTGGAAAATTGTATGAAAGCATTATTTAAAGTTCGAACTTGCGACTTTGCATCCCGATGATGATATTTATAGCGCCGAAATATAACGTTAACGATGGACTAATTACGTCTTCAAACGCCGTCACTGCGTTCTCGCTTACACAGGCAGTCAATTTGCCGTAAACATGGGTTTCCGAGAAGGTCCTAGATGCGCGGATGCTCCAGAGTGTGTGTAGAGGGGTCCCTATAAAGACGCCATGGGGCGGAGCCTGGGAGCATTCACGACCAGTGCACGGAGAGATCAACGCGAGCGGTCGTGGAGGTCACGATGATCACGGTGCAGACAGCAGGCGCGTGACCGAGAACAAAAAGAGGCTTTGTGCGAGAAAAAAGGAACCCTCGTGCGTGCTGGGTGGACATGCTCTCGCCACCCCAGCACCTCAATGGCAGCCTTTCAGAAGCACGAGCGAGTAATTATTACGCGCCTCTTAAGACGGTGGACAATGAAGAAACGTGAGTCGTTCTTGTTCTTCTTTTTGTTTTCTTTTTGTGGGAATAACAAAGACACGCCCATCACACACCAGTCTGCGAACTGGGTATTGCCGCTTGCTAAGCTGAGACGCTTGAGAGTTCCTTGGACTGCCAGAAGATCAAATAAGTCGATATTGTCGACCATAAACCCTGACTGCTCATTGGAGGGTCAAATTCTAAAGTTAAAGCTCAGCTACTTTGGTTATCTGATGAGAAGAGAGGAGTCGCTGGAGAAAGATTTGATGTTGGGAAAGGTTGAGGGTCGCTGGAGAAGGGGTAGGCAGCGAACGCGATGGCTAGATGGCATCCTCGAGGCGCTGCAGATGAGGTTATGTGATGTTAGGAAGATAGAGACCGGAAAGCGTGGCGTGACAGCGCTCGTCTTGTGTTCCTTTGCTGTCGTGTTCGTCTGTCGCGCTGTTTTTCCATCCAATATGTTCCACCAACTCGCCCGTTTGACTATAATGGTCTATAGGGTCACGAAGAGTCGGACACGACTGAACGACTGAACTGAACTGAAGCTGAGAAGCCTGCGATATCCCGTTTCGTTCGATTGTGTCGGTAAAGTTAGAGCGCACCTAACTAGCAAAATTGTAGAATTCTCGTCTCATGTCCGGCCAGGCACTGTAAGTTGACGTTCGTGCTGATATGTACAACGTGGGTCCAAAGAGTTCGTGTGGTAGGGTTGCTCTTTACGGTAGTCCTAAATACCAGAAGCTCTTAAAAGGTGAGGCCGTGCCGGAATGTGAAGGTTGCCATCACTCTGCGCAGATTTAGCACACCACGTGGTACCATAACCTCCATACTGCGCTACTAAAAAGAAAACCATGGCGTCTGAAGACTCGGGCTGAAGGTGTTCATCCTCGTTTCAGTTGAGGATGTTGCAGTGAAAATCTTTCCCAGTGACCTCTGTCGTCGGTGTTGATGGAGTCTAATGTAGCAGTAATTATGGTTGGTCACCGATTCTAACTGATCACACTTTATTAGTTAAGCCGCCACAGTAAGCTTAGCAACCCTATCGCAAGAACACCTGTATTGGCGTCCATATTTCCCGTCATTGGGAATGCGTGACGTTTATGCTGAGTAGTAGTGAAGAAAATTGCGACGAAGCAGACAAAGTGTACTATTTTGAATCCTGTGCTTAGCTTTCTTGAAATGTTTTAGGTAGATGCACAGATGTAGAAAAAAAAAAGAAATTTAATGTCATAATTGTCGCCAGAACTAAGCCACAACTCTTATAAGGGTGTTTATAAAGTATGGTAACGAAGACAATGTAGTTTATGAATTAAAACATGCAGGACTAGGTTGTTTATGAACAAGGAATGCTAAACAGGAGACTACTATAGAATTTATATAGCTAGGTACCTGGTATGACTCTCAAAATAATCTCGAAATTAAACTGCTTTTGTGTACCACTTATTTATTCATATGATACATTTTTACATCTATGTGTTCCTTTTAGTTCGTGTACGCGCCACCGGGGTATTTATGATAAAAAATATTAACCTGCTAGAATCCTATGGGATATTTACCAAGAATAACTTTTCTTCCAGTCATTTTGTAACTTATAATGAGATATTTAAATGTGCACCTGGTTTAAGGTGCATGACTGGTTTCAGGTATACGTTGGCAGATTCTTAACCGCTTATTTTTTCGATTAAGCCATTCTGTGTTTCGTGGACACTTTATTTTTGCATCGTCATCGTTTGCAATTGCTTCCTAAAGCCTTGGCAGAAGTCAATGTGGAAAACAGGGAACTATACTCCGTTTCGCAAACTGTTTGTAGCACTACCAGAAACTGAGGGCGATCTGGGCCAATCATGGTAGTGCGCACTACATGAGTGTATTCTTACGCGCCTGTCGACAAAGGTGTAAGAATATGGGAGGAAAACGGTGATTCTGTGCGCGTCACACTAATTGGTCTAGCCCGCTCACAGACACTTTTCTTTTGCCTGCAAACGAACTGTAATCAATAATCATGCTGAAATTCCTTCTTTTTATTAAATTACTGCTTTAACTTGAAATAAAACGTAGTCGCTACATTATTGTAAGTGAATGGTATAGTGACGGGATATTAATTATAGGCCCTAATTACGCAAAATTGGCTATAATGCAATAAATTGGCATAAGTACTCCAGAGTAAAAATCGGATAAGAATGCGGTTTAAGGGTCGTGTTACAATTTAAATAAACTCAGTTCACATGCCGCTATGCAAGAGCTGTATGATAAATATTAAGTGACGTGTTTTATTTCTCCTACTGGTGGCGGCCAAAGCGTGGCGTCAGTAAATTTTTAATATGAATAATAAAAAAATGCGGCACCTTTACACATTAAGCCATAGCATATCCAATGGAAGAAGCTCACTGTTGCTCTAGTGCAAGGGTTTTGAGGAAAAAAAAAATTCTTCATGTGGACCATCCACCCACAATTCACCGCTGTAACGCCTTATTGTCCATGCTAAGCTAAGTCAGGCAATGTTGCCATTTCGATTCTTATTATATTCTGCACCTCTCGTCCTCATGCTTTTTCTTTATTCATATATTAACAAAAATGATTTGTTCGGTTTCATGCAACGGAAATCAATAAGGGCCGACCGCTCCCTTCAATCTTCGTAAAGGCTGGTGCTATCTCCTACCTCTGCGCTTCACTGTTACTTTTACGTCATACTGAAGGACAGAATGGACCGCGATACACTGCTCAATCAGGGGCAGGGAAAAGCGAGATTAGAACCCTGTAAGACATCTTTATAATTTTTAATTGAGAGTTTGTTGTTGAATCTCTGTGTGCCTGATCGGTGATCAATACATTAGATATTTCATCACGATAGAGGGACCATAGATTGATGTCAAAGAGGACGACCTTACTTGGACTACTATAGTATCAGCGCGTAGTTTTAGAAAACAATTATTATTGATTAGTAAAACCGTGCACAAATCATTCACTTTATAACGACCTTTAAGAAATGAAACATATACACCTATCTCACTTTTCATCTGGTTTCTGTGCAGGTTGACTTACATTGATCGGTTGGTTTTTTTAATGATGGGTTTTTATTTCAGACATTCATTACAACGCATTTTTGCAGCAACATATCTGGATCTCTAGCTAAAATATGTAGTTGGCATCCAATGAATTGATAGCCTACAGGTTATCATACGAAAATTAAATGAATAGAACGTCAAAGCATCAAAATGTGAACACATAGACACGTCATATACACACTGCTTTATTCGCATCGAGGAAGCTTTCGACCTAGACGAATGAACAAACAATGCAATTTAGATACGTGAACAGCGCTAAAGAATAGAACTAAAACTGCACACACTTGACACGCCCCACCCTCTATTATCTTCCTGTGATCGCACTTGCTTCCGCAGTCAATAGGAAGTGAATAACCGGGTCAGTTCCTGGAGGATGACCCCCGACCAACTCGTCAAGACACGACTTTGTGCGTCCCTTCTTCGCCCAACAAATAAAACTGCTCAAGCGCAGCTGCCTCTTTTCTTCGGCCGCATGCCAGCCAAGATAGGCGTGACCGCTATTTTGATGACCGATAGTGAAGCCGCACTTGTGTGCAGCAACCCTTTGAACAAACGGCGACAGGTACGCAAGATGTGACTACGCAGTGTTCGGTTCTACGTGAATGTAAACAACAAAAGGAGCTGCCACAAAATAGCAGTCCGGGGAGGGGAACGAGAAAGGTTCCCGCTTTTGTCACGACGACCACCACCGCGCACGATATCCGATTCGACCCGCTTGACCTTGGCGAGTGACCTCTTCCTGGGGCGCCATCTCTTAAAGGGTCACACCTGGACCGAATGTGCGCCAGTGGTCCCCGGACCACCAAGCGGATAAGAACCGTATACGTTGCTTGCGATTCGAGACTCCTTCCAGCTCTCTTTTTTAATGTCCAATGTGTTAGTTGAATTGATTCGGATAAGCCTTACTGGCCTCGAATCAAAAAGTTCTCTGGAAGAACCGCTAGAGGTTGGTTTAATTGGAGGTATACCTTCGAACCCATTGGATGATTTCAATGTTGTCTACGAGTGCGTAGCCAGACTACACCCGCATAGCCATGCCGGGAAGGGTGAGTGACCTTTTATAAAAGCCATCTGAGCAGCACATAAGAGCGAACGATGCTAAAAAAAAAAAGAAAAAACTGATGGTACGTTATGACAAAATTGGAGCAGCGTAGATAAGAGAAATGAAAGCTAGTACGCGGGAAACAGATAAAGTGAACCTTGGCGGCAGAAACTGACTTGGGGGGTACTTCTTTCGCGCTTACCGCAAAAGGGGCATCTAGCTGAATATCAAGGAGAGTTAAGCCTATCAGATGATTAACGAAAGTCAGAGGGAGCTACAAGCTTAGGTAATTTGCTGTAATAGAGTGAGCACTTTATTGAATAGCCGGGGTATAATGATTGAGATGGTGGCATTAAGATGACAGGATGTGGCGTCACGCAAGAATTTCATGTTCAAGCTGCCGCTGCAGGCAACAATGTTGTCTTGCCAAGGCCTTAACTTTGATAGTGATGTTCGTGGTGTTAATGCCGGGTTGTCCTGACATTGCAACTTGCAAACCAATTTCAAAGAGCTGACATATGCTCGTCTCCAGCTATCGGCACTGCTTTCTCTTACTTTGCCAAAGCTGTGTACCAGTAATTTGTTTGTAAAAACGCGTCTTCGTACTTGTTCACTTCCAGGTAGACAGGTCCAAGCGCTGGGGTGAGGCCACGGCGCTATCAAGGAAAGGGACAGCGAGGAGGTGAGAATGGCCTTTCTGTTTACTTACACACTGGTCTTATTTGTGAGGGGTAGAATACATAAAGCGAGAAGTTTGTGATTTTATTAAGTGTTGTCATGAGATGGAGCTGGGTTGCTGCAGGCCCATCACCGCGGTCCATTTCTATATTGATTCATGCTTTAATTTCCGTTTTATTTCCTCTGAAAGCTTTGAGTGTATTGAAACCAATAGAATAAAATAATTACTTACTGCAGGCGTAAACGCACATACTGATATGAGTGAGACTTTTAAAATGGTATTTATTATTTCCCGCTTTCAATACAAAATCCACTTGAGCCAACTCAATTCGAAAAAAGTAATGGGTGCGCAAAAGAAGTTTAAGTTAAAGATTGAGTCAGTAGCAGACAAATTTTTTATCGCACTTTATTTACTTTTTGAATGCTCTAGTAACATAGAGTTACGCTGATTTGGAAAAAAAAAACGAAAAAATAAACACTGGGATAGAGTCCATTGCAGATTACCTGAATTAACTTCTAGGTGTGCAGTCAGCTTATACATATTATGTTTGTCACTCTGTGCTGGAAAATACTAGTGCGGTGTAGTGGTGCTATCAAACACGCGCAGAAATTTAATGCAAAAATTGACGTATGAAAATAAATGCGGACATTTTTGCTCCAAAGAAACGAAACCGAAACTGAAACTGAACCTCGCGCTTTTTCTTTTTCTTCTTCAGAGCGTCGTCTGCTGCTGCATCTCGCGAGGCCCCGTCGCCGGCGAGACGAGACGAGAGGAGCGCGATGAGAGATGTCAAGATGGCTGAACTGAAGGTGGAGGCGCCGCTGGCTCGGACAGAAGAGTGGTCCGATTTCAGCGACTTCCAAAGCTCCGAGGATGTGGAGAACTCGAACGCGTCGACCAAGTCGACGCCGACCACGGACAGCAGCGTGAGCAGCGGCGGCGGCGGGGTGGCGGCCAACGACAACTCCTTCGCGGACTGCAACTTCAGCGAGACCTTTTCCAACTCGCTGGAGGACTTGGTGAACACCTTCGACGACAAGATCACAAAGTGCTTCTGCGACTACGACGAGAACGTGGAGAAGCTCGCACCCGTCCAGATACGAACGCAGGAAGAGATTCTGAACGAGTGTCAGTGAGTAGGCGCCAACATTTCGACCTTTCTCAATTTTTTGTTTTATGCTCTCGGATACTGGAGCGGAGGATGTCGCATCCGTGGGAGAACTCCCACTACGTGCCGAACGGATGCTGTCTTCTGATCAGCTGTTATTCGCGGATCGTTATCTGCGCTTCACGCTACTTACTGTATATTTACTCCTTTATACACAGCGCTATTAACCTCGTCTTCTTAATTGCTGAAGAAAGTATTATGTGGTGCGTTTTCGAGCATTCTATAGCTGTGAAGGGTTTTGTAAACGACTCTGAAACCTGCAGTCTGAAACTGAAACGTTGGGCTAGTCGTCAAACTTACCTGGAGGGACTGTAATTTCAGTGTGCTTGTAGAGACTTTATCGTGTAGCGTGTGGTGTTACCGGTCGACTTTTGCAGCTCCCACTGTTATCGTTTGAGTCGCATCGCACTACCGAAGAAATTTCTCTTCATAACTGCCTTGAAGGAACAAAGAAAATAAAACAGCCTTAGAACCTCTCGTCGCGGTGTAGTATGTCCGTCATGTTTGAACACCGGAGCTAAGTGTGCGTTATTTTTAAAGCTACCTATGTTTTACATGCCGTTTACATAATCGCCGCATGAAGCATTGTGCGCACAGGTAAGATATGACACACCTTCGGCGCACGGATTCATTGCTTCTTGTCTGCTGTACTGTGTGTTTTTATCTCTTTATTCTTAGCCTCCCTTTCTTTTCTAACCTGAGTTGGCGTGATTCGGGCTGCCCACTACATCCTGCTATGCTTCCTCGACGTCAGCTGTTTCACGGTGGTCGCGAAACACTGCCGTTTCGGCGTTTCCTTTTTTTTTTCCCCTCTTTGTGCTTCTTCCTCTGGTGCTTTATGTGTGTATATTTTCTTTAACGATTCAACCAGTGGTACGCCTTCAGGACGGGCTGTCGTGCAAGGAAGGGTTCAGGAAGAGACCCGTGTCTCACGCATTCAAGTCGTGCCGCTGCTATCGAACGTGGCCTGTTGTTCTTCGTTGTTCCCAGTAGCAGTTTATGGGTCTTTATTTTCGTCATCGACGTTGTACTGAGTATCGTCGTCAATTTTGAAGAAAATTTCAAGATAGTTAAGCGTGAAACTTTTGAGAGAGTAATTATATCGCTTCGAGAGATCGCGGCTTCGCGACGTACAATTAAACGGAACTCGGTGTGTATTTCTGCTTCAGTTATTCTTCGTGTTCGAATTGACCCGCTCGCATTTGGATTGACCCCGATAGTACGCGACCACCGTACACGACGTGCTTTCGAAATGGCAAAACAAGTTGGAGGCTTTGGTGTAGGGTGTCAGCTTCGCCGGGTTGTAGAGGGGTACGTGCCGTTTTGCAAATCTAGGGCACACGCTCCCAGCACGATGGGGTCGCGTTCGCATAGTGGGATCCCGGGTCTCGCTTAATATAGCACCGGCCCGGCCCGGTGTTTTTCCCAGGGGTATTATTTTGTTTCCTCATTGAATTGGGTTGCTGTCACCCACCTCTTATCGCAATCGGGGCTTCGGGGCTTGCAGTAAGGCACGCATGCCGAGGAAGTTATCGCATGACCTTGTGCTGACATTTTTTCTTTTTTCATTTCTCGATCGTTTCTTATCGGCGTTTTAGAATTGGAAATAGCGCCCCCTCTGGAGACCGTGGTGTTCGCCTGGGCGAAGACAGAATTTTTCATCCCAACATGCCTTTCTTTTTTTTTTTTCTTTTTTGCAAAGTAGATTTCTGAACGATTGTAGGGAACATAATTGGTATGGTCGGTTTAACTTGCACTTAGTTAAGCGTTACAGCGTGGCATGGCTGTGTTGATATCGTGGCCATATTAAACACAGTGTCGAAAACAGCAGTGGAAGAGAGCAGAGGCTAACTTGAGACCTAATTTGAAATAACTAGCCATTTATGTCATACATGGTGCTTTTAATCTTGCTGCTTTTGCTGTATAAGTAGAATGTTATATGGCAGCTAGTGCTGGCATAGGTAACTTCAGGTGAGAAAGTAGTAGTTTAGGGTAAAATTGCCTTTTTCTAAATAACGAATCACTCATACAGTGCTTACAGTAACAATGAACTGTAAACTTGACCTAAGTTCCACACTCCAGTGCCTTGGTATCATTCTAGTTAGCTTAAAATTTTAGCCACCTAGTTTGTGTGGTTTACCTGGTAAACCAGGATGTAAAGCAGGAGCAACATTTCCTGTGAACTCTTTTTGTGGGGTTTTATGTAATCTGGTTCAAGCAGCTAGCATGCTACTGTACTGTTCACATTTTTTCAGTCCAGATATCAGAAATAATGTTTCTTTATGAAGCTATTGGGGTATCAAAGTTGGCTTAGTAACGTCTTCTAAAGTATGACGTTTGTGCTGGGAGGTCCTGTATGGTTTCTTTATGGATAACTAATTCTTTAAGTAAGGCTGCAGGTCGGAGACATTGTGTAACCCATGTCTATCAGCAAGCCTCTTATCAGTGCCAAAGGGGGGGTCTAGTTTCCCACCTTTGACTCTTAGTGACTTATTTAATAGGAGTGAATTTTATCTAATGAGTGAGTAAAAGATAGGACATGAAAGATAAAGCCAGGTCTTGATCGTCCCCACTGACTGCAAGAATACACTGTAGGCGCTATTGTGCTGGCAGGTTCCTTTGTTCCTAAACTACGCCACTCTGCTGTCTCCTATTATAGCCATCGATCAACCTGTCACATGGAAGCTTGAACTGAAAGAGTATAGCTTTTCCACACAAGCTGCTTCCCGCCATTTCACGCTGAGGCTTCCCGCTGGGTCTTCTCGGTTGCGTCATCTCATGGCCTTCAACAATGAATGGAGAGCAATAGTGTGCCCTGTGTTGCAAGTCAGCCCCGAGTTCAAGCAGTCTTATTGTTTCCCTTTTGTTTGAAAGAAATGGGAGTGTTGCGGGGAAGCAATTATGACCAGGTTGCTGTTGTTTAGAATGTGTCTGCACTTGAAGTTGCTATGAAGGTATGTAGCATGCAGGTGTACTTAGGCTATATTAAACAGTCTTTTCATTATTGCACAGGTTCGTTAATTCCTTACAAAGGTGTCATGGGGCGTTAAGTGAAACCCACATTGTGGTTAGTCTGAAAGGTGCCTGTTCAGCACTAAGAAATTCGAAACTCTTGAATGTAGATTGATAAGGAAGTTGTACTGAATAAAGTTAGTGCATTTAGGATTTCTGGTTACACTTACGTGCAGTCTACTCAGCTACAATCATGTGCTGTCTTTCGTGATGCTGCGTGCAAGTCATAATATGACCAGTGTACCACTCAATCATGCACAATGCTACTCCTCGCTCCGGTGTCTTCGTTTTTTAAATTTTGTAATAGATGTCAGGCTTTGTGTGTGCGATATATTTGGCTAAGAATTTGCACAAAGCTTTGCGGCAGTTGTCAATATTGAAAGCTGATGTCCAGCTGTGAGCCTTCAATGGTCAGTTCTTGTATCAATGGAGATAATTATATTTGTGTGTAGCCGCACATAGTAGCATTTGCTTTGGCAGAGCGTTGTGATGCAAAGACAAGATTAATTGCACTAGTTGTCTACATCTATTAAGGGCAGTTGGACATAGTGATATTAAATGCTTACGTTGGAGCATATGTTGAAGGACTTGTGCATACGGGTGCTCTCAGGGCCTTTAACAGCATTTTAGGTGGTTCTTTTTCTGCAGCTGAGATAGAACCAGTTATCTCGTGTGTCAATATTTTTGATTTCCTTGTGTGTGGTGGCAAGCTTAGGACTTGTCTTTGTAACCGTAAACTTGTGTCAGATATCCTAGCCAAGTTTGTGTTAGTACATGAGTCTAAACACAAAATAATTAAGATCTTCATTTTTTCGTTGTTTGGGCTGACAATTCAGAAGGCTGTTTCGTCATCACTGTGCGTGCTAACTTTTCTCTTAACTGCTTATTGTTTGTTTCTTGTTTTCCTGGAATGAGAGCTGTACCTTTGACTGGCATTTTGTCCAGCAATTGTTTTTTAGGGTGGAGCTTATTCATTCATATTTATAGCTTCCTTACAAACTGACATAAAATGACTTTTTTACTTGTTTGAGACATGGCATCCATGATCTTCAGTTCTTTGTAACTTTCCTTAGCTCTTCTGGCATAAGTAACCTTGTTTGAGACCTATAACTTGTGTTTGTCGCTGTAATTTAAGTTTGCTATTCCTCTGTTTCGTGTGTGCATATACGTGGTACCAGCTGTATTCGTCTCCTCATGAGTATGTGGCTTGGGGCATGTCATGGCAGTTCGTTGCATTTTTTTTTTGCACTATGTCTGTTTTTACATCTTGCATTTACTTACATTGGACAGTTAACCACTTGACAAGTGTGCATGGATGCCTGCTCAAAGATGGTCCCTTGTTGTGCCCAGTTAATAGTTGATTATGTGAGTGCAGTAGATGACCATTTTGTTTTAGTTGCCATTTGTTCCAGTTTTCATTCTCTCTAATGCCTGTGTATGCTTTTGTGTTTTGTCTGCTTTGAGAGTCCTACGCTAGAAATAAAGTCCCATGTGTTTTTCTGCCTATTCACTGTTGTGGTTGCCCCTCTCTCTCGCATGTTGCTGTGTGCTTGCATGAATTCTTTTTTCTTTTTTTGTCTTTGCTAACTGGAAGATTTGCATGTGATTTAGCTGAGAGTACTTGTAGGCATACGACTATATATACACATTTGATTATCAGGTGTCATGCTGCAATTAAGAACTACGATAGTGTCCTTAACCTTAACTACGATAGCGTCCGCATCTGAAGAAATACTTGCTAGAGGCAGTTACCATTGATGCTTTGCAAGAAAAATGGCTCTCACCATCACTTAAGCAGGCAGAGGCAGTTGAAAATGTTTATAATGAATAAATCTTGAGAAAAAGGCAGTTCTCTGATGCACAGGCGAGTGTGGACAATTTGAACTTGAAAGGAACCTGTAAAGTCTCTCTGAAATATTAATTGGAATCAAAGAAAGCAAAAAATTTTTTTTGAAGAAATACCCTTGATATATAGCTTTTATTCGAATGAACTGGAGGTGTGAATTATCGACAGTCCACTGTGCTCTCATTTAGAGCGAGCCTGATCAGATGAACAGCACCATCCCGAACTTTAGTGAGTGTTCCAGAGAATCGAGGACTGGGTGTATATGTTGGCAGTGAAAGCCATCTTGTATATCCGTCTCTTCTCTCTCCGGGAATGGAGATCTTGAATCGCTTATTCATTCATCGCGCCGTCACGGGTGTTTGGTGGTCCCTTGCCTGCTCGCTCGTCGCCTCCGTGGTGCCGCTCTTGAATCGTCGTTTCTCTTCGGCCTGTTAGATTCGTTCGTTTCGTCTTTTGTGCGGGCGGCCTTGGCGTGTCGTGGGCGCGCGCAATGGAGCGCAGCAGACTACGCGGCGCGGGCTCATCGTCTGCTTAGTACGGCCTTCCGAGCGCCGCCGCGCAGACTCGGGCAAGCTGCCAGCAGCTGCCCGAATACAGACGAAACCATGTATTTTGCTTGGCGAAGCGTCTACCGTTTTGTCTCTTTGTTTTGCCTTAGTTTTAGGCCAGTTGTACTTGGAGGCGTGTAAGGAGGTGAAGACGTGGAAGTGTACGTGCACGCTGAGGGAAAGATTTCGAAGCATAACCGAAAAAAAAAAAAAAAAAAAGAAAGTCCTATCTAGCTTGAGCTTGTCGGCTTGGCCCACTTTGCTTCCGGGAATTTCTTGGCTGCGGTTTCTTCTCATCTCTCAGCATGCTTCGCCTGCAGAGTTTTTTTGCTGGGTTTATGTGCATGTGGAACAGAACTTCCGGTTTTCTTTTTCTTTCATTTATTTCCTCTGGCAAAATTAAGTTACGGTGGTAGTGGGGTGCGCCGTCTGGTGTGGGAAAAGTGTGTTATGCACCTAAGCGTTAGCTCATTGATCGTGAAATTTTTCTATTACGGCGGCCTCTGTCGCCTCCAGTTAGTGTTCCGCGCGGATCAGAGGTAAGACAGCTTTTGCACAGTTTGTATAATTGTCCCAAGAAAGTGTGTCTATCTGTGCATGCTGAAATTCAGGCCCAACAAATGTATAATTTCTTGAAGCACGTGGTACGAAATGGGCAGCTACGATTGGGGCGCCGTAGACCGGCCGCTGTGCGTACTACGAAAAGTTGCAACCTATTGAGACAATTCTCGGGAAGGTAGGCTTCAGATACCCTCCGCACTTAGGATGCAACGCGCATAACGTGCCTTACGGCGAAAAAGATAAAAAAAAAAGAATGGTATGGTGGCCTATTATACCCGTTTGGCCCGGTGACCGACGAAGCGTGGGATACACCAGCGCAGCTTTCCCTTTGTGCGCTGTCGGGCTTTCCGGTGTCGTTTTTGCGGAAGCACTTCGTTTGCAAGGGAGAGGGTAAAGAAAGCGAGGGTCATGCAATTATGTGCTCACCACGGCTGAGGAGAAAGCGGCCACGGAGGGGTGACTTTGTCTAGAAGAAAGCGTTGCTGACGGTCATTAGCGTTTTTGAAGGACGGAGGGTAATTCTTGAATATAATTGGTTTCATTTATTGTAGCCGCGTGCCTACGCTTTGTAAGCTCGCTTGTACTGTCGTAACATTCCGCCATTCTTTGATCCCGTGCACGCTCAGTCGGAATGTACTGTAGTTTTTGCCGCGTGCCTGCAAGTTGTCGAAAGCATATTCGTGGGCACAAAAAATAAAATAAAAAAATGATAAGGAGCTTCCTAGTTCACTTACAGGCACCAGTTGTAACTATCGAAACTAACTCTTTTCTTATTAGTTGCATGCAGTCGGCAGAGAGGTGTGCGAGCTAGATTTTCAAATACGAATAGTTTAGCGTCCCTGCCAAATCGAATACGGATCGAATATTTCTACTAATATTTGCTACCTTTTAATCAACGTTGCTTTTAAATTTCATACGAAACTACAGCGGTGGCGCCAGAGTTCGGTTCTAACTTGTGCAGTCAGAGAGCTGTTACAAGACTACACTGATTTTCAAAACTAAGGAGACAAAGGAGCCGCAACATGTATTCAGTATGCTAACTCTATGAGCATCGCGTAGGTAAATGAGCTTTTCTTATTGATGACGAGATAGAATAAACTAGAGAAGTTACGAGTCTGGCGACAGCTCGTATGAGCCATGGCCTCCGAGATCCGGCATCAGAGCAAATTTTTTGAACTTGCCTAAGCCTTCAATGCGTGATCCAGTGCTTTTTGAAGCCAGGCGTTCACATATACGAGCATTATGAACGCTGCTACAGGAATGCACCACGCGTAGAGGCACGTAACCCTACATCCCGCGCGCATACTAATCGATGTACGACGCGTCGGTGCCTGCCCTGTTTTGGTGCGTAAGCTGTACTATTCAGGTGCAACTTCGGATGTCGCCTTGCTGAACCGTAAGACCTTGAGTGGAGACAGATACCGTACATTCATTCCCCCCAAAACGAGCTTAAACAAACAATATAAATTGCGGGATGGAAAGTCGGTCGAAATTTCCCCCAGGTGGTCTAACTTTTCGGAGCCCTTCACTACGGCGCTTCTAGCCTGAGTCGCTTTGGGCCATTAAACCCTGTAAACCGAGCCAGCCAAACCAACCAAATGACCTTGACCTAATTAGGTGTAGGTGTCCACCCAAAAGTGGGACAGATACTGCGCCCCCCCCCTTCCTCCAAGAAAACAACAATACAATTTAAACAGAAATGTGTAGAAAGTTACCATAATTAAAAGGTGCTGTCGCAAAACAATACAATTTAAATAGAAAATGTGTAGAAAGTTACCATAAATAAAAGGCGCTGTCGCAAAACAATACAATTTAAATAGAACTTATGTAGAAAGTTACCAGAAATAAAAGGCGCTATCGCGTGTACTCTTGAGCGTTAAACGACCGTACTAAACCGCGCAGAAATAGAAAACCCTGCTTAACAGCTAGAGCTTTCGCCCGTATCGGTAGGTTCAAGCCGTGGTTAAAAAAAAACCCCACCATATATATATTTTTTGGGAACAGTCATCGAGCTTTTATTAAAACATCCTAATATTCGAATGGGTTGGAATAATTTCCAAAATGCGTTATTTGATTCGTTCGAATACGTGGGTATTCGATTCGGTATTCGGAAGTTTTTAACATTCGAATGCTCGCACAGCCCTAGTTATGAACGATACGCGCACATCTTATCACATGAAATATAGTACCTTAAAATGTAGAGTCCCTTTTGTAGTTAAAAACAATCGTGGTTCTTAACTGCAGACGC
Organism: Amblyomma maculatum; assembly: GCF_055883805.1. Taxonomy (NCBI): domain Eukaryota; kingdom Metazoa; phylum Arthropoda; class Arachnida; order Ixodida; family Ixodidae; genus Amblyomma; species Amblyomma maculatum. The sequence goes on from NC_139354.1 coordinate 18,831,375, forward strand.
TTCTCTCATATTATTGTAGCTTCATGTTTGGCCCGCTTGAGCGTTTGAACGAAGCGAATTTTCAGGTCCTGTGAACGGTCCACTCCGCAAGGACCAGGAAAAATTGTCGTATGCATAGCCATCATTCAGCAGTCCTGTGCGGAGCGCAGATTGTGTGCAAGCGATCGGCAGACGGCATGCAGTACGTACGACTTGTACCGGCATTTAAACACAATCGTCTGCTTGCTGCGCGAATTCCTGCGGTGCACACGTAATGTGCGTAACATGAAGCCTTTTACGGAGAAAAAAAAAAAGCTTTCCAGACAATGGAGCAGACGACGTCGTCGTATTTCCTCCTGCAACGAAAGAACCGCGGATTCGTTTCTACGAAATATTTCGCAGAAAAGAAAAAGAAAAAAGGAAAAAAAAAAGGAAGAGAGATGAGGAATTCAAGTATGGGAGATGAATCGTACTGTACGCCAGAAAAGCTCCGGGGCACCAGGCAGCGCGGACACGAACAAAAAAAAAAAAAAAGAAAAAAAGAAAGCGAGGAAACCGCCTGCAGGGCAACGGCAGCTCAGCATCCGCACAGGCAGTGACGTCACTGCTGCCGCATCGATCCGTGGAAAAGAGGCCGCGGAGGAAGCTTCGTTGCGTCCGCTGCACAGGCTGGAGTGTCTCCCTGCTTTTGAAAACCGTGAAGGGCTGTTTCTAGACCTAGCCAGTCAGGAGGCGTGTATCGTGTGCGTTGGTGCAGTATACGCATGCGCACATACCTAAGCGGATCCGTCGTCTGCTTTCGCGATCGGAAGGAGAGAACGCTCTCTGATTCAAAAGGGAAGTTATAGGGATGCCAGTAACGAAATGGTTATATGCCTCTATCGATAAGCAATCGCATTTTGCGGACAAAGGCTCTACTTTCAATGAGAAATAAAATGAAGCCAGCGGCGCCACTGCTTCTAAGGCCTTTTAATTTTTCCTTTGCGGATCACGGAAGCTAGGCTAAATAAACGCTTCCCATTTCTATAGACGAGAATCGCGGAGCCTTTCGGTCTCGGTCTCACAAATCGAGTGGCGGGGCAAAGAAGTTGCCTTATCAAATGGTGCTGGCGAAAATTTATCACCTTATTAATATTATTCTTTATGTTGCCTATCAAAATCTATTACCTTGGAAGGTCCCACCTGCGGTCTTGTACCATGGGACCTCTCGCTGTATATTATTGTACCTTGTTTTTTGATGCAAAAATAAACTTTCAACTTCAGTTTCAACCTTAACTAGAAAGAGCCATACAATATTTTATTTATTTATTTATTTATTATTATTATTATTATTATTATTATTTTTTTTTTTTTACTGAGCATGTAATTTGAATAGAGTATAAGCCTATAAGCCTCAGTGCCTCCCACTCGTTAATTGGGGATGGAGCTTTTCAATGAAGCAAGGAAGAAATTGTTGAAAAATTCAGTAGACTGTCGTGTTTGAACGGTTCCTGTCGACCTCAGAAGTTTCCGGCATATACCGTTATGCAGCTTTGCAACGTGTTATGGAAGCGGACCGCGGGCACTTGCAAACTCCAGGCGCCGGCGACACGTGGAACTATTTTGGAGGGCTGACGGGGGAGGACGGGGTCTGGGTCGCGAGCATACTAGAGCACGTCACCGGCGAGGCGCCGGCCTGTGCCTGCAGAGGCGGGGGCGGATATGGACGCAAGGGGAGCACGCAACGATGAATAAGCGGCGGCCCTCTTCTCATAGCAGACGGCGCCTCTCGCGTGCGAGATCTCCCTTTTTTATTTGCTTTGTTTGTTCGTTTCTGCTCGCTTGCTGTGTTTTTTTTTTCTTTTTTCTTTTTTTCTGGGGCGTGTGATAGATGACCGCGTTGCCCTCCGCGTTGAAAACCGTCCGCGCTCTCTGTTGATTGATTCACGGAGGACATTTATAACGAGGAAGTTTAGGATTAGTTCCCTTCACGTTGGTATATGCTAAGACTTACGGTCTGGTGGGAATGGGTGGAACGCGTACGTAGTTTTGTGTGTTCTTCATCCCATGGAAACTTGAAAGGAAACTGAAGTCCGTACACTATCTCAGTAGCTCATTTCAGCACTACCGAAACAGCGACGAGTGCAGAGGTGACGTTCTAACGTTGCAGAATGTGTAGTGCTCAGTATAAGGTTTCAAATCGAGCCTGTACGTACGCTTACGTTACGTACGCTATTTCCCTAATTTAGCGTGCGTGGCTTTTCCGTACACTGAAATAGCGTTGCTAACATGGCGGCGCGTTTCGATGCAGGACGCCTCGCTTCGGATTGAACTCATCGTTGTCTTTGGCTTTTCCAGTACGGCGACTGGTCATAAACGACGCATCCAGCTTAGTTTGGCCTATCATCAATAGCAACACGAATTAGTTGACTTCATTTTTTTATTATTATTTTTTATTTAGAGTGATGGTTCAGTTGCTGCGAGGCACATGCGAGGCCTTGGAAAAAGAACGTTGACTTGTCGACAAAAATGATTTCACTTTAAACAACCAGTTGGCGCCACTGGTTTTCAGTTTTCTGTGGTTTTTATTTGCGAGGGCGCATATATTTGTGCCTACCCGTTACAAAGGGGACAGCCACACGCCATCATCATCATCATCATCATCATCATTATTGCATTGCGTCTGCATGTACGCGGTACACCTGTCGTTGTTCGCCGCCTGTAGAAACTCTAAAGAGTCGTATAATGTACGGTTCAGCCCATTTAATTTGTGCAGAAATGTGGAGTTCAGAACTGGGTTTCAAACTGCTCACTTATGTTGACAACGAGTGTACATTGCGCACATTTAATCCCCTCCCTTGGTCAAAAGAAATAAAAAATACTGATAGTTATTTTAAAGAGATTGCAAATATAGTACTCACATTTGGTGCAAAGCTAAGCTGAACCGCGCATGTATACAGCTCTTCAGTGTATAGCAGAAAACTGCAGACTGTTCCATTGCACAAACTATATGAAGCAAATCGCTGTTCATAAAGTAACAGTGCTGAGAATGAAGACAAGGTATAGTTAAGGGCTTTTCACAATAGGGCATTATTTCCGTTTTTCTTTGCACATGTTATGACAGCGCACATGCCGTTTATAGCCATCGTGAATTAATGCTGAGAAGGTGTTGCTTGTACTAGATATGGCTGTAAATGGCGTATTTCTTTGCAAAAAAAAAAAAAAGAAAAAACGAAAGAAAGGTGTTTTTTGACAGAATGCGTTTCTGTTTTTCTCCGGCATACGCCAAAACCTCGTCAAATCGATGAACTTGCATTCTTCGCTACACTTACATACTACACGCGAGCGTGGTGTACAGCGAAATGGGGGGCATCGCATTTGGCGCCGTCTGGCCCAACGTCCATCCTTAGCGCACTGCGCCGGGACCATCGACTGCTGTGCACCAGAGTGCTGTTAAGTTTGAACGCGTTCGCAGTGCTTCATGGCGAGTGGAGAGAATAAAAAAAAAAAAGGAACGGAAGAGCTTTTTACTGAAGTGACTTAGGCGTTTGCTGTGCAGAGCAGCTTTTGAGTAACAGTACATGATGCTAAATGTGTTTGAGGGACTTGCCGAGCTGGGAAAGAAACTTTTTCTTTTTAGCCGCACGCACGCACGCACGCACGCAACAGTAGAGAGATTTAGCACACCTTAATCCGCGATCCACTACCGTGATCCGCCACCGCGCATGCGCGTTCCACTGCGCATGCCCAGATCACTTTGATGCCGATAGATGGCGCCACATACTGGATGTCGGCACATAGACCTGCCGCATCGGAACCGCCCCGCGCCCACGAGCGGTAGAGGGCCACGGCGGCGGATCGCAGATCACTGTATGCTAAGTCTCTCTAGTTACACCCTGTCGGCAAGCACCGTCGTCCTTCAGTCTAGATATCTTGGACAGCTGGGAAACTTTCTGTGTAGGGAAGGCGTAAATGTTTCCAATCTGAGAAAGCTTTCGGGATTGTTGTTGCTCCAAAAATATGTGGCTGGCAGAGATTGTCGTGCCATATATATATGGTAGTTGACCGAACTGCTTTCGCCGATGAAGGGCTCAAGCAAAGTCTCGGAGTGCCGTCGTTCAACCGCCGCCACTGCCGGTGGAGCTCGTCGAGGTCATCGGAGTTCGGCAACTAGTTCGATCGCCCGGCCGAGCTGTTTGCCACTTATCCACGGCGCGTATATGCCAGCTTTTCTTCTCGAAATAGCCCGCAGCGTGTTGCCCTGTTAGCGCTGCTGCTCTTCGAGGGAAACACTGCCGTCGCTTTGGCGGTTCCCGAAAGGGCTGTTTCTGCACTTGTCGAGGATTTATTTTCGTAAAAGCAGCGTGCGTGGCTATCGAACGGTCTCGAAGCGCGTATTTGCGCCGTCAGCTATATGCCTTCGCTGTCTTGTGGGCCTGGCCCGAGCTTTTTAGCCTATCCGAGCACCCGCCAGAGCCGATGGACGCGTAAATCAACTGGAGTGGTCTGACCACGGCGTGCCAACGTTGCCATGGCAAAAGAAATGTTTGTGGCTTGAAAGCAGAACGTTTTTTTTTTTCGATCAGTGGTGGAGCTTTCTTAATTTAATGTCCCAGAAAGCTGGGCATGTACGTCATCTGGAAACGTCTTTTTTTTTTTTTTTTTTCGTTGCTGAACAACTCTGTCTCGTTTCGCAGTAGTGGTTTGCGGCATTCGAAATGTAGGCTTGGTTGGAGGTTGCATTAGTCGCGGGACTTTTGTGAAGCTGCCATAAGTGTACATGTACTGTCAAAATATCGCGGAGCCCGCCCCAGCAATGTGTCTCACGCGTACCGCAGAGAGAATGCAATGCTTGCTTGGGTCCATATGAGCGCCCACACCAGCGGCATGTGCCAACGTACCTGTAAGGTACCCCTTCGTGTTCTCTAGGCTGTGCGTGAGAAGTTTTTATCTCAGAGGGACTCTTCGAATGATTCGACATGCGGGCGAGATGCCAGAAAGGCCGTTTTATTATAGTTCCGTCTTTTCTGCGACTGGCAAGCCCACACGGCTTCATCTTTTTCAGGTTCGTTTGAGTTATTTTCCACCTATGTTTATATTATTTTATTTATTTATGAATTTAGGGAAAGATTTATGTCGAAAAAAAGGAGAAACGAAGTGTAAAACACAATTGCAGAGGGAAAAAATACAGGTAAATTAGTATAACAGTTACACAACAAGCGCCTAAAATCAAGAGTACACGAAAGGAAAAGAAGTAAATGGAAGACCGCAGTATTTTTTCGAAAGGCCAACAGCAACAACCAATTACAACAGCAGCAGCAATAAATAGCAACGCGGTTAGTGTGACAGCTTTTATGCTAGGCGAAGTCGATCTGTAATCTGTTATTGTTTTGCGTAAACGATGGGTGCCTATAATGGCGGCTGTATACGTCGCAGACAGCTGGTTCCACTCGTGACTCGTTCTTGGTGAGAATAAATATGAGCCGGTGAGTTTGCGCTGCGAAGGTACAGGACAAGTGGGGCCGAAATATTACGGAACACGCTTGTGGTGTTTGAAAATGTCTTACGCATTCCGCAAAAAAAAAAAAAAAAAAAAAAAGTTGTTTTAGTTTGGTTAACCCTAGTTGAATTGCGATAGCAACGGCGGAAGCTCATTTTCCCTGCTACATTGTTCCCCTGTCACGCCCGATCAGTGTAAGGTGCTGCATTATTGGGGACACTTAAGCTCATCCTTTAAGAGTATGACGCGACAGCGCATAAGCCCACATATAAATGAGAAGGGTTCAATGCTGCCCGTGACCGAGCGTTCTTCGCGGCTGTTCAAGGTCAAACATGGCCCTTCCCGGGACGACGCGACTGGCCGAAACCTGGCGCAGTATTGCTATCGCAATAAAAAGATACGAAGGCAGCTTATAAGAGAGCGTGTTGTCGGGCTAGTTGGTTCTGCATAGTATATAAGAGAAATGCGCAACAACTTCAACAGGACACAGGAAGAAACACACAAAACAGTTCACGAGCGCAGCTTGTGTGCTCATTCGCTCGCTTTTCGAGTACGTCCGCCTTCCTTGGCGCTACTCAGGTGGTACTCTTCCCCAAAGACCTAGAGCAGGCGCGAATGATAGCCGACGGGGGGAGAGTACTAAACGAGGGAGGGAGAGGGATTGGCCCTGTCTGGCTGCCATTGAAGAATGGAGGCACTGGTCGCCCGATGTCCTCGCGCACTTCGCATTTGGCAGGAATTGAAATGAAAATTTATTTCGCCCGGAAACGCAAGCGGTCAAGGGAGAACAGTGAGGGCATGAGTTTTTTTTTTTTTTTTTTCGTTCTGTCCTGAGAAATTGAAACGGGGCTGCTGCGGCTTGATTTGGCGGCGCAGGTGTGGCGGACTGGCGGTGGTATTTTTTTTTCTTTTCTTTTCGAAGGATGTGTAATCAAGACACAGGGAAGTCAGGATGGAGCGCAGGGCGTTTGATGAGGTGCAGACCCATGATAATGCCAGCGGCTTGCTGTACATTTTCTTTTTAATTTAAATTTCGCGCTTCTGCTTTGAGTGGGAAAGCGTAGCGATTCCTCGAAAGTGTGTATCAGAACCGCATGGTCGCTTAGCCCGTTTTTTGCGTTGAGGGTTGCGTTATGACTGTTATTGCAGATATTACACTGGGGTGGCTGGCATCTGGTTTACTTGGCTCCCGCCAGATGGAGGTGTCGTTTTTGGCGGGAAGACGAAAAGTGAATTTTGTATTACCTAACGAGGAAACAAACAAGAACAAATGGCGTAGCATAAAAGAACATTGCAAAACCATATGTATGCGTGTTTTTCGCGCACCATTTATTGGCTGAAAGCTAACCGGCGCCCGAGCGGCTCCCAGCATTGAATTCAAGCTTCGCGCCAAAACCGACACTCTGGCGGGAACGCGCTGCGGCGCGGCCGTGTGGGCTCACAGGGTTGTGCACATCGCCAATTTACGCATAAATGCGCTGGGTTTCTGTCGATGAACTCTTACCAAGAATATATACGAAGATTTAGTCGAGCGTCCCTTGGTGCGTCCGTGGCGCAATCGTCTAAGCGCTGAGTTTGTGTGCGGGAGGTCGTTGGTTCGAATCCCGGTGGCGACATTTGTGGATGTGCTTTTTCTTATATGCGGGAATGGTTGTTGCTCCCGTGCCGAGTTCGCTGCACTTGCCTTTCCAATGATTATAACGTACTTGTAACAACTGCTGTTCACATTCTGAATACCCCTGTGGATTAGTACGATTATGAGGAAATGGCATGTGCGCGAAGCTGAAGTTTTTCTTTCGCTGATAATTTTTCTTTTATTGCGCAAAACTATAGTGCCTAGTATATTCTAGGCACTATAGCAAAACTGTCGGGTGTATGTACCCCCCCACGCGCGCACTCACGCAGTCGTCGAAAGGGACGACGGCCTAGGGCAAACACTTTCCTGCCTCGAGAGTGGCTCGCAGATGCCACCTAAATTGCTTTATCTAAAATGCGCTCTGCCATGCTCTGCACACCTCCCTGTTACTGGTTAAAAATGTGCATTCATAAGAGGCCTGGCCTTCGTCGGGAGCCGTGTTTGATATCGAGAAATTTCATCTCGGGAAACTGCCGTTGCATAATATATTCGGCCTGCTGACTCGATTTATCTGAATGTGCTTGATTTCTCTCGCTTTGGTCTCTGATAATAATCGTCTCTTCAGCTGCTTGCTAGATAGTGTTTGACTGGTGAATTTTTGTACCGTCAAACCCACTTATAACAATATATTCAAGAAGGACTTTTTAATATAGTCGAACGCTGAGCTAGTTGGTCCCACATCTCTTGAAGAAGGCAGCAGAGCAGGTAACAACACAAAGCATAAGAGGTGCACAAACACGCAGCGTTGTCCTTGTGTGTGTGTGTGTGTGTGTGTGTGTGTGTGTGTGTGTGTGTGTGTGTGTGTGTGTGTGTGTGTGTGTGTGTGTGTGTGTGTGTGTGTGTGTGTGTGTGTGTGTGTGTGTGTGTGTGTGTGTGTGTGTGTGTGTGTGTGTGTGTGTGTGTGTGTGTGTGTGTGTGTGCGCGCGCCTCTTACGCTTTGTGTTGTTACCTGCTCTGCTGCCTTCTTCAAGAGAAAGGACTTTTTCCTGGGCCAGTTAGTGCAGCACTGCAAAAGAAGACACGGAGAACGCTTGTTCGTGTCTTCTTTCATGTGAATGTGCTGTTAGCGCTTCGTCCATTTCTGAAAAAAAAATAATAAAATAACAATATTGATGTGCCACGAAAATATCATTGTTATAATCAATAATTGTTATAAATCGGCTAAGCCAAAGCAACAAAGAAAACACGTGAAACTTGAGAAATTTTATTAAAAAGGCTTACGCTTTGCACTTATTTGTAGACAAAAATACGTAATAAATCAGCTTAAATTTAATTTGACTGCTTCATGCCAATATTGTTGCACTTAGCTGCGTGAAAGATATTTAGCACAAATGTTGACCCGCAGGGACTTGATCATTCTTAGGACTTCGTGATATGGTTTGCCTGGCATGGTCGCAGGGTTCGTGACATTTTTTTTTTTCTTCCCTGCTAGGGTTTGCACTCAGTGATCAAATGTAATGGTTATAACCAATAATCTACTATTGCAGAATTGTTATATGCGGGTTATTTTACCATAGAATACATGACAAAGTTGACTGTGCTACGGCTGTCCATTGTTATATCCGATGTATTGTTCAAAGCGGTATTGTTACAAGTGGGTTTGACTGTCTTTGTTTACGATACATCTTAGTTTATTCTGAACTTACAGTTGTATTTGTTTTCCACCACAATGTTCTGATATTATATATAGTATTGCTGTGAATGGACAAAAACGTAAATGGGGTTACTGCGTTGGCAACCGATTTCTCAAGGGTAAACGGTAAGACAGTGTCCGTTCGAAAGTATACGCGAGATGCAGTCGTGTCACGCGCACAAAACCACATCCCGTACAATGTGTGTTATCGCATATATGGGGTTGCATATCAGTCGACGAGTTGTCGCACCATACGTGGGTGATGTCTCTGCAAGACCACACTCTTGGACTCACGCAAATGTTTGCGCTAACCGGACTTGGCCAGTGCCGACTTAGCCCGACGTCCGCGTCGTTTATATAAACTCGGCGTCAGAGGTTAATGAACCATGAAACTTGTCCGCCCTCGGATTCAGGCTGCTTTGGTCGGTTTCAGGCTATGTTGAAAAAGGACTGCATTGAAAATATGTATATTTTTTTCCTTTTTGTGACTCATGTTGCGTCCCATTGTGGTTATATAACTGCTCTTATACAAACGAGGAGCAAGAATGGATTTTGTACGTGTTTTCGGAATGTCCCACCCCGTGATGAAAATCCTAACAGACTCACTTTTCAAACCATTTGGTACCGGAACTCAATTGGGATGATTTTCACCTGCGATGTGCATCGTCCTCCCCGAAGAAGGAAAAATTGCGGCTTTCGCTAGAACTCAACGGATAATCATTTATTTGAATTGAAATTGACGTTGAAGTAGAATTGAATGGAATATGAAAGTTGAAATTGAAGGTGCATGTGCGTACGTTTGCCGCGTACTAGACCTTCTACCTTTTACTGTCATTGGTGCTGATAGTGAGAACAGCATCGTATAAATTTAAGAGATTGCCTGCAGCTCAGGTTCTTCAGACAAAGTTCGGTCCCCAGTCGGTCCCCAGCCGGAACGTCAAGAGAAGTGTAGTGTTCTTCACTTCGTCTATTTTCTTTCAAGTATATATATATATATATATATATATATATATATATATATATATATATATATATATATATATATATACCGGGTGTCCCAGCTAACTTGAACCAAGGGTTACAAAATAATATATTTGAGGTAGGTCAGTGAAACTAATTGCATACAACTGCGAGCCTGTTTGCGCACTAAAAGCAATTTTTTGTTTTGCATTTACTTAATTATCTAATTATGTTAATTTTTCTAATTTATTAAATATCGACTCTAGACCAAAAATGTGAATTGGAAAGTTGTAGAGCACCTTCAGAAACCTCCATTCCATTAATTGCGATAAAGAAAGTCTCACGTGTATCTTTTTTTCCGGGCTCAGAAGAAAGCCCGCGAAATACAAATAATACCACGTGACTAGCGAATTTGTGCGCCGCGATAGTGGTGCTCTCAGTCGTGGTTTGAACGAACGACATAAGCTGCGGCCGTGACCCGATGGTCCTGTTGCAGCGGCAGGCAGAAATGTTGGCGATGGTTCGAGCGAGCTCGAGCTCGCCCGTCGCCACCGTGATTTTGGCCAGGCCGGCGCACCGCTGCAGCCTACATCACGACAAGCGGATGGCGATAAAGAACTGGCAAATGAAGGTGCAGCGCTAATTTTAGTCGAGTCACATGATGTCATCTCGCCCGTTTACCCAAGCCTGTATGTGCAGATTCAGTGGCTGATACCTTATCGCTCATTCGTTTGTCGTGACGTTCGCTGATGGGAGAGAAGGAGGCCTTGTTAGAATGTTGGTGGTGTCGGCTCGCCGCTCTCGTTGCTACTGCACCGTCACGTGGGCCGGTTGTCTTACGCGGGCGAAGAAGCCATCGCAAGCATATCGGCCTGCCGCTTTAACGGGGCTAAGAAGACACGGCCGCAGCTGATTTCGTTCGCTCAAACCACGACTGAGAGCACCACTATCGCGGCGCACAAATTCGCTAGTCACGTGGTATTATTTGTATTTCGCGGGCTTTCTTCTGAGCCCGGAAAAAAAGATACACGTGAGACTTTCTTTATCGCAATTAATGAAATGGGGGTTTCTGAAGGTGCTCTACAACTTACCAATTGACATGTTTGGTGTAAAGTCAATATTTAATAAATTAGATAAATTAACATAATTAGCTAATTAAGTCATTGCAAAACAAAAATTTCCTGTAGTGCGCAAGGAGGCTGGCAGTTGAATGCAATTGGTTTCACTGACCTACCTCAAATATATTAATCTGTAACCCTTGGTTCAAGTTAGCTGGGACACCCGGTATATATAATATATGAAGGAAAAAAGCCAACAGTCGGCGAGGCCAAGGAAAGCATTGGGGATTGTACTTTATATTTACTTCGGTAATCACATAAATTAGTAATGTAATCTGTCCAGGGGAAAGATAAACACAGAGTAGAAGGAAAGACAACGTGCCGATGGTGGGGACCGAACCTACGACCTCCGGATATCGCGTCCGGTGCTCTTCCAACTGAGCTACATCGGCCGCTGTCCCACCTGCTACTTTCTTGGGTATTGATGTTGTCTGTATACGAACCTTGAGAGTGTTGAGAGTATATATATATATATATATATATATATATATATATATATATATATATATATATATATATATATATAGCCACCGAGAGCAGTGTATCGGCGCTCTAGAAACCTAAAGGACATGTTAGTTAAACCTAAAACGACCGCCAATGCTAACCCTAACCCCGGATGTAAACCGTGCGGAAAACCACGCTGTAAAGTTTGCAATCATGTGCAGGCGACAAATATTGTAAAGGGCAACTTCTCTGATTTCACCTTTAAGATCAAAGAATCCTTGAACTGCGACAGTGCCAATGTGGTATACATGCTAAGCTGCGGTGTGTGCGGCATGGAATACGTCGGCCAGACCGAAACACCATTCAGGTTTCGTTTCAATAACCACAAGGCCCACGTCCACACACTGCCAAATCTCCCTTTTTCTAAGCACCTGTGCCTTCCAAACCACACTTTCGAAAACATTCGGGTCATTCTCCTTCAATCAGGCTTCCAAACAAATCGACAAAGAGAACAAAGAGAATCGTACTTCATACACAAATTTCAGACTCTAACCCATGGAATTAATGAAACATTGGGCAACTTTGCCTTTCTGAAAAGCCTACATAACTAATAGACAAGGCCTTTATCTCCCCCCATTTGCCCGCTCCTAAGAATTTCCTCCTTCTCACGCAAACTATACTGTTCGCTATTTAGCTCCTTGGCCTCCCCCCTCTGGTCGGTTTTCTATCCCGCAACAAACGTCTTTACTTAGGACACGCTCGCGGGAACCACTTGACCCGAATGCCCGGCTGCGGCATTGGGTTTCGGGTTTCGGGAGAGCGCGTCTGGCCGACGGCTCTTTCGTCGCCGCGGCGGCGCGCCGCCCTGGCTCCGATCACTGGCGTGTCGCGGGGTGGAACGACTCCGTCTAGAACACATAACTCTTATCCCAATGGTTTCTTGAACACCTGCACCGCTGGGGAGCGGGCCGTCCTGGTGTGCATGCTCGCGTTGTCTGTTTTTCAGTTTTTTTTTTCTGTTTTTTTTATTACATTTCTTTATTTTTTTTTTATGTTATTCTGAACTTTCCTTCAAGAGAGACTTGTCTTGCTTGTAGTGTCGTCTTCGTGGAAGCACGACGCGTATGTAACATTCGTCGGCTCTCCACTTTCTCTTTTTGCCCCTTTTCTCTCCCCCCCCCCCCCCCTTTTTTTTTATTCGTTTCTCTCTTTCTCCGTCTTTGTTGCATCACCAGCCAATAATCAACTGGAGCTTTTCGCCCTTTCTATCTATTCAGTAATGTTTGCTTCTCCAAAGACGGAGAGCGAGAATTCCTTCTCCCTCTCCTAACAGTGGCGTAATGTGCAGACTTATTCTCCATACTCAATTCTACCTTGAAGAAGGACGGTCCACCGTCCGAAACTGTTGGAATAAAATAGATAATCGGGAAAGTTGTGTGACACCCTGTTTGTTTATATATATATATATATATATATATTATATATATATATATATATATATATATATATATATATATATATATATATATATATATATATATTATTCTATCGCAACCTTATAAGCAGCAACATTCGGCGCGCAAGTATAGCGCAAGTATATTTGTGCCCCAGCCGATTTTCACTGATCGGCTCAAGCGATGAATTTGGACCGGAAGTCTAATCATGGTATACGCGAATTCGCGTATCGTCTGCGACGCTGAACATTATCAACTTACACACGGAGTTTTACAGCTCTTCTCTTTTTCGTATTTCTTTTAGTGACCGTAAGTTCCTGAATACAAATAGTCTGCAGCATTTCTTGCGGTGGTATCCTCCGGTGGCCTTGTTAGTCTGTCTTGTTTCGAAAGATATAAGTGGACGAAGTAAGAAGATATATAGTACATATGCTCGTGCGGCGAGAGCCATGGAGAGCGGATGCGTAGGCAGGAAGTGGAAAGGGCGAGGAGAGTACGCTTACTGCTGGTTAAGCGCAGAGTGCCGACCTTGTTTGCAAAGGCGCGAAGAATTCCGTCTCGTCGTCGTCTTTAGCGACTCTGTGCTGAACGCGACGCTGCGAGGTTGGAAGGATGCCGTAATTGTTTCGTCGCGTTATCAGCAACCGCATGGTTATCTCGGATTGTCTGTTACTTTTGTTGGGCCCCGCCGCGGTGGCGCAGTGGTTAAGATGCCAGACCACTGTGCCGGAGTACCCGGGTTCGGTCCCGACCACCGGCGGCTGCGTTTAGGTAGAGGTGAAACGGAGAGGCGTCCGGTGCGCTATAGCTGTGCGATATCAGTGCGCGTTAAGATCCCCAGGTGGTCGAAATTACTCTGTAGCCCTCCACTACGGCTCCTCTTTCTCTCTTTCCACTTTCACTCCCCTTGCGGCGCGGTTGAGGTGTCCACAGAAAACAAATGAGTCAGTTTTACCACGCCTTCTCCTTCCTATAAATCAATCAGTTCCCCCACGGCGCGGGTAGGGTGTCCATAGCAAAAGTGTGACATACAGCGCTTTTCCTTTCCTGTAAACCAGTTATTATTCTCTTGTTTGCTTTATATTGAAACTAGCGTATAGGTGTAAAATTGGTTTATAGGAAAGCACAGCATCTGTCACACTTCTGCGGACACCTCACCGCGCCATAAAGGAAGGAAAGTGGGAGTGAAAGCAGAGAAAGAGGTGCCATAGTGGAGGGCTGCGGGTTAATTTCGGCCACCAGGGGATCTTTAACGTGCACTGACATCGCACAGCACACGGACGCCTCTCCGTTCCCCCCCCCTCCCCCCCCCCCCCATCAAAACGCAGCCGCCGACGGTCGGAACCGGACCCAGAAACTCCGGTTCACTGATTCATCGAGCGCGGCTGGTTAATTTAATACTGAATTACGCCAGACTGGAACTAGCGGCGTTTCATCCATTCATCTGCTAGTGCGCCGTCGTGCTGATTTCAAGTCAGTAAAAGCCAGTTTCCCAACACCAGCTTAGAGATCAGCTGCCTGCATTCTGCTAGCACTCAGCCGGCGATTGCATCATTCTCTGGTTTGTTCAATGGAGACGGTGTAAAAATTCGGAAAGGAGGTAGCCGCGGCAGTTCTATGGCAGTGACTGTCTTGTCATTGACAGTGGAACCGGCAGTCTCCGCAGTCTGCGTACTCTATTTATAAAATTGCCATCAAACTGGTGAATGGGGAAAGGTTTAGGGAAAGGACGGTGGTGGCGCCACCTGGTGCGATTCACAAGCGGCGGCGGGTCGGATCGGTTTATGGACCGCGGTGGCCCCTCAATCACTAAGCAGCACTGCGTGTACTCTTTGCAGTCTCCTGTTTTCGTGGCGCCGTCCTACACTTTTGTTTCTAGCTGCTACCGTTCGTTGCGCTGTCGTTCCGCGCGACGCTACTGTGTGTGTGTGTCGCTTTACGGCGCCACGTCGGCGGTGGCGCCGAAATGGGTTCGATCGCCCAACGCGGCCCCTAACGATCCATCGTCCTCGTCCGGAAGCTATATATTGCGCTGAAACGTGCCATTTGTCAATTAGAGTCGGTGGTGTGTGGCTCTTAGGTTTTACTTATTTTTTTCTTTCACTCCCGTTCATTTGGACGGCGCCCTTCGTTCATATGCCTTCACCAACTATAAAGTAGAGCACATTGCTGCATTTATTGCGCTTTAATTTGTAATTGTATTTCTTTATTCTTTATTGTATAGTTTCGGTTTCACGTTGCCGAACATGTTTCGGTATTGCAAGTGAATGAGAGATCGTGTGGCGCATAGAAAAGCTGCAATATATTTGCTGCTTTGTAGTTTTAATTCTAGTAAGCTCTTACGCTAAGCTGCTCCAGAAGTCGGAATGACAGCAAGTGGGCAAAGAGCTGTTTAGTATATTACAGCTTTATAGGTTTCACGGGGTCTCATACTCACTTATGACATTGGAAGTGCCGTCTGCCAACCTGAAACTGAAATAAAAAAAATCTGTGGCAGAATAAATTTAGTTATAAATTGTTTACTGAGTATGGAAAACTTTCATGCTGCGATTCATGTTTCCTAAGGTTTTACGCATAATTCGAGCAAAAATGCAGCAAGACAATTTTTTTTGTACCCTTTTAAGCCAAGTAGCAGGCCTCCTTGCACGTCTCGAATGTTTGTAATCCGGTAAGTGACAAGAAATCTTCTCCTCACATATTCCAGTAATGCTTCCAGGAGCCCTGTTACAGGGCTTGGAACGGAAATCCCTGCACTATATAGACTATTTTATGACCCCTGGAAAAACTTGGAGAAACCGGTTTGACTGGGCTGTTAAGGGGAATTCGTCAGCACTTTCCTGTGCTACGAGAGCAGCCCAGCTCCCCTATATGGCAGCACCCTTCATCCCTTTGTGAAATCGTGTACATAAGCCTGTGGTATTGCCCTAGCTTGAAAAAAAAAAAATCAAACTCATGCCATAAAGCTTTCTATGGCAGTATATTGACAGCACTCATTTTCTTCCCCTCTGAAAAGTTATGCATGTTTCAATCTGCTTAGTTGTTCTGTTTTGCTTTCCTTGACGGCAATTCCAGAATGCAAATTCATTTTATTCAGTTTCAGTGTATCATCTAATGCTAGTCTGATAAAAGGTATTAAGTACATAAGGTGTGGGCTGAATAAAGGAACATGTTTTCAATAATGCACTGCTGCTTTTAATGAATTTAGATAAACAGGTGACAACTGGAACAATGCTTGGAAGGTCAGTCTGGTTTCCAGCTGTAAGAGGAAATTAAGGCAGAGGGAACTTAACATTGTGTGAACATAAATGAATAAAGGAGCATGTTTTCAATAATGCACTGCTTTTAATGAATTTAGATAAACAGGTGACAACTGCAACAATGCTTAGAAGGTCAGTCTGGTTTCCAGCTGTAGGAGGAAATTAGGGCTGGGGAAACTTAACATTGTGTGAGCATAAATTGAATCCCATGGCTGACTTCTACTTTACGTGGCCCATTGATGGTCTCTGCTTTCTGCTAATTTCATGGTCTGTTTGTACCCTCCCAGGACTTGGTGGACGATCACCGGCAACTTTGGCAACATCCTACCCATCGACTGGTCCAAGTCTTACGCCAGGAAGCTGCAGCTACCGGCACTGAATCTCAATGAGCAAGCGGTGAGATGCGTATTACCGTATTTGCTCGCGTATAAGATGCATTTTTTCTTTTATAAAGTTTTGGTGGTGTGTCCTATACAATGGTGCATCTTGTGTGCATTTTTATTTTTGTTTTGAGGAACATTCATAGGCAAACTTTATCGCGACACGGTGGCGGTAGCGACTTCTGCTATTACAATAGCTGTGTTCGCCTCACAGGCGCCTACAGCATTACTGATATAAAGTGACCAAAGATGACGACATCTTTGCTCCTTGCACTTTCCACACTGCCAAGACAAGCTGGAGCAAGTTGGTACACTTTTTCAATTACGATTTGCAACATTATTTGATGGCTACTGCATATGTGTTTCCCAATACCTGCGTGAACTTTGTCGCATGTAGAGTGCCCGGGCACAGCGACAGTCAGTGCAGTGATTATTAACGTGAAGAGAATGCCTTAGTGCTTCCACAAGAAATTGGCGTGCTTTTCTGGTAGCAATCCGAAAATGAAGCCTCTCAAGAATTTTAGCAACAATAAAGTGTTACTGCTCTCACTGTGTGAGATTACTTTCAGGCATGAGGGTTGCCTCTGTTCTTTTTTTTTTTTTTTTTTTGTCATTAGCATGTAACGAGTTTACTTTCTGGCACAGAGTGTCTTGCAGTTGTCGCCAAGACCTATTGCCCTAACCTGGATAAATTGATGAGGCACGTCTTACACAAGGGTGCATCTTATACACCAGAAAACGCAGTATGTAGAGGCTGTGAAAGTGCCTTGAACTGTCACTGCTGCGTCAAGGATCGGTGTTGGCAGGTAAACTGAAATGAGGGCCCGGGGCTGTTTCAGAAGTCGGAGCGGCTGGACGGGCTGGACGGGTCATCGGACGACGAGGAGGAGCTGGCCAAGGACTTGGACCTGCACGCACTCATCCTGTCCAGCCTCCAGCAGGAGCCCATCTTCACAGCCGAGCAGGTGCTCGAGGAGATCGACGAGATCATGCAGGTCGGGGGATGAGGGCCGCGGGATTTGGGGCAGAGAACTTTTCTCCAACCACCTGCTGTGGTGGAAAAATCGCTGTAACACTTTAATACCAGCAGGTTACCAGGTCAATGAAGCAGTTTCTTTGCTAGAGGATGTTTGGTTTCTAGGTGACACAAACCATCAACCCAATACTGGGGGTATGATGCCAATTACTGGTCCAATGTTTGACAGTACACTGCCAACACAATACCGATATTGGGCCAATTACTTTGGGTCACAAAGCAGCGGAACTTTTCCTACACCCCTCTTACTACATCGTGCTACTTTGTGCTGCTCTTCAAAACATCAACAGGCTATTCTGGCTTCCTACAGTGCTGTACGAATAGTGTCCCACATTCTCTCGAGCACCCCGAAATCACGAGATGCAGCTGTACTAGAATTCCAGCTCGCGTTTCGAAGAAAATTTGTAGGATGCATATGACACAATGCAAGCCTTTACATAGAGGGTGTTGCTTCATTGATTTTGAAGCAGAATTTAGTTGTAATGATCATACATAATAAACATACAATACAAGAGGCTTATGAAACAGATGAGGCCAGACCACTTGCTAATGTTAAGGGTGGTTGCAGTGTTTACTGGCTTATGTGAGGTACTTTTTAGGAAGCCTCAGTCTAGGAATTGCACTTTGCGTAATGCTTACAAAACTGTTTGGCCCTAACAATTTCTATGTTTAGGAATTACGGGGGTCATTGAGATTTTGCAGGTCACATAACTGCTGTGGAGCACATTCTTTTTTTATTTTATTAGCCAGAAACAAATAGGCAGGCAGCAAACCTTGTGCTAGAAGAGGACAGTAAGATCAGTACAGGCTCTGAAACAAACCCATAAATCTATAGGGAATAGGAATGCCTTCGTGTTTATTTCAAGACAATGTGTGGTTATATAACATTTCGGCACATAATGTTTACTATCTTTTTTGCGCATAAGACATTAAGCACTTCAACTCCATGACAAGCTTGCATTTATTTATTGACTTTGCTCTTTTTGTAGCTGCATTGGCAACAAGCTTCAAACTGTTTGCAGACAGAATAAACAGGCCTTAAACAGAATTTGTAAAATATGTAGGAGCGAGCACTGCTTAATGTCTTTTAAACTGTCTTCATGGAGAAAAATGCTAGGCATGGGTGCCAGGCAGTATTTTTTTAGTTACAACTAATTTAAGTATGTCTCCATTCAAAGTGATCAATGTTTTTCTGTACAGGAAAATGGCCCTTCTGAAGGCGTACCATCACCTGATGCCTCCCCAGAGAAAACGGCCAGTGATGCCATGACCAAGAACGCTATCTCATCGCTCGTGTATGGAGAAAGTGAGTGATTTGATACAACTCTTTTTTTCATATGGGTAAATTATGTGTGAGGCATGTGCAGTTAAATGTTTGTAAACCCGCTAGCAACATTGAATTCCATGTGCATCCTGAAACTGAGTTCATATTTGGTGTCCGGGGGGGAAAGAAGGTTATTAATGTAACATGAAGAATGTTGGGTAGGCAGGGTATGTAGAAATGCTACCTTAGATGTGGAAAACAAAACATAACTGCCAAATACAAGCCCATGGTGGGCCTGTCTTCATTTTTTCACTTGCTGCTAAGAGCCTTACCTTTTCTGTGACATGCAAACAAGCACTGTGCAGACAAGGTTTTTGCTTATTTGTGCTTGTTGTGCATGCGTGTTTACCTTTGGGATTCACTTGAGAACCGTTAGAATGGCTGTTGCTGACTGCTGTGAGTGGCACTTGGGTATAATGTGGCAAGGTCCATCAGAAACTTCAGCCAGTGCAAGAATGAAAAAGAGTGAAATGGTGGCTGCCAGCAGCTGGTCGGTTGGCAGACAGACTGGGTGCCTCAGTTATGTTGTTGCGTTAAGTGCAGTCTGAAAGGCAAAATTAGGCTTAGTGCTGTAGATACTAGTATATAAAAAAATTTCAGCATATTGGAATACCATAGAATTGTAAAAGATAATAGCCTGTGGTTAGAACAAATTCTTCCCAATAGAAGTGCAAAAGCACTATGCTCTGTACTCTCTGTACTCTGTACTGTCCCTTGTGTTGGCATTTTCTGCCGATTCCTCGGCACTTTTTTCTTTACGAATGACATCTCTGGATGCATGCTTGTAATACAGAATTGACAGATTTAAAAGTGAGGGCTGAGAATGCGCTCCAACTATAGTGGAGAAGAGACATGTCGTGGGTGTGCTGAGGTTTACGTCCTTGTGGGCACCAGGGCTCAAGACGCTGTCGACGGCTGAGCTGAACGAGGTGCTGGTGGAGCTGGAGCGGCTGATCCGCGAGCACTCGGAGACGCTCATCCAGGAGCTGGCCCTGCGGGACGAGCTGGAGTTTGAGAAGGAACTCAAGAACACCTTCATCTCTCTGCTGCTGAGCGTGCAGAACAAGCGCCGTCACTTCCACATCGACCGCCGGAAGGGGCGCCCCACCAACCATGGCACGCCTGAACCCAAGGTTCGTTATTCACTGTACTCTCACATTGGGTTTGTTGCTGTGAAAGCAGCGGAGGCTACGATGCATGAGATGCCAGTTTTTATATCAGCTGCAGTGAGCAGAATGCCTTCCAGTTGAGCCTTTTTTGCCTAAGAACTGCAAACGAAGCAGATGTGGAGGAATGAATGATGAAATGATTGCGGCCATAGTGACAAAAATGGTCTGTGTGAAAATTCCTCAATTTTATTGCATTGCAGACAGTTGTAGAAAAATGTAGCAGCTCATGTTTCATTTTTTTATGGTGGAGGGCAAAGAGGTGGTAGAGGTAGCTGGTAGAGGTATGTAGATTTCAAACACCAGCTGCCAAGTGCCACGGTGGGGTTTTCTAGTGTGTCGTGCACATTGGAAAGGAGGGCAAGGAGGGTGATTACATCTTTATCAAAGTTGCTAGCATCACTGTTTTCATGCTTTTCTTGTGCGTGATTCAGCATACTCGGCATACATCTGCAGGTCTCCCTTTTCGTTAGCTATATTGCAGCTTCTCTCTAATTACCACACTGTGTTCATGATTCCACGTCGTTGTGCAAGGCCTTACGTAGTGGCCTTTAAGGGTTAGCATGTGTTGCTGTTTTCGTTCATGATGATATTGATGAGCCACAAGCTGTGTATAGCGTCAGTAGACTGTCGAACCATATGCCGTACCTTTCTGTCCAGTCTTCCCTCATCTTTGTCAAGACGTTTGTTTTTTAATTGACTCCCCAAGACAATAAGTGAACTGGGCTTGTTGCAAGCATTTAGAGAATTTGATGGCCTTCTCATGAGGTGATCACACAAGGCTGTGCTTTCCCATGTTGCTGATTAGTTTGAAGAGAACGGTCACGGATGTTTTCCTCTCTCCTTGTCTACCGTACCATATCTCACCACAGTAAATCCATAAGAGTTGAAAATTTTGATTGAGGAGAGCACTTTCTGATGCTTGCCTCTTTGTTTTTTTGGTTGGCTTAACAGTATCTCACCACGGTGATCCCTTACAATGTGGACAAGGGCTCGCCAAGCAATGCCTCCCTACAGATCCTCATCAAAAGTGAGTCCTTCAACTCTTGTGCTGCTCGTCAGGTTGCCCCGTTACGAAATAGACACTCTTGTGGCCTGTCGCTAGGATGGCTGCAAATTGTTTGGACCTTTTGTAGGCTGAATGCTAAAAGTGGTGACACTGATACACATAGCTGAACGAAACAGGTGGAAAGTACCATACAAAAGTTGGTTTCTGTTCTGTTGCACTGCATAAGCCACGAACCATCTTAAATTCTGTGTGTGCTAGTTCTGCCGGCGTGACGTTTGTTTGTTGGATTTGTTGGGAAAGAAACTGAAAACTCTTGGGCATGATTCATCGTGGCTTTTTGGTTTGAAGCTGAAAGTACAATGTGCCGGTTTTCTTGCAGTTCTCCACGCCATCAATGATGACAGCCCAACAGTGCCGACGCTGTTGACAGATTACATCCTGAAAGGTGAGCTGCCAATCTTGTAGTGACCAGGGTCTGGAAGGAACAGAATTTAGATGGCAAGATGAAGGTGTTCAGAGATTAAAATAGTTTGCTGCCTTAGGTGCAACTGCTTGGAGCTTTCAGGCACAGTCATACAATGCGGGGATCTTGTGTTCAAGAGCGGCTGCACAGTGCAAGCCCACATTATGGTGTGTAAAGATGTAATAGGACGAACATCTCATATTTACGGCGGGAGGTCTGTTCATGCAAAGCATCTAAAAACATGAATGCCTCTATTTGGGGCCAGTAAATTGTTTGAATTCTAATGTACACCTTTGTTGGTTTTGGGCAAGTACCCTCATTTCTTTTCTGTTCCTACCATGGACTTTTGGCCCTTGTGTGTTGATCCTGGTCGTAGCTTGTGCAACTTTGATGCCAGTGTTGTTTCTGCAGCAGCTGGAAACCACAAATTGTACTGCTTCGTTACCAAGCATGTACAGTATGGTTCACTGTTAAAGGGAACGCTGTATCGTGTGGCCTAAACAGTTTGCAAAGAGCTGCAACCGACAACTGGCGAGAATGGGCAAAACTGTGTGCATGCTCGGGAAGAGCAGCCGGCCATGCT
The DNA here is from genome assembly GCF_055883805.1 of Amblyomma maculatum. Lineage (NCBI taxonomy): Eukaryota > Metazoa > Arthropoda > Arachnida > Ixodida > Ixodidae > Amblyomma > Amblyomma maculatum. The sequence continues at coordinate 18,853,296 of NC_139354.1, forward strand.
TGCTGCGCATGTACTTTGTGCGATCATTTGTCGCTGGCTCTCTCGGTAATGCTCTGTAAAGTATGGCAGCTATGCAGTCTTACGTTCCCTTTAACATTGGACCTTACTGTACGTAGCTGATTAGGGCTGTCAAACATGGTACTGGCAGTCCTTTTGGCTTGGACCATATGCTTTGGTGGAACCGTGCCAGTTCGACTGTTTAGTATTTGGCGTCTCGACCAGCTTGTGCAGTTCGAACGTGGCACATATGTGTTAAGGCAAAGTTAAGGCATGTGGCCATTATGTGCCTATCTTGATAACTGGGTAGGTGGTAGTATAGGTAGGTAAACTGGGAAGGTGTTATTTGCATGCATTAGGTATGGGAAGGCACACTCATCACCTGAAGTTTACTACGGGAGGTGACTCAGCCAGAAAAGCTTACTTTCTTTGCACCTGATGCATATTGCTTAAAATTAAGTGCTGCACTAGTCACTCTCACATCATGCGCAAATGCCAGGTGTGCGAAGTGAATGCAAGTACAGTTGAGTCCACCTATAACAATATTCAAGTGCCACGAAAATAGCATTGTTATAACCGATAATTGTTATAAGCGGTTTGCACGAAAACAGCATAACAACTGCAAAAAGGGCTCACGGACAGCAAGTGACAAGCGGTCTTCGCCGAGGCATCGTTTTGGTGGCCCCGAAAGGGGCCTTGTAAAAAAAGATGAGAAGGCTGCCACGGCCGCCTCTCAGCTTGAGAAATCCCCAAGTAATACTGGGGTGAAGAGAGAGAGGGAGAGACAAAACTTATATTTAAAAGCTGCCACCTGGCCGGAAGTCCACATTGTTAATTAGCAGGGCAAACTGCTTCGTCTTTGTGGCCAGAATCGACCCAGTAATAGGCAGGTTCTGGGCATGGGCGCCAAGAAACCACTCGTAGTGGGCTTCTTCCACCTCCTTATAGGCACTTGTCGAATGCGTTTGCGCTCACTGTCAAGCGAGGACTTTTCTTTGTCGAACTTCTCAGCGGAGCGGATGATCGTCGACACCGTCGGTTGCGATAGTGCGTACTTCTTAACCAAATAACACACTTTCTTACCCTCTTTGTAGTCCTTTGTGATACTGCACTTCGTCTCCAAATTGATAGCCGTGTGCTTTCTTTTCACCGGCAGCGTCGTCCGATAATCAGCTTGGCGGATTAGCCATCTTCCGTTTCAGTGGCGATTCAAATGAGACGGAGAAACTATGTGGCCACGAACGACTTTGACGCCACCAACTAGCACAAACAACCAAATCCGTTGGCAGAGCTGCGCAGAATGAGGGGCAAGCGAGCAGATGAGCACTGTCGGCGAAGTCCATTCGTGTTTCGGAGAGTGGCGTGGCATACCCATAGCTCTATGCCACGATGCAATTTTTTTTTGTGGTTATTAGTAATGGTTATGGTTTTGAAGTCACGCGATTTCTTTACTGCAGTGTCATTTTGCCGTTTGGTTTTTGAAGTGCCAAAATTTAAGCTTAAGTTATAGAACTAACTTTTTTTGGTAACAGAAAACAGTATGTTTTGCGCTCATTAAACTTTATAGTATGTGATTTCAGAGCGTTGATGCCCTTATACTGAACCTAAAAAGACTCTCCTCTACTTGCACTGGGATGCAAAAATAGAAAAAGACGCTCTAACCTGTCATCAACAGTGCAAAGGAACTTTAGGCCTAGTAGTAATTTTTTGCATATGCACACCACTAGTTTCCTGACGTTTCAGGTTCTGACTGTTTCCAGGCGTTTGAAATATAGTGGAACACTCTCGTGGTTGTTCAATAAAGGTGTAAAAAAAGGTGAAGACAGGAGAAAGAGAAAGGTTTCAGGAAATGGTTTCTAAAACTGGAGACCTTGATCTTTCTTCTTGGCAAATAATGTGGACACAACAGATATGTTTGGAAGTGTGAAATGTTCAGAGAAATATTTTGTTTAACTTCTGATAGGTCTTCTGATCATGATTTGTTAGAGAACAACTTTTGCTCTCAGCAAAGTTAATGGCTGCTGAAGAGGACAAACGAGATTTGATTGTGTTCAATTCACGTCCACCTGTGTTGACATGGCACCTGAAGGGGATGTTGTACACGCTGTGTCATCACTTCCCTGTGATTCACCTTTGGATTGTGGAAACTGTGCAAAAAGTTTACTCAACATTTTCAACTGCTTAGTGGGCAGCGAAAGCCTACATGTGATCTCTTTGTACAGTTAAGTTTACTTAACCTTTAAGTTAAGTAACTTAACCTCATGCTCAGTCAACATGTTACATTGGGACCGTTTCATTTCCCATTATTGTGTCTAATTTTTAGTTTGGTTTAGGGTGTTTAACACCCCAAAGTGACACAGGCTATGAGTGATGCTGTAGGGGAGGGGCTCTAGATGATTTCGACCACGTGGGGTTTTTGAACATGCACTGATATCACGCAGTACATGGGTGCCTTGTGTTTTGCCTCTATCAAAATGCAAGGCATGCTTATTTTTTGTGATGTCAATGCATTTTTAAAGGATACCTGGTGTAGTAAAAATCATCCAGAGCCGTCCAGTGGGAGACCCTGGTTCGATCCTGACTGTCGCAGCTGCATTTCGATACAGGCAAAGTACAGGGCACCTGTGTATTGCGCGTTGTCAAGGCATGTGAAAGAATGCCAGGTGGTTTGAATGAGCTGGAGCCCTCTACCATGGCGTTTCTCATGTAGTCGCTTTGGTATGTTAAGTTCTTTATAAACCAAACCAAATCTAAAGGTAGACAGCATAGGTACTGCAACCCTATCGGAAAATGAAACGCACCAAAATATGAGATGCCCACTGTACATGAGGCACACTTTTGCGAGAGGTTGCGAGATGTTGCTGCAGGTGGCACTGATGGTACTGTAGTTTCATGAATGTTGGCTAGATGGCATCACCTGGTCTTCCTGCATGCACACCTCGTTTTCTGAATAAAGGAGGCTAACTTGCACTGTACGTCTATTGCGTGCCTCTGTGCTGCTGCCCCCTTTTTATGGGGCACACTGTCACAGAAACCCCCTTTTTTTATTATCTTGCTAAAACCCTTTTTTTATTGCTATACTTAATGTACTTCTATGGTGCATTGATTGAATTGTCTGACTGCATTTCTTTTTCGTGGATTTTTTGCAGTCTTATGTCCGACGTAAATGGAGGGAGTCGCTGACTATCACCCCCTCCTGGGTTGCTTCTGTTGGCGGCATTCAAGTCTTCGCAGCAAGAGGCCGGTGTCCAAGACCGGCTCGCAGCTATGGCCTGCTGAAATCCCATGCCATAGCAGTTGCTATGGATAGTAGTATCTTGGGAAAACTGGTGGTTGCTATGGTTGCCTTGTTTTAATTTTTTTCTTTCTAGTGTCGTGTTGTCCAGAGGCTTATTTATTAATGGAGTGCGCTGCTTGTTTGGTGATATGGCTCACTGTTGTGGCTAGGATTACACCTTTTTTTTTTTCTTTTTTGCATGTGAATAAGGAGAGATGGGACCGTTCAGAGAAACTTTTTGTGGCTTAGCTGGCATGCAGCGAAAAGGTAGAAGCTGATGTGACACCATCTGTGAAACTTCACTTTTGAAAAAAGGGGCTAAAGAACCAATGTGGCAAATCTTTCTTTCTGTATTATTATCTTTACAGAGCAAAGTCCATGACTTCTAAAAAAAAATGCTAACTAAGCTTCTGACTGTGCCTTGTTTGCAATGGCATTTATGCACGGCTGTCGATGTTCTTAACTTTTTGACGATCAAATTGTTTAGAAATTTTTGTATCACTGATGCGCGATCATTAGCAAGAAGTGCGATCCATGTCTTGCTTCACAGAAGGGAAAATTATTTGCAGGCTTCATTAATGAACACTATAGCTGATGAACCATTCTGCCTTGTCTTGCAACACCTACTGCCACATAAGGTTCCTCTGTGGTCACTGAAAAGCTGCTGTAGTCAGATGAAGCTTGAGAACGAAGCAGTGAATGTCCCTTAAGCAGGCTCTTCGGCCTATGGCGTTGACCGATTTTCACGACTTCGTGATTAATCCCCTTGCACTCTCTAGCATGACATTACAGGAAGCCAGCAGGTGCAAGGGGAAAGTTGTTTAGTTATCCTTTGCACAATACTAATGGTTAATTTCTTGTGGGGGTTCTTCATATCGTGAGTCACCTTGGGATGTTAAAATCCATAAACTAAACCAAGCCATTTTTTTTTAGGGGTGTACGAAATTTTGTACAGAGTGTCAAAACATGTGAAAACAGCCGCGCCAAAAAGCTGTCACTTAACAGCTAAGCACCCAGCGAATAGTGAGAATAATTTCTGTTTGGAAGGTGCTCATTATGCTTGCAATGCGAAAAAAAGAAATTGTTACTACTGGTAGCAAAATATGTCTGCATACAATTGGCGACCCCCGCTTACTGTTTCGAGAACTATTTTCCTATGCTTGCTATATGGCATAGAGAAGCGACCTTATCGAAGACGTGAAATTCACCGTCACCATGGCGTAACAACGGATGAGTCGTGACACCACGACACTTGGTAGACGCCATTGGTTGCAGGGGCTGTTTGCGACTTCATTCTTGAGCTGCATCTGGCTGTACCATTATCACCCAAACAGAGCTTGTCATTCAGTCGAAGCTTTGGTATTCTGGCAAAACTTCAGCGAACTGGCAGGGATAATTCTTTTTCCACTTGATTTGCTAGTACGGATCTTAAAAAAGCCCCGATATGCATCTTGTCAGCGCTTTCTCATTTATTATTTTTCCCAGTTGCGCACTGCACCTCATGACTTCTGTCATATGAGAATAGCTTTTGCTGCAGACGTAAAAGTGCTGCTACAGCCCTGTCGAATATGAAAGGGAACACTCCGTTATAGTGCACTCAAGCAAGTAATGCTCAGGTATAAGTGCAAATCACACACTGTCTTGTTTTCTAACAATCGTTTTACAGTTAATGAAATAACTTGGTGGTGATTTTATAAAACCGTTGAAGAATCTGAAATAAAACATGGTCCCCTGATGACAGGCAAGTGTTCCCTTTTGTATTTTTTTAGGCTGTACTATACATGGGTGCACTATCAAAATAAGGAGGAAAAGATACAGCCAGACAATGTATGATTGGTTTAGCATTGCAAACATTGGTTGTGATGCATGTGACTGGAAAACTTCTAGAAATGAAGAAAAGGTTAGCTTTGGCAGGAAGTATTTTGGGGCTTCTTTAATGGCTGCTCTGGCTCATCTCTTACGAGTTAAATTTATGAATGCCTGATTTTCGCCACTGCATCTGCACAGTCTTAGTCACTCAAGCCTTCTGACTCACGACAAACTTATTTTATGAAGTGTCTTTCATGCTTGAGCTTGTTTTAGAGCTTGCACTCCCCTTTTTTTACATGTTCGGGGTCTGCTATGTGAGGCATAGTTTATTTGAAGTGTACAAATACAGCCGTCTTTATTTTAATTGGTGTTGTACTTTTACCAGGGTCTTTTCGTTCATGTTTTGTCCACATTGTTCAAGTTCATCATTCTTCCACAACTTGTTGCTAAGCTTTACTATGTCCTTTTTGTTGTTGCCTCGACCTTACCTAAATGCATTGCAGAGTTGTGAAGGCTCGATGAACCCACTTTTTCTAGGTTTTTAATGACACCGTACAGGGACATCTTTGGCTATCTTTTATCGTGACATGGGACATTGATTGCACGAGTTGCTTGCATGTACACCTGATGTCATAAGTTTGTGGAATATAGCTTCAGCAAACAAGTTTGGTTTGTTTGCGTCCAGTATGCACCACTTGAGTTTTGTTGGAGCTCTGTGCGATTTTCACACACACATTTAGGTTGCTCTAATCGATTCCATGCTGCATGCAAAAATGGGGATGATATCTGAATTTTTTTCCTGGTATTACATTCCATAAACTCTTGACTGCGGGTGTACAAGAAATTCATATTGCTCTTGTAATTTTGCCAGGGTTGCCTGCATTTGTTGCTGATCAGGAATGCCAGTCATTCTTTTTTTTATTGAGCAGTGTTTCGAAGCATGTATTGCCATTTGGGTTCTGGGTGTAAAGTTGAAACTGCCCTTTTTCTGTGTAAGATACGAATGCATTTTAAGATGCTTAATTTTGAAGGATTTTGTAAAATGTAAACTTTAAGCACAAGATGACTGCTGGCGTCATTTCTCGTAATTGCTCCAGCCGTTGCCAGGGGCACAGTTTGACGATTTTAATTTGGACATTTTAGGGTGTTTGGCCGTCATAATCACAAGCCTCTAGATGCTTTGCTGTACCACCAGTATCATACGATAGGCTGTCACAAACAATGCACTTCTCCTTATCAATTTTACGATGATGCACTATATTGTGGCTATTTCTCCGATAATATTAGGGTAGCTTGGAGAACACTTGCATTGGACAAGTGGTTAGCATTTTAAATGCTTTGAGGGCTTTTTAGTATTTCGGCAAATAAACTGCATGCAAAATGCTAAGTCAAAAACTTTTTCAAGGCTTCTTGAATGGCTTTTGAAGGTCTCATTGGAATTGGCAGCGTTGTCTTTCAGGGAAATTTAACTTTTGAAAGGAAATCATGTTAAAACCCTAAAAGAATTAAAGTTGCAGATACATCTTAACTGCCTCCAGTGGTCTCCTCTTGTCGTCTTTGCAAAGGCCTGATGGAAGGTTTAACAGAGTTATGATGGTGACAGTGAATATGCCTTTTTCTTTTGCAGCGAAACTGCTGATTCATGTACAGTGTCTGAAAATAATTTTTGAGGAAATTGCACTTTTTTTTGCTGATGTCTGTCAGATGGTACTGATTGTGTGCTCGGCAAGAGGCTTTCTTTCTTCTTTTAATCAATCTACTTATTGCTGTAAAGCTGTGTTCTTGTTTTGGCATGTCTCAGAACAAATTTACATTGCCATCCTGACAATGGCTAGGAACTTTATTTTGCGCATATGATCTTCAGCTCTTTTATTTTGTGCTCTTGGTAACATAATGGCGTGTTTATTTTTAGAGGTGATATTTTAACGTGCCAATTACGTGCAGTTTACAGTGAGGCATAGTTTCTTGTTCCAGGATTTAGACGTGCATTGGTTCATGTTCGAAGATTCGGGCTATGAAAATGCACCTCTCTCCTGGATAATTTCTTGAGACGACATGCATACCTACAAAAAAGGAGCTCTTGTAGTTTGCTTTCGAAAAGCACAGATGCCACGTGACAATTTAAAAGCCAGTGGCTTAGGCTCAATATCTAGGCCTTTCGCTGCATGGCTTGTGGACTTGATGTTACAGACTATAATATCTCCCTGCCGTACAAAGGCGGTTTACGTTCAAGTCGTTCAAGTTGGCAGAAGTAGTGATCTTCACTTCAGTGTTGTCCACTAATGGATGCCTCCAACTATTTGCACAATGCGCAAGACCAGAGTCGGGGAGTTCCTCGCTTGCAAACGCCGTAGATCAAAAGCACGTTTGACGTTATACAAGTGAATTGGAGCAGGGAGGCGATGTTGCGATGTTCTTGTGTTCTGCGACTCATATCGTTAAGCGTTTGCTTCTAGCTACGCTGCATAGGCTGGCTAAACGAAGTGGGCACACGTTCAGGCAGGGGAAAAGTGAATCTCAGGCCTCATTGAACATAAAGGGCATTGATCTCCTATAGCAGTCGTGTGGTGCGGAACGCTTCTTTAGAGCATGGTTAGTTCGAGCCTACTGTGTAATACAAGGTTGCATTGGGAATCTGCATGGAAGGAGCGTAAAAATGTATTAGGGTCTTAAAGCATCAAAAATTGCATCCAAGGGATAATTAGATAAATGAGTTTCTTTCAGAAGGCACTCTTTGTTAGCTCTGTTGCATTAAAACACTTCCAGAAGCTCATTTGTTTTTTTTTCCGCAGCTGCATTCACGCCTAAAATAGAAACTACTGGCAGATTGATCGATGTGTCAATGACATTGTTCTTGCTGTGCAAAATCGCATTAGGCCGTTTTTATTTATAAACCAGTTATAGACAGTGTACGTACAGTATGTAGTTTACATACAGTTTGTGGATACTGTGGGTGCGTGTACACAATCTATAGTCTGTAAAGTCTACCGGCAGTCTGTAGGCACTGTAAAGGAAAATATTGTGAAGTCGGGAAGAAAGTGCTATAAAAGGCTCAGTGACCCTTCATGTTTCAACTGCTCAGAGATTCGTGTGCGCTGTCTACCTGCTGTACACGCTAGTGTGACAGTAGAAGGGACTGTCTTGCATCGCCGACTCACTGAACTACTTCCTCACAACTCACAGAAGTCGCTGCAGCTGCAGCTTTGCGATCATGTTGATGAAGGCACCTTTTGCATAGCTACGCATTTTCTCAGCTGGCGACGCGGTTACCACGCGCGGCACATGAGTTTTTGTACAGTCGACTGCCATGTGCAATTGCTTTTCCTGTAGGGAGTTTCCCGAGCGTATATGTATGTACTCTTCCATAGCTGATGAGAAGTTTGCTTCGGTGAAAGCTTTTATTATTATAGCAGATTCGTTGTGCCATTGCTGTACCTTTCTCTTGCAGCTCTTAGTGTTTGGTTTTGTCAGTAATGTATTCATAACTTCCAAGACATTTCGAAGAATGGTATTGATGTCTGACCAACCTCTTAATGGTTCAGTGGTGTTGTGTTTGCAGAGTTTTGTGAACAGTCATGATAGCTTGTAAGTGTGAGGAAAGAGACGAATGGTGTATGCAGGGTTGCGTATAAGTTGAAAAGTGTATGTTGTTTTGCGATGCAGTATCGGGCGTCTATTCTTTGTACATAACACGATGTCTTGGCAGTTCAAGTGTTTAGTGCATGTGTGCTGGCATATGTGCATGTGTGCTTGTGCATTGCGATTTTGTGATCTGTGTAAAGAAAACATTGAGTATACAGGTGATGCGTTCTTCATTTAGTTTCAGAGTGCAGCTTGTTGCTAATGCTGTGTAACCGCTTGTGAAAATCAGACAGGGAGACAAGAGTTTGTCATTGGTGAGTTTCTTCAGCACTGTGAATTCTTCAGTAATGATTCAGTCCAGTTCAGTCCAACTTGCTGTCAAGGTCAAAAGTACTCATTGTGCAGGCCCGAATTGGCGTATGGTGAAGAGTAAATTTTTTTTCTCTATCCTGGCTAGAATGAGCTGTAATATGGGCTATGTTTCAGCAGATTGTTAATGAAGGAACTCTTAACAATAAATTTGCCAACTTGGTGGCATTCACCATGTTCCTAACGCTACATCCTTCTTTGCAGTTGGCTTTTGTTGTGTTTAAGGGTGTGTTTAACTCAGGTTGGTGATATTGTTTTAATTTTTGTTAATTTTGTTGAAGTCGCCAGGCATGCTTGGACCTTCATTAGTTGCGTGAGGTGTGAGTGCGGGAACTCAAAGTTCTGACTAATGCATAGTTGCGAGGTACTCTAGCTTGTGCTATCCTCGTGCACCATTTGCAGCAGCAGCAGAAAAATTATGTACGCCCGCACAGGGCATGAACCTTCAAAGGCAGCAATGAAACCAAACGTAGATTTAGCCGTGTGCGTGTTCTGTCATCCCATCTTTCTCCCTTTCCTCGTTTCCTGTGCACCCTCCCCCATTTCATTCTTGGAGATCACGTCACAGGGTTAGTTCCACAGGAAATTTTCCAGCAGCTGGAAGTGCCATGGCTGGACCAGTCTAGGTTTGATACGTTTGTTTGATTTTAGCAGAACAGGACTTGAAAAACAAAGTTGTAAAGCTTTCGTGTGTTCCTTTTAACACAGCTGGTGCAATTTATTCTGTTCCTAGCGACTGTGTCGCAAGTAGTGTTTGGATTGTGACGTCACTTGTCCTTGCACGTCAGATGTGTAACGTCAGCTTACGGTTTTATGGCACTTTGCCACATGGAAGTTACGGGACAGGTGTAGGTTTCACGTCATGTGCAAAGCTACAGCCGTCGCCATAGCTTTCATGTGGATCCTGCACAAAAGGCAGCTAGTTTGTGCTGTGAGTAAAAACAAAAGTTTGGAACCACGTCATAACACAGTGAGGACTGTATATCGCTTCATAAATTTCCCTTCTTCAGCACCCTTGGAACTCCTTGTACAGCACTTAATGTGAAGTGTACGCATGGTTACATCAAGAGCAGCTTTTGCGTTGCAGTGAGTCGCTTGTCTACTCAGCATGGTCTTGACCATACTGACAGCTCATTGAAAGGTCACAAACTTGTAGCTATACGAGAGTTGCCTGTTTTATCGCAATGGCTTGCTCTAGTTAGACTGCGTTAACTGCGAGAAGTGCCCAGTCTGGGCATTTTTGATTGATTGTGCCAAGACAGGTCCACAGCCAAGCAGTGAGGGCATGAAATGTCCATTATGTCCTCGCTGGTATTTTGGTCATGTCATCGAGGCTTACTATAAGATGCGTTAGTGTTACTAGGCAGGATCATGGAGATGACCTATGCTGATGTCATATTTTTGACTGTGTTCATGAGCCGATACCTGGAGTGAAATCCTACAGTTATCGCAGTTTTGCAGGTGCGAGCCATGCGAATGATTAAGTCATGCTGAGAACCGTCGAATGTATTGTTTGTTTTTGGGGCACCAGAGGGCACTGGCTTGCAGCTCAGCATGAACTTATGCTAGCATAGCGCTGTTAGTGAACTTGAGGATGTCCTTGGAGTCCGTGGATATACTATTGTGAACTGATGATCCCCCTTCAAAGAGAAATAAAAGTATAACTTTATCTTGAATTTATGTATTTTGTTGTTTTTTCGCATTTCTATTTGTTGCAGACTTTGCACTATTTTCAAAATACTGTTGCTGTGGCATGAATATCAATGGCTTGCACTTTATGCCTGAAAAATAACGTGAAATGACATAGAAACCATATTTTCAAGTATTTTCGTAAAGTTCAAGTTGTGTGCCAGAGGTATAGAAGGGCTGCAGTAACCATCATACACAATAATTACTCTGTGACAAACCAGCTTGCTGTTAGCTTTTCTTGTTACTTAAATAAAAGGCTAACCGTCAGACCAAATTATAAGCTCAAGAATTTAAATTAAGGCTTGTTTGCTATAGTCAAATATGAAAAACTCTCTGCTTACAGTTCAATGGAGTAATATACACACAATAGAAGCTAGAAGGTTTTCCTTGCCATGAGTCACTACCCATAGTTAGCAACTCCTGTTTCCTATTATAGCCCGATTGGCAGAAAAACCCCCCTGAAATTTGAGCAGGGTAATGTAACTTCAACAGATAATGTAATTTTTAATTTTGAAGTAGACATTGTATGTGACAGAGTATGTAAGTGCAGTTTTGCCATTTGCAAGTGTTCAATTTGCTCGTTTTAATCATGCAATAATATTTTAAAATTAAATTTGCTAGCTGCACCATTCCTGGACTGCACGAGTATCATCGGTGTATTTGAATTTGACTACTTTTATCTGAGTATTGTTTGGGTGTTAATGGGGTTAATATGGGCATGGAAATGCTTCATGACATCGTGTATCGCTTAACAGTTGCCTTTTTTGTCTGGTTGGAAAGTTGAGCATATGTCTCAATCGTCCACCTGTTTCCATCACGTCCCAGTGAACTTATGACGGCTTAATCGACTTTTGCGCACCATATGGCTGTCCACCTCACCTCCCCTGGCAGTAGGTCACACGCAACATGCCAGTTTGCAGTGCGTGGGACATTGCAGCCAGTCACGTACAGCAAGTGCCAAGCTTCGCTTTTTCTTTTGAGCATTACCCTGATATCGTAATCTGCTTCAACGGCACGCTGGTTGTGTCCGAAAAGGGGCACGCGATTTAGCATGCGCAGCAGCAATGTTCAGGGTTTCGCATTTCTCCACTGCAGATTCTGCAGTGCTCTTGGAACTTTTTGGTGCACGAAGACATCCACTTTTAATAGACGTGGTCCTGTATAGGTGTCCGCTGAATTTTATTATGGCTGTTTGTTTTTTACAGCAGCTTTAGAAAACGCATTCTGATCTATCGTTTCTTCTCCACTGCTCTTCATTACATTGGAGGTTTAGCTGGGGTCACTTGCACGCGGGAAGATCGTCGGTACAGCACCCGCGATTTCAACCGCAGTCTGCTATGCTACTCGCGACCAAACTCCGGCGTCAGAAACACAATGTATTAGTAGCACAGTCCCACGTGAAAACCCTTGAGCAGGCATTGAGATGTGGGACCAATTGTGAGGCGCTGGCTGCATGAACATGCCACGAACCTCGATCCTTGCTTCTGTGAAATATATGCGTGGGGAATCCACGTGTTGCTTTTCGTCCAGTGAATCGTGAATTCCACATCGACTACTACCAATTACTGCAAGGAATGCATTAAGTGCAAGCTATAAAGCTATTTAAAAAAAATGAGAGCTGACGGAGAGGCGCCCGTGTGCTGTGTGATGTCAGTGCACGTTTCCTCCCTTCCCCATGCCTTCCCTACGGCACGATCTTCACAACAATCTCCGCGCTTTCCTCGACCGATCGTGATAGTGCGTGTGTGTGTGTGCGTGCGTGTGTATATATTAGAAAGAATTAGTGACAACTGATTAATAAATTTAAAATCAATCACCAAGAGTTTAAAAACATAACGGTGGATTTATTTCGACGTTTCGACCGTGGTCCGGTTTTTATATATATATATATATCCTTCGATCGTGTCATAATATAAGATCGAAAATCGACTTTTGTGCAGCGCGCTGCTGATGAAGCAAGGTTTGCGTCTTTTTAGTAAAACAAATGCGGCAAGAAAAATATTTTAAATAATTCTCCTTAAAGTAAATGTTCTGTATATTTATTTAGTGCAACATAATGAACGAAAAAAGTTTGGTGTGCAAGCAGCAGGGCCCCAAACCTTCAACTTTTTGAAGTGGCAAAAAACGACGGTACACGATTTTTTTTTTTCAAGAGAACTACTGCATATCTTGCAAAACTAAGGTTCATTCCTTTGTGTCGATACATTTGCCCATCACATATATAAATTTAATTGAAAACAAAAGTGGTCATGGGACCTCGATTACCGTTATCTGGACACATGCATATACGTATAGTTAAAATTTAACCGTCCTTTCGTCCTTATCCTTGCTGTGTGATGGACACAATTTTGATGTTGAGAAGAGCTACAATTAAATTTTTTTGACATCTGTGAGCATGAAAAATCCCAGAGTGGTTGGACACACATAAGTAATATTTGCAGTTCAGTTCAGGCGTTCAGTCGTGTCCGACTCTTCGTGACCCTATGGACCATGTCGCGCCACGCTTTCCGGTCTCTCACTACCTTCCTAACATCACATAACTTCATCTGCAGTGTCTCGAGGATGCCATCTAACCATCGCGTTCGCTGCCTACCCCTTCTCCGGCGACCCTCAACCTTTCCCAACATCAAATCTTTCTCCAGCGACTCCTCTCTTCTCATCAGATGACCAAAGTAGCTGAGCTTTAACTTTAGAATTTGACCCTCCAGTGAGCAGTCAGGGTTTATGGTCGACAATATTGACTGATTTGATCTTCTGGCAGTCCAAGGAACTCTCAAGAGTCTTCGCCAGCACCACAATTCAAACGCGTCAATTCTTCGGCGGTCAACCTTTTTCACAGTCCAACTCTCGCATCCATACATCACAACTGGAAAGACCATAGCACGGGTTATACGGATCTTGGTTGGTAGACTAATGTCTCTGCTCTTTACTAGGCGGTCAAGGCTAACCATTGCTCTCTTTCCCAGAAGCAGGCGTCTCCTAATTTCATGGCTGCAGTCTCCTTCCGAGGTAATCTTGGCGCCCAAGAACAGAAAATCTGTCACAGCTTCCACTTCTTGTCCATTGATGCTCCAGGACTTGATAGGGCAAGACGCCATGATCTTCGTCTTTTTAATGTTCAGTTTAAGCCCAAACTTCTCACTCTCTTCTTGTACGCGCATCAGAAGTCTCTTGAGTTCCACTTCACTTTCTGCCATTAAAGTGGTATCATCCGCATATCTAAGGTTGTTGATACGTTTTCCAGCAATCTTCACTCCAGCTGAAGACTCGTCCAGACCGGCCTTCCTCATGATGCACTCTGCATATAGGTTAAATAGGCAGGGCGACAGTATGCAGCCTTGCCTCACCCCTTTCTCAATCGGGAACCAATCAGTAAGGCCATGCCCAGTTCTGACTGTGGCCTCTTGTCCTTCATACATGTTCCTGAGGAGACAGATGAGGTGAATTGGAACTCCCATCTCTTGGAGAGCTTGCCACAATCTGCTGTGATCTACGCAGTCAAAGCAGAAGTAAATGGGTTTCTCGAACTCTCTTGCTTTTTCCATAATCCAGCGAAGGTTGGCAATTTGGTCTCTAGTTCCTCTGCCCTTGCGAAACCCAGCTTGCATGTCCGGAAGCTCCCGAACCACATACTGCTGCAGCCTACCTTGCAGGATTTTTAACATCACATTGCTAGCATGGGAAATAAGCGCGATCGTGCGGTAGTTGGAACAATCTTTGGCACTGCCTTTCTTTGGAATGGGGATGTAAACTGACCTCCTCCAATCCTGTGGCCACTGCAGGGTTGTCCAAATCTTTTGACATAATGTATGCAGTGTGTTAACAGCGTCGTGGTTGAGGTTTTGAAGCAACTCAGCTGGAATACCATCAATTCCGCTAGCTTTGTTCTTAGCAAGGCTGGCTAAGGCCCATTAAACTTCACTCTTCAGGATGCCCGGCTCGAGATCAGTAATCACAACCGTCCTATGTTGGGTTTGCACATCCGGGTCCTTCTTGTACAGTTCTTCTGTGTATTCCTGCCACCTCTTCTTTATCTCTGAGGCTTCAGTGAGGTCCTTGCCTCGTTTGTCCTTTATCACGCCCAGCTTAGCACAGAAGCTTCCTTTGATATCTTTGATTGTCTTATACAGAGCTCTTGTGTTCCTTAATTGGCTGTTGTCCTCAACTGCTTGACACTGTATGTTCAGGAAGGCATTCTTATCTCTCCTTGCTATTTTCTGAAAATCCGCATTGAGAACCTTGTATCTTTCTCTTTCCCCCATACCTTTTGCCATCCTCCTTTCCTCAGCTATTTGCAAAGCCTCTTCAGATAACCAGTTTGCTTTTTTGCATTTCTTTTGCTTTGGAACTACCTTAGTAGCAACTTCTTGTATTATATCACGAACATCAGTCCACATCTCTTCGGGCTCTTTGTCTTCTAGATCTAATTCTTGAAATCGATTCCTCACTTTCACAGCATATTCTAATGGAATCTGATCCAGATCATACCTGAAAGGCCTTCTAGTTTTCTGCGTTTTCCTCAATCGAAGCTTAATTTTGGCAACAAGAAGCTGATGATCGGTGCCACAATCGGCCCCAGGCCTTGTTTTTACTGCTTGTATAGCGCTTCTCCATCTCTGCCGGCAAATAATATAATCGATCTGATTCCTGTACAGACCGTCCGGTGAAATCCATGTGTACAGGCGCCTCTTGTGCTGTTGAAAATGAGTATTCGCTATGGTCAGGTTGTTTTCTTGACAGAACTCTACTAGCCTCTGCCCAGCTTCATTTGGCTCACCAAGACCGAACTTGCCTGTAATTCCGGATATTTCTTCACTCCCGACCTTAGCATTCCAGTCTCCTATGAGAAAAACGACGTCTGATGATGGGGTGCGGTCTAAAAGGCATTGTAGGTCCGCATAAAATCTCTCAACGTCAGCTTCTTCAGCAGCAGTGGTCGGTGCATAGACTTGGATAACTGTTATGTTGAAAGGGTGACCTTGGATCCGAAGTGAAATCATTCGGTCGTTTTTGGGGTTGTACCCTAGCACTGCTTTGCCCATTCTTCTGTTTACTATGAGAGCGACCCCATTCCTTCTCTTGGATTCGTTCCCACAATAAAAGACATAATGGTCGCCGGAGTTAAATTCTCCAATTCCGGTCCACTTGAGCTCGCTGATACCCAAGATATCAATGTTCAATCTGTCCATTTCTCGCTTGACGATATCCAGTTTACCTTGCGTCATAGATCTTACATTCCATGTTGCTATGTGATATATCTCCTTGCAACATCGGACTTTCCGGTCGCTTCCCGACACATCCACAACTGAGCGTCCTTTTGGCTTTAGCCCAGCTGCTTCATTCGTCCTGGAGCTACTAGGAATCGCCCTTTGTTCATCCCCAGTAACATGTGGGACGCCTTCCAACCTGGGGGGCTCATCTTCCGGCGCCATATCGATAATGGTGTTGTGACTGGCCATAGGATTTTCTTGGCAGGAAATACTGGAGTGGGTTGCCATTACCTTCCAGTGAATCACATTTTGTCAGAACTCTCTGCCGTGACCTGTCTATCTTGGGTGGCCCTACACAGCAGAGCTCACGACTTCATCGAGTTTCGCAAGCCCCTCCGCCACGACAAGGCAGTGATCCATGAAGGGGAGTAATATTTGCAGTCAAACATTAAAAAATTCGGCTTGCTCAAAAGAGAGCTTGCAAGAACGCCTTCAGATTTGTACCCCCGCATATGCATAGTTTAGGTTCGGAACCAAAACTATTCAAGGGATGCTTTAGATAAAACTCACAATATGACCCGCATGTTTGTCTACTGCAGTATTCCATGCAGATACCGTATTTCAATGGCCATCTGAATACAAGCCCGTCTGCCTACATTAGCTATTCAGCGAAGGACGACTTATTTGACACTCATATTCCCACTTTATAATGACCGTATCAATTAATTAGCGAAAACGATTACTTAAAACCTCTTAACCGCCACGCCAGCAGACGAATCACAGTAAATGCGTTCGGCCGTTTCTGTCGCGGTGTAATCAGCCGTATTCTGTGGAACTGTTGAAATTTTGTCCGGTGACATATATATTATTCAAACCCAATCTGAAGTTTCATGTCGCGTTTGGAAATGCATTTGCTATATTTACTCGAATAGTACATTTTGTTATGGCTTATGCTGATAAAAACCACGACTGCTTAGAATCAATATCGTCTATCGTCTTTCGGTCTTACAAATATAGCTGTGTTGGTTTTCTTAGCATTTCTAACACTTTTTTTTTGCTACATTGTTGCGCATGTTTTAATGATTTATTTATTTTTGTCTGCCCTCTCCTTGTATCTGACAATTACAGTAATAATGCATAATAAATAAACAATGATAGCATAACAGCCGTCATTACAACTTGCCTTCGCCCACCTTTCAGGCTAATCGTTGTCGATGATATTTCATATGAAATGATATCGGGTACTTTTTCTTCGGCAAATTATGTAGCACATGATGACGAGGTGTGTGAGCAAAGCGAGGCAACGAATACAATGTAAGGCTGGCGCTGAAGCAACAACTGTTAGGAAAAATCATGCGCTGGCACTCAACAAGCGGAACTGCCATATGGAACCGCCGCAGAGGCGGCAAAACTCGATGTTAAGATAGCTTCAAAAAATAAAGTTGCACTTCTCAGTATTTTATTCACGTTACAACACATCACATATTTCTTTCTATACTATCTTTAACTGCGAGATATATCTTCACAGTGATGAGGCGTCTGTCGCCGACTATCGCAGCTACAGAGGACGCCGCGCTCGTTTCCTTCGAGATTCGTTGTTTTACATAATCTCGGAGGTGGTGGTAGTGGTTGATTTATTATTTTTTAAAATAATCAAAAAGAAGGAAAAGAGTATTGCCGGCCGCGGCAACTGCTATCTAACAAACTGAAGCACTTGAGCTGCGGAGGCTACACAGCTTTGCTACAGTAGCTTTGCTTTCAAACTGTAAGGCTTATCAAGAGATGGCGCTCGCTACCGTCGCAGAATCCGCAGATTGGGAGTTTTCATGTTGCTACGCCGCCCTATCTTCGCATAATAGAGGAACATAAAGGAACTAGTCAAGAGTTTTGAGAAGAAAAGCTAAAATGCAGAGACGGGTCTGTGTAAAACAGAGGTACAGTGTAATCACTGGAAAGGGACAGAACACTCAAGAGGAACTAGACTGCACGGCTGAACACCTGATAATTTTCTGTAAACTTTTCCGCCCAGCAGTTCAAAACAGGGTTGATTTAGCGATTGAAGAATTGCGGCTTAGGAGCAATGGAGGGAAAATAACTTGAACCGATAGATAAGTTACGTGGGGCACCAAGTATCCTTACGTGCTATGAATACGAGATCATTCGGTCATGACGCCATGTTACATCATGGCGTCATGACTTGGTAGGGGGCATGTACCATATATGACATCGAATTGGTAACGTTGTCGAATGACTAACATGACACCATGGCTTTGTCATGTGACCATATAGTATGGCATCGTGCCTTGGCCACGTGACCGTCGCGTGCCACATGACATCATGACTTGGTCATGTCACGATGTAACGTTGCGTCATGACTTGATCATGTGTCGGGCTACCAAATGACATTGATTTACCACTATCTTATTTATATACAACTGCAGAGTCACGATGACATATATGAGACACTGCTGACTTCATGGCGATTTTTGGTACCATCCATTGTGAATGAACTCTGGATGTTTCGACTCGTGAGCCGAATAAGGATTTCGCTGGAAGTTATCTGATTGGTAGCTAAAATCAAGGCAATAAAAGGCACAAAATATATTACTGTACATATTACTACTATACCAGTGATCATTTGAAGTATTTAACCATCGATCCTCGTTCCCCCTTCTCCTTCTTTCTCTTCTATCTTCGCTCTTCGGACAGGCGCTGACAGGCACTGCGAAATGGCGAGACTGTGGCCAATGTAGCTCTTGGAACAAAAATTATAAATGGTTTAGCGGCCGTAATATAAGCGAATGTTGTCTGATGATCTGTTCGACGCATTATGCGTTATAACGCTTTACGCAATCACGAAGGCATGCTACCAAAAGTAGGCGTTTGTATTCTCCTTTCCCTTTCCAAAAAGTTACCTGCTCTTCTTTCTGCCATCACCGCGTTTTTAGGCGTGGTTCGACGAGTCCGAGCCTCGCGAGATGTGCTCGTCGCCTCGCCTTCGCAGTTTGAGGTGGCTGCAGCAAACTTTATTTAACGCGAAAGCGTTAAAGCCCCGTTTTGCAGAAAATCAGGCATCTGCGTTTCGAGCGAAAAATTGCGAGCATGTTTGTGACAGGTGGTAGCTGGCAGCTGACATCCCTAGTGAAAAAACCCTGAGTCACAATAACCTCATACAAATTATCATACTAAACTCATACTAATCTCATACTATTCTCATATAATCTCATACTAAACTCATTCATCATATGAGAAATATGTGAGAATTAATGAGATATGTATGAGTTTAGTATGAGAAATCTGTATGAGGTTATTGTGACTCATACGGTGTTTTTCACTAGGGATGGTCAGGAACAGATTGATCGTATAGGGTTGTGCGACATCGGCATGGCCGATTTGGCAGGACCTAAATCACATGTGAGGCTGAATCAAACCTTTTCCAAGGTCCTATGTGATTCAGATGTGACCTTAAAGACCTTTAGGCTTAGCTAGGACTGTTAGGCTTACCTAAGCCTAATTGTAGTCCATGCAGGCACGTTCGGCTTGGTTGAGCGGGGCTTTCTATCTGCATGTCTGGTGGTCTTAACCATAAGTGGTAGCCTGCGACTGCTAAAGAGTATGCGTGAGATGATATAGGAGGTCAAACGGGTAACAAAGTGCCTGCACGTGAACGAGGAACCGCAAGGCGCTCCGCGAACGAGGCGTTAACACTGTCGCGTCACCACCCTTAAAGGCAGGGCTTAAGTGTCCCTAACAATTTTTTCTCCTTGTACTGCGTAGCCGTCTCTGACGAGTTACAGGTTGACAGCGTGTCACTCCCACGGCTGTGATACGGCCACACATCGTTGTCTTGTTTTATTGGAGGGATGGTGCGCTTCTCACGTCTTGTGACACCGCAGGTTACCGCTGGTGACGACCTGTGAAAGGCCGCAAATGTTTCGTGACGGGAATGCGCTGTCGAGACTGTTACCGTTTGCATGTTTATAAACATAACACAGTGAAGTGATACTTCTCCAGAGTGGTGCAATAGATATTTGTTGCATCTTTCTCTGATCAAACGTCACCCAAAGCAAGCGACGCTGCCGAGGAAGCTGGAGACAGCTCGGGCCATATCATCGGAGAAACTACGTACGGTCTAGACGTATTTCGCCCTGTCTCTGCAGTACAGGGCCCAGTAGCGCAGTAAGCACCCGGCTTAAGTGCCTTCGAGTCTGTCCTCAGCAGCGAGGTCACCTCAACGGAATCAGATTTCTGTGGTATTATATGAACAAAAAACGAGATAGCTTGTGAGTATGAATGTGAAAGCTTATAGACTCACAAATAAAATTTTTTCGAGGGAGTTTTTCAAAATGTAATAATGTTCTTTTTGCTAGTACTGTACTCTCTCTCTCTCTCTCTCTCTCTCTCTCTCTCTGTGCGTGCTCGACGGAGACTGTCATGCTTCACGCGACTTTTGGAAGCCGCAATAGCCTAAACCTGAGTTTGAAGACATAGGATTGGAGGTACTTATGTTATCGGTTCGAATCTCTCTCACAAACTAGCCCCCAGCTCTGCTACCAGATATGTGTGCTATATGCAACGAGAAGTTGTATGTCTCAGTCGAAACACTGTATGACGAATGGTTGCTTCACAAGTTTGATACGAGAGTCGTAAAAACTGCGTTAGTATTAACGACATGCATATAATTGTCCGTAATGGCGATTCCAGCAGTTGTGGATGGGTTTGTGCCCCGTGATCATGACGTCATATGTTTGTGTCATACGTCCGCTTGATGACGTAGTTTATGGCTATAACTATCGGGCACGGACGCCGACGGCTTTTCTCGTAATGCTACATATAGGTACAATATGTTCCAAGTCCAAAGTCAAGATTGCGAACAAGGCTCCCGCGTGGCAGCGGAAGCGTCATTTCACCTTTCGTTTGGTCATTGTCGTTTATTTTTCGTCAGGGACACACATTGCTTCAGCATTAAAACTAATGCGTATGCTTTCCAACAAGGAGGATCAGATCAAGGCCGGTCTCGAGGGATACCGTTCTTGCTCTGGATACCGACCGTGTTCATGTACACAGGAAGAGACAGGAGTGCAAAAAAAGGCACACGGACGTACCCTTCTTCTACTACCATCATGCGCCCTTTCGCTCTTCTGTGTATTCCTTAATATGCACTAACACATCCAGCTACATGTATACTTCTAGCGTTCATGTATATTTTACTAGGTCAGTTGATATTAAGTTGCTTTCAGTTAGGGCATGCTCAATGCAATGCTGCAATGCGTGCAGTTTTTCCGCGGTTCGTCGATGGCATACACCACACATACCGAAACTTGCAGAGCTCATTAAGGCTGTAACACGATTATTGGCTAAGTTATTTTGTCATCTTTCTTCATGTGTTATTTTCTCTCTTATTCAGCGCGTACACAACACAGTACAATAGGCTTTAGCTGCAGTATAAGCTCTTCATAATGCACAAATACATATTCGTGTGATAAGGGAGTAATTGCTCATTAATATCCGCTAATTCGCAGCAATACCCGGCTACGAAATATTTCACAGAAGCACCGGAGTTCATGAATAATTAATCCTAGCCCGTGTTCCTGGACCCCGAACCAGGAAGAGTATTTCAACTACGAAAAAGCTTCCGTATATAGCATTGTTTGCTTCCTTTATAGCTGCGGTTTGGTGGATGCTAATGAGTAATTACTCCCTTGTTATAAATCTACTCCGCCTTAGGGGGTTCACAAGGATCGACTGTTGGCCTAGTTGGTACACGATAAGAGTAG
The DNA here is from genome assembly GCF_055883805.1 of Amblyomma maculatum. Taxonomy (NCBI): domain Eukaryota; kingdom Metazoa; phylum Arthropoda; class Arachnida; order Ixodida; family Ixodidae; genus Amblyomma; species Amblyomma maculatum. Next base: position 18,875,006 of record NC_139354.1, read on the forward strand.
ATATACGGCGTAAATTGAACAGGGCGTATTTATCGTATATAATGGACCAGAACGTGTTATAACTTATAATAGACAGAACGTGTTTGTCTGTGTTTAATCTTTGTTTCGTCCTGTTCATTTTGCGCCGTGTATATATACTCTTGTCCACTTTAGAGGATTGCCTTAGACTCTGGAATATATAATGTGTAATTACTATATAGTGGATGCCACGAAGAAACGGCATCCGTTTTGGTTTCCTGGAAGTGCCTGACGAGTTTTTCTGTAAGGCAGCATGGTTTTCAAAACGAAGTCGCCAGCTTCTGCAGCCCCTGTTTTATAGTTTGTTCCCACTGAATTTCTACATAAAACACCGCATTTCAAAGAAAAGCAGAATTTCCGGAACTTAGCTCGTTTAACAGTAGTTCGAGAATGCGAAATATTGATTGGAAATGTTTTCGGAGCTTTTGTGCGTTGTGACACTGATTTTACTCAGGCATTGCAGAGACAGCAGATTTATGGTGACTTCTGGAGAACCTAAGCGTGAAATGGGTTTTTCTTAGACTTTATTTCAGAAAAAAGCATTTTTCGTGAATGTTTATAAAAACATTTCGCTGAGGAGGCAGTGACCGCCACATTGATGTGGATCGCGTCGACAGCAGTTGGCGGAAAGAGATGCGCGATCACAACGAAGGTTGATAAGGTAAAGAAGCAAAAAAAAAAAAAAAAGACATTTGTACAGGCCACATGGCATGCGGCAGCTATCAGGGCAACCAATCCAGTTGCTAAAAAAAAAGAAAGAAAGAAATGAATAAAGTAAAGATGTCCTCTGCGTACCCCTTTATATGCGTAGGCCATGAGGAATAATAAATAAATAAATAAATAAATAAATAAATAAATAAATAAATAAATAAATAAATAAATAAATAAATAAATAAATAAATAAATAAATAAATAAATAAATAAATAAATAAATAAATAAATAAATAAATATTGTATCAATAGTATCTTTCCCAAATGCAGCACATCTTGAAATACATCTAGGACAGTCGGGAATCTTCGCATGTGGCACGCCGACCCAAGCTCAATCGCTGACGCTGAGGTGTTTGCGTGTATAATGCATATATTCACTTTTACGAAGGTATACTCGACGTTGCTGATGGCAGCACGTCTCATTCGATTCTATTCCCCGGGCCGCGCGTCCTCGGCGCTGAACAGCACGGCGTCCATGCCGACCAGCTGGCCAGGCAGCGTGCCCCAGGGCTCCCAGCAGAGGTCCTCGTCGTCGTGGCTGTGGCCCGGACAGCCACCCTTCATGACCAGCATGTCCTTGCGGACGCCGCGGGACTCCTGGCGGTCTGTGCATCCGCCGATAGCATACACGTCCTGCCCTGCGGTTACGTTAGGTTAGGTTAGGCAATGGCAAACACTTGAGAAGCATTTTTGATGCGCGGGAGGGGCTAATACACCTCCAGTTTGCTGTATTATTTATTGCTTCATATTGCTATGCTCGGGGAAGTAGCTGGAGAGGACGGTAGGAGTGCTCTGTCTTAGTTCTGATGCCAAATCGATCGCCTCCATGAGTACCCCAAGAGCGCGGCCTTATCTATGGGAGCGGAGACATGGTGAGCATCTCCGGACTTGCCGCCGGTTGTTCGCGGAGAAAACGGACGCGCCGCATGCACCAGCCAGTAGAAACAAAACCGCTGCTGACAACGCTACTGTCGAAGGTGAACCCACGGAAAGAAAGCAAGGCTTCCATGAGGGCGGAGCCGCGATCGACGGAGACGTTTTTGCGCCACCACTAAGACTCAGTGAAGAAACGAAGTTATAGCGTCTGGAGGCGTATTGGAGATGTGCCACAAAAGATCTCTCAGAGTGTGTTCCTGCACTTGTGCGAAATTTCGCTCAGGAGCGGTAGCGTAGAATGCCCAGCATACAAATCTTTGAGTGCAGGCACAGTCGAATGTGGTCCACACGTCAGTGATCCGCCCTTCTCCCATGAAAATGCCAGAAATAGCGAGTTTATTCAATTTCAAGCTATCTTCAACCCTGCCAGCAAGCATAAAATACATTATAAGCATTGAGAGGGCTTTGGATATGGCATAAGATAAAATGTAGCTAAATCCAGCAAATCCCAAGTCGATGTTTTGACATCTACTCCTTAGGGGAAGTCATAAGCACTTCTGTAGAATTAAAATATGCGTACATTTCTGTATTTATTCTCATATTTTTAGTTTACATAATGCAATACTTATAGTGCTTGATATTTATTAAGTATATGGGATTGTTTTTAAAAGATTTGGATAAAAATTGAAGTTGGGGAAGTTTTTAAAATTGAATGAAAATTGTCTATTTCTTATATTTTTGAATTTTGGCTCATTTCATAATATTATGGAGAAAGAACTGACAACTCTAAAGCTTCATTTCAGAAATAAAGAACAAGGGATATATAATATAGACAAAAATTTCAGTAGCAACATTGTTGAGTCGTGCCAGAATGTAGGGCGGATTATTGCCACTTTCAGGACAAGCCCTCAGTATTATATCTTTATAATTTTAAACAATATAATTCAACACTTCTTAGTCCGTGATATTTCTGAAGTAGTGATGATACTTGGGAGGGATTTTAATAAAAATCGAAGATGTTGATTTTTTTAATGTCAAAGTTGCACTTTTTTGCTGTTTTCAGATTTTGGGTGATTTTGTTGCCTTGTAGAGAACACACCTATCAATCTGGAGCTCCAAATTTGGTGTGAAATTAGGAACGTAACCCGCATAATAAATAGAAATAGATTTAGAACAAACAGCTTAAGGCATCATGCCAGTATGCAAAGTTGAAAACGAACATATTTGCAGCGCGTTGCTCCTGAAACAGTTAGCAATTTTTGACTAAATCAACGGCAAGAATAAAACGAGTTTCTAATAGCTTTTATAAAAGTAAGAGTTGCATAAAATTAGTGAGTAAAAATAATAGATGACAATATTTTAGTGCAGATGCAGCGGGTCTCCAAACATGCAACTTTTTGAAATGACAAAAACGGCGGTTGCTACCTCTAGTGCCGTTTTTGTCCTTTCAAAAAGTTGCAAGTTTGGAGACCCGCTGCATCTGCACTAAAATATAAAAAACGGCGGTTTCTACCTCTAGTGAGGTGGTCCTTCAATTCTACTAGGAGACAGTTATAGGGCTGTGCCCCCCCCCCCCCCCCCCATTTATTCACATTCCTTATTTCCCTCCAACAAAAACCTCAACCTGAAGTCTCTAGTGATACACGATTTTTCCCGAGAAAATTAAGCCGCATATTGTAAAGTTAAGTTTCATTCTTTTGATTCGAAACATTTGTCCGCCACATATAAAACTTTCATTGAAAACAAAACAATGTTCAAATTTACTTAACACTGACTTTAGACAATATATCATTTGCAAAGTTGGAGAGCACTTTCAGAAGCCCCCATTTTATTTATTTGCGATAAAAAAAGTTGCACACGTATCTTTTTCCCGAGCTCAAAGAAAGCTCGCGCAGTACAAAAATGATCACGTGACAAGTGCAGTCGGGTGCCATGATTGTGTTGCTTTAGTGCAGCACAACTGGGTTCAGAAAGATGTGATGCTATCTAGTAAAGATTTCGATCAGAGCCGAATGCAGGATTTCTTGAAGGGTAATTAAATTATTATAAGTCTCATTGGCGCTGCCACTTATGGAAAATGTTTGCTTTTCAGCTTTATTTTTGTACCTTAAGAACAGGTATTTGCCGCTAAGGTAGTGAAACCTTGAGAAGAATGTGCCCCTGGATGTCGGCAATATTTAATTTGCGCACTAGGGGGTGTATGAAACGAAATTACGTTATGGGAGGAGCTGTCATTTATATATATATATATATATATATATATATATATATATATATATATATATATATATATATATATATATATATATATATATATATATATATACTTGGAAAAAGACGTTCTTGGCTACAGAGGAAATAAATAGCGAAGATGATTAACACTTAATTTATTCTTCGTCGACGTTTCGACCGGGGTCCGGTCCGGTATATACTTTTTCAAAGCAAGGGAACTCTTTATGGGTGGCGCCAAAACAAATACACCGTGCTTTGGCTCTCGCTTTTTCATATTTGTGATGGTCTCCTACGTTGGGTTTCTGCGAAAAATAGCCCGCACATTATATTGAGTCTCTTTTGCTTTCTTGCCTTTTAGAAAAAACAGCGGGTACCAAACCATGTAGTTGCATCGTACAAAGCCCAATGAGTATATGATAGCTGTGTGTGCCGCAAAACTGAGAATATCCGAAAAAAATATTTTCGAGGCTGAGTTCGGATTGGAACAGGGGCCAATTTGCTAGGCGAGGCTTTCAACATTGTGGTTGGTTCGGGCAGACCGATGGCGAGGACGTTAAACAGGTTATAACATGTATGTGGTCACTTCTCTGGGACTTTCAAGGGCGTCCCATATAATACAGGTCATATCAGATGGACAGCCAAAAGATAAATCAAGCAACAAAATTTTCTGCTGACTGGAGAACAGTACATCTGCTTTCTAATATTGGCAGACATTGTTTCACAAAATGAAATCTTCTAAAATACGGCCTCTAATGTCGGTTTGTCACATCCCCAAAACGAAGAGTGCGCCTCAAAAATCCCCAGATACCGCATATGGTTCTGGTAGCTGTTTTAAAAGTTCTTCCAAATCACGAAACGTGATTCATAGGTGCAGTTCGCAGTAAATACAACATATCGTGATTGCTTTATAATGAAAAACAGTGACTGGAACGACGGACTTCGTATTTGGTTTTATGATCAATTTCGAGAGTTGCAACATTACACTATGCGACAGCAGCGCCTATAGAGAACCTGCCTTACTGCTGCTAGTTACAACGAAGAACTTTATGCTTTTTAACAAGTTTTTTTTTTATTGTGCTCCTAAGGTTGTTGTATACATAGTGCTACCGGCGAAATTAAATTAAAAAATCTGTTAGCTAACTGTGGTTTTCTAAATGTCCTCAAGAGTTCAGGTTTAGTTTGTGAGGTTTCGTCCCTAAACGACTCAGGTTATGAGAGACGCCTAGTGGAAGGCTCCAGAAATTTTGACCATCTGGTGTTCTTTAACGTGCACTGGTATCGCACATCGCACATATGCTTGACCAACTAGCCCAAATCCTGCCATTTGGTCGGTAGGCAACCACTCACCGACGGAGACGATCAACGCCGCGTGGACCCTATACGGCGTCGGAGAGAGCTTGGTCCATGTCTGGTCCACGCCTGGACGTTTCAGGAGGAGCACTTCGTCCATGCTCCTGTAGCCCTTGGGGCTGTATGTGGCGCCGCCCACGATGATGAGTCCGCCGTTGGCCAGCCTGGCCATCGAAGCACTGAACCGGGCCGAAGGGAGCTTCGGCAAGTGCTGCTCGCCCACGCCGGTTTCTGGTCTGCAGGTAAGCGTTCGAACCAGTCTTTAGGCTCGAACTCCCGGACGGACGCATAGGTGTTGCTATGCGCTGAGAGCCTGACCCTCATTATCAACCAAGTTCAGTGCTTGACGAAAGTTTGTTTTCAACCCCGAGTGCTAGCTTTGGCTTGTAGAGTGGCCAAGGATGTTTGTCAATGCCACTGAGTCCTGGAGCAACATTATGGTTTCCAAACCAACGATTCTGGACTACTGATCTCACCGAGGGCAGCCATTGACCTCAACTCTTGGGAATAAACTTATTCTCTCTTTATCTATTTCCCAAAAACCGGCGCTAAAAGCTCATTTCTCTCTCCTGGTTTCGTGAATACTTTCTGGTCAGTTTTCCAGTTTCTTTTCCGCTACTGGGTCAACGATATTTCGACACAAGGGAATACTTTAGCTGTCCACCTATTCTCACCAGATTTTTACGTAATATTTTAATCTGAGTTGTCCGCGCTTCCAACATTGACGAGCTCATGTCCCCCTGTATTTCTACGTTCGAGGTTTTGTTGTTATTATTATTATTATTATTATTATTATTATTATTATTATTATTATTATTATTATTATTATTATTATTATTATTATTATTATTATTATTATTATTATTATTATTTATAGCTGCTGACGGCCTCTATACCTCCACCATCACAATAAAGGCTAGTCCAGTCGTTGCAGGCAGAGTCGTTCCTCTCCACGCATGTGTAACTCATTGCCTCGTGCTGTCGCGTCTGAAATTTCGCTAATCCTCGCATCATGAACACACGAAGCAAAACAGTAACAATGCTTAATTGTAACTCATTTCCTTAGTCTCGCCATATAATGTGTACCAATAGGCACAGAACTACAATCAAAAAGTATGTGCTTGCACCGTCATCCCTTTCCATATATCCCTCAGTACCCCAATATGAGAAGCGCGCTTTCTTCTGCGGGAAAAGAGTCGACAGCGCTACACGTGGAGACAGGCGAAATAGCTTTATCACCTTACCCCGCTGGCTTTAATCCACGGCCAGGAAGAAGCCGATCCAGTCGGCTCTCCATGAAATCTATATCGCCGTTCCTCTGAGTCTGATGCCCAACTAAACCACCCCGATCCGGCTAAAGCCGAATTGACGTTGCGGGACTCCGGAAGGACATCAATTATTGAACCTTTCGGAGTCCGAGTTTGTTGTACGCTCAATGATTCAGAGCGCTCCTTCTATCTCCCGCTGAATGACTCGCGAAGCTTCTTTTCCGCTTTTTGTGCGGATATGTGTAGTACACTGTGTTGCCAGAGGATTAGCCACAGACAGCTCGCGAAGGGGTATCTTACATCCACGCGCTGCTTAAAATGTGGACTTGGGAATGAGATATCGGGCTGCTGCGAGAGGTGTTGAAACAGTCGCATTGCGGAGTAACCACATAGGCCCCGTGCGCCGCCTATATAGGGGCGCCACTGGAAGCCGCCTAGCGGTCGTTTTCAAAAGTTCTTCCGGGATGCGAGTCGCGTCGCTGTGAGAGTTGCCGACGTTCGCGACGGCGATTTTTGTTTTTCTTTTCTCAGCTCCTGGCGATTTTTTTCTGCGGCGGCCTGAAGCATAAAATTAAGGTAATGCGTTGTGTAGAGGCGAACACGTTGATGATGCTGCAGCCATCTGGTAGAAACTAATGTATACAGGTGTCTGGTACCTCTTACGAACAAGAACCAAATGACCAGCTGCAATGTTGACGGCCCTGCTTTATTGTAGGTATGGTGCATAAACTCATAAATATCTTCTACAGTATATACATTGTTTTCTTTTTTCTTTTTCAGTTACCCTGCTTTTGCTTTGGAAGCTCTTTTCACATTAGCTTATGGGTACGCGCTTGACCCAGTTAATGAGACATTCTGCGCCACATGCCGTTACATATTGCCAACACCGCTCTTTTACAGACATATCCCTGCATCAGCAAAATTTACAAAACTTTAATTCGATGTTGCTACGGGTCCCGTGTCGCAGAAAATCCGGCGTCATCGTCGTTGGCCGTGAAGGAAAAATCCCGATAGAAAGTTCAGGAGTTTGAAATGTTCAGATTAACGCTGAATTTAGCAATGATGTTCAGTAACGAAAGGACGACGATTGAGCAGAAATGAAAACTGAGTCAACTTCGGGTGGGGGTGGAAGTCGAACCTAGGACTTTTGTGTTGCGAGACAGACACACGCTCAACGTCGCGAAGGCTCGCTGGCTCAAGATAAATAAAGGTAGACCTACTGCATTCATGACGCGAACAAGGTCCGACAAAGCAATCGCTTTGTGATCTTATTAGACGATGCTTAATTATCTTCCACGGGCCCTTAGTCTTGAATATCGTATCTCGATTGCAGCGATGAGACGTTTCGTAGCGTGTACAATCGGAAATGGGCGAGAAGTGATAAAGCGACCATTTACAACCTTCGATAAATTCTAAGCCTCTTAAAGCTCATACGCGTAAAATGACAAAATATTTACACATTCGGCTCTTGACAAGCTCCGCTTATAGGCCATTAAATGCATATACAGTGCGCTTGGAGCACCGTGTTTAATTTATTAAATCTCGCGCGTGACGCACATCATATCCATCTTTACTTTGCACTCAGGAGCTATGAAATGCCTTGAAATATTAAGGGCCAGAAAAATATGCAGCGTTAAATAAATCACCTATTACAGGTATACGCAGTAACCAGCATATTTTGTTTCCTGTTCCTAAAAGTGAATGGTAGCATCGTCAGAAAACATTACTATGCGCCGATATTTTTTCAATTGCTTTCACATCGAACTATAAGATAGGAATCACAAGCGGCTTCTTAAAGCGAAGTAAACTCAAACAGTATACACTCTGAGTCGTATTACTTGCCGAGCTGGGACGCATGAATACAATCGTCAGCCCGTTTTTTTTTATAGCTTTCGAACATTTACCCAAGCAAAAACTATTGTTGGAGATGTCCCGTTGTTTGTGTCACAGTGAATTTACAGCGGATGCTGTTTATGCAGCGATGCAAACGCCGTGGGAAAACAAATTCATGGCGCGACGACTGCATAGAAACACACGGCTAGCAGACGACGCGGCCGGCTCCGCTCCCGGATTTACTTACTAACTTCGCCACCAGCGGCGCCTTTCGTCATCATGCTAGCATAAATATTGAGTAATGGGGAGGGGGCGCATGCATTTTGCCATTGGCATTTAGTGTTTTTAGCGCCAATCTTAAGCAAGTTCGCACGCGTCGCCGATCATGTTGCAGGTTGTCGGTTATTGAAGAACCAAATACACATAATTTAAGCCTAAATTCGGATTCGGTCGCTTCTTTGTGTTTTTTAGAGGGTATTTTCCTCAGTTGCCGGAAAAGCTGTTAACACGGAGTGATAGCGGTGCACTGACCACTATTACTCCGTCCAAGGCGGTGTCGTCGTCTCGCACCGACTTATATACTCGTCATAGGCGGAGTTTTAGAGATTTCGCAGCATTGAAATTATAACCGTGAGCACGCAAGCGACAGCTTTAAGTAAAAAAAAAAAAAAGTATGACGTCCGTTTGTCTAGTCGGGCGCATGAAGTTGAAAGATCCCCAGATGAGACATGATTTGACTGTTTATTCTGTGGATAAAAATAAAGCGCAGCGGGCCAGCGCGCGAGGTGCAGATCGGCGCTATGAAGACGAAGCTTTTAGGGGCTAGAATAACAATAAAAAAAAAAATCGAAACACAGGTGCTGCCACCTGGGGAATACTTTCGCTAGTAAAACACCGTTTTTTTTTTTTTTCATGGATCCCGGAGGCCACGCATCGCCACCATTCACTTCAGTACGGTGATAACACATCAATTTAGGCAACGACGTCGTCACGACACAATTTTGAATCTCCAGAAAAAGGAGGGGGAGGCGAGACGTCTGTGCGCTGTAACTGTTTATTCCAGACACACGTTGCGCTGCGGTTGGCTGCAGTGCTAGGCCTGTACCACCTAAGCGAGGGCGAAAACCGAGAGAGGAGGAGGAACGCCAGCTAAGAGAGTGTTGCATCAAGGCAACATCCCAAGGTCGACGTTCACCACCGTTCACAGCGTGGGCGGTGGAGGCGAGGGAGTTGGACGAACAGAGATTGTTGTGGCTGGTGCCACTACAACTCGCCTGGCGGGAACATACTTAACTCCAATTTTCTCGATTGAAAAACCGTCTTGCTGCCGTTCGAACGTCAACGTAGTAAGGATTAGACATAATAGATCTTTACTGAGAGTGTAATTGGATGGAACTAATGCACCTTCAAGGTGGCGTAAATGTATTCATTTATCCGGTATAACCACAATTTAAGGTACTGACGATCAGTGCGATTGTTGCGGCAGGGTATATCAGGAGGAGCTGCCACTGCCACTTGTTAAGACAGTGCGAGTGGGTGGCGTGATCCTGTCCGCCAATCACCGTGTGAGACGCCGTCCTCCGCTCCACTGTCCAATCGAGTCCAGCAATTACCATAGCACAGCGTTCTCCCTCTCCACTCTTCGCCACCTGTCGCCCCTTGGTCTTCACTCTCCCTCTCAACTTTCTTCTGAAATTGGAAAGGAGGATTCCCCCTCTCTCTTTGCCACTTGCCAACCGAGGCTTCAGACAGATGCACGGACAGGATTTTTTTTACAAATAGTGGTTCTAATTACAAAGTATTAAAACTAGTTTTAACCGTAAATGCTGCAATGGTTCCCTTTAATTTTTAAAACTTTGCAACACCAGAGGAGACACGGGACAAAGATTTTGGATGGGACGAGTGCTACCCATATATATATTGGAATCGAGGACTTCGCCGGCACACTTTATAAAGGAACCAAGAATTGCCAGCTTGTTTACGCCTCATATTCCCCATAGCTTTGAGAGGGAGACGGAAGAACGAAAAAGGCAGGAAAAGCGGCAAACCCTGCCCGTATGAAAAACAATAAAAGAGAAGGAGGGAAGAGAGGAAAGATGAGTTCGTCATATACTGGAACCGCAATCACGATCCTGGATCCAGGTGGCTTGTAGGGAAGAAGTGTTAGTTACCAACCCGGAGAAAGTAAACAGGGCAGAAGTATTCGCGCTGTTACCTGGCTCGCTTACCGCAAACCGAATTGTTATCTACGCGTCGTTAACCATGAATGAGACCAATAAAGTTGCGCGCAACGTCATCTCTGACGCAAAAGGTGTGGACTCACGCAAGTAGCGGCAGCCGGAGCACTATCACGTCGTCGACGAGGTAAGCTTTCTCGATGCCCCTCAGCGGACGCATGGCTCCGCCGGCGAGCACCAGGCGGCCGTGGTCCAAAAGAGCGCTGGCGGCCGCCAGGCGAGGGCAGCACAGGTGCCCGGACAAGGCGCGCCATCTGTCCGTGGTCGGGTCGTAGCACTCGGCCGACGATAGTGCGCTGCGGTTTCAGGAGACATCGGCAGAAGCCGGGAACAACAATGTGCATCTACGCGTGCTTTAGGATCTTTCCCACAGTTGATGCATCGGAAGCAGGGTTTGAAGCCTTCAACCTTCTAGGTTAAACTAAGTGCCAGTTATTCAAAAGAGGATCAGAATGGGCGAAGGAGGTGGCTGTGCCAGTTATTCAAAAGAGGATCAGAATGGGCGAAGGAGGTGGCTGTGCCAGTTATTCAAAAGAGGATCAGAATGGGCGAAGGAGGTGGCTGTCGCGAATAAGTCGGCTCACCTGTTATCGTCTCCCAGTCCACCGATGGCGTACAGCTTGCTCTGGTGCGCCACCAGGCAGTGGAAGACCCGCCCTTGCAACATGTCTGCCAGCCTGCGGGTCGGGATAGCGATGCGTTCCTAATAGTGTCTGTAATGTAATGTACCGACCTTACGGACAGCACTGCTATCATGCAGTGGCGGCGCCACCAAACACACACACACACACACACACACACACACACACACACACACACACACACACACACACGCACGCACGCACGCACGCACGCACGCACGCACGCACGCGCACGCACGCACACACACACACACACACACACACACACACACACACACACACACACACACACACACACACACACACACACACACACACACACACACACACACACACACACACACACACACACACACACACACACACACACACACACACACACACACACACACACACACACACACACACACACACACACACACACACACACACACACACACACACACACACACACACACACACACACACACACACACACACACACACACACACACACACACACACACACACACACACACACACACACACACAGGTAGAGCCTCGTAATTTTTGTAAAGATCGATGAGTACCACCGGATTCGCAAGCTTCAAGAATGAGGACGAGTTCTTTTGACTATCAAGCTATTTGGAACGCTGTATATAAATCACCAACCGTACCTCATTGCCCAGAGAGACTAACCCTTTGGATGCATATTTTCACAAAGCCTTTATCGAGCTATGGCTGCTGCAGCCGGTATTGGAGGCCATGGTGACGTGGCTTTGTGGTCAGCGGCAGAATACCACATTTCCTATGGCAGAAAAGCTTAGACAGCAGTTCGCCAAGCACATTCTGTCATTGTGGTCAAAAGTAGTGCACACCAGGCGAACTTGATCTACTTTGCCGCGGCAGCGCCTGTCATCGAGACACGTGAGGAATTGATCATTTTTATCTGTTCGTTCATACTAATCCGTATATCCCCTCCTGGCAAAAAAAAAAAAAAACGCTGAAAAGGCATAGCTATAGCAGCGCGTACACCTTGAGACATGGTGTCGCGTACTGTTGGCGAAATACCCTTTTCTTAAGCATTTTACCCCAGATTAGCCGAGCACCATGACCGGAGGAAAGCCTGCACTTTTAGAAAACCAGCGAGGGTTCGGCAAAAGCCATCCATTGCCCCATGCGAGGGGAGTGCTTAAACTACAATGCCGCAGATGCGGTAATCTGAGTTGGGGCTAATGCAGGGGATGGTCATGTGACCTCGCTAAACTTATGAGCACATCCCGATATACCTCCCGGCGAAGGCCAGTTTCTTATGTCCGCATGCAGTCTTCGTCGAACGGTTAAGACTGACGCTTTGTGTCTGTGAAACTCGGATGGTCGCACCGATGTATGTCGCGAGGAGCTAGGCTTCCAGTCAGGCCGTACAACGAATCTTTAGAATAAAACTAAACACTGTTCTGAACTGAGCATCCTTCCAACATGCTCATTTTGTGGGTTGTTTGCGTATGTAAACAGAAGAAGGAGCTATTAAAAGTACCTATTCCAACACAAGAAATTCGTTTTATTGCCAGAGTCTTGCTTAGACACCCTTATACCTAAGCTACGTTGAACACGTCCCTGAACACACTCCGTGCCGAACATCCGTGGAAAAACCCAGAATTGTCTTGAAAATCCTGTGGATACTTATTCTGGAGCCTCATAATTTTTCCTCGAAACCGCTTCTCCAGCAATCGGGCACGTGATGCAACTGTGAAGGTTACTACGGAAATTGGACATCAGAAAATCGTTTCTACATCGACAAGCTATATCACCAGGATCACTGCTATGGTGTCACAATGAATTAAGCTGAAAGGACAGCGTTAGAGGGGACTTCGTACAATCTGATCGATACGGTGGAAGCATGTTGCACAAGAATAGTAAAGATCAATAAGAGCGCCTTCTCTTAAACTTTGTAAACTGCCCCATGATGGGTGGTGCGGTGACAGTTAGTAGGCTCATATAGCATGCACCCTGCGAATCCAAGAGGCGAATGAAAGACCAATGACACCAATAGCCAATAGACTTCACTATTCAACCCGTGCTGGGATCGACCACGACTCATACCATAGTTGGCTTGAATAGCTTCTCTTCCTATTCCTACTAATTCCAGGAGAAGGAGAATGTGCCGAGCGCCAGAAATAGCTCGTTCCAACGCTGGCGCAACCACTAACGGGAAGTGAGTTGCCTTTTGTTACAGCACCAATCCTATTTTTCCTTCCGTAAGTGGGACGAGTGAGACAGAATGCCGGCTTGAATGAGTCTACTCTTATACAGAGTACACATCTCTGCCTATATCGACCCGCGACCGGTGAATGCCGGAAATCCATAGGAAGGCATCGAACAGGTCGTACCGTTGCCGATCAGTAGTGGAGTGAATAATTCGTGTGGTGGCCGGGTCACTGTAGCATATAGGCTAAGAGAAGGGGCTGACCTCATCTGCCTTAGAGTCTTACGCTCATTGTCTGCAGAATATATATTTGCAGAGGCGGTCGGGTAGTTTGCTGTTGCGCGTTCCAAGCGTGCTACATAGAGGACTTCCGGCCTTTCAGAATGAGCTCAGCAAGTGAGGTCCTCTAGCGAGACTGCTCAGTAAGGCAGACTTGCAGCTGTGACGTAATCGTTCTGATTTCTTGCGCAACAAACGGAGGGGCACGCCCACTGTATGTTTGATGCAAAAATTTCGTTGTGACGTCACGCGGGACATAGTTCGATAACGCTTCAAAAGTGTGGAGTGTATGGCTGTGCCTACATGTGCGATGGACGCTGCGAGGCAGGTGTTATGTTACAGTCGCTTCCGAGCTTAGGGCCGGAAATAATTATCAGCCTTGTCATGCACTATGTTCTCATCAAGGTTCTCTTTTATCTACCGTTTTATTAGTATATAAGGCTCGACGACAGCCCAAACTGGAAGCTGTGTGAACGGTGATAGCTGGCCTCATGGACAAAAAAAAAAAAAACGTTTTCTTTTGCACTGTGAAAGATTTCTCGGAGCGTCGAATAAGCCTTTATCTTCGTGGCAACGTTGATGTCGGTCGCTATCCCATCACGCTGCAGTTTTGAACAACATTATTTGAACACTTACCGATAGTTGCCGTCTTATACTTATGATGTTTGAGCCGACGTACATACAATTCATTTTTGTGATCCGAATCCGTTCGAGACATGATGTCTTTTCTTTGTGCACGAAGCACGAAAACTGGTCCGCCATAGATCTTCAGTATCTCCACCGGATGGAGGGAATAATTTAAGGATTTATTATGCCGCCTAGAAGAACTGCAGTCCAATTTTTCGCTAGCCTAACCTATTTTACCGTGTTTCCGTACAGAGGTTTTATTTTAGTCTTTGGATTTATTATCCAGCAGTTCCAGGCCATCTCAGCCTTTTCCGCGCACACCATGTAAACACCATTCATATTCTGTTCCCCGCGACGGTTGTTCTATCACCTGCTCGGACTCTAGATAATATATTCGTAGTAAGAATTTTCACCGAAATTTAAAGATCACGTGTTGCTTTACTTAAATTTTCACAACTTAGACGGCGTGCACTAGACATTGGTTGCTTCAGGGAGCTACACAAAAGGACGCTGTGCTATACTGTCACTGAAAGAATGAGCGCTGTGTGCCGTCAACTGAATGTTTAACTGCAGGCCTCGGGGAACGTCATGACCGAAACACTGTGGCCACGTGGGTTTAGCGTCATGCTTTCTTCATGTACGCACTTTTCCTGTCAGAGCGCACCTGAAATATTTTCACGTGGGCAGGTCTTCATGCCGGTGAAGAATTCACGTATTAAAGCTTCAGTAGACTGGAGACTGGGGCGTCAGGGGGCTTAAATGGGGGGACGAGATTAGAAAGTCTGAGGGGATATAAGGCGGCCTCAACTGGTGCGAAGAGACCGTTAACTAGAGGCAAACGGAAGAGGGACCTTTTTTCCTGCAGTGGTGGTGGCTGATGACGATGATTATGATGAATGGAGAAAATGGTCGCTAACATGCTGGCCACATGCACCCCGTTTGATCGTAACATTGCCGCGTTGTTCTGGTATGTTCACGTTTACAGCGCTGGATGTATGTATAACATGTTTCGGGGCTATATACGTACAGTTCAGCGCTGTGAAGTGATCGCTTTTCAGTACGCCAACGTGACGATGCCTATCATTATAGACAATATCGTGGGCGTAAGTTACCGTCCCTGCTCACGTAAATCATATACGTGGCAGTCAGACGGTTTTTCTCGATTTGTTAACGTTAAGCATGTTTATACCTATAAAGACTTGAACACTAAGAGCGGAACGGCGAAATCAACAATAATTACGAAGAAAGCTAACGAAGTTCAATAGTTTTGTAAGGAAAGAAAAATTCACAGCTGGAGGGGAAGCATCAAGATCTGTCGTGGGATGCCTTTACTTGGGCTGCTAGAAACCGCAAATGGAAACCACAATAGCGAAGTAACTAGTAGAATATTATTGGGGCGGAATTCACTTGACAGGCTTTTTCAGGTCATAAAAAGCAGCTTACTAATATACCTAAGAAGGAAATAGCAGTTGCTTCTTGCCACTGCTCACACTATGGGCGTAAAGCTTGGAGCCTTTTTAAAATGCTTGAAATTAAATTGGTCAGGACAACGCGGTAAGATATGAAAACGATGATAGGTGCAGCTTAAGAGACTGGAAGCGAGCAGAGTGGGTCGGGAAACAAAATCGCCCCCTTTTCTGTGCTTGTAACTAACACCCCCCAGAAAGGGTGCATCAGATCCTCAATGCACCCCTTGTGGAGGGTGTGAGCTATAGAGAACGAAATGCACCTTTAAGGGTGCGATTTTGATTACAGTGTCGGTCAAGAAAAAAACGCGAGGCAATGATACGCGAGTCGAAATCAAGTTGAAGAAATGGGTATGGCCTAGGGATGTAATGCAAATGAGGGTAATTGGTGGTCGTTAAGGGTAACTGAAGAAATAAAAAAATGGGACGAAAGAGGTGGTGGAAGAATTTCAGGTCTGCAGATGAATGAGGAAGTTCGTCGGCGGTAAATTGTCAGCAGCTGGAACATCACAAGTGGAACTGAGGAGATTTTTAAGAGAGGGATTTGTCCAGCTGTGGGTGAAGTCAAGCCGTTCATGATAATGATTGGGATAATTTGCTGGAACATCACAGCTGCTGCTGGCGCAGCCAAGACACTAAAAAGAAGGACATGAAAGAACAGTGCTCAGCAAAACAGCATGCCCCAAAAGAGGTCTATCGAAAAAAAAAAACACAAAACAAAACAACCTGAATCAACTGGAGACTAGCCAGAATTATCTGAATCCTGTTTTTAGACTCTGTAGATAATTAAAATAAATTTTATCTGAGTTCAGTTTTGCTTTGGGTGTTCCGAGTGGCTTTTTCTGTTTGAAAGAACCGGAATAACGGTAATGGGAGATTATTGGGAGAATCCTTAGTCCCGAAGCGAACCTTTGCTGTTAAAGGTGAATACGACGCATCTTTGCACGCACCTCCGCAGTGCAGTTGGCATGAGAGCCTCGCCATTTTCACTCAGTGCTAAAAGCAAGTTTCGCCGAAGGGACCGACGAATCCTATCTCCGGAAGTGCTGGCTTATATGCCATCTAGACGATGCGCCATCGACCAGGTTCTACTGATGGTACCCCCCTGATATAGCTTTCTCTTATTCTTTAATGCAGTGAACCTTAGACGCACACCTCCCTGCTGTTGCCAGGGGGACAGCTGGGAGGCCTAGACAGATATCGCAAAACTTTCGGGTTCTTGGATATCGTGCGAAGACAAGAAGACATACGCGTCATTCACGAAGTGCACTCGATTTGTCGTTTTCCGGCGCCATCTCACGTAATCTGTGAATCGTGCTGCGATGCGAACGCAGGATTGGCAGACAAAAACCGATAGAAACACGTAAAAAATTGATATAACGAAATTTGATCCTCGTCGGGAGATTTGAACAGCATCTATCGAGTGTCCCGTTTCCTTTTCGTTCTCGTCTTGCACAGTCTTCGTTTCTACACAAAAGGGGGGAGTAAATACTGGACGTTGTGGAAGGAAAATCTTTATGCACGGTATGGTAATAAGTGTGTGTCTGTAATTTCTTATGGTATCACATTTTTCGAATTTTCATTAATGCCGCTGTCATATCTCTTTACTGCAATGTGCTTTGAAGCGACCTTCAAAGCAGGCTAGGTTTTAACTTAATGAGAAATTACTTGGCACATTAAAGGAAGTTATGGATTAGGGGAGCGATTTTGCGAATAGTGATGAATAACTGTTTCCGTTGTGACCTTTTTGTGCCTGTCTCCTCCTCCTCCTCCTCTCATCATCATCATCGTCATCATCATCATCATCATCCACCCCACATTGTAGTTTTTCATGCTGCTGCCGATTTTTATTTTTTTTTTTCAGGTCACGCGATCACCAGTTCCAACATTCCGAAGCAACATCTTTTCGCTCCTAGCACTACTCCCCCCCCCCCTCCCTCCTCCAACCCCCTCCCTAGCTTTTCTTCTTCGGAAGCAATACCATATTTAAACCTCCGCCAGTGGTGATTGCGCTGCCCAGACGAAGACAAGTCCACTTGTCGAAACGTTGGCTCGGCTTGCGAACTGATGTTCCCCCACTACCCTTCTTCAGTGCTCTTTCATACTGTGTAGCCATCTTCTTTCTCTCGTTCTACCCAGTTTCTAGTATAATCATTATTATCATCCTCAGCTGCCTCAGCTGCCAGAAAGACAAAGGGCCCTTCCAATAACCTCCAATAAACCCTTCGTGGCGCCGTAATTGATCCCTTAATTAAGGTTAAATAATGTCGGACAACGATATCAGTCTACCAGGAATTTTAATCGCAATGACCAGCCTCACCGACTAACAAAAACTTCCATGTCCATTTTCAGCTTGAACGCAATTTTGCTCAGCACGCCATAACGAACACCTGGCCTTGGGTGGAGGTGGATGTAGATTAGGCGCTCCTTGCTACGTGCTGCCATCTATGGGCACGGAAGGGAGCAAATTATGTGAAATTCTAGCAGATTTCGTTTTTGCACCACATTTCCGTGAAAGTTTTCTGCAAGTAGACCGCGTCGTGCACACGAAATGACGTCATCACCACGCGGTCAGGTCGCAATAACTACGCGAGGAGCGCCGCCGTCGTGGCTTAGTGGTTAATCCTGTGTAATATGACATTATTTAAAGAAAATATAGGAGGGTAACATTATTCTATTTCTGGTGGTATAGGCTTGCACCACGGAGATGCAAGCTTAATTTGATTTGCTCTGTTTGTTGCTGTATAAATTTAGTCTGAAAAATTAAATTTGCAGTCAGGCAGTCATTACGCCACACATTTGTCCAGTACACGTGAGCCATGGTCATTTCAAATAAATCCATTATGCAATTTTACGAGGTCGCTCTTGTTTGAGTGCTCTTCATCTCGCCCTATCAAAAACCAAATTTCTCTCGAGCGTTTTTAAATTGAATCCTCTTCCTTACCATCTTGTTAGCTCTTCCCAAATAGTTTTCTTAGCCTCTTTCTACTCACTCGATCTTTTTTTATAAGCATTTGGCTATATCTGTCGCCCTCTCTCATAACATGATGGTGACATCGCATTGAATTTTTCATTGTGTCTCAGCACTGACATTTGTGCAATTTTCAACTTTCCCAACGTGGTCTTCTTTATGGCTATCACTTCAGAACGATGAAACATTGCTGACTAGACCATTCAGCTGAACAAATATATTTTTGTCACAAATCGCTTCCCCAAAGAGCCCTCTTCTTCCATCCTGCTTGCAATATGATAACAGTAACTTATTTTTTCTTGATGAATTGCTCAGCCACGACGTACTTAAAACGCACTGTCGTTCTGACTGCGGTGTAACGAGTTATGTAACCATTGCTCTCAGTGGGTTATTTAACTTTTACTCGTGACTAGGGCCACCTTGATCACGAGTAAATGTTACATAGGCCACTGAGCGCAGGTCACTCAGACCACTGGGAGAGTGGTCAGGTAGAGGCACCTATTGCCTTAGCTGAAGAAAGCAGGGACGAGACGTGCGCGCCGTGAATCTTTTTACTAGAAGAATTAATCATCGGTTACTAGGTCAAAAGGGGTTGAGTCCTCGACTCACCTTCGCCACTTCATGGAGGCCAAGTCCAGGGCGAAACAGCACCTCGATGGTCGCTTCACTTTGAGCGCTGCCTGGCGAAGGTCCAGTCCACCTGTGACATAAACAAGGCAAGTGGAGCGCCCGGGGGCCACGGTAAAGTGGGCAGGGAACTTGTATATAGTATTCAAGAAAGGCGCAGTAAGGAATACAAGTTAGTTTTGTGTAAATAAAGTAACAGCAGTTGCCCCATTCATCGGCGCACGCGTCAGCCGCTGCCGTCGGGGAAGGGTTGGGGGAGGCAGTTAAAGGAGAATGAGAGAAAGAAGTGCTGTGGTAATGGAGGAGTCCGGAATGATTTAGATCGCCTAGGGTTATTTAACTTGCCCTAACATCGCACAAAAGACGGGCGTCTTCTGCACTGTGCTTACATCAAACTATCCAGACTAATGACTACATTCTCGGGCTGATCAGCTGAGCGCACTTACTATACCGTTTCAGCTGATTTGAACACATCGAACGCCTGTTTTTGAATATCTATACGATCACAACGAGCTTGTCTATGAACTCCTCACCGTGTTGGCATTTGTGGGGTACTTATCAGGCTCTGTCTCCTCTCCGTATCCCAACTCGCTCTGAACAATGCCTCCAGCTTTGCCTTCTCCATATTACTATTATTTTTTGTTTCCAAGAACTGGTCTCTGGTGATTTGTTGAGTACCGCGGTTTCATGATTTTTTTTTTCTGCGTTTATTCTTGGAAGAAGATTGGCCTGAGGATGAAGCTTAAATAAGTCATCACCTGGCTTTCCGAGGGACGTAGTACAGCCGCACGTGCCGGCAAACTTCACGTCGGGGCTTCCGTGACAGCGATAGAGAAAGTGAACACACAACAACAGCCACCGTCTCGTCTCGGGATGCAGTAGCTCAAAGGATTGCCTCACTGCCTCCTGCGGCCACCCAGAGTGCTTTTTTATTATGTACGAAGTCGCCTTCGGCCGAACCGGAGGCCGTTTCCTCGTCGGCGGTGCTCCATAGGATCGTTGCCCGCTAGTCGTTGTTGAGACATTAACGAGACTCCGCGTGATGGGAACACCGCATGAAGGTACTTGGCTTTCATCGAAACGAGAATAGTAATAATAATAATAACAATAATTCAAAAAATTATTCTCTTCCCCCTTTCCCTTTACTCACCCCTCCAACATGCGATACCTTGAGGCTTTGCCACAGACGCTACTGCCGGCTACAACGGCGTCCTCTGTCAGCTGTGGCGTGACATTATGAGGACGCCAACTTTACGATTATCTGCCAAGGCGCACATATTTAGCATGGGCTTTGCCGAATTTTCGCATTTTCCGTGGCCGTATATTATTCACGGCCGGTCAACGCTACCGTTATTTTCTGGCGCAGGTGTCGCACGAGATACTTTAGGCTTCGCGCGAGGCGAAGGGTTTTGTCATATACCGCAAAGGCGAGAGATTGTTGTTTGTGTGAGGCATTTGGGGTGTGCGCTCGTGCGTGTGTGTGCTCTGCTTTAACGCATGCGCGTCTATCTGGTCTACCTCAAACGAGCTTCACACGTGCTGTGAGTAGGATCTCGACCCACGCGCAGGTCATGACCTTGACCTCTGTTGGCATAATGTAGCTCTCTTTTTTTAGACCCTGGGTAAAATTGTCTGCTTTATAAAATTATTACTCAAATAATTTTTCATTGCAGTCCCCTTCGGTTTGAAAAACGAAGCTCCCCAATTGCTTTATTTGGTTTCATCAAGCGTTGCCGTATTTCATGTTCACTGATTTTTTTGCACCGGTGTCGCCGATTCCTTTTGTGCAACTTGAAAGGGGGGGGGGGGGGGGACGTCAGCTACATCATGATCTGCTAGCGACTTCAGCGCCGCCAAAAACTATGTCAAGCTCACCATGCGTGGCTGCTTCATGGCCCACCTTGGTGCGGCAATGGAATGATACCCTTGCTCGGACACTTGTTCCGTACATTTCTGTAGTTTGATTGATCGAACGTCCTTTATTGAATAGGAAGGGTACTTTATTTTGTTCTGTACTTCAGGGCCGAATGAGTTTTTATTTAGCGATTCACATACAAGTGTACGTTACATCAAATGTTTACATCTTTCCGCAAATATTTCAAATGGTTGCATCTTTTTGCTTATTTAAACAATTTCCAGGGTTTATGAGCTAGCGCTACAGCGTCCAAAGGCACACAACCGCTGCCGCTTCCTAGGATGTCGCGGCAGTACTTCATGTTGTTGGTAATATACATTGCCCGAGCACGAGTGAGCCATCTTCGAAGGTATACGTTTTTAGCTGACAACACTCACCGACCACGTAGAGGGTCCTATTGAAGCACACGGCCCTCAGGTGGTACAGCGGACGTGGAAGGATGCCGAAGCGCTTGAACAAGGGGCTCTTCTTAGGATAGAGTCGTGCCATGCATAACCCTGGAAGGAGCAAGAAATATTTAGTCGATGACTAAGACCGAATTGCAGAGGTCAGTGAGAGGTGACTCTATTACATCGATTCTCCCTTTTTTTTCACCAGAAAATCCGGCTTCGGCTTTGTGAGCGAAAAACTACGAGCAAAGGTGCTGACAGGCTGTAACTGGCAGCTGACATGGACACACGCTGACTGAACCACGGTTGGTCTCGAAGGAGACCGGCCGTTACTGGACGTAGGGTTGGCTGACGTTACGTTTGGCAGGAGCTGTCAATTTGGGCCTCTCCTTTCTCATAGGAGGGGGGGGGGGGGGGAGGGATATAATATTGCCGCGAAACCTTCAAAACAGTATTTGTTGTTTTTTAACAGCCGCCGGCATACAGGCTTATCACTCTGATTCTGGACCGCGTATCAGTTCCGTAATCTTTGTTTGTTAATGCTCGATGTCGCGAGTCACACCTTTATCAGTTTTGTTGTAGCGCAAGATGCACCGAGATCTGTCTCGAAGGTTCCGGCCACTCGGGTGTCTTTCCACAATGTTCCAGCCCATGCTGGTAGCTGTTTGCGACGTTATCTAGATTGTTCTGTGCAGCCTTTAAATTGAGGGTTGACGAGTGTGACGAGCATTCTTTGTTCGACGATCGACGAGCACGTTTGTTTCTATGGCCGCCGCCGAGTTGCTTAGTTCTTTTGCAGGCGCAAGTCAGCCCAATAAAGAGTTTCTTCAGTGCAATCATCGACCCTTCATTTGTGTCGTCGACCTTGTCACCCCTACGTGACAATATCAGAATCCGCCTTGCATTCACGTTACCCCTAGGCCACGCAGACACGTTCATATGGCCTGTTTAAATTCGGGCTTTATATGTGGGGCAGTAACCTACGCAAATTTCGCCTCATACTCTTAAAGGCGAAGCCTAAGTGTCCCCTATAATTCTTCTGCCTCCTGCTTCTAACCTCCTCAGTAATTTTCTTCCTTTCCGAGTGTACTGAGAATGAACTAGAGCGAGAAAAAAAGTCAGAAAATGAATTATGGAAACAAATGTATTCTTAGTGATGTGATTTTGAAGATTGACATTTTTTTTCGAGTTACAAGCGGCTCGAATTAAAAGGCATGCTATTAATTCTAGTGATATTCAACGGACCAAAGCGCAATTTCGAATGAACCGGGTGTTTGAATGATACGAGTTCAGTTGATGAGAGTTCGTTCAAGAACCAAGCCCAAGAAAGCTTCCAAGCGACCTACCTGCACTGTTCATGATTTGGAAAAAGGGTACGGCGTTGTAATATACAAACACGAGAAAAACGGCAGGAGACGATCGCTGCCGTCACCTGCGTTGGTTCCAGGATTCCAGTTTTTGAGGAAACTGTTGGCTATTGTAAAATCAGGTGTGACGAGTATTTCTGCCGACTCACCGGTGGCCACTCGCTCAGGCCTGTCGGGGTCGGCGCCTCCGAGCACCGCAATGACAGGCTCGCCCGCGGGTGCCCTCAGGCGGTCGCTGAAGCCCACCTGCCGCCACGGGTGGTCTGTCCACTCGAGCCGCCTCTGCACCGAATAGCGCCGTTTGCCGAACGACCGTAGCACCGGTGGCAGAGAGCCGGCCCGCTCCGCCTCCTGGGGGTCCTGGCCATGCGAACGCAGCCGGGCGAAGGACAGCACGCACACGCTCAGCCGAATCCACCCTTTTTGGACATCATTTTTTTTTCTTTGAGGTAACCGCGGTATACCGTATTATAGAAATATTGATGGAAAGGTTTCATCTTTCCGTGTCCAGCAAGATCAAGCTTGTACTTCGCATGCATCGAGTAGTTAATGTTGCCACCATTTTCGGCGATAGCAATAACGTTACTAGCGATAAAATACGAGACACACTAGGGGTGATGTGGGGATGTATTACTGCAATCGTGTGGTTTTACTATATTGGGAAAAAATTCTTTTTTTGTTAATTCGCTATTTCAGGCGAAACATAGGACAAGGTGTAGAGGCACATTAAACAACAGTGTAAAAAAACCGCCCTCATATACAGCATTCGTATTGGAATGGCACTTACTGAAGAAGCTTACTTGTAGGAGAATTAAGAGATACCCGCACGCAAAAACAAGTGTAACAAAGAAAAGAAATACAATGCAATGTCTACAGCCCACCGCGTTGGAGACAGTGTCATTAAAATCATCCATCGGGTACAAAATGACGCGGCTGCGCATCCGTAGGAAATGACGAATACTTATAGACATTAATTTGAGCAAAAGATAAGTTCGATAATGTCATGCTTATGTCGTGAATTTCTTAACGAGTGTTTAGTTATGTTTTCTTGAGGGTCAGTTCCTAGTTCTGAATAATATAAGCGATTGAGAAATAATTTGGAGGTTTTTTTTTCTGGGTTCTCTGAGCCAAACCAGATTTGCTTGCTTTTAATAAAGTAAACCTCGTCATGTTCTGATGCGTGCGTGAGCCTACTTTCTGTTCTGTTCTGGTTAATTCATGGTGCGCTCATTGTCTCAACTCTCTATTTCTCTCTGTCTAATAAACATGCCTAATAAACATATGTGCACTATATTGTGGGCAGACCGGCTCACATACCGGCTCGTAGCAGTGCAGGTTGATGAAGCGGTGTCTGTGGAGCAGGGCACTGACCAGCGAGTACAGCCGCGACTTGGGTGGCACTGCATCCTCCCCGTGGTGGCCGTCGCACTCTCGCCTCTGCAGATAAGTCTCACGCAGGATGTCCAGCTGTAGACGGACCTCGTCCTCCGTGTCTCGCGGCTCGGGGAGCGTCTGGAACCCCGCCGGAGCAGCGAAGAGCAATGGAAGGGAATGACATATCGACGAATAATAAAAAAGGAAGCATTCTTTCACTCCCACTTCTCTTCCTTCCCATACGGCGCGGTTCAGGTGTTCACAGAAATAAGTGTGACAGATACTGCGCCTTTCCCTTCCTGTGAACCAGTTATTATTATTATTATTATTACTATTATTATTATTATTATTATTATTATTATTATTATTATTATTATTATTATTATTATTATTATTATTATTATTATTGTGTTCACGTACGAGAATCAGGCTTATTTTTGACGTTTTGCATAAAGCTAGGAAACCAAATCAAGGATCATGCTGACGGTTGAAAAATACAATAAAAACAAAAATAAACGGGTATATGTTTCGCAGCCACACTTGACGAGTGAGCGTGGAGTTATCGAAAAACGTGTAGTTTGTCACATCACTTCGACGTGCATGACGCGAATGCGATCCTCGATATCTATTAGGGGTTCAGATAGCTTCATTCTGAGAGAATCACGTGACAGATCTCACAGCCTATTCGTCTTATTCTTTCCCTAGGAGTGACAACAAAACCTATACCACTCACCTCTTCCATCAATCAGCGATATATCATATGGAATTAAATCGGAAGCCCATATTGATCAGGCATGGTTGAATGGAATCCACACGGCAACACTGTACACATTTTAAAAGCGGCCACTGTCGGTCAGCATGTATATTTCCAGGTGGGATGTATAGTTTTCTGCTAGGGCGGACCGGGAATGTGATGCAAAGGAATATGTGAAATAAAGCGATGGTAGCACAGAGACTTCGGCGCAAGTCTTCCTTGTAAACGTCGCTTTAACGATCTTGTTTGATGCAGCGCATAGGTGGTGTCACTAGTATTGTCACGATGACATCCGCACTCTGTAACATTTTGACAGCAAAATCCGCCTTTTCACAGGGCCGCTCTGCGCATGCGCGACTCTCCTTTGGTTGAAAACAAACCACCAACCCCAGCTGCGCATGTGCAATTCATGGCCTCCGCGATTGGCGCAGCTGGTGTTGATCTCGGAAGCCATGTGCAGTTAATATTCGTGACAGGCGTATGCGCCAGATGGCGGTAGCCGTGAAGAACACTCATCGCCATTTCGCTGGCATTCATTCATTCATAAACCTTTATTCATGAGGATGACCTCAGGTCTAGAGGGGAAGGGGGTGGGTTAGGTGAGGTTGAGGGCGCCAGACTCCGACATGACGTCTAGCTGCGTCCCCTAAGGATGTTTTCAACTACTCCCAGAGGGCGCCACATTTTGTGAAAACTGCGGATTGTGCGCCGTGCGAATGGCATCCTACGCATGAAAACTGCCTCGTTCACTTCAACGGAAGGTGGCGAGAGAGCGTGCAGATTTGCAAGCTTTGTGGTAACATGAGCCGCCTGCGACAGCGCCTGGGTCGGTCGTCGTGAATATATCGTTTTGTTTTCGGCGAGGTTCACAGCTTCCAGAGTTTACACAGAGAGGGGGCGACATAGACGTGGTTCCGGATCCGCGGCAATTTAATGCTTCGCGGCTCTGATGAACCCCTCAGGGCTATGACCCTTACAGTAATCCTTATTTCGAAAATTCATATACATGCTTCAAGCTGGACGAAGTAGGAAGGCTACCGCATTCACTACTGTCGCTCAAGGTGAGGTACTATCCCCTAGGCCCCACACTCCACCGCTCAGCAGGTATGTCCTCTTCATACAAAGTGTCCCGCCCCGGTTTTAGAGAGCATTTAAATCCGATTTCATAACCATAAACTAACACACAATTTTTGCACACTACTATAAGGCCAGAAAAAGGCAAAATGGCGAAGGTAAGCTCTCCACGGCAGGATCGGTGCTGTACAGGCATGACACGCGCAAATCGCGCTGTCCTGCATACAGAAGGAAGAGGTAACCAAGCAGAAAAGGTCCCTCACCCAGAGGTGGCACTTATGGCGTCCACTGTACTTGCGAGGCTTTGCTGCGTACTGAAGGAACAGATGGCTGCACTGCCGCTGTTCAGCGCAAAGGTAGCTGCGAACAAAGCGGACAGTAATGCGCTGCTCAGTAATGTGTGTTCTCGCAGATGTATGTCCTCGAAAAACCGTCGTTACCTAACGTCTCAAGACTTAAAGAGGCAAGCCAAACCACCCCATATTGAAAGCCTTCAAAAGTACAAAAAGCTAAGGCGTTTGTTTGCGGGCAAAACTTCCTTGATCGTTACACGTCGGTAACGTCTTAAATCTGCCGAAGGTAAGATCAATTCTACTACTCGCCCCACAATGACGTAGGAGCGGCACGAATGCTGCAATAGTTCCACTACACGGCCTAAACGAAATTCCCTAGTACACTCGCAATGTTTCTAGAAAACTGAACACGAAATGGAAGGTAAATGCAGCACACACAAGGGAGCTACCAAGAATTATCTCTCATTCTGATTGTAACGTCTTGCAATTTTTGTCGTGTTCAGGGAGACATAAGTCTAATGTAACGACTGCGCTTCTCACTTTCAAGTGTATGACTCCACTTCAGAGGTTTATTATTCAGTCGGCCATGTACGAATTAGGGTCCCGGAACTGAGAGGTCTAGTTTTCAATTCTCCTCTAAGCTTTTAGGATACTCTATTAGCCGCTGAGCGGGGTGAATCGTGAAATTTTGGCGATAACCTCAGGTACTCGCTATATTTGCATTATGAAAGATGGCGAACTGAAAACGGAATCAGGCAAGGCGCGTGAAGTGAGGCATTGAAGCTAGCCTGCCTCGTTTAAGGTAGTTTGCCTCGCTGTCGCCTGGTATGAAACACGGGCTGCTATCCTTGGAAGGGTGGGACAGAGTGGGAGGTTGGAGTATGAGCTTGAAAGGAACCAAATAAGTAAATCCTTGTCGCTGTACGTTGGAATAGGAATAAACCATGAACACACACCAACATCCGGCCAGCAGAAGCTCCTTGACTTCCGGTATTTCGACTACTTCCGGGTGCAGCGGCGGGAAGAAGCAGTGGATGAGTTCGTCCACTGACATGCGTGCGAAGCGGACGCAGCTCATCAGCTCCTTGGCGTATGCAGACCGTGCAGTGTAGTCCGCATGCAGCCACACCAGCGAAGCGAGGAAAACGGGTATCTCACTGCGGAAAAGCAGAATCAATCAATCAATCAATCAATCAATCAATCAATCAATCAATCAATCAATCAATCAATCAATCAATCAATCAATCAATCAATCAATCAATCAATCAATCAATCAATCAATCAATCAATGCGTTTAATGGTCGGCTTAGTTTATAGGAGATAACGTCCCAAGCGACTCAGACTCTGAGGACGCCGTAATGGAGGGCTCTGGATTATTTCAATTAAGTGCGCGTTTACATTGTACTTCGCCTCTACCGAAACGCGGTTGCCACGGGGAAATCGAACCCGGGGTTTAGTAGTTGAGAGCTCTAACCACTGATGCACCAC
The DNA here is from genome assembly GCF_055883805.1 of Amblyomma maculatum. Classification (NCBI taxonomy): domain Eukaryota; kingdom Metazoa; phylum Arthropoda; class Arachnida; order Ixodida; family Ixodidae; genus Amblyomma; species Amblyomma maculatum. The sequence goes on from NC_139354.1 coordinate 18,902,981, forward strand.
GACGGGGCTGGTCGAGTAATATGGCTGCATATGCAACCGAGAACACAGGTTGAAGGGAAAGCATATGACGTCACAAGTGTAATCATTTCAACTTTTTATTTGAATGTTTACATATCCCGATGTAGGGCATAAGGGGGCAACGGAGACAATAAGCAATAACGGAATCGCACCAAAGTTTAAAGAGAAACTTAGAGGCACTGCAGAAACTGCACTGGGAGAGTGCGAAAGCATTAGCATTGCCTCGAAGTTGACTCCTATACGACGGATTTCTGCATCTATTTACCAGCATTCTTCGATATCCGCTATCATCACGCGATGATGCATATTTTTTTTTGAGACAGACATCGGTGTGTCGTGCCATTCAGGGCATAGTTTGAAGCAACCTTCTAATTGACTGGCGGTGTGACGTCATCAAACAACTGACGTCATTGGTTGTGACGTCACATATCCTATCAGTCATCGAATTATGGTTCCGCATGACCCACGATGTCACAAGACTCAACTTATGGAATTTACTCAGTGACGTCATCAAACTGCTGGCGTCACATACCATGGCGGCATCAACTCATGATGTCGCCTGACTCAACACTTTTTAGGACTCTATGGCGTCATATGGAATCACCAGATACCAACTTCTGGGGACACATTTCGCGAACAGATTTGCGGAGACGATGTTGTGAACATAGACATCTAATGTTTTGGCATTAATAACAGGTGCAAGAGAATCGTGGAAAAACTGCGCGAATCAACGCACGTTGGAAGTCCGCAACAGTAACGCCCTAAAGACGAGAACAAAGTCACACAGAAAAAAAAAACAACACACAAGATACACATAACTTTACGTTATGGAAATTTGATTATAAATGCTAAAAAGCAACTCATCACATAGCGTGGTACTCACATAAAAAAAACAAAAACCTTGCTCGCCCCCGGGAGGGCTCGAACCTCCAACCTTTCGGTTAACAGCCGAACGCGCTAGCCGATTGCGCCACGGAGGCAGGGACGCCAACGGAGTTTTAACATGCTTTGAAATTCCTGGTCTTGGAAGGATTTCCCCTTCGCGTTAAGGGGTTTTACGTTCAAAAGTGACTCAGCCTATCTGGGACGCTGTAGTGAAGGGCTGGATAAAATTTTGACCACTTGATGTTCTGGAATGTGCATGCATCACATAGTACACGGGAGCCTTGAGTCTCGCTACCACATGAACGCGTTCGCCGTGGCGGGATGCGAACCCGGGTACCCTGGCTCAGTAGTCAAGCGAAATATTTAATGAGCCACGACAGCGGGGCTCTTCTCAGCTTTAGTTATTCTAAAAATTACTGTTATTTCGAACATATTTGGTTATGCAGGCAAGCCAATGTTTCGAAGTGGTGATATTAGGTTTGGTTCGATTTTATGGGGTTTGACGTTCCAAAGTGACTCAGGCTGTGAGAGACGTCGTAGTGGAGGGCTCCGGAAATTTTGACCACGTGGTTTTTTTTAACGTACTCTGACTTCGCACACCACATGGGAGCCTTGCCTTTTGCCTCCATCTAAAAGCGGCCTCCGCGGCCAGGATTCGATCCGTGTTCTAGGGTTTAGAAGTCGAGCGCCCTGACCCTGATTCACCGTACTGGGCGGTGATTTAAGAGTGTTTATGTAAAATGTAAGGATATGTTATATAATTAGAGCACATTTTTCGTTCAGGTGTACATGACGCTGGGTTTCAATACTTGATTTTTCCTTCCTATATGACGGGATCTAAAATCCGATGAAGTACAGTGGGTTTCGAATGCTTTGACTCCACAAAAAATGCGTTTCTACGAACGATCCTCTTGCCTAGCTCTCCGATGGAAATATTTCTTCGGAGCAGAGATCTGTGTATATGCGAAGCAAATTCGTTGCATGTGATCTGCTCTGAGGTCATCTTCAAATAGCTTAGCTTCCAGAAAATAAATGTGCGTGCTTAGGTTACAAACGCAAAACCATGGCAGCAATAAATCAGAACCCTCCAAGCAAACTTCTGACAATCGACTGAGCGCAAAACTAGTAATCGCACTTTGTCCAGTCTGTTCCTCCTTGCGCCAAGTTTTCCTTGAAATGTTAAGACCACTTCGGATCCGTGTTAAACTAATGAATTCCAATCGATGATCCGAGCGTTTTCCGCATGTCTAAGGAGTCTAGGCATCGCACTATCATGCGCAATCAGAACTACGGATCGGAACATAGATCGCTCATGGGTAAGAGCTCTTCGGTTTCGGCGAGCAAAAAAAAAAAAAAAATTGCTCTGAATCACCCATTGAAAATCGCCATAGATCATGGAATCATTCCTTGAGGCCAATTGCCTAGCCGCTGATCTCGGTCTAAGAACCTGCTCTTCCACTGTGAGGAGTTGCGTGTCTTAGTAAAACAAAACAAACAAACAAACAAACAAACAAACAAACAAACAAACAAACAAACAAACAAACAGCACGAAAGTCTGAAAGAGAAGACGTCACTGACATTATTATTAAATTTAACTATAGTGAACAAAAAAAAGTTGTCATTTTTCTCCCAATTAGGATAGTAGCTCTATTCCGTGTTGTGTTCAACCTAGATGTCAGTACCTCTCACTGGACACGCCTGTACTGTTTGGTCTTCTTAGGGTTTTAACACAGTTTTCCTTCGCTAATGTCATGAACCAATTAGTTCACAAAAATCTTATCTTGGGGAAACGTTGAAGCTAAACCTCAGTCGGATACACTCAAGAATGAAGCAGCAAATACCTTGATGGATGCCTGCCCTCTGAAGGTATCGGCCTGCTTATCGATTCCGTTACAGGGGATAAATCACGACTTGGTGTTATAGATTAATCTCGATCCCATGGCTATCATTCATCGTCGCTGGCTTGAGACATTTGTCACTTCATTTGTGATTTTTACCCGACTATAAAAATGTGCCGGTTACCATGCCAATATGTCTAACTGCCTTTCTACATACCAACAGGTTTCCAAATCGTCTTTCTTGAGATGCTGGATGATGTCGTCGGGCACGAGATCTCTTATCCACTCTGGAGCTAGCTGTTTGAAGTGTGCCAAGACTATGTCCAGGAATGTCCGAGCCGGAGCCGAAGGCGAAGCCAAGGAAAACTGTTTTGGCTTCTCGTTCGGCTCGTCTTTTGTCCGGCCATGTTGCAACGCTGGGGCCGCAGACTGAACTTGCGCTTGAGACGTGGTTGGACCGATTACTTCCTCCACGACCACTTTCTGGACTTGCTTACTCGGACCTTCTAGAGGCGCTCCTGGGCGTACCAAGGACCTTTTAGGCGAGGCAGTTCTGGAGCCAGAGATGTTCATCGGGGACCCCGGTTTGACTTTTTGACCTTCAGCCGTTTTCAGCATCGACGGTATTGGCACTGTTTCTGCTGGCGGTGCTTTTTGTTCTGCGGTCTTGGGGCTCGCAGGCTTACCGGTGCTCTTGTAGGTGTAATCTTGTGACTGGGCTGATATCGGCTTCAGCTGGGGCGCGATCCTCAGTATTCTGGGAATTTCCGTCTCGGGCTGCGTCTCTGGAACTTGAACCCGGTCGTCCTTTGGTTCGGCGTCGGCTGTATCCTTGGCTTGGGGAGTGGATTCTGGAGGCTGCAATGGCGGTGGTGATTTGGGCATTTGGGGCTCCGGTTTGGGTTGGCTGTCAACCGCAGCTTCAGGCTTGGAGGCGGGCATTATCTAGACAAAGACGATCAATGAAATAAGTTCAACACATCCTTACCAAAGTAGAACTGAATATCGGTCTTCTCGCAACAAAGGGCTGCTACATGAGAATGTAAATGCTCTCTAGCACACTGGCCACTACACTTAGCCGCACACGATTGAGGGACTACCATTTATTCCGTAGACCCATTTCCTTCATATTTGAATTAGAAAGTGACACCTAATTAAATTAGCTAAATGGCGTTGTTTACGAGAATGGGCGTGTAATTGGACAGGTAGCTCCGACCTGTTTATCACTGTCTTGAGTATCATCTGGCGCCTTGACTTTTTGTTGGGCACCTTCAGGCGCAGGTTGAACGGGTTCCGGCAAGCGTTGGCTGTCAAGCACAGCCTCATGGCCACTGTCCGGTGGTACCTGAATAGAATGTGGACAGTGTGCAGCAGTATATAATGCGCTCCTTAACCAGATAATGTTTGACATGGAATGAATAATCCATAAGGCTATGGGTGTCACCTGTCCTTCCTTGACTCCAGCATCCGTTGGTGCTCTGACTTGGGGCTGCTCTTGCTGGCTGGCAGGCGGTGTCGGCACCCGTGGTGCGGATTTCGGAGACTTGGTTTCCAACTTGGGATGACCGTCACTTGGAGGTTCAGGTGCTTCTTGGGGCTGTATAAGGAGCGTAAATCAGCGTTCATTCATCACAGTTTTATTTCGGTGCACTTTTAAAATTGGGTTAACGAATTGCAAGAAGGTTCGTAATTACTTTGGCTTAGATTTAGCTTCGGCTTCAGTCAATATACTGAGCCCCAGAGATAATGTTTGGCATTGAGCGAGTAATCTATAAGACGGTCGCTGTCACCTGTCCTTTCTTCCCTTCAATGTCTGCCGGAGCCTTGATTTGGGGCTGCTCTTCCTGGCCACCAGGCGGTGTAGACACCCGTGGTGCGGATGTCGGAGAATGGGGCTCCGGCTTGGGATGGCCGTCACTTGCAGGTTCAGGCCCTATTGGAGGCTGTAGGAGGTGCATGTAATACCTGTCATCCCTCACAGTTTTTACTCGGGTATACTTTCATCACTGCGTTAGCAATGTGCAAAGAGGTGCGCACTTGCTCAGACTTGGATTCGGCTTCGGCTCCGGTCTGGGCTTGTGGGCTGGCTCGCCCATCGCGAGGTGAAGACAAGGGCTGAGGCGGCAAAGGTGGCTTGGTTTCCAGCTCGGAACGGCCAGCAGCAGCCAAGGTTTCAAAACTGACAAGAGGCCGTACCTTCGAAAAAAGTCTAAATCATAATTCCGTCATCACTTAATTCTGTTCCGAAAAGTTACCCTGATAGTCCATTAAGGAATACTGAGTGCAAATCCGTCCAGTTACTCCAGGTACGAATTGATTATCTGGCTTTTATGCGCGGTGTTACCGTTTCTTCCGCAGCAACACGCACTTATAGGCGAGAAGGTGGGGCTTAGGAATCTTCCCGCCACAAGGTTCAAACTGATGAAGTCGTCAGCGGAAAAGGCGAGTTGTTACTGTTGTGAAGCGAATAACGGTTACAGCATAGCCTCTTTGAACCAAAGACAGGTGCTGACAGATACTGAAAGACAAGTGCTGACGCAGGCATTTCTGTTTCGCCGGTGTTTGCAACGCTTACATGTATTGGCCTTTTTCCGCTTAGAAAAACTCTGTTTTTGATTATAGCATTTTGCTTGGGATTAAAACGTAGCACCCTATCGATAGATGCCAATATTAGTTTAGTAGCCTCTGTTTTTTAAGCGCAAGATAGTAATATAAGTAAAGAGAAAAGTGGTAAATGAACGCCCAGCCTCGGTGGCCACTTTTCGATGGAGGCGAAAAGCCAGGCGCCCGTGTGCTGTGCGACGTCAGTGCGCGTTAAAGAACCACAGGTGGTCGAAATTTTTGGAACCCTCCATTACGGCGTCTCTCATAGCTTGAGGTGCTTTGGGACGTTAAACCCCACAAACTAAACCAAACCAAACCATGAACTTCGTGACAACGTACGAGGAGATGCCCTGAACACGATAACAAGTTGCGGGTTGGAAGTCGAATATGGCTACCTTTGTGTGCAGCTTGGAAATGCGTGACATTTCTATTGAATTTCACTCCATTCAGCATTAATCAGGTAATCATATCAGCAGAAGAAATTGTTTCTGAGCTAGTTGGTGGATGGCACGAGAGAACTATATAACCGACAAATAGGCAATACATATAGCAAATCCCACAATCTCAAGTTGATCTGTTACTTGCTGTGTGGCGTCTATTTGTCGGCTGTGGTTCCCTTGCAATGCATTTTTTCATCTATGCAAATACGTAACTTGGTTTGCATCGCAGTGCCTCAGTCTGCAATGAAGATTTTCGTTCTCGGTTATAAAGGAGGTTTTCGCTGGTGTCGTACGGTGGGTCCGAATAAGGTCGCCGTCTCTTTCAGTATGCAATTTTAAAACGGCACGGTCCGCAACGGTTTTAGCAACGGAGTTGCATATTCTGGATTGTTTTCACCCTTTTTTTTTGCGAGATTGATTCTCAGGCACTTGTTTCCACGTGCTGTGGTAGGAAGATGCGCGCTTTGGCGAGGCTGACATTTTCGGCTGGGTACATATATTTCCGACCTCGTCGGGAAGCTCGACGCTCGTGTTGGAGGCTCCCGTAATGCGGATTGGTAGCCGTCTAAGTGCCTCCTATGCCACCCTCGGTCTGCACAATCACAGAAGGACCGCCGAAAAAGATAGATTGCGGTCAAGGCCACGAACAACTGCAATAAAGTAAAGCCTATAATGAACAAGTCGCGAGGCATCTCGACTGCCTTATTACGAGGGTCAAAGTGCATCGCTTTTATAAGCGTAGGGGGAAGGCTGAACCATACATTTGAAAGTTTATATTACGCCCTTAGATTCGTTTCGGCTATTGAATGTCAACCACTGTGTCGGCGAAATTTTGTTGGTATGCCTGACCCACAGCCCATGTTTTGTTGATCTGGACAATGCCGAAAGAGGTGCCTTCCACGCGGAGTGCTGTTAACCCTAAGATCCATAAAGATCGAATACCAATATGGCTTAGTTTCACTGATATCAATTATATCCACGATTGGCCCAGCAAGCTTTAGCGAGCCTATACGCTCAAAGTACAAGCTTTTATAACAGTGCAAGAAAAAATCACAACCTGTTAAGCCATCGCTTAATATTAGTTCAGCGAGATGCTGTCAGGGATCTATGCTTGCCATCTAGCCTGCACTATTTACCTCAGATGAGCAGTTTGAATGCAGGCCGGGATGCTTCTCTTTAACGCCTTTGCATCTGTACAATGACACTTATGTGCAGTTTGACCATGAAGCCTATGAGCTGAATATTACCTCCACCGTCGATTCTAACATTTTTTACTTTAGCTTATACTTCTGTGCTCATTACGAAGCTACTGGTTACAATGTCGATTACCCGGGATGATGTTTCTGAACCAGTATTCTCGCTGTAAAGTCTGTGTGTCAGCTCTGAGGGTTCGTAGACGTACTTTAGAAGCCTTCGGTGCTCAAGGTCTAGTATTGAATTTTCGCTAACCATAGCTTCATAGTTCTGAACACTATAGCTTAAAAACATTGCGTCTATTCCATGGGAGTGACTATAACAAAGGCACCAGGTAAAAGGGTTGAATACATCCACCTCCTCTCCCTCCAAAACAAAACGAGAACTCAACATATCATTTTTGTTGCACTCGCGTTAAAGGAAATTGATAGGTCTTTGGAACGTCAGACGTATGTTTAATTTACCTGTTTTGGCGCATACGTGGTGTTTACTCTGTGGTCTGTTTTCAATAAGAAACATCAGTTGTTATAGTCCAGGCCTTGCCCTCTGTAGCTCACTTCTCGTCTTCGGTCTTTTTTTTTATGGTATTCATCCTTTTATGATTTGCCAACAGGCCCACCATTCTGCCGCTTTTAAGGACGAGGGAACGAATAAAAAGACGTGCTTTGTCACTGACTTCAGCGCCCAATCCAAAATTGACAGTTCGAACTCTACAGCTTAAAAGCAACGTCCTGTGCATGCCACCGTTGGCCAGGCTAAAGTAACTAAAACATAAGGAGAAAGTGTAAAGAGGTATCATCAGTATGGTTAAAGACCAATGGCCTCTGAAGATGTGTGGATGATCACTGTTGCCGGAGCCATTCAAAGCAAGCAATAAGCAGCGAGGCAGCCCCATTGTCTCTGTACCTGCATGCATTTGTGAACGACGAAGGGCATCTCTAACTTGTGGGCAGCGAAGTAGACTTCGGCCACTTCGTGATCATACAATGTCAAGGTTCCGGTCTCTGCGTAGTCCAGGAGAGTCTCCAGGACCTCCTTGCTGACACCGGTGATGGAAAGCTGAGCAGGACGAGGAAATGTTAGAGGTCTGTCTCTGGATCGGCCATATAGCATATCATACACTGAACGAAGACATGCATTTAAAAATCATCCCCCGAAAGGGGACACTTGTCGCTTATTACGTGTCACATTGTGATAGCATGGCCACTCCTCATGAACACCCATGAGTCATCCCCATAGTCAGCCCCATAGTCATCCGCTCCCATGGAGGCACCCTTGCATGTGTTGTCGGACGGTTCGACTCCCGCTCACGGCAGGCGCAAGCTGCGACCAGCGGTTGTGCTTGGTCTAACGATAAATCGAGCGCATACAGTACCGAAGTTCTGTCACAAAGTTTGGGTTTACAATCTGCTCTAGAAATCGCCGCCTTACCGAGTGTGACAAAAGCACAAAGCCGAAAAAACAAATCTCCATGGGCTCGTTGTATTATAGCTTAAAATTCTATTTGAAATGTACAGGCTGAATATTTCGTTCATTTCCTAGAACTTTGGAGCTCACTCCGTTCACATATACCAGACAGAGTAAACCCTTCCACATATTGAGGCGGGGCGGGTGAGTAGAGACCTCTCACCATGTACTTGCCGTCCACCTTGGCACTCTCTGTGAGTGTTCGGTTGAAGAAGCGGCTCACCCCGCGCAGGCGCTCACTTCTAGCCTCCAGGATCTGGTCTCCCTGGACGCGTATGATGACGTCACGGCCACAGGAGCCATCTCCAAGGGCTACGAGTGAGAAATATCATCATCATCATCATCATCATAATCATTATCATCATAATCATCATCATCATCATCATCGCAAGTACCACCGTATCTACTTCGAGACAAATGTCGCTCTACATTAATGACGTGCAATAACTCATGCGCATTATCAGCCATTCCTGCCACTTATTATTGCGCTGGGGTTATAAATCTCGTCGAAAAACAAAAGAACGCTGTGGCAGTCACAATGACTGGTGACGTCCTTAGACAAGAAGTGACAATTATACGTTTCGATGTATCTTCATTTTACCCGTGTCGACACTTCTAAACAACTTCGCGGAAACATGTAAACATCTGCTAGACGACCACGTGTATACGTAGGAGTGTGGAAACAAGCGTGCAAGGGTCTGCGAACGTAGCCATGGAAGAATGACAGAACACTCGATGCAAAAACTTTAACGGTTTCTATTGCTACCACATATTCGACACACAATATTAGGTATTCCTGCGATTTATTTCCAGAAATTTCTCGTTCACTTCCCCTCATTTTCGGTTATCTCCCCGCCGGGGTGGCGCAGTGGTTACGGCGCTCGACTACTGTTCCCAAGGGTGCGGGATCCAATCCCGGCCTCGGCGGCCGCTTTTCGAGGGAGGCGAAAAGCAAGGCGCCCGTGTCCTGTGCGATGTCAGTGCACGTTAAAGAACCCCAGGTAGTCGAAATTTCTGGAGCCCTCCACTACGGCGTCTCTCACAGCCTGAGTCGCTTTGGGACGTTAAACCCCACAAACCAAACCAAACCTAATATGCTCTTTTTTTTTTTTTTGTGCGAGCTTCGTCACTTAGACGAGTTCTTTTGCCCGTTTTGATTTCAGATTTTAGATTGGAATGCTTAAGCCTCTTGCACTGCCCAGAGTGGAGGGAGGACAGATTGAAGTGGGTCTCAAAGCTTGGAAAAGTTTATTACGAAACCCAGCGAGCACGTAATAATGCAAACATTGAGAGCACGTTCGTGAACTTTATTCACATTTGTGATTTTTCATCATCATCCTTCGTTTCACGCAATCTTCATACTCATTTTTGAATGATCGTCATCAACGTTAATTCGGAGTGATCGATGTTCGACGCCATTGTTGGCAGTGCCGATAAAGCTCGGTCGCCCAGCTTACGATATTAACAAGTTTTGCACAATTAAGATATGCGAATTAATGTTCTCTAGATGTTCTCGAATACAAGAAACACTGGCATCACAAAAGAAAAAAAAAGCCAGAAAAAGATTTGACCCGTGAAATAGCTTGTACTATGCAACTCGAGGACATGTCAGCAATGGGAGCGATGAATAATAATAATTGGTTCACATGAAAGGAAAGGCGCCGTATCTGTCACACTTGTTCTGTGGACACCTGAACCGCACCGTAAGGGAAGGAAGGAAGGAAGGAAGGAAGGAAGGTGGGAGCAAAAGTGTGAAGAGAAAAAAAGGTGCCGTAGTGGAGGGCTCCGGAGTAATTTCGACCACCTGGGGATCTTTAACGTGCACTGACATCGTACAGCAAGCACATGGATGCCACTTCGTTTCGCCTCCATCGAAACGCAGCCGTCGGCGGTGGGGTCGAACCAGGGTACTCCGGCACAGTAGTCAGGCGTCTTATGAAAGGCAATTTTGTATGACAGATACTTGACTCATTGCGATGCATTTAGAACATGACATGCTTATTTCGGGCTCCTGGCATGTAAAAATATCTCCGAAATTCAGACAGCCATGGGGAGTCTAGACAGCTGGCTTCTGGCAGTCAACTAGGCTCAGGTGGTGTATTGAGAACGTTACTGCGCGCGTGTTATTACTATCAAAGCGGGGTGAGACGGCGTTCAATATTCCCACTTTTTGTGCCTGTGATTGGTTTTGTCATCAAACAAGCATGGATCAGCGAGAATCTGTTTTCTTCCATGCAAAGATGATCGACATGTGTTTCTACCTCCTGGGAACTAACTATCAGTGCGCATTGATATTGCAAAACACACAGGCGCTTTTCGTGTTCTGCCTAATCCCGAGTACATCTAATCAGTACCCAAGTGTACCAACCAGTGAACCAACATGGCGTACAATATGGTTCGTACATCTTTGTTCTACGAGGTTCATACGGTAACATCAAGAATGGCTCTGTTATTTGTACACAGGGCGCCAAATATACACCGTGATGGCGCTGTTACCGACCGAGATCACAGGTATGATACGCACCCTGCGATAACTGGGTATCAAGGTGTAATAATATTTCTTCAATAACTTTGATCGCAAAATAAAACTAAGTCGAAGGAAGGAACAGCCGGTACAATAGCATCTGGCGTTGTGTTTTTGTACGTGTTCCTTTTTAAAGGCCATACAAGAAGAACAAAAATTATGGAGGACACTTAAACTCCGCCTTTATGGGCATGACGCGATAGCGTGTAATACCAAGCTGTAAGAACGGGCCTGCTTGGCCTAGGGGTAAAGTGAATGCAATGGTCCTGCCAGGCTGACTGATATCACCCTCTCATATCAAAGGAAAGACCCGAGTATGTATGTATGTATGTATGTATGTATGTATGTATGTATGTATGTATGTATGTATGTATGTATGTATGTATGTATGTATGTATGTATGTATGTATGTATGTATGTATGTATGTATGTATGTATGTATGTATGTATGTAATGTATGTATGTATGTATGTATGTATGTATGTATGTATGTATGTATGTATGTATGTATGTATGTATGTATGTATGTATGTATGTATGTATGTATGTATGTATGTATGTATGTATGTATGTATGTATGTATGTATGTATGTATGTATGTATGTATGTATGTATGTATGTGCGTTCTTTTTTAGCTGCGGAATGCAAATACAGATTTGGTAAGGCAACGACGGATGCATGAGACCCCTTCGGGAGGAAAACAAAATGTGTTCACTGTGCTAGATTTTACCATTGAAGAACCGCTGAAACATAGTTCTTTTCTATCCAAGGTTCTTTCTTGTTCTTCCCTTGTTCTTCTTCCTGCGGCCACAAAAAAAAAACGAAAAAAAAAACCCACACACGTCATCAATGCAGTAAAGCATAGATGTAATAACATCCTACACGACATCCTGACGGTTTCTGTTTTAAGTGGCAAGCACATGCTGAAGGCAGTTTTCATGCAACATTACTAGATACTAATATTGCAAACATTCTGCAGAAATGCAACAAAATTGATGGTTGACAACAAAACAAAGACTGTCCAAGAGCACCCGCTACGCGTATACGTGACTTTCATGACGTTGGAGTACTCGGATAAGGCACACAATGACTCCGTTTAAAGTAAAGTTAAAGAAAAAATTTGGAGGACGCTTAAGCTTCGCCTTCAAGAGTGGAACGCGATAGCGTTATTGCACCTAGTTCGCACCGCCCACTCATTCGCTCGGTATGCTCTTGAGTCACACAAAGACATAGTTTTCATACTCAACACTTCTAAGTGCACTGTACAACTTTTTTCTAATTATCCCGTTAGGGTGCACGGCGAAACGTCAGGGGCGAGTGGCGCGCCACGTGTCGGGGCAGCGCCGCACATTGCGAGGAGGGGTTCTTCTGTGTTTGCCGCAAGATGGCTCTGCATGTGCGCAGAGCGCAGAAGAAATGTAGCGGAAACGTACTTCGCTACTCGTGTAACTGCGACTTCTGTAAGTAACATGCTTACAATTACCGATATACACCACGTTTCTAAGGCAACACCGCATTCACTAGAAGCGTTTTTGTACCGCTTTCAAGCATCGAACTCGTGGCTGAGTAGTAGCGCCTCCGTCTCACACTCCGGAGACCCTGGTTCGATTCCCACCCAGCGCATCTTGGAAGTTGCTTTTTATTTATGAAGTGCATGCCGGGATTTATCGCTCACGGTCAACGCCGCCGACGCCGACGACACCGGCTTTTTTGCGACACGAGCTCCTTAACTCTACCGCGTTAATAAGTCATGCAACTATTACTTAAAAAACAAAAACAAACAAAAACAACTTGCTGGCTCGCGCTAAGACGTCGTCTTGCCCCTGCACTGCCCTGAGGCTACTTTGTAGAACCGGGGTGGTGCACCTGCTACTTCGGAATAAATATTTATCAATATAATGTGGGCGAGGCGAAATGAATAGGCTTCCGTGTTCTGTGCTATGGCAGTACACGTTAAAGATTCCCAGGTGGTCGGAATTACTCCGCAGCCCTCCACTACGGTACCCCTTTCTCTCTTTCCGCTTTCACTCCCACCTTCCTCTGTTCCCTTCCTCTGGTCCAGGTGTTCGCCGAACAATTGTGACAGATACAGGTCGTTCCTTTCCTCTCATTATTATTATGTGGACACTGACGTCACAAGGATGACGTCACACTCGAAGTTGAAACTCTTTTCGTTACTAGTCTGTATGCTTGTCCATAGCTAGGGTGGCTAGCTGCGCACTTCAGTCTCAGCGCCATGTATACTCCCCAGACAATAACCGGTGAGGCGCTCCCACTAAACTGCCCAAAGCAGCCTAAGCAATTGTTCTTGCTTCCGAAAGAATTGCAGCTTTAGGGGTTGTCCGCAGTTATGCCAGAATCGTTTGAGAAGGAACGCGGCCTATGTCAGCGCTTCCAGAGACTAAGAAAAAAAAACAAAGTTGCCGTGGGAATTCTTCCACGAGGAACCATCTTTACCAGCGCCTAACATTTTTTTTCGTCCCCGTTGTGTGCCAGAACCGACTGCGACATTCAACGGAGCAATTCGCCAAGGACACGTGGTGTTATGCCCGTTGTTCCAAATGCGTGCGCCATTTCCCTGCCACTTCTGTGGAATGCCAAGAACTCGCGAGCGGCGTTCCGCTTTTCAAGTGCTCGCATCGTTAGGCTTAGTGCGCGCAGCAGACAGCAACGCCGCGGGGTGAGAAACAGCCGCTGCTGCAGGCTCCGGATAACGTCGGGAGCAGACGACGCTCCCGAACTGCGTCGTCTGAGGCATAGTTTGCTAGAGAGACATGCCATTCCGTTTGCTTTATCGATTCGTAAACACAAGCGGTGGCCGGGTGCATTAGGATTATGAGCAGCGTGTCTCTGGCAAAGATGCGCACAGGGGCGAGGCGGAACCTAATTAATAATGAGCCGAGATAGCTTCAGTGGACTTTGCCATCTCAACTTGTTGCAAGGCGCATTCAAGACTTGCGTCGTTCGAGATCGCTTACGGAAAAGCTATTTAAAGAGCGTAGCTTAAAATGCAGTTTCCTAAAGTCTGCAGGTCATATACTAAGTTGCTATCGGAAGTATTGCAAATTGGCTAAGCATTTAGAGATTGCCGGAAGCAGACGCTGTGTGTGTGGGTGTGCGTGTGTGTTCTTTTTTCTTTTTTGCTGATGGCTGCATAGAGCCTGAATTCCTTAGACGCCGAGAAAAGGTAGAAGTAGATGTGGCCTTAAAGACTGCCAGGAGCAAGGGACACAAAATCCTTCGAAGGCGTTTTTGACGTTTGTTACACGCGTAGGGCTTTAATATATTTAAAGGGTGTTTTATCAAGATACAAGGTTCTCAATGCGGATTTTCAGAAGATAGCAAGGAGAGAAAAGAATGCCTTCCTGAACATACAGTGCCAAGCAGTTGAGGACAACAGCCAATTAAGGAACACAAGAGCTCTGTATAAGACAATCAAAGATATCAAAGGAAGCTTCTGTGCTAAGCTGGGCGTGATAAAGGACAAACGAGGCAAGGACCTCACTGAAGCCTCAGAGATAAAGAAGAGGTGGCAGGAATACACAGAAGAACTGTACAAGAAGGACCCGAATGTGCAAACCCAACATAAGACGGTTGTGATTACTGATATCGAGCCGGGCATCCTGAAGAGTGAAGTTGAATGGGCCTTAGCCAGCCTTGCTAAGAACAAAGCTAGCGGAATTGATGGCATTCCAACTGAGTTGCTTCAAAACCTCAACCATGACGCTGTTAACATTCTGCATACATTATGTCAGAAGATTTAGACAACCCTGCAGTGGCCACAGGATTGGAGGAGGTCAGTTTACATCCCCATTCCAAAGAAAGGCAGTGCAAAAGATTGTTCCAACTACCGCACGATCGCGCTTATTTCGCATGCTAGCAAGGTGACGTTGAAAATCCTCCAAGGATGGCTGCAGCAGTATGTGGATCGGGAGCTTCCGGACGTGCAAGCTGGGTTTCGCAAGGGCAGAGGAACTAGAGACCAAATTGCCAACCTTCGCTGGATCATAGAAAAAGCAAGAGAGTTCCAGA
Organism: Amblyomma maculatum; assembly: GCF_055883805.1. Lineage (NCBI taxonomy): Eukaryota > Metazoa > Arthropoda > Arachnida > Ixodida > Ixodidae > Amblyomma > Amblyomma maculatum. The sequence continues at coordinate 18,917,983 of NC_139354.1, forward strand.
AACCCATCTACTTCTGCTTTATTGATTATGCGAAAGCGTTTGACTGCGTAGATCACAGCAGAATGTGGCAAGCTCTCCAAGCGATGGGAGTTCCAATTCACCTCCTCTGTCTCCTCAGGAACCTGTATGAAGGACAAGAGGCCACAGTCAGAGCTGGGCATGGTCTTACTGATTGGTTTCCGATTTAGAAAGGAGCGAGGCAAGGCTGCATACTGTCGCCCTGCCTATTTAACCTATATGCAGAGTGCATCATGAGGAAGGCCGGTCTGGACGAGTCTTCAGCTGGAGTGAAGATTGCTGGAAAACGTATCAACAACCTTAGATATGCGGATGATGCCACTTTAATGGCAGAAAGTGAAGTGGAACTCAAGAGACTTCTGATGCGCGTACAAGAAGAGAGTGAGAAGTTTGGGCTGAAACTGATCATTAAAAAGACAAAGTTCATGGCGTCTTGCCCTATCAAGTCCTGGAGCATCAATGGACAAGAAGTGGAAGCTGTGACAGATTTTCTCTTCTTGGGCTCCAAGGTTACCTCGGAAGGAGACTGCAGTCATGAAATTAGGAGACGCCAGCTTCTGGGAAAGAGAGCAATGGCTAGCCTTGACCGCCTAGTAAAGAGCAGAGACATTAGTCTGCCAACCAAGATCCGTATAACTCGTGCTATGGTCTTTCCAGTTGTGATGTATGGATGCGAGAGTTGGGCTGTGAAAAAGGCTGACCGCCGAAGAATTGACGCGTTTGAATTGTGGTACTGGCGAAGACTCTTGACAGTTCCGTGGACTGCCAGAAGATCAAATCAGTCGATATTGTCGGCCATAAATCCTGACTGCTCATTGGAGGGTCAAATTCTAAAGTTAAAACTCAGCTACTTTGGTCATCTGATGAGAAGAGAGGAGTCGCTGGAGAAAGATTTGATGTTGGGAAAGGTTGAGGGTCGCCGGAGAAGGGGTAGGCAGCGAACGCGATGGTTAGATGGCATCCTCGAGGCACTGCAGATGAAGTTATGTCATGTCAGGAAGATAGTGAGAGACCGGAAAGCGTGGCGCGACATGGTCCATAGGGTCACGAAGAGTCGGACACGACTGAATGACTGAACTGAACTGAACTTATCTAAGAATGCCAGCAGCTTCTAAAAATAGATCTTTTGAGCGAGAAGCATAGTATTGTTGGCGGTGGTGTGCATCACAGCACAGATGAGATGTGTCATATAGCAGGCTGTGTGACTAATGAATAGTGAACTTATTAACTATCATTATTCTGCTTCTAAAATATTATTCTATGCTCGCTACCGCTGAAGCGGAAGGAGTCTTGAGGCCTCACACGAGCAAAAACCAAACCGAGCGGCCCTGGTTAAAGCGCCAGACACGCCTATGAGCTCATCATGTAATCGCCCACATGTAACACGTGCTCCACCCGCCCACTGTTAACCCTCCAGGGAAACGCGAAATGAATGCGAAAGAGTAATATTATAGTACTAATTGCTCCTCCTGCTCGTTGCTGCTCCTGCTCCTCCTGCTCCTCCTGCTCCTGATCATTATGCTCGTTAACATGCTTAAACTGTACTGTAATGGATACTATAGCGCTGAAAATGGAAGAGAAGCCGATTTTCTAACGCAAAAATTATAGCTTTAAAAATTTGTTTGGTTTGGTTTGTGGGTTTTAACGTCCCAAAGCTACTCAGGCTATGAGAGACGCCGTAGTGGAGGACTTCGGAAATTTTGACCACCTGGGGTTCTTTAACGTGCACTGACACCACATAGCACATGGGCGCCTTGCTTTTCGCCTCCATCGAAAAGCGGCCGCCGAGGCCGGGATTAGATCTCGCGTCCTTGTGCACAGTAGTCGAGCGCCGTAGCCACTGCACCACCCCCCGGTGAGTGACGATTTTGGGTGAAACGCGTTGTACGGCTACGGGTTTGGCTCCTCCTCCATATCTCAGTTCTCATCGAGCTGAGTGATGACATTCAATTCCGATGTACAAGCTGAAGATGTCGAACATGCAATGGTCACCGTTTCTCCCAACATTCCAGCGATTTCGGTGGCTTCCTGATTGTCAAGTAATTGCTTTTATTTCTGAGGCTATGTATATATTATATTAGCCAGGTGTGTAATCTTACTTCTCTCATGCCCACTTTGGGAGTGATATAGAACAAACAAAGAAACAAAGAAACAAACAAACAAACAAACAAACAAACAAAAAACAAACAAACGAACGAACGAACAAACAAACAAACAAACAAACAAACAAACAGACAGACAGACAACCAAACAAACAAATAGGTAATATTGATTATAATGTAACTTCCTTATTGTCAAAGCAGCACAAAGAGCAGTGGGAGATTAAAATAACTATAACAATCATAACGCCGAAGCAAACTATGGAAAAAAAGGTGCAAAGTTGGAACACACAGCTACAGCCTACGGATACACACCTCCAGTGATAGAAGCAAGGTCTGCGAGAACACAGTCAGGTACGGTGGGCTGTCGAAATTGAAAACTGAATTGTAGACAGCAAATTGTTCTCCTGCACCCCTCTGCCTAAATTATAAGGTCCTCCTTTATCGTCAACGGTATTGAGTTTTCCCCGCCTCCTAAATTAGCATGAAGCAGCTTTAAATGCAGGGACTGGCTGCACTAAATAAAAATATAAAGTTGTTCGCGTAAAATTGCTGGAAAAACCACCGTTCAGCTTTAAGAGGAGTCGTTTTACAACGCGAAACGAATTGGCGGATTAAAAAAAAATGATATAGTTTAGAAAATAAGTAGTGCTCTTTCAGCGTGTTAAATTACAGCAAGTAGAGCTAGACATCAACTTCCCGCACAGCGAAGGAACGGATGGGAAAAATATAATAGTGAAAGAAAAAGTAGTTCGGGATGACGTAATTTGATAATTTCAGAAAACTGTAGGTCGTGTCTCCTATTTCGATTGTCAGAACAAGCTCGTGTTCTGAACAAAAAGTTGAGCGGTGTTAAAAAATATATCGAAATGAAAGACCTTCAGCCACGTTAACGAGCTGAGGGCAATCTCATATCTCATTACAGTTTTGGGGGATGGAAAAAGAAAACGAAATCTTGATTGGAAAGTTTATTCATGTGTCTGCCAGGGGCTCGCCTGCTGCCCCAATTTGGCTTATTTCTATCATTGTATTTTGTATGAAAGAAATATTAGCTGCCTGTGACATAAACAAAACTGAGCAAACAAATATGGAGGAAGGAAGGACTCTTTACGAAATACATACGACGGGAGCGAACAGCGACTCACGCCAAGGAAAGCATAATGAATATTTTTGTGTTGATGAATGTGACATATAATGTAATAGGAATAATTGATTAGAAATGAAAAGAAAAATATGGCTGAGGTTTAACCCTGCTAAACCTAGTTAGGCGAGGCGAAAGCGTCGTTATTTTGCTTTGGTTATGCTTAGGCTTAGACAGGGGCAGACATGGTCTGTAAAGTACCGAGACTATGGAGTCGAGGATGCCGTCAACTACAAAAGGAAACACGTGATATTGTATCTGCCGTGAAAGGTCAAGTTGCGGTACACCAATGGTGGCACCGTGGTTACCCTATATAGCCACATTGTGACTTCTGGCTCGTTGAAGGTGAAGCAAACGTCCAGATTGACCTTGACCCATACATGGCTTAGTAAAGTTTTCGCTTCAAAACGACCTACGCTGGCGGGGGGGGGGGGGGGGGGGGGGTCAAATCAATGACTTCAGAATTTCACGCCCTGTGGTCTTCCAACTGTTCTACGTGACTGAACTTCGCGCAATGCACTTATTGATAATTGATAGAGGCTATTTTTAATTATTTATTGATGCTCGGTCAGTCAAAATGTCGAATGTCGAAAATGTCGAAACGTCAAAACCTCCCGACCCGAACCTCTGAGCCTTCGGAATTTTGTTCTTTCTGGTCTGTATACCGGAGAAATGTAAAAAAAAATGCGTTAGTAGCACAACTAAGAAACATATCAATCACAACTTGGTATAGTTTACAGGAATATCGTAAGGTCTCAAAAAATAAATCGACGCATGCATACACATGAACCATTGACAGTATTCGCATTTATTCTGTCATGACCAACCGATACAGAAGTTATAGACATTTTCTCGAGTGGGTCGTTGTTTGCACTTACGCTTTACCTTCTGAGCATGTATAAGATATATGTCACGTTTTAGTTGGCATTAATTTCAGGAGACATGAAGTCTGTTAATGTAGCATTAAGAAAGAATTCGATATTTCTAAATAGCTAAAAACTATAAGACCTACAACTAATACATTTTGCAGCGTTATAGCGACACACGTGACTTGGAAAGTGTAGGAGAACTTTTCTGTTGATAAAGTTATGTTAAACAGCTTAACACACCGTTGGTCCTTCGACTGCACTAGGCAGGCACCGGCAGCTTGCGATAAACAAAAAGAGGGAAATTAAGCAGCGGCATAGCACATGATCTATTATGTAACCGTGCAAGTTGAGGTAACATGGAATAAGTAAGCACGCAAAAAGATACGCGTCTGACGTCGCTTTAGGTGTGCATTGCATAATTGACAAGTTGCAGTACTTTACATTTCCCGTTGTCATGTTCCGACCTTCTACAATCCAAAAATCATAGTAAAAGTAAAACGAGTTCGTACGTATCAACCCCATATCCCAGAAGATACGATGTGCACGTTCATACATTCGACAGAGCGCTACTGTAAAGAAAACAACAACAAAACGACGACAACAACAACAACAAAGCATCGAAGTTATGTGATGAACCACCGAGGAAAATGAGAACACGAAACGCGGATTGCGGATGACGAAAATTGGAAAGTTGGAACCGACACGCTGTTACTACTGTATGCGGTAAAAAATGCACCGATGGGACCTCGAAGGAATGGACCAAAATGTCGACCGTAGATTAACGTTAAGCAAACGCCAGGTTATTGTTTTATCCACAGGCAAGATGTGACGCTCACATCTGCCTTCTTGCACGCAGTCAGAAGATTGATTCTGCTAAACTCGTGCGTGTGTGCTGCTTTCACGCTGTTTTTCATCACCCAATTTTTTGCGAAACTTCGTGGGGACAGTACAGTTCATCACCTAGGTAAGGCGAAGACACTCTCGAGATCAAACGCTTAGAGCAAGTCTCGCTCGAAATGAAGACGCTGCATTCAGGTGAGTAACTTCCACAGCTAGCCCGGTGGCCCGAGTGATCGCATCTGTATACTCTGGGGGCCCAAACACAGGGTGCTGTATTGCATCCAATCGATAATGTATTGACCGAATGAAGTGGCTCCGAAACGTCGTGATTTTCTGTTAAAGAACTTGGTTGGAGTCATTGACCTTTGCCTTAAAATTAATTTCCCCTACCAGACAGACTTCTGTGAAATGTTTTCTTTTGAGTATTCTATACAACCCGTAGTTTTATTAAAGGTAAACGTAGTTGTTGATACGCCATCAACAGCAAAAACTAGTGCTAAGACCGGGGAGATTATGTGCGGCGTCTTCATTAATGCGTGCTACGACGGCCTGAACAAAACCGCCCGTTAGTTAACAAATTTCCAACTAGGTGGCAATATGTTCATAAAAACGTTTGAGCAAGTTATCCTTCTAGGAAAGCTTCCCAACTTGAAAAGCCGTGCTTGCTGTGGTTCGGTTTGATTCATGGGGTTTAATGTCCCATACCGACTCAGGGTATGAGACATGCCGCATTGAAAAGCTCCAAAAACTTCGACCACTTGAGGTTCTTTAATTTGCGCTGACATCGCACATCCCATGGTTACCTTGCTATGTAGTTGTTATAACATTGAAATGAGAGATGGTTTGCTTTATAGTGTTTAACGTTCCAAAGTGATGCAGGCTAAGAAGGACGCGGAAGTGGAGGACTCCGGGATAATTTCGACCATCTGGGGATCTCTAACGGACACTGATGTCGCACCGTAAAGGGCCGCCTTTCGTTATGCCTCCAGATAAAGGGATAAAGACAACTATATAAAAAAAAAAACGATTTGATATAAGTCCTCTACAGACTTCGCTGCGGGATAAAAAATAAAGAGGACTGTATGCAGTGGAAAAAGAACCGCTTGATATAAGTCATCTCTAGATTTCGCTATCACAGGGATTACGCCGGTGTCGCTTTTGCATATTTCGCTTCGATATACCTTACAAAGGAGGACACAGATGAGGTCGACCTCGAAACGACGAATCGCCTGTCAAGCCAAGACGATACCACCTGTCACATTTCCGCGGGGAAGACGTCTCAGAAGTCGTCCGGCGGCGCATGATATTGCAAGCACCAAGTAGTGGATATGTGGAAGCAACGTCAACCCTATGTTGCTATTTCGGAATGACGACACGAATATGAATGTCCAGACAATGTCAGTTTCATTCGCTTGCTCGCGTAACCTTCTTTCTATTCTCGATCGAGCGGCACACAGTCGGATCACGAAGCTTGGGTATATATGCATCTGAAAGGGTGGAATTGTTCGATACGTGCATTGTATGCTTTGCACTGAACGCACGCATCCATCTCTGGTTTCCTTTTCGATCTGAAATTGGATAAAAATCCCTGTTGCGTAAAAATGGCGCAATCTCGTCTCAGTTTAAGTTGTTAGGTATCGTCAGCGAAGTTAGAAATACTAGTAGAATAGAAGCGCTTTTTTGTGCATGATTTGGGGTGGAACACTGCCGTCTGACACCTGCAACCAGAAACTCTATCGAGAGATTTTTGAGACGTGGCCCCGTGAAGCGGTCGACCATTTCGGTTTGCGAAATTCAACTGAATCATAGTTCCGCGTTTTGTTTTTTCGTCTTGGTACTTTTGGGCATGCTGCTCTTGCGTACATGTTGCTTTTCAGCAGTTTCTCTTTTTTTTTTTTTAAGTAATAGAACTTTGAAAGTAAGCCGCGCTCCTTGACATATAAATAATCAGCACGCTTATTCGTGTCCACTCTAGATGCAGTATGAGTTGTATACGAGCGGTCGCGTCATCTTGGGCATTTAAGCCTACGGCTCGGGTATTCATTCAGGCCCTTGTGTCACTAGGGTTTGAAAACTGTGGCTAGAGGTGGCCCAATTCAACAAGTGAGTTCAGTGCATTGTTGTGCAACTCTTGTTCAGTGAAGTGCTTTTTCATTCTCTTAGCCATCTGCTTTCTCTCGTTCTACCCTATCTCATCAGAGGCCTCACAATTATTAAACTTATAAGTGCTCTGTGGTTAGCTCTGTGTTTAAATAAGACCGCTTTAGTGAAGGACTGTTTATTTTTCGTTTAGGGATTCTGTTTGGTGGCCAAAAACGTGAGTGGAGTGGTATTCCGATAAGGAGCAGGCTGCCCTTACAAAAATATTGCTGCGAGCCGAGTGAGGCATGACGACGCAGACGAAGTGTGTGTGTGTGTGTGTGTGTGTGTGTGTGTGTGTGTGTGTGTGTGTGTGTGTGTGTGTGTGTGTGTGTGTGTGTGTGTGTGTGTGTGTGTGTGTGTGTGTGTGTGTGTGTGTGTGTGTGTGTGTGTGTGTGTGTGTGTGTGTGTGTGTGTGTGTGTGTGTGTGTGTGTGTGTGTGTGTGTGTGTGTGTGTGTGTGTGTGTGTGTGTGTGTGTGTGTGTGTGTGTGTGTGTGTGTGTGTGTGTGTGTGTGTGTGTGTGTGTGTGTGTGTGTGTGTGTGTGTGTGTGTGTGTGTGTGTGTGTGTGTGTGTGTGTGTGTGTGTGTGTGAGTTCATCGTGGCAGCCTGTGCCTTGACGTCCTGTGTGCCTTGTGCCTTATGTGGTGTGTGCCTCAGTGTTTTGACTGCGTACGTGCTGTGAATGTCTTCTCCCCCGCAGCAATATTTGCTTTTTAAACTGACATTTAGATAACGCACTCGAAATAAACTTGCGATTATGAGTCCAGCCGGTATGGGGGGCTTTTAATTTAGTTGCCATAACAAATTGGGCAGTGCGCGTTCGAACTGAAGTACAATAAAGATTGACAACGTAGACTCTGTCGAATTTACTCAACACTTTCTATAGACTTTAAACATAACCGTCAGCAGGAAGCGAATATGTGTTGGGCCTCTTTACTCGTTAAGCTGTGTTGTAAAAACCTACATTCTAGTACAGAAAAACGTTAACAAAGCGCTGAAAAATTGTTTTGTGTACGAAGCAATAAAAAAAGTAACGCAGAGTACTTAGGACTGTTTAAGTGCTCTGAATGCGGATACCTTATATTGACTCAGAAGTGGATTGAAGTGAAGGGAATCTAATCAGAAGCAGTCGATTAAGGCGAGGAAAGGGGTTTATTGAAGTGGATTAGTAATGATGGCATGTTTACACTGTACATTGCAAAGGCTGCCTGTAGGGCCAGTTCAACCCCGTGACTGGGCCAATGATGTCACGTCGCCTTTTCAGGGCGACTTTTCCTGGACGCCACCGGCGCAGGGTTTCGTAGATATAATGAGGCATACCTTGCTTTGGCCACCCATCCCCCATATATAGTAACCTTCCTGGCGCGTTACGCTTCTACACTCCTGGACTGTGTTCTTTAAGCTCCTTCTCGCTGAAACGTAGTTTTATAACCAGAAACACCAGATTTAGTGCAAATGCCGTTTGCTAGCACTCTGGAAGCTGCTAAAAACGACCATTTAGTTTTAGTTCTAGTTTATGGGGTTTAACGTCCCAAAGCGACTCCGACTGTGAGAGATGCCGTAGTAGAGGGCTGGAGATTTTGAGCACTTGGCGTCCTGTAACGTGCACTGACATCGCACAGCACACGGGCGCTTTGCTTTTCGCCTCCATCGAAAAGCGGCCACCGAGGCCGGTATTCGATCCCCCATCCTTGGGAACAGCAGTCGAATGCGCTAACCACTGCTTTACAACGGCGGGGCGTCAGCAACAGGCTCCACGGAGGTGGTATTACTTCACAGTATAAAAATGCGAAATCAATATACTCACCGGCATTAACCATCTACTCTCATGCTTATATAGACTGGCACGGATGGGTGTACCTTGCCGCAGTTTTGGCGAGCTGTCGTGCTTATTTCGAAAATGTCAGTGCCATTGGCGCACTTCATGGGTGGTACAAACCAGTAGTTTCTATTACACAGTCATGCTGGTTAGAGGAGGCCTTGAATGAATAAACAACGTAAAAATGTCGAATTGAGTTCTTGAATTTTGATGCTTGAAGCTGACTTGGAATTGTGAAGCCAGTCCCTCAGTGCTTCAAGCTAATGCTTCATAATATCTTTGAGAATTTCTACCTCTGACAACACTGATCAGACTTTTGTTCAGTTTTTCATCACAAAAGTAAGCTATTGGGAAATTATTGCCCTGAGAAAGTAACTGGGATTCAAAACACTAGTAGGCATCTAGCTTCCTGTTCACATAAATTTAAACGAAACTCGATTGAGCGTCAGGCAGTTGGCTTCCTGTTGGTTAATATCATTACATACTGTTTTGGCATTTCAATGAATCAGCTCAACGAGGTTTGGGTATTTACTGGAGTTTTATAGGCTCTGCAAGGACTCAAAGGTAGCCAGGTTTAATTCACGCTGCCTTTTTATAATTATGAATTCTTAACTTTTGATAATCGAGATTTTTAAATACTACTCGACAGAAGTTGTAACTAGTACCGCTAACGACGTCTGCCAGAATATGCACCTCGAAGCGGAAGGCCTCTTGAAGTGCAAGTACTAAGTGAAGTAGAAGTTAACCTCCGTACGATGTCAGTGCTGTCAAGAATGAAAGAGTACAGTGGCCATGAAAGAAAATTCAGATACAAATGTGACGAGGAAGAACATAACTTCCGGCTGTGCTGTTTTGCGTCGGAAGCCAGGCGGCGGAACTCCACCAACGAGCGGTTCAATTTTAGCTGTCTCTCAGTCTTACCGTTAGCAGACTTTGCTCAAAGCACTGACCACATTTTCTATTAATATTAATATGTGAGCTTATGAACATCGGTGCAGACCGGAGATAGTGTGAGGAAGCACTTCTTTTTCTTTTTATTTTGTTTTCACTAAACATTTTAGGCGCTCAAGGCTCCTGCTTTGCTGCGACGTCGGAAAACTAGATTTAGCTGCCGACCAATTTCGTCTGCTATGAGCGCTCAAGCAGACGAAACCGCGGCTGGCGCTGCCGGAAAAACGTGCTCCGCGAGCGAAATGTTTAGAGCACTTCTGAGGGCAGTAGTGTACACAAACCGAAAAAAAAAAAAAAAAAAAAACATCGTATAACATTTTAACGATAGGGAGGTATATGTCTAGCTGTTCGTACTTGTCAAGTTCGGCCTGCAAACAACAAAGTATAACACAGAGGAGGAATATTTTCGTATTTTCGTTTTTTTTTCTCCCTATAAGGCTGCCGGCATCAAATTGCTCACATCTTCTGCAAAAGGATCCCCGAAAAGGTTCTCGTTTGTCGTCTGAGAGCCACGAAAACTGCGGCGACCTCCTTTGAGTAGCTGTGCTCAAGGAAGAATCGCAAATATTCGTCCTCAAGTTTCTTGGAATTCTAATTATTGCGCTTTCGCTATGTTCTCTCGTATCTTTCAAATTGGTTCTGGAATGCAGCCGCAGGGCACAAGCAAATCATGACCGGAAATTACTTTTATGAAGCCAACCGGCTCCTACTTTTCCTCCATTAATTTTAAGCAGACGGCAGATAAAAAAACAAGGCTGATGCGGTAATCGATAACGCGTAGAGTGGGGAATTTAAAATAATGGAGTTCGAAAGAAAATATAAAGAATGAGCTGATGAGTTCTAATGCGCACTGAAAACAACGCGGTGTTAAAAAATGTATCGATTGAATTGCCGAAGTCGGAATCTTAAAATTTTAGCTCGCCGTGGTGGAGCAGTGGTTTGGGGCGCGCGGCTACTGTGCCCAAGGATGTGGGATTGAATCCCGGCTGCGGTGGCCACTTTTGAATGGAGGCGAAAAGCTAGGCGCCCGTGTAGTGTGCGATGTCAGTGAACGTTAAAGAACCCTGGGTGGTTGAAATTTCCGGAGTCTTTCATTACGGCGTCTCTCATAACATGAGTCGCTTTCAGACGTTAAACCCCACAAAACATCCAACCTTGAAATTTTAAGTTCATTCATGCAAACGGCCTTGATTTTCATACCGAGCTGATAAGAGAGAAGAGTATAGAAGCGGCCTGTACAGGATCAAACACGCGGAAGAAAATAGCCGTACGTGTCGTGAGGTACCTAAAGCCGTTCTTTCCACTGGGCTTAGGTACCTCTTCTTTTGTAATAAATGCTTTCCACCACCACCCCCACCCACCGTTCCCGTAGGTCCGGGAACAGCAACCGCGCCGTAAGGGAAGGGAGGAAGGTGGGAGTGAAAGCGGGAAGAGATAAAGTTGTGCCGTAGTGGAGGGCTTCGAAGTAGTTTCGTTCACCTGGGGATGTCCAACGTGCACTGACATCGCACAGCGTACGGACGCCTCTTCGTTTCACCTCCATCGAAACGCAGACGCCGCGGTCGGGTTCGAACCCGCGAACTCCAGCACAGTAGTCGGGCGTCTTGCCACTGCACCACTGCGGCAGGGCTGGGTTCAGGTCTTTGTATCCATTTTTTTTTCACTTCCTTCACTGCCCTATCCTAGTAAAGCCAACCTCAGGTTAATGAAAGGAACTGTTTTGACAGCTTAAGATAAGTATAGGGACCTTGCGATTTGCACAACCAAGCCTTTTGCAGAGTGCTCCAATGACTGGCGGACTGGCTCCTACGACCTGGGCCGGAAACAGGCTGGCGCCGTTATCTTGGTTGCAAAATGTTATTCAAAGTCTATTTTCAAGCAATTTTACTCCTAATCTTAGCCACAAAGAGGACCATAAACTTTGGGCCTTAAGCCAGTAACATATAATGGACATTGTGTTCGTTATGAAGTGCTTTTATAATGAAGGAAAATATTTGTGCCAGCCGCAGCATCTGCCATCGGGCTCAGGGCACCTTAGCTGTGAAGCCGGAAACAAAGGGACAGTGGACAGGGTTCTGGTTCACTCAAACTGTAGCAGTTGTGGTGTGTTGGGAGAGCTGTGCCACCTCCACGCAAAGCCTAAACTTTGCAGAGAAAGGCTTCGTGGCGTATGGTAGCGATACATTTCAGGATATATTCAAGAAAGGCACGTGCTACCTAGGTTCACTGTATGACTATTTGACTCCCTAATGCAAGTGTGCTGTTATTTGCACATTCAACTGGGCCCTTTATCTGTAATGAGGAAGAGGTTAGTGCAGAAGAGCCTTTGGCAGGCGGTCTACAGCTTAACCTATAAGACTACGAGTGTTACCTGTATGCGTCACCATGATCACCTATTGGGGCGAGGCTTGCAGCCTGCAGTGCGCTTTGATAACAACCTCAAATACGTCAACATGTTCGTTCGATAAAATAAGAGGCCAGCGTGTGTTTGCAATAAGATTTTGATAAACCCCAATACTTGCGAGCGTGTTTCTCAGCGGTAGGAGAAAAGGAGGTGAAAGAAAAATAAGACGTAACCTGAAAGTCCTTACGTCCAGTACACTCGACATCCTAAGTAGTTTACATAACAAGCCGGTTTCATTGGAGGTACAAGCGCTCTCTCTCGGTACTTTCCGGCAACGCTAGTGTGGTAGAAGGAGTGCTCCAGAAAAAAAAAAAAGTCAGGATGCCACTGACTTACCGAAACGGGTACTACGTCGCAAGTTCACGTGACGTCCCTACCTAAATCAACTGATTTATGAAGAGAGTCATGACGTCACATGTGACGTGACGTCACTGATTAAAGGTCGGATTCGAACCCGTGGCGACTCGGAGCGGTGAGATTCGATGGCCGCTGCATTGTGCCACTGCGTCATCGCTGCAGTCACCGAACACCCCGCATCCTTGACTGCCAGTCTCTAGGTTGTCGTAGTAATCATCATTTTCATTCCGTGCGCAAGTCAGTTCAAAAGCAAAAGCGCGTGGTCACATACTGTCCCACTTTTAGCGGACAATGGTTAAGTAATGGTTAATTAAGAGATAGTAATGGTAATGGTTAATTAATAGATAGGAAGCGTGCAGAGTGGATCAGAGAAACTGACATTCTAGTGGAAATCATGGGAAGAAAAAAGGGGTATGGGCAGGACATGTAGTGCGAAGAGAGGATAACCGATGGTCGCTTAGGGTAACAAACTGGATTCCAAGGGAAGGAAAGCGTAGCAGGGGGCGGCAGAAAGTTAGGTGGGCGGATGAGATTAAGAAGGTCGCAGGGGTCAAGTGGATGCAGCTAGCACAGAACCGGGTTAAGTGGAGAAATATGGGAGAGGCCTTCGCCCTGCAGTGGGTATAGTCAGGCTGATGATGACGATGATGGTAATTACATGACCGCGACTTATTGAATCACAGGTACCCTTGGAGAGTTTCACAATGGTGAGTTGCAAAATTGGCACTGGTAACAGGTGCAGTATGCGTTGTATTTTGCTGATCTCAGAATAAGAGGCTCTGCAACCTCTTCGCAAACAAGAATCCATTTAGACTTAGCCTGAGATGTGGTATGCACAGGTCTATCTTTCTCTCCATCTCCGCCAGCACTGCTGTACTATTCCTCTAAGTATATACACGCCAAGATTCTCTTCACAAGGAACGCTCCAACAAGCGGAGACCTTAATTTAGGAGAAATTTGAAGAACGTGGTTCTGTGACGTAATAGCCGCATTTTTGAAACCGGATTCTTCAAGCGTCCTTTCAGTCTTGGTCTGTTTTAAATTTTTGTTCGGAAAGCATCTGCTTATTTCTGGCATTAGGGAGACAAAACCTGTGCCCTTTGTACATTTTTTTTTTACTCTTGTGGGCTCGCAATTACGTTGCCTTATTCAGGCCCATGCTCAAGCCCGTCACCGCATTTCGTCGTCGTAATAGCCTTCATGAAGATTGCAGTCTGTAATAGGAGCACCGTTAGCGGGCAGACTACAGATTCACCTTTTCTTTTTTTTTTCGTCTGCTCTGCAAGATGATAACTCGTCTGCTTCATTTCGACTGCTTTCGCTTTCCGCATGTGCTCTTCCGTTTTTTTGCCCTCCTAGATAGACTATAAATTAATTTCAGCTTCGTAATAGTCCGTCTCTACCTAGGTACGCAAATTCAATTTGTACCACCGTACTAGTAGTTATTTTGAAAACCTCATGGCACGGATTTTGTGGCAGCGTTAAGAGATTGAGAATGCGTCATTCGATCCCCTTACGGCACGGCTCATCAGGAGTCTTTTTCATTAACGAATTCTGTTTGCTTTCGTGAGTATACATTTCGCACTCATTTCGTTAACATCACTCCGTTTGCTGACGTTAACCGCTAGGAATACACGAGACAAGGTGAGGATGGACGTCATCTTAACGGGCTGCTTACTAATTATTCGAAATGAGCGAAGAATATTCCCCGTCCGGATGCAAGAATGGACCGTGTCGGGAGGCTCGCCCTTTCGTATTATCCATATCCGGGTTAGGTTCATCAGCAGAGGTGCACTTTAGAACTAAGGTAAGCGACAAGCTATGGCTCGAGCGCATAAAATTAACCACAATCAACTCTATAGTGGCACTTAATTTTTGTTGACTTCGCGGTGCGGTGTATGTAATTGTTTAATAGGCATATGGTATTTTGAATCTGACATTATCGCCGTTCTCCCAAATTTCTTACCTGATGCAATATTCATTCTGACTACATCAACTTAGAAGAAGGCCCTTCCCTACATTCGTTCAAGTAATCCGGTCATATGCCAACTGCATCCTTCTAATCTTCAATATCTTCCTAATATAATCTTCCCCCCTACCCGCTGGACGCCGCCTGCTTAAGATTGCCTTCCTATAGGTATCCAGTCCGAATTATCCTTAACGACCATCGGGCCTTCGAGTTACGAGCCCTGTCCGTCTTAATTTCATTTGACTTTCGATTAGATTATCATTAACTCATTTTTTTCCTTATCCACTCCGCTCTCCTCCTTCTCTCTGTTTGCATTATGCCGATGATTTTATTTACATAGCTCACTGCCTTAACCTCATTTCATATACACTATGCAGTGTTCTAACATGATGATGGTTTCTCATTCCATATTCAGCTTTCTTTGTTAGCCTCCGTAGTGAATTTTCGGTGGATGTAGAGAAGTCATTCCGCTACGTTTTCTTTTTTTTTTTTTCGCTGAGGAGTAAAGCGCCTATCACTTTCATTCTTTATTGCGCATATTCTGCCGGTATATCACCTCATTAGCTGCAAGAACGTTGCGTGGTTCGTGTGTTTGCGAGCAGTGTTTCCCTTGTTAAGGACTGCTCCGAAAGTTAACCACATCAACCTCAGTCAGTTGTTGTGTGCTTTTCTTTATTTTGATGTCGACAGCTTTGAATTCGGCACCCTTCTATATTCAGTACTGACAGCCGCGTCCGAGATTACAGAAGATGAGCGAACAACAACAACAAAAAAGCTAAGTTCAAGCAATGAATTAAGGGACTGCTTGTCTAATATTCAAGCAAAGGCGAACAGAAAAGAACAATGCTAGTTATAAATAGTAAAATCACAGGCAAAAGACGTGGCATGTTTAGCGATCCGATTACAATTGCAAGTCTTTGCCCACAGGTGCACAGAGGAAAATGTACAGTGCCAAGAAAATGTGCACTGAGTAAACACACGGTGCATCCCTACCGACGTTTAGTGCATATGCAATTTGTGTAAACGTTTTTTTCCCCCTAGCGTCCTTTATATAATTATATTACATGGGAACACCATGAATAAACCGGGACTCAACTGAACCATCTTCACCACCCATTTTCGTTTTACGGCCACATATCGGTAGTTACAGTTATAAGGAGACCAGGTCTGCTTTAATTACATGAGCAGACGTACACTAATAAAGCAAGTTGACGGTATACGGAAGGGTCTGCTCGAATAAGAAGGAAGTTACAGTTAAATGAACCCCGCCGGGGTGGCGCAGTGGTTACGGCGCTCGACTACTGTTCCCAAGGACGCGGGATCGAATCCCGGCCTCGGCGGCCGCTTTTCGATGGAGGCGAAAAGCAAGGCGCCCGTGTACTGTGCGATGTCAGTGCACGTTGAAGAACCCCAGGTGGTCGGAATTTCCGGAGTCCTCCACTACGGCGTCTCTCATAGCCTAAGTTGCTTTGGGACGTTAAACCCCACAAACCAAACCAAACCAAACCACAAACCAGTTAAATGAGTTCGAAATTAGGAAATCTGGGCTCGAACTGTTGTTGTTTGTGCTGGGAAAGCGTTGGATAGGCTTTCATACGTATACGCAAGAAATATCACATATGCAGCTCTTTCCCCGGACGAAGAGGTCATAGTACACCAGATCCTGTTCCTTCACTATCACTCTCCCTCACGCCCCTCCCTCACCGAGACCAACGTGACAATGCTGTATTTTTATTGCAGAGCAGGTAGTCCCGTTATCTCATAGTTATGCGTGATTATCTTTTATTTTGGAAGCTAACTTTGCTATCACTACGACGAGGAACTAATGAACTTCGCATGACCTACTCGATACACCTTCCGCTGTGAGAGTGACTCGTGTCAAGAAATCGACTCGATGAGTGCCCATGAATAAATAGCTCAACAGCGACTGAATGGCGGCTTGTAAAAAAGCTCGAACTTTGCAGCTTGCAGTCATCGTACAACAACATAGGGTGACATGAACACAGGAACAGTTCGTTTTCGCTCTTGTACTGAGACAACATCCACCATGGTCGGTGGTTGCGTAGGGTCTTCGATCTTCCAATGACTAGCTAGATCAGGCTTGCATACCTTAATTATAATGAGCTCAAACATAATCGATCAAGTCACCCCAAATGCACAAGCGAGGACAAAGCAAGAACCATCCTGCATCACTATAAAATTTTCTAGCATGTTCAATGTTTCTCATTCAGCAGTGAACCGATGGAACCGGCCCATGAGACCTGCAGGTTTTCACTTACCTAGACAGTCGGGTTGGCTACGAAGGGGTGCCAAATTTCGGACGCCGGAACGAAGCCTCAATTTTGTGAAGATTTTGAGGAATGGATGTGACGTCGACCACTTCAGGTGACGACCAGTAGCGTTGCCCTCACGGAACTTCAGGCAGGAAGAGTTTCAGTGTACCTCAGATTCCTAAGGGCTCGCAGTGCAGAGCGACTACTCGGATTCGGGCTTCCAACAGCATCCTCATTGTCGTAATAGCGATGGCAATGTGACTAGAAGCAGGCAAAGGAATAGTAAAAGTGAACTAATTATAAATAAAAATTAAAACGTCAGCTAAAAATAGGCAGCTGTGATTTGTCGTTTGTTCCTTGAACGACTACAGACACCTAATTTTTGCTTGCGTACATGGTTCTCTAAAATTATGCGTCGTATTTAAAATGATGACGTGTCGCGGAAGGAGCTTTTATTTTGTAAAAAATAAAAAAAGAACATGCTTCATGCCACCCGAAAAAGAAACTCTGCTAGTAGATCCACAGTGGAATTGAGGATACATTTTTAATCGTTATTGCATTTTTAATTTTCACCAATGGATAACAGACTAAAGATTATCACGAACGATGCAATGCCCGCTAGAGCCTATCAGGCCGAGGGGGACGCAGTAACAGGTGGACATTACTAGCTAGTCTTGTTTAGCTCCCCGTGTCGGAAAGCCAAAATCATCTTGCATTCTGACAACTAAAAAGTGGTACCATTGGACCAAATACAATGCGTGTCCTACTTGAAATGCCACCCTCCGTACATAGCCTGCATCAGAGGCGTTTCACGCGCTAAAAAATAAACAAACAAGGGATTTTAATATGCCGAGAGCACTGTCTGTGACGGACAGTATTATCAGACGTTCCTGGATACAGGATACTCAGTAAGCCTGTTCAACGTTTCTGGTTAGTCGGTTTCCGGCGCAGCTTATTCAACTCAATTCACTTCGTCTTCCTTTGACTGATTTCGGCGACTTCCTTCTAGAGCTTTGCCTCCAAGATATATCTAGTGAACGTAGAATATTATTTCAGCATTCGTGAATTCCGGCTAGAATTATTTTTTTTTTAAAAGCCTTTTTTTTTTGTGTCTTTCAGAATGAGTGAAGTCCTGTCAGCACAAGTGGACAGGGGTCCACTGCTTTCCTCTAGAACGCTTACAGGCACCTAATTTTTGCTTACTTAAATTAATGCGTTAGACATTAGTATGCATCACCAACACATGATATTCATCTCCGATCGTCAAGTACTTTATAACCGAATATCTACCAAGATGCTCTTTCGGGTTTTAGACCGATAGCTACGACGTGTAGGTCATGTCGAGGATGATAAAAGTGGCAATATAGTCATAAGTGACCATATGTAATTTTCGGTCATTCCGCAGTCGAAGCAGGCTGCCTTGTTGGGTTGTAACGTTTTAAATTACGTATCAGCAATTATGTTGCAGCCTTATTCTTGACTTATGATTCTAACACCAATAATTATACGTCACCGCCATTGTGCATTTGATAAAACCGAAGCCTAGAGAAAATCAATTCTAAAAATAAAATCTACTTAGTGCTCGTTGGCAAACACCACGCCGTAGTTTGTGTATTCCGATGTATAGCTCCTCATTAAAAAAGAAAAAAATATATATAAATGTAGCCTTTCCTGTACATTTAGGCTTTAAGGCGAAACTTATAGTTGTGAGGAAAGCAGATAATAAAGAATATTTTTTTTCTCCGTCACAGCGAGACTATGACGCCTTGCTTCTAGATGTGAAGAAAGCCAGATCACAAAAACCCAAAATATGTTTTATTAGTTCGTTGTGTTGACAAAGGGAAATTAGGGGTGGTAATCATTTCCAACGTTAATGAAATTATTAGAAAGTAGTTAACCACAACATTCAGTAGTTTTCACTAATTATAACGTTATTGTCATCCTTGTCATAATCACCACTATCGCTACTATATTCATTATCAACCAAATACACAGTCATCACTACTATTCTCATTACAAATGTCACTGACTGCATTGTCGATGTCACCGCTACTGTTATGCTCACGCCAGACAAGAATTACGATCGGCTTGTCACAAGCCAGGCGTGGCAGAGTGGCTTGCGCGCTCGGTTGGGGATCGGATGAATAGCTGTTCGAGTCCCGGTGGCGACAGGTCTTCTTTTTCGGGTAAGATTTCCAGCTGACATTTCTTGCGACCGTTACCTGCGGACATTTCTGCCGTATTTCAAATCTGAGGTTGAAAATATTTGCAACTCAAAACCTACTTGAAGTAGAATAATCTACACTTATGGTACAATCTTGGGTAGAGCGAAGATCATTCGCCCTGTTTCGTTATCCGATTATGAAACTGGCCTCTGGAAGCGCCCAGTGCTTGTTGCTGGCCGGTGCCACTGTCAAGCGTGGTGGTGTGCCTGCTGTTGAGGAGCGAAATGAAATGCATTGTTTTTCTAGGTAGTCAGCAAGGTTTATTCAGAGTGGGACGGCTGAGTCCCAGGGACGACCACGTCTAAGCACGATCACAAGGAGGCGGTGGTTTTGAGTAGATTAACTAGAATCTTGGTTTGGACATATTGGTCAGAATGCATAATCATTAGAGGCAGCGCGAACAGACAAGAACGAACTCAAGACAACAGGACTGGCGCTGGTCAGTCCTGTTGTCTTGTGTTTGTCCTTATCTGTCACGCTGCCTCTTATTACTGTGGTGGCTTCAAATCGCCTGGACTAAGGTTTTTGCGTATTAGTGGGCAGATATATGACCAGAAAGCATAACATTACTTACCTTCAATGTGCGTAATATATGTATGTGGTATACTTCGTAAACTGTTTAAGTGAAGCGTTGAAAGAGCACACGCGTTACAGCGTCCAAATTTGACATTATATGCTAGTGATTGAAGAGATGCAGTAAAAGCCATGCCTGTGTATGACGTATATACGTGACATACATCGAATATATATGAAACCTATCTATACACTAGTGCTTTAAGTGAACAAGTCAAAGCACGCCACCAATGACATGGCAGCAATGCGAAAGTTTACTGCTGTACGACCAGAAGGCTGGGTGTATGCGGTGGATGCATGAGTCAGAGGATTAAAACATTTACCGGGCACCGTCCCCCCCCCCCCCCCCCCCCCCCCCCCCCCCCCAGAAAAAAAAAAGACATGAGCGCAGTAGCCAATCTACTGTACACAGGCATGATCAGAAACTGACGCCAATACGTTGAGGTCTCGCTTAAGGCACGAACTGCACGCCCTACTCTACAGAAATTAATTCACTCTGTGAAGTGCTGTGAATGCTGCACAGCAGCAAGTACCATGCAGTACTGAGCTCGGTAAGACAAATTAGTGTAGGCAAGAAAAATAATACAAAGAGGATATATAAAATTAAAGATTCGTCTTCAAGAAAATGGAAAACGGGCAAGCATATGCTTAGCAAGCGTTAGTCGCCAATAGAAGCAATACTTCCTGTAGATAATGCCAAACTATTTTATGGTATTGATTCTCTTGAATTATAAACAATACAGAGAAATAATGGTATATACGTATGTATTTAAATTCGTGCAATGAATTATATACAGCAAAGAAAAATAACGACATATATGTCCATTTAAATACGCCCAACGAATTATAAACAGTATCGACAAATAACGACATATATGTACACCCCTGCGCAAACGTGGAGAGACAAAGCGAACCACCGTAATGATTATTTTTCTGTATAGAAAACTACCCCAGAATAATTTGCTTGGGTAATATGGCAAGCATACTAACATGCTACCCTGTGCATTAACTTGGAAATAACCGCTTCGCCTTCAGAAAAAGCTCGCGTGCAATTTTCTCAAAACGCGTGGTCTCTCCACTTTTGAGTAATGGTGTACATTCAACTATGGGCAATGAATTGCAAAAACGTACGGAGAAATTATATATATATATATATATATATATATATATATATATATATATTAACGCTGGCTTCCGTAATTAAAAGTTGAAGAGAGTAGACACTTCTTAGAGACACATTTATTTGCTGTCGACGTTTCGGTCGGAGCCCGACCTTCATCAAGGCTGTGTTACATCGCTTGCGACTGCCTTTTTAAGCAGTTACAGCTAAAAAGGCAGTCCCAAGCGATACAACACAGTCTTGATAAAAGTCGACCGAAAAGTAAGCAACAAATATATATATATATATATATATATATATATATATATATATATATATATATATATATATATATATATAGATTGTGCGAGCCCTCCACGGATCTTCTTTCATTTGTACATACCATGATCTTCGTCTTCCTCTTGTACATACCATCATCATTGTCCCGCGGCGCCGGCTCCGGCGCGCGCTTGGGTTTTTCTCCATCAGATTAAACGCTGACACGGCATACCTTGCCTTGCCTTCACGACCTTGCCGTCTGGACCTGGCCTTCTTTCACAAGTGGTGGAGGTGAAATTAGATCCCCTTGCTGCCTTGTGCCCTGCCTCTCGCTGGAGCTACGTTCCGGTCGCCGTTTAAACACTACCATCGTCATGTCAACCGAGAGCAGTCCCGACCCGGCCGGACCCTCTACCTCGGCTACACCGCCGCCTCCGATGGTGCCCACACGACAACGCGACCCGCCGCTGTTCGCTGGTCGTCGCGACGAAGACGTCGATGACTGGCTTGACACTTATGAACGCTGCAGTGCCTACAACCGGTGGGATGATGCTTTGAAATTTCTGAACGTATCTTTCTACCTTATTGAGGTCGCCAGAAATTGGTTTATTAACCGCGAGCCCCACACCACAAACTGGCCCACTTTCAAGCAGGAGTTCCGACAGTATTTCGCTGACCCGGCTGTTCGGACGGAGATCGCAAGGAACAAGCTCGCTACCCGCCGTCAAGGTCCCGATGAGTCCTATGCGTCATACATAGAGGCCGTGCTGTCACTCTGTCGGCGTATCAGTCCCACTATGCCGGAATCTGAACGTGTACACCATGTCTTGAAGGGAATCAATTCAATGGCATATAACACCCTAGTTGCCCAAAATCCATCAAGTGTTGATTCCATTATAACGACCTGCCAACGCCTCGACCAGCTACAGTCCTCCCGATTGCAGCCCAGCTTCACTACTGCCCCGACTTCTACTGACCTCGATCTACGAGCCATGATTCGAGCGATAATCCGCGAGGAGCTCCAAGCTCTCAGCCCTTTCTGCCGGCACGGGTGCGATCATTCGTCTCCTCCTAATGACGCCGGCCTCCGCCACATCATTAAAGAAGAGTTGGCCACTATCAACCACCCTGTCACGCCTGATCCTCCTGCACCTCGCCCAGCACCGACTTAGGCTCACGTCACTGCATCCCCTCCTCCTTTTGTTCCCCCACCCCAAGCACCACCCTACAACCACATCAACGCCATGACGACGGCTCAACCGACGCCACCCTATTACGCACCTTGGCGCCCCTCTCGCCCAGTGTGCTATTATTGTGGAATTCGAGGACATATATCTCGCTTTTGTCGCCGACGCATTCAGAATGAGCGACGTGGTTATGACGCCTTCGAAAGTGACACACCTGCATATTATCAGCGACGACCAATTCCTAGTCAACCTCGTCGATTCTCTCCACCGCCGGTATCCTCGTCTGAACCAAGTGGGGCTCATGTATCCCGACGCCGGTCCCCTCTCCCATACCGCCGCACTATTTCGCCACTTCGACCAGCAACAACTGTTCCTGTCCGTAATTCGGAAAACTAAGCGATGCAGTTTCCGGAGGAGAAACTGCACTTTGCGAACTTACAAAAAGTCCTCCTCGTCGCCCGTATAATATGATTTCCGTTTTAGCTGAAGGATTACCGGTCGAAGCTTTGACACAGGAGCTGCACTTTGTTATTCATGCTGATTTGTGCCACCGTTTGCGGAAAGTAACGACACCATATGATGGACCTGAACTTCGTGGAGCAAATGGCGTCCCTCTGCACCCTTCAGCAAAGTGCACAGTTCGAGTTGTTATAGACGGCGTCCGCCACCATGTGCGGTTTGCTGTGCTTTCACCGTGTGCGCATTTGATGATTTTTGGATGGGATTTTTTGTCAACAACTTCAGCGTTAATTTCTTGTGGCGACCGTGTCATCCATATGACAGACAGTGATTGTTCATCTGACATTTCTGCACGGCATCATTTCCTCATTGCCGCAGCTGATACTGTATTGCCTCCACAGTGCCATATGACAGACAGTGATTGTTCATCTGACATTTCTGCACGGCATCATTTCCTCATTGCCGCAGCTGATACTGTATTGCCTCCACAGTGCGAAACACTTATTACCGTTTCTTCCGAACACATCAGTGACGGGGATGTACTCATCGCACCATATCATCGTCATCTTGCCCGTGGAGCTGACCGACGCCACCGTGGAACTGAAATTGTTCATGTATCTCGCTTGAAGCCGTTTGTGCACCGCGGTACATCGGTTGGTTAGGAGCGGCCAGACTGGCCGCTTACGACCCCCCGGGCAGATTGTGTGAGCCCTCCACGGATCTTCTTTCATTTGTACATACCATGATCTTCGTCTTCCTCTTGTACATACCATCATCATCGTCCCGCGGCGCCGGCTCCGGCGCGCGCTTGGGTTTTTCTCCATCAGATTAAACGCTGACACGGCATACCTTGCCTTGCCTTCACGACCTTGCCGTCTGGACCTGGCCTTCTTTCACTATATATATATATATATATATATATATATATATATATATATATATATATATATATATATATATATATATATATATATATATATATATATATATATTCATGCTGATTTGTGCCACCGTTTGCGGAAAGTAACGACACCATATGATGGACCTGAACTTCGTGGAGCAAATGGCGTCCCTCTGCACCCTTCAGCAAAGTGCACAGTTGGAGTTGTTATAGACGGCGTCCGCCACCATGTGCGGTTTGCTGTGCTTTCACCGTGTGCGCATTTGATGATTTTTGGATGGGATTTTTTGTCAACTTCAGCGTTAATTTCTTGTGGCGACCGTGTCATCCATATGACAGACAGTGATTGTTATTGATGACAGACAGTGATTGATGATATATATATATATATATATATATATATATATATATATATATATATATATATATATATATATATATATATATATATATATTATATACATTAAAATACGTTCAAGCTAAGTTGTGTACTATTATTTTATTGCGAAGACATGGTTATAACTCTAGTGCTCACATAGAAATGGATTACAGTTATTCTTTTTATACCTGTGAGAACTAAAGTTCTGCAGTTATTCACAAATAGTACACGACGTGGTGCCTTAGCAAACCGATGATTCGCTGATTGCGCGACTGCTTTACTTCCCTGTTGGCTGCAGTGGTATTCTGGCCGACAAAGATGTGAATGTCGGTCAAGGCTCTCCATGCTTATGCGACGCGTATTTATTTTTGATCTAGGAGCGAACCTTGAAGCCCAAGAACGCAGAGCAATCTTGATGGCGAGAAAACGTATAGCAACGCTCGAGTTGTTTCAAGACCCAGGTTAATAAAAGCAACGCACAAGTTGCACTGGGTGGCGTATATTTTTACACTATATAAGATCGGTTTGAAAACGTCATAAAATAACGCGATGCGCGCATTGCTTCGAACACCGCGAGTACGTACTAACATGATTATGCCGAAGCAAAAATAACGCGAAAATTAAACACAAATAAAAAAACTATGGGCAGTCGAGGACTCCGGTGTGCAGCTATGGGTGTCCTTGGCATCCAAGGCGAACTCCGGAACCTGAAAAACGGACAAAGTGTTATTGTTCGGTAGAAATCAATTGTTACATCTCTCTCTGTGCCCACGCATCTGCATTTCTACACAGGTGCAGATATCCTTCACGTATTGACAAGAAGTAAATGTTACACTAGCACTTAGTCCTCAACTTTAAGCACTTAGCATTTACTCCTTTTATTATTTGCGCTTTCCCAAAATTATAAGTTTCAAAAATGCTACCCTTTACCTCTTACAATAACATAATAATAATAATAATAATAATAATAATAATAATAATAATAATAATAATAATAATAATAATAATAATAATAATAATAATAATAATAATAATAATAATAATAATAATAATAATAATAATAATAATAATAATAATAATAATAATAATAATAATAATATTAAAATAATAATATTTGGTTCACAGGAAAGGAAAGGCGCAGTATACACTTGCTTTGTGGACACCTGAGCCGCGCCGTAAAGGAAGGAAGGAAGGAAGGAAGGAAGGAAGGAAGGAAGGAAGGAAGGAAGGAAGGAAGGAAGGAAGGAAGGAAGGAAGGAAAGTGGCTAACCGTTTTTCCGTGAAATTGGTGAAATAAGATTAACTGAAATGTTTCAGTTAGTCCTATTTCACTAATTTTATGCATGTTGCCGGCGCTTCCACCTTAAGAGAGTATATATTTGGTTGGGAATCTCAGGCTTTCAAGCTTTCCATCATGGCGACTGCACTAATATTCTGTGTTATGCCGCAGCCGCAGTTTATAAACTAAGCCGTATGCATACGGTGCCATAAGAAACAGCTTTAGAAAGCCGTTATAACTTCTGGGGCACGTGAAGTGATTTACTTCACTCACATGCAAAGCGCTCTCGTGAAGACAAAAATAAAAGAGATGGCGACACTTAAACTTCGCCTTCAAGTATATGACGCGATTACGCCAAGGGATCTTGTCTGCGGCTTTACTTGCGGTTTCTCGTTCGCGTCTTCGATGACACAGTTATCAATCCATTAGCATGCGTCTCTAATATACTACACCTTCTTATAAGCATGCAGTATCAATCTATTAAGTTATTCAGTTACCGGTCGTAGGTGACCACTCGACATAAAGAGCCTTGGTTAACCAAGCCGTGCCCGCGTGGCCTATAGAGTATTCTGCCTTACTTGGCATCCAAGAGCACTGGAAGGTGGATTCTTATTCCATCTTCTCATCTCGAAGGGGCGAGTCGTGGTCGTGTCATCGAGGTGATCGTGTGGCTCGTTAAGTTGCACAAATAGTCCAAGAATCGGTACTCGGCCATGTAAGCTGCCAGCTAATACCTACCATCACCATAACCTTGATCTTAGCTGCCTGCGTTTAATGCCAACGCTGGATTTAATAGGTAACGAGGTCTTTAACGCTATACATTTATTACTGACCTAGTTGCAGTATTATACAGAGCAGCATGAAGTAAGAGCGCACAGCATATGCCGGTCAGTCTGGGGACACTTAAACTCCGCCTTTGAGTTCGGTAACGCGACAACGCTAGTAGTTCCCGTCTGCGGCTCCCTTTGTGGACGCTCGTTCGCCTATATGCACTTGGCTAATGGCCTAATTTCTAATCCCTTAATATATGATTTATCAGGGACAATCCTTAACGCATAGCCTTAATCTACTGCATTATGTGCTAGTGCAAACGACACAGGGGCCTGCGTTAGCCAAGGCGTACAAAGGTATCTTCGTGGCTGAGGGGTAGCGTGTGTGGCTGAGGGTACAAGGTCACGGAGGGGTCGACTTTCATCTCATCCTGCCATTCGAAATAATCCAGGCAATTTATCAGCTCTTACCAATTCGGCCACGTCATGTGACCTCGTGAGGTCACGCAACCTGCCTGCCAATCAGTGCTCGTCTATGTAACCTGTCAAGTCTTCTAATACATTCTTTTTCTTCTTCTCTTCTTCTAATACATGTTTTGAGTCAGAAATAATACTTGTGCAATATTACGCAATTGTTAAC
Organism: Amblyomma maculatum; assembly: GCF_055883805.1. Taxonomy (NCBI): domain Eukaryota; kingdom Metazoa; phylum Arthropoda; class Arachnida; order Ixodida; family Ixodidae; genus Amblyomma; species Amblyomma maculatum. The sequence continues at coordinate 18,944,655 of NC_139354.1, forward strand.
TATGCTACGTCTTTTTTTTTTTTTACTTGTATACTTTTTTATGCTGTGCATTTTTTGTATTCTTGTACTCGACCCACTCCCCTCTGTAATGTTCTTACCCTGAGGGTAACAATAAATAAATAAATAAATAAATAAATAAATAAATAAATAAATAAATAAATAAATAAATAAATAAATAAATAAATAAATAAATAAATTATACCTAATGGCAGAGGTAAATGGATCGCGACCTTTCACTCACAGTGTCGAATGTAAGACTGCCAAGGAACCGAAGACCTGACCCACATTTTATGGGTATGTCGACGCATGACAACCACCCCCTCTAATGTCCGTACCGCGGATCAGATAGAGGCACCAATGTACAATCCTAGTCCTGCCGTTCAAGCGGCGATAGTTGCCTGGGCCTCGTGGGCCACCGAGGTTGAGGGGCTCCCCGTCGCCTGATTTGCCAGTCTCTCTACTTAATAATTTCTTGGCGGATGAAAAGAAGGTTTGAGCAGCGATGAAAATTATCGCTCGAAATATATTATATATCTACACACAAAAAAGCGCATAAATGCGACACCGTTAAAGGCCTCGTTATCTTGAAAATGCAGCGTTGTCGACGTTGTTGATCATGAAGATCATTTTTTTTTATGTCAGTTTAACCGCGGGAACGGAACTGTTGCTACAGCACTGCACGATTCATCCAGGTGCTCGCAGTGAAACAATGCGGTCTTTGTTAATGTAGTTTCAATGCATCTTCCGCTTGAAATCCTGCTATCTTTACGCTATTCCAAAACCGCCGATCCACACTAAAAGTATGGCGACTCATTTAGTGAGGTTACACTGAACCTGAATTAGGTGAGCTAGCACTTCGGGTTCCACTTCGATTTTTGTTCCAGGTCGCTCTTACTTACTGGCATGCAGGTGTAATCTACTAATTATCAGGCGAAAGATCATCCTAACTTCGTCCTTGGAGAAGACGGCCTTTCCATTTGAGAGACACTTAGTGCTAGTGTGCTAAAGTGTTGCGAGTAGTACTCATTTCTAACAGTTCTAGAGAAGCAGGAAGTCGACTCGTTCGTCCTGATGCCGACGTTCCACTTGCAGAAAAAGAGTGCATAGCGAATTCCTACGGACACGTCACGTTTCGGAAGTCCCGTTTTTAAGGCGATAACCTTTAATGGCTCACGCTCGCGGATCGTGTCCGTCCGCCCGTGCGTCCGTCCGTAACGCTTTCGTTACGTTGGAGGCGGTAGCTGGCAGCTGACATGGCCGAGCACTAACTGGACGTAGGGCTTCCTGACATTACGTTTGGCAGGAGCTGCCAACTCAAGCCTCTCCTTTCATATGGGAGGGTGATATCACAATCAACCTACCAAAACATTTGCATTCACGTTATCCCTAGGCCACGCAGGTACGTTCTTACGACTCAATTAAAGCGGGGCTTTACTTGTTGGCTTGCAGCTTACGCTATTACGTCATCGCGAAGTAGGGAGTGAAAAAAGAGAGAAAGAGATGCCGTTGTGGAGGGCTTCGGACTACCTCGTGATAGAGGCTTTCACCTCATAGCAGTTTAGGGATCCAAAGTGTCCCCTAGAATTTTTTACCCCCTTTTTACCTCTTAGGCAAATTATCGACATTTGTTCACTATCAAGTCAATGTGAAATACCGTTTCAAAGAGGCCTGTACTTGAACATGGCTGATTCATTATAGCCATATCTTCGTAGACCGCTCTATAAGCGACGCACCCTTCATCTTCCCGGAGTAACCGCACAGACTGCGGTCACGGTAACACGCTGGACCGACTTGGAGGCCGTCCGGCTACGCTGGCTGAGCGGGTCCGGGGCAGTGGCAAGAGAGACGGCTTGCGCCCCTTCCACAAATGCCGGTGCTGGTAGAAGTCCGAGATATCGGGCATCGGGAATTTGCTGCATTGGAACCGGAAAAGAAAACAAAAAACAAATATGCGATTCCCCTATAGCTGAGTTCTTTCGTGGCTGCTTCTTTTGCTACCTGGTAGCAGGCTGCACTTTAAGTCACTTTAATATTAAAACAGACGTTTAGTTCAGGGTTTAGCAGCTTCGGTTGGTAGATTTGTCAAGAACCGCAAACGCAGAGGAACATCAATTCATAATTAGCTCTATTGGTCGCATAATATCGCCATGCCACTGCCATGTATTGGTGTTCTATTTCAGGCGGGAAATAAGGAACCACCACGCCCTAGGAGGTCACCGAAATCACTGTGACTCAAGATGGCGTTTCCTGGCCGAGAGGGCACTACAACCGCCTTGAAACGGAGACGTTACCAGTCTACACGTGATGCGTTCCCCTTCAGTGTCCAGCATTAGCCGCACCTTGCGTAATGAATCGCTGGCACTTACGCTCACCACTTGTTAAGTGCCTTAAGTCGCACACATAACTCATCGATTCCAAATACTTAGCGGAGACACTCACATGCTGCCAAACTTCCTGTCAATGACGATGAAGGCCAGGCCAAGCGCGACGCACAGGCAGCCGACGCAGACATATGCGATCGCGATGAACGGGTTGCGGGATCCCATCCACGACGCGTTGGACAGGATCAGCCGCTTGGTGCCTCCGAATATCGTCACCGGGTATCCTAGACGAGTGACGGCTCAGGAAAATACAAGTGCGGTAATGATACCTACTCAAGGTGAATTAGGTGGGACACTTAAACTTCGCCTATGAGGGCATGACGAGATAGCGTAGGCTAGCTACCACCCGAGCCCTGTTTTAACCAAGCCGCACAAACGATACTGCTTGGTCTAGGGTAACGTGAGTGCGACGATCCTGGCTGGTTGATTCTGATATCACCCTCCCATATGAAAGGAGAGGCCCAAGTTAGCAGCTCCTGCCAGACGTAAGGTCAAGCAACCCTACTTCCAGTCACTGCCCAGCCATGTTAGCTGGCAGCTAACGCCTGCCAGCCCCACGCTCGTGATTTTTCAATCACAAAGATGATGCCGGATTTTCTGGTGAACTGCGTCTTAAACGCTGTAGCGTTAAAAAAAAAAAGAAAACTGTAGGGGGACACTGAGGCCCCGCCTTTCGGGTATGACGCGATAGCCGAATATGTTAGTCTCTAATTACACATGACTATTAGCATGCAGTCGTAAGGTACCAGTTTACTAACGACATACATATAAACACCCATTTTTCTCAAGCTGCGCAAGGGTGGCTTGCAGAATCCAGTGGGTAATGTGTACAACTCACAATGCAAGCGTCCTTGGTCTGAATCGCAACTTAGAATTATTAAAAAAAAATTCATTTTTAGGAAGTCATACTTTTATAAAGTAAAAAAGTTAAACCATTTGAGAAATGCTGTGATCATTAATTCCCGCTGCATGACGTTGTTCCCCTTCCGCGCGTGACGTCACGTTTGACATGAACCTCCGGAAACTCCAGCGAGGTCATGCGCTTGTGATGTCATGACTCTGTCGACCAATCACGATTTTTTGCTCACGGCAAATTCCACCGACGCCGGCTTTTATACGACACGGATCTTTAACGCCGTCGCGAATAAGCACAACTCCTTCTCTTGACTTCTTACCGGCGGATTGCATATCATTCTGCCAATTAAGACCACTTCACACGTGTTAGGATCACGTTTGCTGCTAGCACCACTGTCTGTGCTTTGCCTTCCTATTCCTCTCATAGTTCAGTTGCCTGTACGGCTGGCCTCGATTCGAGTGGTATGCAGTTTTTTCGCTTTATATACGAAGTCAATTTTTGCAAGCTCCAGCAGGTCCTGTCTGTGTCCGGTGTTAGAGTGCGGAACAATGGCAAGGATACGGTAGTGTATCTCGAGAAAGTACTCCCCTCGAGGCATCACTTTGGAGAACTCGGCGTCGCTGGCAATGCGTCCGTACAGCTTGCGCAGCGACGGGAAGGATGCTGTGCGCATCCAAACGATGAACGCCTCGTTCTGCAGGCCGCCTGGAATCTGGTCCACGGGTAGGTGCCAGTTGGGAGGCTTGATCGTTCCCGTCAAGTCTGCACGTACAGTTCCAGTGCACTTGCAAGGATGCACGCTCATACACTCGCTACAACGTTCCTAGTGTTGCAGACAAGGGCATTTCTCTGAGCAACATTCATAAACAGTTAGACGGTATATTGGAAAGCTCGCTAGTCCGCGCCTAGCCGGTGCTTTGCGGATTATTGTGAACTACACACGAAAAACAAAGTTCAAAATTTACTTCGTGAAACTCGGCGATAATGGCGCTGCTACTGATATGAACTTTACTGGGAGCGTGCAGAAAGTGAACACATCGTGGTAGCAAAAGAGCAAGTAATCAAAGCCTAACGAGCAACACAAATAAGGTAAACGTTTTATGAGAAAAAAATTACCGCCCTGCATAGGAAGTACAGGGGGGGGGGGAGGGGGGGGGGAGGGGGGGGGCAAAAGTTCCCAGGCCACAGGGTCTGCTTCTGAGCAGTATAGTAGGACAGCTACAACGGCCCCAAATCCTAAAATACATGTGGAGGGTAGAAGAAGCAATATTCTAACCTCTGATATCATTTATAGCTTTAATGGGATTTTATTTATTAATGGGATCTCACGTGTCAGAATATGCTGACCAGAAGCAAAACCTGCGGCCTGGAAACTTTTAACCGCCCTCCCCTTCCCCCCTGTACATCGTGACTGGTGTTGCGGAGGAGCGCTAATCCTAACTTAATTTAAATTAAAATTAATAAAATGAAAGATTAAATTTAATGCAAAATAAGTTCAATTTTAAATTAAATATAAATAAAGTTTGAAACTCAAAACTAAAACAAAAGCTTTAAGTCTCAGGTAAAAGCAATAGCTTGAAACAGTTGGCACAAACGCCGACACAGGAAATTGTAGTAATGATCATATAAGGTTTTCCCTTTAGTAAAAAATATTAACATAGTTGAGGGTTTCTTATTCAACGAAAGAGGCTGGAACAGGCAGGAATGTGATGCGTACTGTTCGAATTCCTGAACTTCCGCTCACGGTCCGAAGGCCAGGAGATATTGACGGACGATACCTCCACGTCGCGATAGTTGCCGGGGCCAATCTTGTACCTGATCTTAAACGTATCTGCGAGCACGAAAATGAGAGACACTTAGGCATAAAAGAAGTCAAGGCTTGGGCATTTGGCACAAATGACAACAGTCGTCTCCGTGACTTCGGGCGCCTTGGTCACCAGCATGACGATTATCTCTGCAACTTCCGCCGTAAAACGAGCGACAGATTCCATTGGGTTTTCAGTCCAGAGTCCTGACGAAGGTCCGTATGCCGACCGGGCGTCGTTTTCAGAAATATCATCTCCCTGACCTTGAGTCATCTGATTGGTGGAAATGCCGGAACCGGGAGTGGTAGTGACATCCAGTTCAGGTGCTTCCACCAATCCGATGACTTCAAGTCAGGGAGATAATGACACTTTCGATAACGATGCGAACTCGAAATATGAACCCTGGAATTTTTTTTGTTTTTTTCAGTAGCGTCAGACGCTTAATGTCTGCAGGATGTTGAAGAAAATTAGTATTCCTATCCCGCCCTGCGATGTCGGCAGCGCCGTAAGTGCAAACATGGCGGCACCGAAACGCAAACAGTGCGGCCTGAAGACAATTTTTTACGGCTGTATAATGGCATATACCATGAAAGCCAAGTATTTTCCTCACAACTTGTGACCGCCGCATATAGGCTTGTTGGGAGTGCCCCAGAATGCGTAGTCGGTCAGTTTCGACTTCATATAAGTGAGGCCCCGAAATACCTCATGCTGCAGTGCCGACAAGAATAGTGGTTTTGAAAATCTAAACACTTTTGTTGTTTACTATAGGCTACATATTAGAGTCATTTTTAAAGCACACCAACTACCCTAGAGTAATAATACACGATACCATTGGAGGTAATGGAGATTTGCTACAGTGGTGTAACTTGTGTAGGTTGAAAAGTTCCCTCTTAATATCATTGACTGTGCACACTTAAGGACAAAGACTTCTCCCATAGCCTTCCAATTATTATCGTTCTGTGGTATCTGCTGCCAAATTCATCCAAGTATAGTTCCTAACTTAATCAAATACCTAACTTCCTGCTACCCCTTCTACGGTTGCCTTCACTTGGAATCCAGAAAGCTAAATGGCCATCGGTTACATTAACCTCAAATTACATGCACTGCACACGCCCATTTCTTCTCCTTGATTTAACCACATCATCAATACATCATGTTTGTTCCTGAGCCACTCTTTTCACTTTCTGGCTCATTGTTGTGCCTACAGGCCTATCAGTTTTTGTTCCATAGCATATTGTTTTCAATTTAACAGGAACAACTTTCGTTAGCGTCAACGTTGCTCATAGACTGTCCTCTTCATGGACACTGGGAAACTGCATTCACATCCTGAAAGCACATACCAAATGTGCTCTGTCCCATTCGTATTGCTCTAGTTATTACATTGTTTCGAGCTCTTTATTTAGCCCATTCACTCTCAATACCCAATCCCTCCGTTTTCATAAACCCTGTGCCACTGTTACAGTATAGCCCCCAGCCTCATCCCTGCCGATCGCCGCGTTCAACTGGCCCATCAGTTCTCCATGCTGTGTTTTTACTTTACTCATTCCTGGTTCCACATCTTTCCTGAAGGAATAGAACGGTGAGCTACAAACCTTCCAATAATTACACAGCCAAAGCGTTATAAGTTCAAAGTTAAATAAGTATTATCAGTTACCCAACCTGCTTGTATATGTCTGATCTGTATTCTGATGCCCATCACCTCTGCTAATGGTATATGCCGATTAGTGGGCTCTGTTAACTAAACATTCCCATTTTAAAAACTACGGACAAACTTAAGTAAAATCGTGTATAATCTTGGGCGTCTGGCGTCAACAGCCCAGCAATGGAAAGACCCGCAGCGTCGAGCTTGTCATTTACACTAAGAACAAGTTATGAGGCGGAATGCAAATTGTCGGTGAAGTCAGGAGCAATTCCATCGTTTTAGGGAACTGCACCTGGTAGCCTCGGCGCTTTCACTACCTGCCGTCATACCAGTTGAAAAGCTCCTTCAAACCCTGACTGTCGCCTGGGGTCACTTCGCAGAGGTGCAGCCAGGAGCGGTAAGCAGATATATTTAGTGTATCGTGACCCGCTATCCACCACCGTGACACTCTACCGCGCGTGGGTGGGGCACACAAGCTGATTGGTCCTGACGCGGCAGGTCTATATGCCGACATTCAGTATGTGGCGCCATATATCGGCACAAAGGAGATCTGGGCATGCCCAACGGAACGCGCGCTGGCGGATCACCCTAGTGGATCGCTGATCACGGTAAACTAAAGCTCTTTAATAAAAGAAAGGGGACACAAGTTCCCCCTTTAAGGAGCGCACGTGACCTGACATATGTCACCTGCGAACTGCCACCTGATAGAGGCATGTTCGTTATTTTTCGCTCATTGTGCCAGCAACTACTACTACTACACCGACACCATGGCCACCCGCTGAATAAATGCCTTAACTTTGTTGTTGCTGCGTTAACAATTGTCCCTGGCCGTCGTCCCTGACGGTGTGAAATGCGCTGCTCTATTGCACACTTCTCCCTGCTCTCGTGAGTCGCATACACCTCCATACCATAGAAGGGAAGTGAGGCCCAGTTTATTGTCACTAATCCGCTTCTCAAAGGCTCAAGTTTTCGTAAACGCTGAACAAACCCGACCAGACGGACCTCAACGTTGAAATCAATGAGCTGCTTGCTTAGGTATTCTAGCCGTCGAGACTCTTATCTATGCAGTTTTAATTCTGTCCCTGTTTCACTAATTTTGATTTCATGTACACTTTTACAGAGTTTATATTACTACTCACTCAGCTTCAGGCAATTGCCGAATTAAGGCCGAAGCAGACCGCAAAATTTGTATAGGTGGTTCCCAGGGCCAAGTTGCCCCCATGTGTGATCAAATAATTGTGAATGTCATTATGGTAACCACGCCGCGTTAACGATAGAAAGGAAGAATGCGGTCACCGTTGAAGAGGCTATTAGCGATGGCGCCGCAGGGGAACACGACGGAGCCCGTCTTGTGGTCCACGGCGTACGGCTTGCACACAGAGCGGACGCTACGCGGGTATCCCAGCAGCTGCTTATCGTCGCGCGACTGGACGTAGAAGCGGAAGTTCTGGTAGTAGCTGGTCAGGCCATAGTACACGTTCACCGTTTGCTGCAAGACGAAATTAAAGACTGACGAAGTTGCTGCGGTCACTTTCGTTCTTCAAACTGTCACTTGAAAAATGGGAACCGTTATCATACCTGTGCAGTTGGTGAGCTCTCGTGAGCTTCCCCTAGGATAAATATAGCTTATCGAGTGTCCGCATTCAGAGAGAGAGCATTTTCGAAAGGTAACAGAAACTTTTCAGGGTAACTTCGGCGACGTTTAGGGAACTTATAGACCCTATAATGCTGTGCTCGTAGTGTAGTGTCATGCATAATACTGTAGAGCGCATCAAGTGCAATATAATTCCTTCAGCGTTCAGTGTACCTATATAGTGAAGCCATCTGGTTGGGTTGGGTTGGTTCACAGGAAGGGAAAGGCGCAGTATCTGTCACACTTGATCTGTGGACGCTTGAACCGCGCCGTAAGAGAAGGGAGGAAGGTGGGAGTGAAGGCGGAAAGAGAGAAAGAGGAGCCGTAGTAGAGGGCCCTACGGAGTAATTTCGACCACCTGGGGATCTTTAACGTGCGATGACATCACGCAGGACACGGACGCCACTTCGTTTCGCCTCCATCGAAACGCAGCCGCCACGGTCGGGTTCGATCCCGGTAACTCCAGCACAGTAGTCGGGCTTCTTACCACTGCACCACCCCGGCGGGGCAAGCCATATAAGCGCAGTAGCGTTTTTAGTGCAAAATACTATATATAAGTGTTATGTATTACGTATCGGGCCTACAGTCGAATTCCGATACAATGAAGTTCACGGGACGTGCGTGGGAACTTCGTTTTCGTTCAAAGTGACAAGAACAGTAAAAAATTCGCTGGGTATTTCACGAAAGCACACCGAACTATAACCCAAGAACATATCAGGCTGCTCTTTCTCTCTTTCCGCTTTCACTCCCACCTTCCTCCCTTCCCTTACGGCGCGGTTGAGGTGTCTAGAGAGACAAGTGTGACAGATACTGTGCCTTTCCCTTCCTGTGAACCAATTAATTATTACACCCTTCTTCTGATAGGGAGAGGGCTAGGGAACATGTTACTCCCTTTTTACTCCCTTATAGACATATACGCATTTGTGCCACAAGTGTATCTTTCTCTAGGTTTTACAGCGGGAACTTACACGGAAATCTTCGGGGAGCGTGATGATTTCGTAGCACACGCAGCTCTTGCTGGGCTCCCTGGCGATCACCGCGGCGCAGGTTCTGTTGGTGTTCACCTGCTTGCACTCGGTGTAGTCGAACTGGTACTCCTGCAGCCGACTGGTGGTGAGGAAGACGGCCACGCCCACCGGCACGAATATGAAGCCGGCCAGCAGGAAGGGCAGCGCCGCATTGCCCGCGTTGAACACGGGCGTCCACCCGGGGATCTTCTGCTGCCAGAAGGGCCGGTCTGCACACGAAGGGGGAGTAAAAAGGGAGTTAATAAAACGCCCCACCGCGGGTTCACAAATAATTCAAAAGTACTCCGTCTTGTGAGAGTATGTTACCAGAATGGTCGCTTTATGCCTTTGTCTATGCTCGAAACTGGGGTTTAAAATGATTTTAAAACACTCCGTCACTTCCAAATACAGATGACGAAAGCTATTTTCTTCGAGGAGGGGAGGAAGTAGTATTGTAGATTAGTTAAGTTGTGACGCAGTGTGAGCAATACGAGCAGTACCTTCTCGTTCCTTAGAGAGGGACCTAAATGTGACAGAGAATATTATTCAAAGCACTATAAGGGACAAAAGTGTGTGGACCATACAAACTGCAACCAAATCACACAACTTTCATACTGGTCAGTAGTCTCGGATCATACCTGTCGATGTGAAAGATCATTTTAGTTCTGTCACGTGTTAGATAAATAAGGTGATAGTTTATATTGAGCTTGTAGTTCAAAATTGTCTGACCTTCGGTCCAGAGATCTTTGTCCCCGAAAGTACATCCTCGGAAAGTCGGCGATTATGTTCAGTGTAGCAATGTTCTGTAAAATGGGCAAGAAATTTTGCCCAAATCTGCGACAGTTTTCAGGGTCAGATATGTAGCAGACTATGCTGTGTTAGGTGGTCATGGGCACACATGTAATTTTTTTCGGAGCCATAGAATATTAATACTTAACCAGTCACACGATCCTTTAACTATAGGTCATTGGAGTACGAACGGTAACGGCGACATCTACTATGGTCATGCAATAACGTCATTCAGTGCGAACGAAGCGAGCTCCAAGAAACCAACCGTAACTAGTGACGTTTTAAAAGCCGGCTACAGGCAATGCACATGCAAGCTTTAGGCGTATACAACATGCAGTAACAACTGCGTGTGAGTTCATGTGCTATACTGAAAGTTAGTCTCCGACAGTAAACGGTATTATGCTTCCTATGTCTACAGCCCCGCCACAGGGATGCAGTGGTTAAGATGCCCGACTCCTGTGCCGGAGTACCCGGGTTCGATCCCGACCGCCGGCGGCTGGCTGCGTTTCGATGGAGTCGAAACGCAAAGGCATCCGTGTGCTGTGCGATGTCAGTGCACGTTAAAGAACCCCAGGTGGTCGAAACTTCCGGAGCCCTCCACATAGCCCGAGTCGCTTTGGGACCTTAAACACTACAAACTAAACAAACCAAAATTCTTATGGCAGCAAAGGTTTAAATTAGTTTCGTGCAAATTCAACTCAGTGGCACATTTTTGTGAGTTTTCGAAAAAAAGAGCCAAGGAGTCCGAATTTTCAAAGTGAGCACAGCGAGCTTGTATGTACATACGTTTCATAATATATTAAGATGTGCGAACCTCGACCTAAGGTCGCTCTTTGAGCCACTCTCCTGAAGTAGCCGGCAGCCAGGAAGATGATCCACATTCATATAAATTGAATCTCAAAGCAAATATTTGGTATTTTAGTTTTTGGAAGCAATCAGAATAATCAGTTCCCTCGCAGATTTTGCTCCAGCGCTGCTAAAGTTGTGACGTCAAACATGATGCAACAACAATAGTCGAGAATCGCCTGTAGAAACCAACATATAGTTCTCTCTTTCCTTTGTGAGTTTTTGATTTTGTTCTGGTAACGTTGATGTGTATTTCATTGTTTATAAACAGCCGTAAAAAAGCGCTCTAAAGAACAGACGCGGACGGAATAACTTGTAGAAGAATGCGATGCTACCTTATTTGTTTTTATGCGCCCATCAGTCGCTACGGATCAACGATTTGCATAAACTTGAACCCTTATAATAACATGCTTCGCCACATATATTATATCCTTTCCGGAGCTTTGAGTCATCTGACATATTTTTCGAGACGCGGCTTTCTCCCTATAATGCTCTCACAACATCCTAAAGCACTGTGTGAAAAAACGTATTCCCCACGACCTTCTGTACTGAAAGTTCATGACAATTAATTATTTATTTATTTATTTCCAAATACTGCAGACAGCAGCGCTGCCCAAGCAGGAGAGGGGTTATATGTTCTGCAATAACAGTTCAGCAAACATATTTTCATTGGTGCATTCAACAATAAATTGAGGCAAACAGTTCCACTGATGTGTTGTGAGGGGAAAGTATGAATTCTGGTAAAGTTTGGTCCTGGCGAAATATGGGCTTACTACTTTGGAGTGGTTCAGTCTACTAGATCTATGGGGTGCAGCAAAATATAGACATCACGTGACAAACCAGACTTGTTGTTATACAGCATGTGAAAGAATTTCAGCCTAGAAACCTGACGGCGTACTTTAAGGGGTTCAAGCTTAAGCTGACTCAGCATGTTAGAGACCGAAGATGTTGAACGGTAATCAGAAAAAATAAATCTGGCTGAAAGACGCTGGATGCGCTCTAGTTTGATAATGTCTTTATTATAGCACGGGTCCCAAACTACCGACGCATACTCGAGAACTGGTCTGACTAGAGAGCGGTATGCTTCAAGTTTGACGCCACGAGTAGCGCCTTTTAATTTTCGGCGAAGAAAACAAAGCTTATTGAATGCCTTCGTGGTAATATTGTCAATGTGGGTGTCCTATTTGAGGATGTCTGTAATCGTTAACCCTAGATATTTAACAGCTGAAACAGAATTAAGAAACTGATCCTGTATGTGATAGTTGTAACCAAGGGGCTTCTTCTTTCTTGTTATTGACATAGATACAGTTTTTGCAAAATTAATCTTCATACCGCTCTCCTCACACCAGTCCGCAAGTTTACAAAGGCTTTCATTCAACACAGTTTGTTGTGAAGCACTGTCTATGACACTGTACAAAACACAATCGTCGGCAAACAATTTCACGCTTACACTTTCATCGACGTTTTCCGCAATGTTATTGATATAAATTAAAAATAACAAAGAACCTAGCACAGATCCCTGAGGCACTCCGGTCAATACAATTACTAACCCTTTATTCAGAAAAAGTTGAATTACTGATTTCAAATAGATGAAATATATATTTAAAATTTAAATTGAAATTGTACCTCATTTGATGCATGTTCTATAGCGATTATAAGTACAGCAACAACATGAAAGTGTCGGCGCAAGATGCCCCGTTTCAAAATGGTCATCAATTATCGCTTGAATTGCTTCAAATATAAATTCCAGCCTTTTTTACCTTCTTTGACTCCTCTCGGGCGGGGAACAACGGCCGATAAAAAAAAAAAAAAAGGCTCTCTGACGCTCAGTGAGAGTAAGGAAGAAAAATGCGCCAATTTATTCTAGGCTGCTTTTTTATTCACGGACTTGCATAGGCAAAACAGCTGACGCAAGCTAATGTTTACGTAAGTGCTAAGAGAAGTAAAAAATTGCACACGTTGATGCTAAGTAAATATTTGCTTTGCGAGCTTTTTTTTTTTTAAATCGGGATACCGCAATGCGTGTACAGAGGAAAGAATCAGCGGAGTGCTTTGAAGGAATGTATATTGCATAACACCTTTCGGGGCTCTAACGGGTCTCTTTATCATGCTTCTGCAGCAGTGTGTGAGACTGCAGTGTTCCAGTCTGCCCTTTCCAAATTCCAGTGGTAGAGAATATTGTGCGTCGTTTTGTGTTGGTGTTTTGATGCGCATCACAGAAGAAATGGTTGCCAACCGAAGAGCGGAGAGCTGTGGCGAATAGTACGTGTGGATAGTTTTACGCCTTATGTTTGAAAAACGGATTCGCTCCAGGTATTGACGCAGCTTCGTGGTGGTGTCCTGAACGGAAACACATGCGCAATTCGCAAATCTTTTAAGGACCGCGACGCGAACGGTGCTTCTTAACGCTAAAAAAACTGAAGCGCCTGGGAACTTGGAGGGGCGCAAAAAACACTTGAACAAAGAGAATCCTTTGGAATGGCTTTCGCTGCTTTTAATAAGTGCGCCTGAAAAAACCTGTAAGGAGAAGGAATCAAGCTAGGAAGAGACTGTTTTCAACGGCTTAAAGCTTCGTAAGACACTTTCGGTTCTCGAAAGCCCTAACAAAGAAAACGAGCGGTCCCTAAGATACAAACACGTTCGCCAGGATTTGATCTAGTTGTCCACACTTGAGCACAGCACGCGTATCGAGTGTGCACTTTTTATTCAGCCCAGATAATTTTAGCATCATTAAGATCCCTACAATGGCATTGTATTCTGAACGCATCGACGGTACATAACCGTCAGGTTTCCTGTCTTAAGCGGTGGTCTTCTGAACAGGCGATAAAAGAGGAATTCTGAAATGGGCGAGTGTTACCTCCACCTTTGTAGTGGGAACTTTTTTGCAGACATCTGTTCGGTTGGCATGCGGACATAAAGTTAAGAAAGTAGTGCTCCGTCTAAACGTCTGACGAGAAGAAACTTAACGCTTCAGGCTGGCTTGAATCCTTTGTAGCTTACATGATGGAGAAAATAAAAGGTGAGTGTTTAAAACTATGTCCAGTACATTACCCCGATCACAGAAATAGGTCATCGGCAAGTGACACATCTGAGTAGTGCGCACCATACGTACGCACACTGTATGTCCTTCGCAACGCGGCAAGGTCTTGCCAGGCTGCTTTGCGACGTATATATGCAGCTATGACCACCGTTACCATCACCACGTAGCCTCATATTTCGATACTACCGCGATCTTACACCGGAAGTATCAAAGGCACTTCGCCAGTGTCTATATACTAAACGGAGAATATGGCGATCACCACTGTGCACTACTTATACAATTTTCGCCACGCGGTACATCTCATCGCCAGCCCCCGCGAACATGAGCTGTGTGCGCTATCTGGACCTGTATTATAAAGCACTTCTTTCTAATGTAGCAATGCATTCCGAGGTTTGAGCACACAACTGTTACTTACTTTTCCAACACACTTCCTCTAAAGAGCTCATAAAGTACTTACGTTTAAGCCCAAGACATTAAATTTCTTTGGAAGCGTATACTTCGTGTAAGGTCATGAGATATACAAGAAAGAAAATTTGAGTAACTTAATTGTATTAGTATTTTACATGTAATAAGACGAAATTGGTTTGTTCTCTAACTACGTTTCCTCTTGGTGCATCATACCAAGAAGTATTCCATAATTAAGCGGGGAAATAAAAAAATAGATTTTTGCAACAAGTGTTCTTCTCACGCATTATTTCACTTCTTTACGTGGCCAAGCAGTGTGTACGCAGATCCTTAGCCGGGTGCCTAGGTTATCGGCACATCCGCCTAAGCATGCTCTATGAGTGTCGCTGCCATCCGGAGGATTCGCTTGCTCTCGGTGGTGGCAGTGACAGCCGGGAGTGACGCTATAAGGCTGAGGTTTCTACCACCCATATCATTCTGCACAAAATATTTGAGTTCGATGATGACCTTAATACCTACCAAGATATTCTAATACAAATTAGGCAGATCAGTATTTCCGTAACCGTGTAAGCAACTCACCAAAAACGAGGAGATTATGTGGCGTAAGCTACAAACTGGAGTATTCCCGAACCGCCAACTTTACAGCAAGTGGCACCCGGAAATTTTAGCCTCAGGTGCAAACGATGCGATGACATAGCTGACATGATCCACATGGTATGGAAGTGTCCTAGATTTGGAGAAGCTGACAGAACAGATGAGTCCTGCGAGGCACTACTTCTCCAACAGGACGAGAAAGGGCAACGTGCAGTCATCCTTCTCGTCCTGGCCGCAGCTCAGATCGAAGAGATCCAGGTTGACAGCTGAGGGGGAGGACAAGGCCGGGACAGAGCTGCGCCTCGGATCCTCGCCTACCTTTTGACGGGTGCCAATAAATGCTATTTCTCTCTCTCTGCTGGAAAATTCGTTCCTTCGAGCGCCGAAATAGTCCGAGGTGGAACAAAAACTGATGCTGACAGCACAAATACAAAATGTGTGCACAGTCCCGGCCAGAAACGAGCAGTCTACCGGAATTTCTTTGCCACGCCACGCAGTGTAGGTAACTTCATATCAGCATTACTGCACAGGTATGTAATTATTGGTACCCGCTTTGTGTAGTGGTGACGGTGAGTGTCATTTTTCTATTAAATTTAACTGGTTTTATTTTGCACGCTTTTTACCCAATTCTCTTTTTGTTTTAATCACTGAAAACTAGTTTTCATGTTCTAAGCAATATTTCACGCTCTCTCATGTTTCGCGTTATTCGTCCATTCTTTTTTCCAGCAGTAGGTTCGCCTCTACTACAGATATTAATTTCGCTTTTACTATCACAAAGTTCAGAGCTACTGGAAGGCGCCAACTTCCTTTTTTAAAATCCCGAAGTATGGCTTTGCAGTCTAGCAGCACATATTTATTGTTTTCTCAAATTGCTCCGGCATACAATATATCCCTGTTCATGTTTTGTTTCTAAATTGCGGGGTGATCTAGCCTTAAAGAGGAGGGAGCTGCATCTTGGATGTCATACAATATCTTTTTTGTTCTTGTAATGTCACAGTTCAGATTTTCTATCCCCACTTTGTCGGCTTGGTTTTGCGGATCTCCTTTTTTATGTTCTTGATAAAATATTCTCTCCTCTGCTGCTGCTTGCGTGGTTTGCCGCAAGCTTTCGAATTTCCATCATGCGGTCGCGTTGTGACCGACCGTAGTACAAATACTTGAAGACTCTCACTGCCAGTATCTCATTAATTTTTTGCAGTCTTTCCTCGAACGATATTTTGCTATATGCTTTAATTGCCTCAAAGGGCGGCCAACCTGTATCGCCGTGAAAAGCTTCATTTACTGCTTCTTTAAGGACCCATAAAGCTAGTTTGCTCACCATTGTTTGGTTAAAGTTTAGCTTACCTACTAAATTTCATTTGCAGCACAGCGCCATATTCGTCAAAATTCAGTTCCGGAACCCTTACACCCTGCCCTACAGTCGACGTAATACTTCGTATCTGTATATCTCTACAGGGCTTCATGCAATTCATTATGGCTGCGTTCGTTTATCCTATCGCCTTGGGATGTTATTCGTGGGTCTTTATATTCCCCGTCTTCATCGATCAAGACGCCGAATACAAATAGAATGTTCGCTGCTTTTTGCCCACAGATATCTGAGATGACTTGAAACTCTCTTTAGCTGTCTTCAAAAGAGTACTGCATCAGCGTACACAAAACCAGGAACATATTAGACAACCGTTAGTCCTCGTCGGCTATGCGTTAAATTAAACCAAACTATAGTTTCGTCTAGCTAGGCTTGAGACATTGCTGCATAAATTATGAACAGGAGCGGCGAGAACTAAAGACCTCTCTAGTCAAAAACCTTTCTATGTTCACTTTCTTTGCCCTATTCAGAATTTGCAAGTCTATATATCCTATAATATCCCCGCACACTGCGCTTATAAGCTTTGTTACGTCGGTATATAGCCATTTTTTTATCTTAGATATAGCTCCAGAGTAACTCTGGGCTCAAATATTAATATGCTCCTTTCATTCCGAAAAAAGCTAATCATAGCGACCTCTTTTGCGTCACAGCTATTTAAATACTGTGTTACTCCAGGTTCTTCTCCATATGGCTGCACTGCCTAAAACGATTCTAGGGACCTCTCAGTACTCCGTTCCAAACTATCCATATCTGCAGCTCAGGTTTGATAATCTGCATCGCATATATAACCGACATTATCGAGGTTGGTCTGCACGAAACAAATCTAACTCTCTCTCTCTCTTCTTTATCTTCGTGAATTGAATATAGTCTCCTGCACAGCCTCTCTTCTGGTACCAGATTACACTGAAAGACGTGATCTATAGCTCTGACCAAAACTTTCTTACTTTGCGAACACAGCTATAACAATCAGCCTGATAGAAATTGCATTAGGTCTGGCATGGCTGCTGTCTTTCTGGAAACCTTTCCGGCGCTCTCTTCCAGCCCGAGTTTCTCAGACCTAACTTTTTATCTGTCACCTTAGGGTGCAGAATAAAAATTTCCGCGGAGAAAAAAGGCTCCTATGGAAGGGGCCACTTGGAAAGAAAATTCCCAATTGTAAAATTATCCGCAGATAATTCTGAAACCGTTTTTCAATAAATGGCACACTTTTGATTATCTTGACTTTGAGAATAGACGTACGCATGCACTGTTCCGCAATTCCAGATTACTCCACGGCCATGCAATGCATGTCACGCGTTTAAACACCATAACGCAAAAAAACACTTGCCCTCGGTTACTCTCTTCCTGCGGCATCATGTCTGTGAGGCGGTCTGTGCCTATGTCAGTATCAAGTCCGCTGAGATAATAATTTCATGCCCCTAAACTTCACTTTCTATGTGTCGTCACAGAATCTACTCATAGGAAAGTATGAGATCTTGCTGTTTTTGTGTAAGGAAAAGAAATACATTCCGGTAAATGCTGTAATTCGATTTATACGAAAATCTGTTCTAAAAATGCGGGGAACCTCAATAAACCTGGTTTCTAGCTATAGTGGTAACCTAGCTGGGAGACAAACTATTTTTGACATCTGTTGCCAAAGGTTCAGCAATAAAAAAGGAAGAAGAAAAGGAAGGACCGACTGCTGGGAAGGAACTCTTGATCTCCTCCACCAATGCGAAAGACGGAAAAGCCCACCAGTCCTCAGAACGAATTGTCCACAGCTGCTATAATGCCAACTCGCCATCCTGGATATTCTTCAGCAACTAGCGCCAATTGTTGGCCGCCAGTAACGAACACTGCGCCATTCAAAAGGGATTTTTTAATCTTGTACTTCAGAGAATTTCGCGTGTCCCGAGGTATTATACGCAAACCCGGTGATTATCATGGTTAACGCCTCCTTATTCTTGCCGCAAAACAGTCAAATCGCGAGATTTCTGTGTGCCATAGAAGGTAAGTACGATATGCACACTAACATTTGTAATTCCCTCAGTAATTTTAAGCGTTCAGCTCCATTTACCACGTTGTGGCAGCCGTACAAATTAGAAGCGTTAGTCCAGATTTCTTGGCTTTATTTCGTCTCGAGAGTTCCAGATCTCTCGAATGTGAGACGAAGTTTAGTCCTCAAAAAAAAAAAAAAAGGCTTACGGCTTTCACGGGTGTCGCAAGAGCAGCAGTGAACTACTTCCCAAGCAGCACAGTCTATCGGCCCAATATTGGTTATGTGCTGGCAATTCCGGCTCTACCTAAGACCAATATATTGCCAACACACTGCAATACTGGGCCGATGGTTTGTACTGCTTGGGATGGCACTAGCGGGGCTGCAAAGTCCGTGAGCCGTGTATTCCTAATATTGGAAATCAAGTCTCCAGGGCAAAGTCAAGATCAAAACTAAGTTCCTTACAGTCAATCCACATTGCACTAGGATTAATTAAAGGATTATAGGGTGCACTTAAGCTCCGTTTTTAAGGGTTAGGATGCGATAGCGTATACGCTACCACACCACATATAAATCGCCGTTCTAACCAAGCCTTATGAATGTGCTTGCGGGGTCTGGGAGTAACGGGAATGCAAAAAGGGTCCTGGTAGGCTGATTCTGACATCATCCTCCCTTATGAAAGAAGAAACCCGAAATGGCAGCCAGAGCGTGGCAATGTCAGCCGCCAGCTACCGGCTGCCAGCTTTTTCGCTCACAAGCATGATTTTTCATGACTATCATTTTTCGCTCACAACGTCAACGACGACGACGCCGGGTTTTCGCTGGTCCGGGCCTTTAAACTTACGACGTTAAAATAATTACTACTCCCGCAATCACTGAAGGACGCTTCTGTACTCCTCCTTTGCGGAGCAACAGCGTTCCTTCATCTGTTGCCGATATTGGTTCCAAACGGCCCCACGTCAACATCTTGTGTTTGTTCCTCAGCTCGATGCGGGTGCAACGGCAAAGACAGAACCTAGACAATGCTGGGATGCATAAGCGTGGTGAAATGGACTCACCAATGGGCCTGTGAGACCTGGCAGGGGCGTTATTCATGCCTCTGTCGCTAGGACGACGCTGCAGCAATGACGAAGGTCCGTTCTCTTCGGAGGCTTCTCCTCTTCTTCCAGTAGAGCGTGAAAATTCGTGACGAACGCCTCGCGAGGCCTTCTTCTTCTTCGTCCTCTTCCTCTTCTTCTTGACCTTTTTAAACGTGCCACATCGCGGGGCCTGCGTTACTTTCTTCTTTTTCAACGGTATACGGGACTTCAATGCCGGGCTAATTGTCGGGGACGAGCGGAGGAATATGTTTACAAGAGGAAAACGTTCCGCGCTAAGATCCAAACCAAGCCGAGCGGTGCAGACGTGTGTCGCATACGCGCAGCTTAAAAGCTGTTTTCCAGCGTTCATCGCTCGCCTAGGGGCCGAAAACCATCACAAAAGATCGGAGTCGTCACTCTGTGCAAGAGAACTCCTGAGTTTGGCCATCCGATGGATTATTTCCTTTCTTATTGCACTTTTACCTTCAACATGAAACCTTCAACCTTTTACTTTCACCTTTTACCTTCAACTCTCAGCTTTAGCGTTGCCTACCTTACATCGACGGAAGCCGGTTCCTGTGGCGGCCCCGAGACCACCACGATGAAAAGCGTTATGGACGGAGAGGATATAGGCTTCATAGAATTCGAGAGCGAAGAGTGGGAGACCGTTCTAGCATGCGCGACCGCACGAGGAAGAAAGACGGGAAACCCGATTGAAAATCCGGAACACCGGCGAGCACGGCGCAGGCGATAAGAAATCTATCACCCAGAAACACAGACAAGGTCCCAACATCCGCAAAAAGGCACTATGGCCTAAGCTCCCGGGGAGCGACTATAAAATAATTTTCAGGCCAAGAGGCTGGAATCTGAATAACTACGTGCCACGCCGCCACCTGAAAGCCATGTGAACAGTTGTAAACCTACCGTATGGCAACATCCTGGACGAATATATTTCAAGGATCAACTCCAGGAACGACAAGTACACGATCAGCACGCCGAATCGTCATTATAGACTAGAAGACCCTCGACATGGCACCCTGCATCGCGACTCCCGATGATGCTATTAAGGGCGTGGTATACAACGCCTACGATATCGGAACTCCGGAAGAAGTCTGCAGGGCTTTATCAAGCGCAACCCGAACATCGTCATACTCAGCGCAATGAGAATAGGCAAGTCAAGATCTATCTTGATTACCTTTGGAGAGAAAAATATCCCGTGACAAGTTTTCCACTGGGGATCAGTGTTCACCGTCTACCCGTACCGAGAGCGGGTGGAGACCTGTTACAACTGTAGGAAGACGGGGCACAGGACTAATGTGGACTTCAAGGTACGGCTAGAGTGTTGCTGCAGATGCGGCCAAAACCACACGGAACCACGGGAAGGAGGACTTCCGATGTGCAAGCCCGAATGCATTGTATGTGGAAGGGGGGGGGGGGGGGGGGGGGGCAGAGCACCGAGAGTCGGAATTGCAAGTATAGGCTGCTCAAGACACGACCCCAACAAACCCAAGAATGGCTCAGGGCAACATAACTCTGGACACCAGCCATAATTGTGACAACGGTGCCGACCATAAAGGCTACCGTGGGACAAGCAGGTCGAACTCCTTTCCACCACTGCCGGGGACAGGAGACGGAGACGTAGCGTACAGGCGTAAGGCAAAATATAGGCTAGGAGCACATTTTATATATACTTGCGTGCATTCTAATCAGGTTAGAGGCTATTTTTGAACATGGATTAGAACCAAAGAATTATGCTTACCTGTAACTGTATGCTTTCAAATCGAGATTTCGATTCAAACCGCTCCCAGACGCCGCGCGATGCACGCCTGTCTGCGTGGAATACGTGTACCCACAGACTGAATGCTATGATAGAGGGAATAACTTGAATACGTGCCAAAAATCTCCCAGGAAACATTTCACCCGCAGAAACGTTTTCGTATTCATACAGGTAAGCAGTCCTAAGTGTCCGTACCGATTTAATTGCGAAATCCTTACGTGCACGTTCAAAGACGATCACGAATATCGCCTTGTGATACGCTTTATCTCGAGGGTGTTCTTGGGAAAATGTAGCATATAGCAAAGACCTACCAGTAGCCAAGTAACGTATAACAGAGTATACTCACTGCCCAGCCAAGGTCATCCGTGTGGACATTGTCCACTGTGGTGAAAGGGTCACTTGACTTTTGGTTCGAAAGTTGAGCTTTCCTCTTTAGTTTCAACTTCGACGTTTTACCTACGAGTTTTGGCACCGATTTACCAGTTTAACCAGGGTTAAACACCGACTAAGGTTAAAAATAAAACAGCGCGATCCACACAGAGGAGGAATAGAAACAGACACCACAAGCGCTGTGGTGTATTTAGAAACAGACACCACAAGCGATGTGGTGTATTCTTTCGTCTGTGTGTTTGGCGCTGTTTTATTTTTAACCATGTATCACCAACTCGCCCGCTTAGACATTCAGTTGAATTTCAAGACTAAGGGGTTTGTAGTACAGCCCCTGGGTTCCGCTGTTACAGTAAGGGTTACGCGGGTTTTGCTGCACTATTCGTGCAACATTTCGGACACTGTGACGTCATGGAATGCATTCAGACAGAGAAAAAATCATCAGTAATAATCTCAAACACGAGAGAACCTCGCATGGCATCGCATATATAGTACCATTTATCTTGCAAGCACAAACTCTGCCGCCCCAGAAGCACACGCGCGGTGAAAGCGCTTCGAAGTAGAAGAAAAAAAAAAAACGAAACTAACGCAAATCGAGACACGAAGCATGCCACAGAAGTATCACGCACCAAGGTTTTGCTTCCCTGCAAACGTTCCTTCCGTGCACACAAACAACGCAAAAACAAAAACACGGTCTTGCCATTTTTTGGAGCCGAGGTGTTCTGGTGAGCATGCTTCCCACCGCTGAGCAAACTTACATAAGACGTCACGACACTAAAAAGTATGCCGAAAAATCGAACCGAGCACAAACATTTCTCACGACACCGAAGCGCTGGGTAAGTGGGAGGAGCCACTTTACGAAGCTATATCATGCAAACCACGCATCTCTAAACCACTAGAGTATGTACATTTCACTTTCTCATTTAGTCGAAAAAAAAAACAGCAACTACAGAATCGTGTCCAAAATATGCAAAATATTCTGTAGTTTTGCCGTAACCGTCAGATTTTTATGTAGTCCTGGAGTACTTTTCTGTAGTTCTGTTATTTTTCTGTAGTATAATTCTGTTGTCTGTAGTTCCGTAGCACTTCTCTGTTGTAACTACAGAAATTTCGGATGTTACTACAGAATGTTCTGTTGTCACAACAGGTTTTTCGTCTAAAACCGCACAGAAATTCTATCGTAACAACAGAAAATATTCTGTAGCTTTTTCTGACCGGAGATCAAGCTGGCTGGTATTATTTTTCGTTGTTAGGTTTTGCTGTTTTGTATTAGCTGAAGTGACAGAGCAACTGTGCGGACTGGGAGGGGGGGGGGGGGGGTGAATGAGGGGATGAGGAGGTCCCAAAGTCATGGATTCGACACAGACCGCACGAGATTGTGTTTGGTTTGGTTTGGTTTCATGAGGTTTAATGCCCCAAAGTGAATCAGGCCTGAAAGACGCCGTTGTGGAGGGCTCCGAAATTTTGACCGCCTGGTGTTCTTTAAAATGCACTGACATCGCACAGCACACATGCATCTTACTTTTTGCCTCCATCGAAAAGCGATCGTTGCGGCCAGAATTCGACCCCGCATCCTGGACTACAGCAGTCGAGTACCCTAACCACTGCGCCACGTGGCGGCGGTATGATCAGTATGACGTGGTATACACAAGATGACGCCGGGAAAAATGTTCGTATAACTGAAATTAGCAATAACTGAATTTCGTTAAAATGAAGGGCGTTTCCTTAGCGTTAAATGGAGCTTCGGGGCGGGGGGATTTAAATAAAATTCGTACAACTGAATACTTCGTTTAAACGAGGTTCGTTCAAGCGGTATTCTACTATATTTTTATTGTTGACAAATAGCTTCGCAAAACATTACTTTGGACTATATAGATATATACCTTCTCTTTTGTGACGACGCATTCAGTGGGTGTCTTTTGAATCGCTGTCTCAAGTAGATTTGGTGGAAGTTTTGCCACTTGATAAGGAGCTGTGGCTCTGCAGGCTTTGTTTGAAACGGAGCTCAATATGGCATCTCGTATACTCAAGGAAACCAAGTAAATCACAGGCGTCGCAACGCCGAGCGCATTCTTTATTTACAGTCTGTCGTCACACAACACTGGCTTGAAGAAACCACGGAAGAAGACACAGGTGATCGGCTTTATGATTTCAAGTGCACTCTAACGATAAAACATGCGAATTTACACAACACGAAAACGATAATCTCAACCTTCAACGGAAAACATCGCTGTTCACTTTCTTTAATATACTATACAAGCGAGAAGAAGTCAAACGACCTTTGGAGACAAACATGGGGCAAAATACAGGTTTTTCAACATTTCTGCGCAATCATCGCTTCATATCTCTTTGTCGAACAATAAAGTGACAGAGCATGCGATTGTCATAACACGTACATATATGTAGGAGCAATATAAAAGGGAACACATAGCAAGTATTTAGCAAGCCAAATTTTCTTTACTGCAGCGTTGAAGCAGAATATACAAGTTGAAAGGTATTGAGGGAGTCATACACCTAGATGAAATGCACAGGGAAAAGTAAGGCAAATTATTCTTTGAATTGCAAACTGTGAGATAAAAGCGTGTTCCCTATAATATTGCTTCGACCTGTATACCAGTCAAACCGAAGGTTTTAATAAGTATACAACCAGGTTACGTGCTTCCAAACACCTTATTTTCAACAAGGCTGCTTTGGTTACCACCCATGTAAACTCACTTCTGCTGCTATAACATTTGGTTTTTATTCACTAAAAATAGCGCTATAGATAAAATAATACATTTGTGAACGCTTGTTAAGGCATTTAGAAAAACAAAGAACAGACCAAACGCCTAAACATACGCGCTCTAAGTGAACACACAATGGTGCAAGGACCCTTCTTTCACTTCAACGCCATCGATAATAACAATACTTCTCATATCGTCTAAATAACTTCCTCCTATGTATGCCATCGGGTGTGCGTGTCTTTCAAAAATATTAAAAAGTTATGCATACAAAAACTCAGCTGAATATACAGGATTGAAACAGACGCTTGTTGCCATATTATCCATATTCGGCTGCCCATCTCTAAGTTTATGTTCGAGGTTACAAAGTGTTTGCCATAAAATGGCCTTAGCAGCTGAACGTTAATTGTTACGTGACGTGGACCAATTAATGCACAGTCTTTTCGAACTTTCAAGACTAGATTCTTCTCAACTTATGCACTCTTAATGAACGGAGCAGTCATCTAACTATCTATCTATTTTAAGCGATTATTAACCGAGTTCATGAAACACGGTTGCTAACACGGCCAGGAAGACGAAGGTGTAGTTCGTTAGTACTCCCCCTCTTTCCCCTTCATTCTCGTCTCTCCTCTTCATACAGTAATATTGTTGACCTTTAAAGAATATTGTTGTTTTGAGCAGCTGTTAAGTATGGTGTGAGTTAAGTCGAAAGCCTTAACAATTTCACCTATTATTGCCCGAGCATTTATCTTTTTGGTTACAAAGCTGTTTTGTGAGGAAGACATCGGTATATACTTTATCGAGGGTTAGCAGGTGTATGTCTGTCGTGTGGGGTTGTTACAATATATTCTAGCAGAGAAGAGAAGGTACAGCCATCAGCACTCTTAACAAGAACACTCGAGCGCATGTCCATGACGAATTTAAGCGCCACTTAGCACTGGCAAATGCATCTTATATCATGCTAAAATGGCTGTAGGTAACCTGCGACCTTCGCAGCCTCCAAGCACATATTGCACCTTGATCTCAGGGCGAGCGGCTAGCGCTGAGTGGTTAAATGTATGTCCAGGCCATGCGTTCAAGCATCCTTGCCGGCGGCTGTGTAGCTGAAAGTTGACTATCGAAGTTTCAGCCTCGGATCGACACTGGGTACATTTCAATCACCCTGAGAAATGTTAGCCGCTAGATTAAAAGTCAAAACACATCGCGAACTTACGAAGCATAGTATAAATACAAAACTTTTCTTTGGAATGAATTGCTTTGAATATTGTCTTGTATGTGGCAAGCGGCAAAAATGTGCAACGGCTTCACACATGATATTAGAATGATTAAACTTAATAATATGTAGAAAAGTGCGTTTGCTCAAGGTTATCCCACTTCGATGAAAGAATTCGAAAAGTGTGGTGAGGATCCCGCACCTGTGCATTTTTGAGACAAGATCATGCATGTGACCTTTAAGGATGAAACACATTTGAATTTTAGACGCTGATAAGAATCTCAAGTGCAAGAGAGTTTAGATGGCTACCTGCAGAGGATCATGCACACACAAAACACTCTGTGAACACATTCCCATGGAAATAAAATCGAACTTAGTTGTGATCTCGCAGCACTATACAGGCATAAATGGGCTTGGTATTCTGTGGCAAGAGTGTATAGTTTGGCTGGCTGGTGCCAATGACATGTCATGATGAGATAAGAGAGCACAGTAGGGAACACAGTAAGCGTCGACAAAGCATAGTCGTCTTCACTCTGTGTTATGACACCGCGCAGTTCTCTTATCATGTTCAAGAATGCTTTTCGAGTTGCACCCTGGCTGCCAATAAGCTATGGTGTCACCATAGCCGGTGGTTCTCTCCCGATACTCCTGATACCGACATTGACTACTTTCATAAGTATCCTGAGAATGCATTTTTGCTGACTAGAGCGGTTAGCAGTGCTGGCTCATCCTCGCACAGTGCGCTAGAAATGCCAATAATTCGTTTTGAAATTCACTTCGACGTATGGCAGTTTCGCAGCTAGTACGATGCCGAGGAAACCCTGTCCATCTCGTACTATTTGCGTATCACTTGTAATGTATGGTGCGTGCTCGTCCGGAAAACCGCACTCCGAGTCGTCCATCTTGGAAGGTTCAGTTTATTAAAGTGTGCTGGTTGGTTGGAATAGCGTAACTTAGCGAGCCGACATCCAGCACCGAGAGCAATCTGAAGGGTCTTCCATTGTCCATTAAGAAAAGGCTTCTTGGTTAGCAAGAAGATTGATCTCTGATTTTGCGATGGTGTGCATGCCAGCTCTATATTTTCTATGTCACTCTACATCTACAGCTTCCGAGACTCTATACCATATTTGTATGTCTTGATGGCGCCCAGAGGAAGCCAAAGCTTACATATTTTTAGTGAAATTGTATAGTTCTGTCTATTATTACTCACTTCATGAAGGGGGCCGCACACTGAAAAAAATCCTGGGTGGGCCACTCAGGTAAGCCCTACAGCGAGATCATTTTTCTACCAGTGTAGTCACGACCAAATAAATATTACACTGCTGGGAATTCATCGCTCATAAGTTTCATTGACGTCAGCGGCGACAACTATGCCAACAACTATGATTTTTGATATACGCCGTAAAGAAGCTTTACAACACTCCGGAATTTAAAACCGGACATTCCGTTTGGAGAAAAAGAGCAACCAAGTATGCCCACAAATTCGCGACGCAGCGCAGATCCATCCCTATTGCGTCACCACGGTGAAATTGCATCATTCCCAGGAGCTCAAAAAAAAAAAAATTCGACTGAAAATGGAGTGCCTGCAACGATTACGACGGTGAGAATGCCGAAAATGTACGGAATAGCAGAAAAGGGCGTTTTTTTTTTTTACGCTCGCGGACGCATTCCGTGAGATGTGAAATGATGCCACTTAGAAAGAGACGCAGGAAGATTGTGCGGTAAAAGTTCGATTCTTTGCGAACAGTGCTGGCCATGGTTGCGTCAACGAACGCATAATGAAGAAGTGTGCTCGGTTTGAGAAAAGGTGAGTCGACGGACTTACGAACAGGGTTATCTACATATTTACACAACAGCTTATCCGGCAACCGGGAAGACTTCGCGACATTTAATCTTCGAGGACGACACTTAATTAGAGCAAGAATCAGGCAGTGCACGGGTGCGCACAGAGCCTATACTGTGACGCTAAACAGCCGCAGTCCTTCACTACGGGCCAAAAGTTTCTCCACATACGGCCACTCGTTTCACATCTTGCTTTCTTGTGCTTGCTTTGTACTGGAAAAAAAAATTCATTTGCCTCAAAGGGTCATTGAAAACCTAAATCTAAGTATCTTTGCAATCGATACAACTCGACTGTAACGGGACTAACAGGTTTTAACAATTACTGTGTCCATTCTGTGGAGTTAAGAACTCCCCCAATCTCATTAAATTATTATCTGTGCGACCTTGGCTCTTGCTCTGACAACATTGTTCAAGATGTTCAACAGCTCTTTTATATCACATCTATCGCCAGTGGCATCAAATGATACTGGTACTATCGCAACTGCATCGATGGCGTCTAATACCTTGTAAAGAAAGTAGACAATTTTGAATTCAGTAGTATTGAGCATTGGTATACTCAACCTAGAAAAGCAGTATTCGTGCAACTTTTACGGGGTCGGCATATTGTCGTTATTGAAGTGGCCCTGCAGGACTCTGGTGTCATACTGTGCAGCATCCGATCGTCGCAGCTAGAAGTACTTGGCTTAGTAAAGTGAGGTTAGCGACTGTACTCAATATATAACGAATGTGTATTACCAGAAAAAACATCCTATCCTGAAAAAACATTCCGTCACAGTTGCAGGCACCATTTCTCTCTCTCTCTCTCTCTCTCTCTTTCTCTCTCTCTCTCTCTCTTTCTCTCTCTCTCTCTCTCTCTCTCTCTATATATATATATATATATATATATATATATATATATATATATATATATATATAACATATTTCTGTTGTTGGCATAATAAAGCTCTTTTTTTTTTAATCCACGCCAAAGGCATTTCGTAATAACAGCAACGAAACTTAGAAAAGAATGTTCTTTTTACCCACAAAAAACAGAGCTTTAGTGCTCTAACGCATTTACCTTTATGACTTGCATTGCACATGCTTGTACTTTGGTTAAAAGGTGGTATCATTCTTTGGAACAAAAGCGATCGAAAGCAATAAGAACCAAAACCGTGGGCAACTCTTTAGACCATTCAACGCCGCACACCTCCTCTGATTTTCTTATAAAGGCTTTTTACCGACACTGAAGATCGCATTACTCGGAGACATGGTATGAAGCGCTAGCACTGAGCCAAGCCTTCAGAGTTTGAAGTTCACAACAAAATACTCTCACACGTCATGCTAAGGACAGGCAACGGTGACCCGCTCAAGGTCCTTCATCTTACGATTCAGTTTCTGCAGCAACAACCAGCAAAGGCCACATGGCATCGATAACATCTCGCCCTTAAACAGGAACAAAACAGCACAGGCGAGCAGTGTCCGGCACATTACAATCCGCGGTCATTGGAAACCCCTGTTCAAACGTAACTGACAGGCCTGAGATCCATCATGATGAGCGTCCTCGTACAAGCCGAGCACTCTGTGTCCAGTGGAGGCAGGGTAGTGCTGGCTCCGGCGGGCCTTAGCGTCGAAGCTGTGCCACAACGGCTCCGGTGCAGGGCACTAGGACTGTCACCCAAGAAGTCGCCCGACATTCGGGGCAATAGTTCTTTGAGCATGCGCAGAAGCGCGGCACGGAACTCCGAGTTGCGGAAGCCGTACAGGAGCGGATCCACCGAACTCGCGCTGAGTCCCGCCAGCCCGAGGTAAAAGGCGCTCTTCGGGTCGTACGGCTCCTCGGAAGCGGCATCGAGCACGACGAAGGTAACAACTGGAGTCCAGAGCAGCGCGAATGTCGCCACTGTCAGCGTCAGTGTCCAGCCGTAGTGGCGGTCCGGAGGCAGCGCCGTCCTCAGATTGCCCTCGACCGAGTAGATGGCTCGTGCGTGCCTCCGGGCTACGACGTACACGTACACATAACTGCTAGTCATTACGGCCAGGCACGGAAGGTAGATGGCGCACACAAGGAACACTCTGATGGGGTTAGAGACTAGTCGGAAGCTGCAGGGAGACTTGAGCGGAGGAAGCGTGAGCAGAGGAGTTCCGGACACCAAGATGGCGTAAGCCCATATGGCCATGACAGTACGCCCGGCGGTTCGGTGGGTGATGAGGTTGTTGTAGGTCAGCGGAAGAGCCAGGGAGGTGCAACGGTCTAGAGCGACAGCCGCAGAGCTCATCATGGCCACACTGCTGAACTGGATGAAGAGGCAGTAGGGAAGAAGACACAGTGCAGAACACCGGATCTGGGGCCTGGAGAATTCAAAGTATAGGCCAGGAGGGAGAAGAAGGCCGATTCCAAAGTCGGCGCTGAAGAGGGCCACCAGAAAGAGGTTGCTAGGAGTACGGAGCCTCTTGAAACGGTACATGGAAAGGAGGAGCAGGGCATTGCTGCACAGAATGACTGGGGAAAGCAGAAAGACTAGCAGGGCGGCTAGGGCCACTTGCACGGGGCTCGTCCAGGCGCTCGGCTCGGTGACGTCCCACGTAGAAGACCCATCTGTGGTTGTGGTGGCGTTCCAATCCATAACCTCCGGGTTTGCAGTGGAGTGCTCGCTAACCCTTCCCGATCAAGATCACCGGGACCAGGAGAATCGGTGCTCGCCGTAGCAAAGTCTCATGGTCTCTCTGACTGGAGGCCTGCGAAGTGAGAAGAGAAGGACGGAAGAAATTAAGTGAGTTCGTCAAATGGAGGGCGAAGAATGGCGGCGGGTTAATGCGATATAAAATATGTAGCCATCGCGGAGATTCAAAAACATTCGTGTACTGTGTGGTGCTATAGAGTAAAAAAAAAAGAAAACCTGGTAAACATTAATCCGCAGCTAACCACTGCCGTTTGTCTCAGAGCTCATAGTGATACCAGTGCAGGTGAAAAGCTTATTCAGAAATATTATATTACATCCATCCACAGATAAAAGTTTTGCACTGTTTGGCTTGCAGTGCTTGGTTTGCACTATCGATCACAAAACAACTAAAATAGAGTTCTAAGTATGTGAGTATAGGCATGATCCTTCAGAAAATCCCTCAAGCTCTCCATCTCTCCCGCTTCTTCATAATATCTGTTCTTTTGTTTCACGAAGTGGCCCAAAGAAAGTGAAAATCGACCTAATTTTAGCCACCCTGCTCGCCATGATATAGCACCTCTCACATAACAAACCTTCAGATACTCACCATGGAAGGCAAAGTTCACTCTGTGCAAGTTTTTAGCTTTAAATAGCTGAAAGAGTGCCCCACGTACAGGTCCAGTGTTATTCGGACAGCGAATAACGGTGTGGACGTTATTTGAGCTTTTTCGCCCTCAGAGCAAGAGAGAGTCTCCCTTACGCAACTCAGGCCTTGTTTCGCTGCCCACTTACCCATAAGCTAATACACCAAAGACAAGAAGCGCAGTTGTCGTACACCAGGAAAGCGTTATCAGCTGCGATCAATCAGCCTACTTGGGCGATATTTTTTGTCTACCTTCTTATCACTTGCAGGCCTTGAAGCCCTCCTTCAACCGCACTCTAAAACACTGGAGGTACAGCTAAGAACAGAAAAGAGAACACAAGAAGACAGCAGTAAGAGATAGAGAATTTGACCCATAAAGGTCATGGGTATATTGGTAGCAGGTCGGGATTTAAAGTCGACTCTTCGTCGAACGATAAAGTGTGTGTAAGGTGGAAGGAGACCGCCAGAGCGCTCTCTTGTGCATAGTATGGGGATATAGCACTGACTTAATATCGCGCCATTGTTAGGCTTCACGAAAGCTCAAACTGTAGCGAATTGAAAGAGACAAAGGAATGTTAACTACACGAAAAGCTGGCGCGCACGCGATATGAATGAAAAATTCCAGGCACCATCGCTTCCTTATTTGCGTGGATAGCTCTCGTGAAGTGTCCCGCTAAATCTTCTAGCCGATAGGATAGGATGAATGGGAGGCTTCGCCATACTTTATCTTACGAATCTAGCTTCTGCCACACAAACGAAAATTGCCGGAAGAAAGGAGAAAGGAAAGAGGTGAAAATTAAGAATCAAGCTCGCTTTCAGCGTCCCTGACAGTAAAACAAAATTGCGGTCAATGCCTCCGTGTGGGTTGCTCGGTATAACGTCGTGGAAACTAGACAGCGCGAAAAGCGAGCGAAAACAGTGCGAAAATGGCGCGAAAAGGACGCGAAAAAAGCGCAAAAAAAGCGCTGACCACAATGAAGACACATATCGTCGCTCCCCAATGATGTCGTCATGATATCGTGCAAGCGAAGTTTTCGTTCGTGTCGAAAGGAGCAGAGCGTTATTTGATTCGCGGGTGCAAGACAGCTTACTACGAGATTCTATTGTCAGGACTACCGGCAGGGTGGCATAGAACACGTTGCTCCTGGTTACAGTGACATCCAAAATCTTAACCGGCGTTGATGAAAGCCAGCGTAATAGCTTCCAAACATAGAACGGCTGAGAAAGAAGTAGATGTCGATGAACAAAGCCATCTAAACGAGGTGACACGAGGGAGCCAAATTTAGCAGCAATCTCCGAGTAATTTGCAAGAGAAACAGAGTCCTTTCTTTGCGAGAGGAGAATTTCAGGAACGCTGTTTATTGCTCCTCTAATAGTATATCCGGAAGTGCGTTCCGAACTTCCGTAGGAGCGCACTCTATAATGATATATATACATACACACTACCGCTTCCACGCAACTGTCAAAACAACATCCGGATGTTTCTGTACACAATCCCACTTTATACGGAAATCAAGTGAAGTGCATTCCTTTTTTTTTATTCCGAGTGTCAGAATTTTTTTCCTTCCTTTTTCTATTATCCTTTTATTTTGTTCTTCTATTTCTTTCTTCTCTTTCTTCTTTTATTGCTTCCTTTATTTCCTCATTATTCGAGCTCTTACATAACCGATCCTTGGCACGGTGGTTTGTTTACAGAAATTCCGAGGATTTAGACCGAACATCCCATCGACAATATATAATCATTGGAATACAGATGTCTAAATATATCGGACTGTCGCCATGCAAGCACTTTAAGGGAAAAAGAAAGCTGACGATGGCATGATCAATATTTTCCTCCTTTAGCTCCTATATTGAATAAATTGAATAAACTCGAGTGGGCCCTGGAGCGGGCGAATTACACAGACGAATCGAAGGTCCTACTTTGTCGCCTTCCTGTTGTTGTTTTCTTGTGTCGAAGAACGCATGTATAAATAAACGATTTGTACCCGCTCCGTCTAAACGCTGTTGCATTAGTGCTAATCTTGACAAGATATGCAAATTTATCAAATTATCACGAGCATCTGCTACTTCGTGAAAGTTGGGCGGGGATGATTTACTCGAATTAGACGGAGTTCGAAACGCTAGCCCTAGTACACATTTTATTCTGAATGAGCGCGGGCGTCAATTCTGGCAAACCAGAATTTCGGGTTAAGCAAGTTCGCCTTATAGCAGGACTTCCCTTCATCCCATTCTGTATACTGCAGAAAAGCACTGGTTTTCTGTCGGTGGCTCTAAAATTTGTGCCGACTGCTATCGCGGGAACATGGTCGTACTTTCAATCGAACCGGCCAGACGTGCGTCATGTGTCTTTGCGAATTCAAAAAAAAAGAAAGCGTGACGTTAGAGTACAAAAAAAAAAGAAAAAAAAAACACAAGCAAATAAGAGGATGCTTTGTAGTCGCGCACACTGCACAGAGATCTCAAAAATATTCCTTTGTCCGAAAAAAGATCCTGTCCAGTCTGAAACAGGGTGGGATTATAAAATAAAAATTAAAAAAAGTGATCCTTCCCTAATATACAAAGTGGGACAAAAAAAATAGTCTCGCGTGCTGCGAAGTCTTGCCAGGCCCTTCGTATAGCCCATGAGCTTTTTTTTCCCTTAGTCTCTTACCACCTCACTGTGCCATATATGGCCTCCCTTTCTGGCATTCCCAAATACACGAGTGATATTCCCGCAGCCCTTTCAGAAACAAAATAGTATAGTACGCGGCTCTTGTACGAGAAAACAAAGAGAAAAGAAAAAAAAAAAGAAACTTTTTCAATGTCAGAGCAATTCAGCTGCGATAACTTCTGCGCGCGAAGGAAAACGTTCTTTGAAAAGAGCGGGAAGAAGAACGAATTCCAGGAAACGCAAAGAAAAATTTGATTACGAAACTGCGTCGCGCGCCGCACAACTGGAATGCTTCACGCCGAATCGCTCACTACGCCACTATCACTCCTTTCTCCCCCACTTCAATAAAAGAGTTCTTCTGTTGTTTTTCCCCACGCCAGCAATGTTCATTCTCTGCTTTTCCCTGCTGTCCCTCTCTTCGGAACTTTCTACGTTTTCTTTCACGCCTCCCCCCCCCCCCCTTTTTTTTTTTCTTTTTTTTTTTTTTTTTGACGCACGCTTCTAAGGCGACACGCTGGCACCGCCCATTTCAATAGCTCCATGGAGCCGCCGGTATCTTCATTTTATTTACACGAATTTCGGACGAGTACAGTGGGCATTCGATGTCTCACGCGTGTTTTTTCTGTTTTGTTTTTCGTTAGCTTACCCGTCCATTCTACTTTATTTGAATCTTAGTAGATTCGACGTATTGCGTCCATTGTTCTTCCGGACACCAGCGATAACCATAGGACACCGAACAGAACAAACAAAAGGGTAAATTTTTAAATAAAATTTATTTTTCTGCATGGCACAAAGTTGGAATTCGATAGTAACTTCGACTTCTTGATAAAAGAATGTTAAAAAAGGTTAAAGACGTCGGCAACATTCTGCGTCTAGGACACCGTGCTCAGAGCAGCGTTTGCGCTGGCTTGACTCCGAGTCGCATAAAGTCGGTGTTGTGCACACGCAAGAATAAGAGGGAAGTGACGTAAAGTGACGTCACTGGCGACGAAAATTAGTGGCGACTTTGTTTTGTTTTCCTCAAATTATACGCTAATCCGACGTGTTAATTTGCACATCATCGCGATGTTGAAGACGTGCGTATAAGCTGCCCGTTTCCCAAAAGGCAGCTTGTGCAAGCTCAGTCGGTTCTGAGATCTCTGCCCTATATTTAGCTAATTTGCGCGAACAACAATCGACTCGCACAGTCGGACAAAAAATGAAGGAAACCTTGAAAGAACGTTTCTTCCCAGTTGAAAATAACTACAGAACCATGTTAAAAAAATGACAAAATATTGTGCAGTTTTTGTCATGAACGTCAAAATTTTCTGAAGTTCTGTATACTTTTCTGTAGCTCTGTATTTTTCTGTAGTAGTTTCCTGTTGTATATACTTCTGTACTAGTTTTCAGTTGTAACTACAGAAACTTTTGATGTTACTACAGGAAGTTTTGTTGCCACGACAGGTTTCCCATAACAAACACGAAGAAATTCTGTCGTAACAACAGAAAAATTTATCTAGTGTTTTGACTGGGTTCCTTTTTTCATTCTACTGTTTATTAGAATGTCGCCGAAGCTAAAACCGCAGCGACATCCTCATACAGAGCATATCTACTAGGCAGTCAAACAGATCTACTGGGATGAAGGGCCACTTAAACAAAGACAAAGAAACCAAGTGTAAAGTTAAGAAGAAAGGTCGCCTATGCATTAACAATGCTGTAAAACGCAATACGTTTTAGGGAAAGAGATAATTCTGCCCAGGACACTTACGCAAATAATCAGTCAAAGGACTAAAATGCAGTCTAACTAACAGGCTAACTAACGGTATCCTTAGCTCAAAGATCTGCTTAATCATATGACGCCTAATTTAGACGGGCTGTCATCGGCGCTGCCTACGGTAACGAAAACAAGTGATATTTTGTTTACGCGAACAGTATACCGGGCAAGTGAGGGGAAAACTCGTGCATATGGAGGGCAGGCTTAAAGTTCGTTAATGTCCCGTTTGCGGCTCTGGAGCTTAACGGGATTATGCTGCCATTTGGTAACATTCCAATTTAAGCTTAATTCGCTCGCTTCGTCATCGCCACCGAAGGCGTGGCCGTTTCGAAACCATAATCAGCTGCAGAGAGTTTCATATCAGACGCCATTCTTAGAATGCGAAAGTGTTTTCTTTTTAAAAGCCTTTCTAGGTTCATGGAACGAAATCCAATGCGCGACAGTTGTGCGCGAGATGTGCGCATGATTTGTGCATCGAATATGGACGCTGATGTGTCACGTGTCCATCATCCTGATGACGTCGTAAGAAAAATGAAAATCCTGTCTCCACCGGGAATCTAACCTCCATCCCTCCGATCCCCATACGAGTGCTTTAACTAACTGCGCTATGCCCGGGATCGTGAAACGCACACCATAATTCTCTCTGTCTACAGTTAGGACGATAGTAGCGATGACGATGTTGCTGCAATTAGTGATAATGACAATGATGACAGTCGTAATGACAATGACGGTGCATTTAGTTGACAATGACAGCAAACGTGATGCTCCGTGTGCAGCAGCAATGCTCCGGCTTTCGCATTCCTGCAGTATAGATTCCACAGTGCTTTTGGAATTTTTATTTTTATGTTTCGCGCTCTTTTGTAGCGCAACGCTTGAGCAACCTGGCTCTTACTGGATTGTCTTGAGCCAGACGAAGGACGGGATGCAAAGTAAAAGCTGCTTGCCACGTGGTTGATTGTAGAGGGAAGCGAAAGAGTGAAAAATAAAAACAAAAAACGTCAGATCCACAAACAAAACACCAGACATATAGTCCCGCCTTTTCTACTAGCAGTTGGACGTAATACAGCCACCTTAGCCGCGCTTATCTTATGAATTGAGCTCAGTAAGGAGCTGCAATGTGTTCTGTCAGTGTGTCTTTTTTTCCTTCCTTTTTACCCTCTACTTCCTCCCCTTCTAAGCATATCTGAACAACGTGAGTTACCTCTACTCCCATCTACGTAAACATGCATATACACGGTACAAGCGCTGTACGCGTTCATATATACACTTGTACCGCGGTTTTCGGGTAAAACTCGGGACCTTGTATTCCATACAGATTTGTTGTAAATATGTCTGAAAATGTTTTTGTACAGTAGAAAATTCGCCTTCCAAAATATACATTTATTTTTGGCGCTCTGAGCTGACGACACTGCTCGCCTGCACGAAAATTGGCTCATATCTTGAGCGTATTACAGATGGTGCATTTAGTCCTGAAATTTTTTCAATTCCCTGTAACAATTTCCATTCATTATAGATTCATTATAGGATTAATTTCGTTTTAAATGTAAGAGCACTTATTACAAGTGACAAGACACACGAGCAATATCAACCGGGTGTCATAATGGCATCTTTATTGCCATGTGTTCGAAAGTGTGCCTGTCATGTCGAACTGCGGGTTTGGCAGCGTACAAATGCAGACATTAAATTTCTGCGCAGAAGATAGTAATGTATGCGACTAAACATTTGCAGCAAATATGAAAACTTATATTTCGCATTCTTTGGGAGTCCACTATTTTAATGTTGAAAATAAAAATAAATGAATAATTACTGCATTTCACTTCGAACACACAAAAACATGCGCATATATAATAAATTCTCTTCTGATGGTGAACATGACCAAAACATCTGGTTTATCGGAACTTCTGTTGAATCATCAGATGTGTACTTGAATCTGAGGAGACGAAATCATCCACCGATTTTTACATGGCGAAATCTATTCAAGAAAAAAATGAAATTCGAAAATTAAGACCCATATAGCAGTTTGTGGGTTTTAACAATTTACATTGTAAAGCTGCATCAGCTTGGAACTGCAGCCCATATAGTATAATTGTCAACAATTCAAGCCCACAGGCGTGTCCACCAGCTATGGTGAGCGGTCGGGAAAAAATTGGAGTGGCAACACATACTAGGGAAGAACGATAAATTTAGGATTTTTTTCGTTCGCCGAAATGAGTCCAGAAAAGGAAACCAGGAACTGAGAAAGATGCAAAATGCTTTCTATCCACATAAACCGTCGAGGCTGTCATATGATGCGATCCGAATGCAAGTTTGATCAACGCTAGACCATCATGTATTGAATATTATGCAAATAATTCGGTTGCTATATGTATTGGTAGATTCGATTGACCCATCATCAATGGTAAAGTCGAGATTTGACCTGGGATAATTTAATAAGTTCATTCCCACAATATGAATTTAAGTTCTCTTTATGAATCATTTACTTTCTACTTGATGCAAAATAAACTTGAACTTGGAATAATGCGTTTTAAAATGATATTATTTGATTAAGCTGAATACAACCAATATATTTATTTTGTGAAATTATGGACTAGTGTCCATGATTTAACAATTACAAAAGGAAGTAAATGTGAAAAAGCATATTTCTGCCAGAAGAGCAGCCTCCTTTTCTTTAGTTCCCAATTCGTAGGTTATAAAGTAAACTGGAATGTTTAAAAGTCTGAAATTACTTCTACTTGAGCCTAGCATCTTAAATTAATCATTAGCAGCAATATGCTTGCCAGAACACAGTGCACAAAATGAAAGAACCACAGTTAGTCTGGTCGTTTTATCTCTGCTTCCGCCATTACGCTAGCAGTAATGAATATAGGCAACCAATACCACGTACCTCACTAAACAGTTTCAGACTGAACGCATCAGAGGCGCACCCTCGCATCTTCGCGGAAATGGCTAATGATCCCTTTATTATAGCCGTCTCCTTGGTTTACATCTCCCCTCATAAATTCATATTCTACGCAGTAGAGCCTAAAGTACAGCTGAGAAGGAAAAATTGAAGCTATTACGCTAAAAAGCGTTCAAGCTACGAGGTTTAAGCTGATAAAGAAAGCTCTCACAAGTTGAGATGGCTCGTTGTGATGCGTACATCAGCATAATCTGGCTCATTGCTTATTTAAGATATGGTCATTTTCTAGGCTTAGGCACTACTGGGCGTCTTCCATTATTGCAGTGCTTTCAAAAAGAAAAAGCGGTGCGGGGATTTCGTTCCTATTAAAGTATAATTTTTCCAAGGTAAACCTAAAAAATAAAAACAGCAGTTGTTAAATATGGGCCATGGTACGCGGTCTATGTATTACTCCGTTGGACCATAAGCTAGAACGTTTTTTTTTTAATTTTATCTTAGGAAACAAGCCAAAAGCATCGAAATTCTTGAGCTTGTAATTTGGTCTAATGCTTGGCTTCTTTGTAACTACAATATCTTTAACAGTGTACTACGTTCGTCACATAGAAAATGCGTGGGGCGGTTGCGGCGGGCTTAAGTTGTTTACCACTATAGTTTCTCTTTCTAGATTTAGATCGCTCAGTGAAAGGAACTCAATTCATACCTCCATTTAAATAAATGATACGTCCGTTTCAAGCTGGCCTCTTGAAATTAAAGCGGCACCACAAACTATGCAATCTCGACCACCTATAGAGAGGTCACACACTGTACAGGACGCATTTGGTAAATTCACCCTGTGGAGTCTCTTCTTATAGCTGAAAAAACAAAAACAACATCATTGCCTTTGTTTACGCATATATGACTGCGCCATTCCCGTGACTAAAGGTAGCCTTTTTTGCGATCACTCCTTGATGTGCGGCCGGGTTAAGAATGCAACTCATATTTTCCCATCATAAATATACATTTCGTTTTTCTCTTTGCGTCCCTCTTTGAGTCCCCAAGAAAGGGCATCGTCGCATACGCACCACTAAAGCGTGGAATCATGGGCAGCGTAATAACGTTGCAAGTACCATAAAGTGGTAAGGCGAGCATTCGCTATGAAGTTGGATTCAGCGGCCGACAACAGTTCGCTGTCAGTCAAGCTTTTCTTCTGACCGTTCTGACCTCCTTCCATATAACGGCTCGCTTTTTCTCGAGATGAAGCCGCGCAATTTTATGCGGTCGTAATATTGCACGGGTAACTCATACGCCCGCTGTCGCCGCATCCAGTTTTGTTCATTCATGCTGTGGCCTTTAAGGCCTTCTCCAACGCCCAGAGGCCTTTAAAAAATTCCAATTTCTATTTCAACCTTATATGTTTTCTCTTTCTCAGAGTTATGCAGTTACTTCGGCGAGTCTTGGTCAATCCAGCCAGTGGGCATAAGACATTTTTCTTGCGAGGCTAACAGTAACGCAAATTGCGTTAACAGGAATAACCACAACATCAACAACAACAACCACTGTAACAACAGCGACTCTGGGCAAAGAACGCATCCAGACTCGGCCGCGTTTGTGTGGGTTGCTCCTTCGCTCGTAGCTGTTCGCAAGCAAGTCCAAACTTATAAGTAGCTCATAATATACCTACATTTTACCTCATCCTGTTTGGAAGCCCTGCCGTCTTATGTCCTCGGTAGTGTCATTTGGAAAGGGAAGCCCTGCGTAAGCGTTGTGTGGAATGAAGTTTCAAGGTGGTTTGCGAAGTTGCAAGCTTCGCTATAAGTTTTATTATTCCTCATTTTCTTTCTGGTGGGCTACTGATGAGCCCTGTGTTTCTGCAGCGTGGGGCTGCAGAAATCATCTGCCTCGCCAGTTGCAGACGGCCGCAGGCGGCCGTTGGCGGCACGCTGCGAAATACGAGACTCAGTTTCGCAGTTGTTTTCGTTTTTTTTTTCTGATTATGAGCGAATAACAAAATGATAGGGCATTTTTTTAACCTACACCAGCTACACTAGTGTAGCAAAACACCGTTGGAGGTATTGGAAATTTGCTACACCGGTGTAGCTGGTGTAGGGTAAAAAAAAAAAAAAATGGCCCGAATTGGTGGCTCGTATGGACTCTGGTCACCGCTTCTCATTTTCTATTTTTTTGT
The DNA here is from genome assembly GCF_055883805.1 of Amblyomma maculatum. Lineage (NCBI taxonomy): Eukaryota > Metazoa > Arthropoda > Arachnida > Ixodida > Ixodidae > Amblyomma > Amblyomma maculatum. The sequence goes on from NC_139354.1 coordinate 18,984,760, forward strand.
TGTCTTTGTTGACTGGATTCTTTATTTGACTTTTCCTGGAATACGTTCGCATTTGTCTCAGACACTCTAAGCCTGTACGCAGAATCCCGCCAGCGCAGGGACAAGATGGAAGGCTCTCATGCTATCTCGAATGTGTAGCGATTTCAGCTCCGGTCCACTGTTTGAAGGGGAAATCGAAATACTTTCCTTGGGTCTTTTGACGTTCCCTTACACACTTTTTCGACGTCAGAGTGTCTCGTTTTAGGCTGTCGCCCTACTTACTGTGATAGCTAGGCCTACTTTCGGTGTTGATTTACCAAAGAGGTGAGGGTGAATCTCCATTCAGCCTTATTCTAATTTTTTTTACTCATGAAAAAGGCCAAAAGTTGTTGATTTGAATTCCCAACAAAGCTAGGACGTGCAGACTGTTTACGAGCAAGGTTTTATTGAACAACACAAAGCCGGGTTCAGTGCGACAAGGAACACGATATTATTGCTTGGCGATCAATGTATGTCATTAGAGATTCGTGTTGAGCATTCGCAGGGTAGAAAGCGGTTTTCTTAGAAGGAAACACTGCTGTTCATCGGGAGTTATCCGTTGACTAACTAGGCAAAAACTAACGCTTATGAAGCGAGCTTTGGCTGAAATAATATTTACCTGTTACTTTTACAAGTGGACATTATACTGGGCTTTTTTTTTTTTTACGGTATAAATGTCAGAAGTCAAGAGGCCTTGCACCTCAGTTATTCTCAATTTCACTCATGGAATAAGTACACCGCATTATAACTACTTTCGTAACCTGCTTACGCTATGTTGTAATGGAGACTCTGACAGCTCTCGAGAGGGACTTTTTGTGAGTGCTTCTTTTGTGGAAAGAACAACATCGATAGTGCATCCACGTTTTCGCACGTCCTTTCCTAGCTCTTGCTCAGGAGCGCCTGCAACCTCGAGACAACCTAATTTTGCTAGACGACTGCGAAGATAAAGGTGCAGGCTTGCCTCTGTCCAGCGTCCTTACTACAGTAATCAGCTGATTTTATTAGTCCACTTCTGCACCAAGCTAAGTGGCTGCGAGATACTGAAGCGGCTTCCCGCACTATTAACTTATTACGTCATAAGTAATGACATTGCGGCAAACGCATGAGAGTAATGCGATTTCTTGCGCCCTTTTCTGTCGTCTGCTTTGCTTCTTGCGGCACGCAGACGACTAAAATGGCCGTCCAGCTTCTTTCGTTCTTTCTAGACCTCACGAATGAGCAAAAAAAAAAAAAAAGTGGCTCACTCGGGCGTACGGAAGAGAGTATCTCGTAATCCCTCCAGGATTTGCCTGGTACCGCAATGGAAAAAGGATAAGCGTCCAGACTATGCGGATTTGGGGAACGGAGGGAATATCTTGAGCAACCCTCCAATACCGCTTTGCGTAAAAAGAAATATATGCAAGAAATGCAGATAAAGGAAGAGACGTATGGCGGCTTCGTGTTTGTGATTCCGCTCTTGTTTCACACGAGCTTCTTTTTTTTTTCTTTTCGCTATTGCTTTCCAACTCACTCATGTGTGCCTGCCCTCTTAGAGGCCTCTCGATGACATAAAAACGAGGCGACCGGCTTTGTTTCATTTGTGAGTAATGTGGGCACCTCAATTTAGCTTCTCAATCGGTTCTAAGGTTCCACACGTGCCTTCAACGCCTCATTTATGCATAAAAGGGAATAGCAAGGAGTGTCAAGCCATTCCCCGTCCCCTGTTGAATAGCTTTCAACCCTATCTTTTTATATGCGTCCTAAAACAGAAAAGGCCCTTTACCAGCTTACATATTTAAGGCTATAAAATAAAGAAGCGCCAACAATGAATGAACACAGGGAAGTGACACGGAAGGTAACCGTATAGTGGTCACGGTAGCGGCGTTAACATCCATTATGACGTCATTAACAGTGTTTTTTTCTTACGAAAGGTATGCTTTAGTATTGAGTTAACCTGTGAAAAACACTTGCGATTTAAACGTCTCACAACGCAAGCTGCTCATCCGGTGGGCAGGAATGGATAGAGCAATGCTTCAAGGTTCTTGAGGAGATAAATCGGCGTGCTGCGTTAGTGCAGTGGTGACTATGATAAACCAGTACTGTTCTGACATTTTGCTGACACATAGCCTACAAACAGCACGAGAAAAAAGGCGCTGCTCTATGATGTGTGTTAGACGTTTTGTCGTGGGCGAAAACTGTGGGATGTCGACGTCGGGATGAGAGGTGAACTGCTGGTGTTTACCAAATCGATGAAAGAAGTCCATCGTAAAGAATTTCAAGAGGAGTTTCAGCAGCACTGCTTGGGAAGAGTTGCCAGGATAAGAAACGAGGTTTGTGGACGACGACCTTTTACTTTGTATTGCGATTACTTTCGTAAAGGGAAATGCGGGGAAACGGGAAAAAGCAAACTGCAGAATATACTAAGAGAATCGATAACCTTAAAATAAAGATTTTTATTTATTATTTATTTAATTTATTTTGAACATACTGCTAGCCTCTGTCGAGGCTGTTGCAGAATTGGGGTACATCATGATAGGTAATTAGTAACACGTCACAAGTTATACAAAGACTATGGAATAACGTCGAAAATTGAGTAGACATCATGCGCGGTAATGTCAAAGTCTGTAGGGTAATATGCAATGCAACATGAGTACAGGTGAAGTAATATTTCTTAACAATTGTAGTACTCAAATGCTAGATTATCATGTTCGGGGAAAAAATGATTACGGCAGGTTAGAAAGAAAGATTTGCAGAGATTCAGAGCCAACAACATCCTCAGGTAAATATGTCCCATTCCCTAATTGCTTGCAGAAAAAATGAATAACGAAAGGTGTCAGTATGAAACTTATACTCTACTAAATGCTGTGAATATTTAGTTCTAGTATTTCTTTTAGATGGAGGGACTAGGTAAAGCTTGGAATGAATAATTATAGAGAAGAACGAAAGTGGAACAAGTTTTTACGATGCGGTATTGGTAAATAATACAGAATAAATAGCTTATTCATTTAATAAATAGAAGGTAGCACCTCTTGTTGACCCACAGAGAGATTGCATGAAGGAATTAATAAAAATAAATGACTAAGGGAATGTATTGTTGGCGGAGTCACTAACACATTTATCATTTCAAGCACAACGAATAAAAAGACGAGGAAGATAACGTATATATAGGCGAAAGTCAAATAGATAAGCGAACAAAAAGCGCACAAATACTTGCAAATATCTTCAAATGTGAACACACAGGGAGCACCTAAAAAGGACGGTGCATGAACGAAGTAACGAAGAATGAACAAACGTGACGAACTGCAAGGATGAGCAAATGAATGTTGCGTAATGCGCAGCCGCACTAAAGGCGCACGATGAGCCTATTCATTTCGGAGTGAATATAAAAGGAGTGCCCGGGGATCGTCGATTGTCACGTTGCTGCCCCTGCAGAGCTTTTGCTCATCGACCGCCGTAGCCCGGCCCTCGCTCGGACCTCTCCCCAGTGTTCCCTCCAAGGCGGAAGCGGATTGCGTTTCACTCCTGCCGTTAGTGCGGAAGTAGAGGATTGATGGACTTCCGGCATCCGCTGAACGCAATAAGCTTTCCCCTCTTACAGAATATCCATGAGACAAGCCAAATAGCTCAAAAGAAGAATATGATCTAGAGAAGAAAGATTGCTGAAAAAAAAAAAGAGAAATTGGAGCACCCCAGGAGCAATGCCGTCACTGTTCCCTGACGTATACGGAGTGAAGGTCCCGTGGGCGGACTCTCAGGCTAGATCGGGACGTACCGAACGTTCGCAGAGTAGAAATCGAACTACTTGGACGCGGCCTGTTTGCGAGGTCTCTACAGACGCGGAGCGCAGGAAACCGCTCAGGCCATCCACGTCATTGCGAGCGCTTCTACTAGGCTCGCTTCTTTCTCCGTACACAGTGTTTTCTCTCCCATATTTTTTTTTTTCGGTCTCCATGGGACGGGCCTTTCGATGTTTGACCAAAACACTCTGGTCCCAAGCCTTCGCTGGTTTCACTGGGCCTGCCTCGGTAAAGTACTGTGTCTCCACGTCCCTTTGACGTTCTGAAATAACGAGTAAAGTACAATGTGTACACGAAAAGATTTACTGCTTTTTATTGCGTACGCCAGATGACGACACCAGAGGCGCAATGGCGGACCGGAAGCTTACATAACCGTGACAAGAATGACGCAACTCATACTAAAAAAAAAAGCGTTCAAAATAAAATGAAAGCGATAGCACGACACTTGTGCTAAATCTCAAGCACATCTGAATGCTTAACTTGATTAACTTGATTGTAATCTGTGGCTACTACTTTATTTTAAGGTGAAAGCCTTTATTGCCTCATCGTTGTCGTCAGCAAAAGTGTTGCGCTTTTGCGGCGGCTCTGATTGGTCGAGACGGGATGATGTCATGGAGGTTTTGACCAATCACAGAGCACCACCACAGTATTCGCGAATGCGTGCCTTATATGGCCATATACCAATGAATGATCAATTACTAGTTAATGACTAAATAATATTTGATTACGAATTACTAGTTAATGGCTGTTTAGTTCATAATTACTCATTATTATTGAAATCAATGACTAATTATTTAATAGCAACTAATTACTAACAGTTCCGTAATTAATAAATAATGATTAACTATTGCCGCCCACCCGGTAAAATCAGCCACATAACAGTAAACGTAGAATAACTGCGAAGATACAAGGAGCTCGATCTCGTCGCTGCCAAACAGAATTCAGGGAATAAATGCACTCGTAGAATGTGAAAGAGTAGTCGCTTGCCCTTACTCGTAGCAGCATTCATTGCTACATGCGCAACAATCGCGTAGCAGAATGCAGCACTCAGGCTGTCGCCTTTCGTCACTTTGGTCGCCAAAGTGTTCTCGAATTTTTCACTGGCTGCTTTTGCTTCACATTAAAAGAAAGAAAAAACATCCACGTAATCTGCCTGTATGCTCGCCATGTAAGCAAGTTATCACTTTCTCATGTACCATCTACGATTATGCACCGTCTATGTGGCTTTGCACCGTGCGGAGCACCGGTCCGTAATACGCGGTAATCAATAATCGATGTAGCTCTTGATCACAGGCAAACAGAGCAAACAGGATGCCCATCATTATTAATTATAACTGTGTATCCTTATTATTATAACTATAATAATTGAAATATAAGGGTAACGCTTCGAATGGGACTATTTGATTTACCATATCCGTGGTTGCGAAAGAGGATGAAACAAGAAACGACGAGAGTGCCAAATTATGGCTATGCCCATCATCAGCCGACGCCGACGTACAGGAGACTAAGGACTCCGGACTGTGGAATACATCATAATATGCGCATCCTAAGGGAATAAAAAAGTTTATGAAATTCTTTGTTATTGTGGTTTGTTAGCTAGTTTTTTAAAAACATTTCAAGGTATACAATGTTAGGAAATTGAAGGAAAAGTCCCCCTTCTGTTTTGCAGGCTCAGCCGACTCAAGCGTACTTTCTTGACAGCAAAGTGCCCGCGATAGAGCGAATAGCTCTTCAGGATCCCCCGGAGCTCCTAGCATTCCCTGTTTTTGTGTCCAGACGTCAGGACAAAAGGCAGAATCCTAGACATTTGCATCACCCGTTAAATATTTTATTTTTACAGTTGCAGACATTTTTGCATGCTTTGTCGAGTTGATAGGTCAGTCTCCCCAGGGGATACGGCCTCTACGGTCGGAAGCAGATACCCTTTCTGCATCATCAATAGCCTCTCGGGATTCGTATCAGTCGTTTTGTCATGGGGAATACGATATGGAAATGTGATCTCTGTAGACTGTATTCATAGCGCTCGCTGTTCATTTCTTGCTTACTGTATTTCCTATTTCGCTTAACGCCCTTTCCACTCCTGAGCGAAAAGGTCGAAGGCAGCGACGCTTTACGCAGAGAATTGCATTGGTCGTTGAGCGATGGTCGCCTACCATCCTCGTTGGCGAGGTGGC